>NC_064620.1:391581671-392206671 GCF_023898315.1 Schistocerca nitens
GGTTAGTTAGGTTTAAGTAGTTCTAAGTTCTAGGGGACTGATGACCACATATGTTAAGTCCCTTAGTGCTCAGAGCCATTTGAACCAATAAAATACCTGCGACGATACCCCATATGATTTTATCTTGATTAGCGGTCAACGGAATCCACGCGCTTAACCTGAACCTGTTGTTTACAAGGTGTCCTTTAAGAATATTACAAAATTGCTTTAATAATTCACAGTAATAGCTAGTATTGTTAGGAGCAATGTTTTCACTGCTGCTCCTCGCGAATAACAAAGGAAAAACACACCTGGCCATTACAATGCAGCAACAGGACGGATAGTAAGTAGCGAATTTTTACGTATTGTGCATGCACAAGATATACAGGAAGAATAGATTATTTTATTTGGAGATCTCGAAAACGAAGACCAGATGACTTCAGTGGGTGAGAGATTTGAAGACTGTGCTGGCCAAACCAATAGCCTCTGCATAGAGATAAGTCAGAACAAAATCGCCAACACGTGGAGTTGCGTTATCGTGTTGAAGCAGAGTCCAGAGACGTTCAAGAAGAGTGTCAATGAGCTTCTGGCAGGTACTGACAGGTATGTGAAACAATGCCGACTCCCACTGTGCCGTGGCCACGTGCGCTACATTCTTCAGTTAAGGATCCATGGCACGAACAGACCGGTCGACGTAGTCCCACAGATTCGCGACTGGGTTTTAATCCACGACGTTTGGTGGCCAAGGAAGTGCGGGAAATTCATCCTGGACCTCTAAGAACCGAGAGTGTCACGTTCCATTGTCCTGCTGTTACATGCCATCGTGCCGAGGAAAACAAACAGCATTTACGGAAGGACGTGCTCACCAAGGATAGATGCAATGTGCTTGTCAGAATATTGAGATCACCCACAAAGCGCCACGGAAACATTCTCCAGACCATAACACTCCCTGCTCTGGCCTGGACCTTTCCGACGGTTGTTGCAGAGCGTTACAAAATGGTTCAAATGGCTCTGAGCGCTATGGGACTTAAAATCGGAGGTCATCAGTCCCTTAGAACTACTTAAACCCAACTAACCTAAGGACATCACACACCTCGATGCCCGAGGCAGGATTCGAACCTGCGACCGTAGTAGTCGCGCGGTTCCGGACTGAAGCGCCTAGAACCGCTCGGCCACAGTGGCCGGCCAGGGCGTTACATGTCAACGACAATCTTTGCGATGGAGCATAAAACGTAATTCAACTGAAAATGCCACCTGTAACCACTCAGTTGTCCAGTTGCGGTGCTGGGATGCAAATTCGAGCCTCAAGTCGCAGATGAACAACAGACAGCAGGGGTGCATGAAACAGGTGCCTGCTGCCTAGGTTAATATGCAGTAACGTTCGCTGAACGGTCGTTGAGGAGACACTGTCATTAGTACCTTGCTTTATTTGGGCAGTCAGTTGCTCAACAGTTTCACATCTATTCGCCCGCACACATCTCCGCAGCTGTCGCTCAACCCTGTCATCGATCTACGGCCCTTGGTGCACCACAGTTGCATCGCCGATGGTTTTTTTATAGCGCCATTTTTTCCATGCACGGCATTACTTTAACGACGGAGGCACGCTAACAGTTTACAAATCAGCCGTTTCGTAAATGCTTCCAACCTTAGCACGAAAGCCAATGATGACGCCCTTCTGGATGTCAGATAAATTGCTCCGTTGGAGCGTGTATTTGAAAACAACGGCTTTCATGAGCACAAAATGCATGTGCATTTTAATGTCACTTTGCTGTGCAGTTTCTCAAAACATCCAAATTGTTCCTTACATTGTTTGCAGTCGAAGTCTGTCCTCTCGAGCGCAAGCCACATGAGGCCGTTGAGATCCTGCACTGTGTTAACTATGGCGTTTCTTAAGCCTCGATGCGTTTCTTAACCCTCGATTCCTTATAGACATGACAGGAGGGGGACCGCGGTCAACTCGAGCAGCTATATCGTAGAATGATAAAACTCTATTTCAAATGGTTCAAATGGCTCTAAGTACTACGGGACGTAACAACTGAGGTCATCAGTCCCCTAGACTTAGAACTACTTAAACCTAACTAACCTAAGGTCATCACACACATCCATGCCCGACGTAGGATTCGAGCCTGCGAGCGTTGCAGGTGCGCGGTTCCGGGCTGAAGCGCCTGGAACCGCTCGGCCATATCGGCGGGCAAAACGCTATTTCGACAGGTCAGAAGGGGAGGAGAAAAAGAAACTTCACAGGTTAAGAAGGTGGACAAGGGATTTCAGATCGATTCCGTAATCCTGGATTTCCAGAAGGCTTTTCACACTGTACCATACAAGCGGCTTATAGTGAAACTGCGTGCTTATGGAAAATCGTCTCAGTCATGTGACTGGCTTTGTGACTTCCTGTCAGAGAGGTCACAGTTCGTAGTAATTGGCGGAAAGTCATCGAGTAAAACAGAAGTGATTTCTGGCGTTCCCCAAGGTAGTGTTACAGGCCCTTTGCTGTTCCTTATATAAAAGATTTGGGAGACAATCTGAGCAGCCGTCTTAGGTTTATCGACTAATAAAGTCATCAGAAGATCAAAATAAACTGCAAAACGATTTAGAAAAGATATCTGAATGGTGTGAAAATTGGCAGTTGACCCTAAATAACGAAAAGTATGACGTCAACCACACGAGTGCCAAAAAGGAATCCGTTTAACTTCGGTAACACGATAAATCAATCAAATCTAAATGCCGTAAATTCAAGTAAATACCTAGGCATTACAATTACGAACAACTGAAATTGGAAGGAACACACAGAAAATGTTGTGGGGAAAGCTAACCAAACACTGCGTTTTATTGGCAGGACACTTAAAATGTAACATATCTACTAAGGAGACTGCCTACACTACCCTTGTCCGTCCACTTTTAGAATACTGCTGCGCGGTGTGGGTTCCTTACGAGACAGGACTGACGGAGTACATCGATAAAGTTCAAAGAAGGGCAGCACGTTTTGTATTATCGTGAAATATGGGAGAGAGTGTCACAGAAATGATACAGGATTTGGGCTGGACATCATTAAAAGGGAGGCGTTTTTCGTAGCGACGGAATCTTCTCACGAAATTCCAATCACCAACTTTCTCTTCCGAATGCGAAAATATTTTGTTGACACCGACCTACAGAGGGAGAAACGATCACCACGACAAAATAAGAGGAATCAGAACTCATACGGAAAGATATAGGTGTTCGTTCTTACCGCGCGCTATACGAGATTGGAATAATAGAGAATTGTGACGGTGGTTCGATGAGCCCTCTGCCAGGCACTTAAATGTAATTTGCAGGGTATCCATGTACATGTGGATGTGGCTGTAGATGTAGAAGCTAGCCAGGAGTACCTTATCAGACAGTTCATAGAGAGATATTCCCTGGATGGATGAACATTGTCGTCTTGAAAAATCGGGCTACTATACTGTCGCATGGGAATTAACACATGAGGACTAGGATGTCCGCGACGTACCTCTGTGCACTGAAGTTCTCTCGGTCACTACGAGGCGCGAGCTGTGCCTCTCCAAAACTTTAGGTGAATGTGACCTCTCCCCAGGTTGCTGCGAAACTCGCCGACGTTGCTCATCCAGAGTAGCGCTGTAACACAATTCACTGTTGAACAAAATGTGACGTCATTCATCAGCAGTCCACGCAGCCCAGTCAGGGTACCACTTCAAACGCAGCGGTTCGTGTTGTGGTTTCAACAGCAGCCTTCGCATTGAATGGTAATTCCCTAATCCAGCTGCCGCTAGTCTCTGACTAATGGTAACGGTTGACACAGAATTTTGCAGGGAGTCCACTAGTTCTTACCTTATGGCAGGAAGAGATATAAAGGGATTATGGCTCTGAGCACTATGGGACTTAACTTCTAAGGTCATCAGTCCCCTAGAACTTAGAACTACTTAAACCTAACTAACCTAAGGACATCACACACATCCACGCCCGAAGCAGGATTCGAACCTGCGACCGTAGCGGTCGCGCGGTTCCAGACTGTAGCGCCTAGAACCGCTCGGCCACCCCGGCCGGCTATAAAGGGATAGTATATGCTTAGTGGACAATAAGGCGTTTTCCCGATTGCTGTTATCAGACGTGGTCGAGCGGGATCTCGATGACGAGTGTCTGCCGTCATGTTCCCATGCAGTCCAAAGTCTTGCCACTGTCACATCTGAATGTCCCACAAATCTGGATATTGCATGATTCGACCAGGCGTGCAAATGGACTTGAAAAGTCTGCCAGGTGCTGATAAAGCTGTCTCATACGAGTACTGGACATCTCCGTGTTCTTCACAGTGATCACTAAGCATCCAAGAGTGTGTTCACGTCCCTTCCGTAGCCTATGAGGGCTGGTAACAACACTAGACACCAATAGCACTAATTCACTCTTGTGGCAGTTCTACCCGTCACAGAGAATTGCAGCTGTAACTATTTAAATACCCTCGAATGTACTTACGTGTACGAAGTTACACTGTCTTCTGGCTGCTTCATTTTTTGTACGATAATGACACTGGACTCGCATTCGGGAGGACGACGGTTCAATCCCGTCTCCGGCCATCCTGATTTAGGTTTTCCGTGATTTCCCTAAATTGCTTCAGGCAAATGCCGGGATGGTTCCTTTGAAAGGGCACGGCCGATTTCCTTCCCCATCCTTCCCTCACCCGAGCTTGCGCTCCGTCTCTAATGACCTCGTTGTCGTCGGGACGTTAAACACTAATCTCCTCCTCCTCCTTGTACGGTAATGAACATGCGCCAAAGGATTCTTGCGAGCAAGTAAGCTGATCATCTGAATATCCGAGTGTGTAGGACAATATGACGTTTGTTGCATGTCCGCTTCACGAAGCTGAAATTTTAATGGCCAGCACTGAATGAGCTGAGTCATAAATGTCATTTTTGTTTTTCCTTCTAGTGCTGTAGGTACGGCCTGCAGCCCCGTGCACGTGAGCGGCTTGTTTACAGAACATTTGGGAAATGGTCGGAGTTACATGTGGGCGCCTGCATGCAGCACAACCTCCAAACAGACGGCGGTCATCTGGGCGTGGGTTTTCCCGGAACCGGAAGGCGGGCGGCTGTCTCCCGGCTCGGTCCCCGCTGTTTACGCTGGGGGCGGAAGCGGCCACGTGTTGCGGGGGAGGTGCGTGCCCTCTGCTTACTCTTCTGACGACAGGGACCAGGGGTTGACGGGCGAGGCGTTCTCTCTCTCTCTCTCTCTCTCTCTCTCTCTCTCTCTCTCTCCCCTCCCCCCTGCTGTCCGGTCACCGAAAAGCTCATTGCTCTGCTGTAGAAAATGTAACAAAAAGGTTATGCCGAACTTTCAGGAAACATTCCTCGCACATAAGGATAGGCTCAAATGGTTCAAATGGCTACGTGGGGGTTTCCTGTCGTGGGGTTTCCTACAAGGGTGCAGCAGGTAGCGAAGCGGTCCAGAGCAACCGGTTCCCTAACGAGGTGTTTGCGAACTGAGCCTCCCCCACTGCTTGTCTGCCCCAGTCGCTCACCCTCAGTGCAGGTGTTGTCACCGTTTCTCACATAGTGTCGTCGTCGATCAGCATCAATAATTTCGCGAAGTTAACTTGCCGATTCTGGAGTTTCGTCATAAATGTCATACAAAACTAATTATTTGTATTTGGCGGATCTCATTCACAAAAGTACGCTTTCAACGGCATTTCTAAAGTTCTAATATACAATCTGCTATTTATTGAATTGTTATCTCAACACAAATGAAATTTTATTTGGTAAACTTCTTACATAACATGGTCACTCGTCCTGTGCAGTTTCCAGAATTTTTGGTGAGGAAGGCGGAATGAGGACTCACACAGCTGGTTGCCCACTTTTCTGTCAGAGACTTTTAAACACGATCATATTTGCCTTTATTGTGCTCCAACAGGAGCATTTTTCAGCAGATTATTATGTAGTTCATTTTATAAAGATGAAATTCCAACTAGATGAACGTTGGTGGAGTCATCTGTATTAAGCAACGAATTTTATCATCTGTAGACATCAAGAACAAACCTCTAGTTGTCGAGACTTTATACGCCGCATCTAACCATAAGGAAATATTCTGTAATTTCTTTCAGATGAACACGTCCATTGTCGCTTAAATCTTTATCTGATTACTAACTGTAAACCAGCCGTTGCCCAGATATTTATTCATACCAGTTCATCCCCTCTTCCCTCATCTCTTTTGTCCATTTAGTCCTATCTCGTATCTCTATCCACTTCCTCCTTCCGCCCATTCGTCTCTCTTTCCATTTCCTCCATCTGCCCCCCTCTCTCAAACTTCCTCCTCCTCTCCATCCTCCTTCTCCATCTATCTTCCCGTCTCTGTCCACCTCCTCCCCCGCTTTTTCTAATAGTACATCAAATTCACAATAAGACCCCTAATTTATGTATTTATTACAGTGCTCCGTTAGTCATTCGTCACCTTCCCCCTTCCTCTGTTTACCTGCTGCTCCCTCTCTCTTTTAATCTGCTTCTCTCACTTCTCTGGATGCACCTCACCTCCTGTCCCCTTCCCGCCCCCCCATCACGTTCTCCTCTCTCCGTATATCCCCCCCCCCCCGCCACCGTCATGCCATTTCCTCTTTCCCTGTCTATGAAAAAATACGATTACCTGCCAACTTACATGCTGATTGACGAGACGATGTTGAATTTATTTAAAGGTAGGCCAACCATCCGCCATCCAGCATACGTTGGCTTGTGTAAATGCCTTCACCACGAAAACATACATACATGAGCCACCTAGCAAGCTGATCAGTCAAATAGTGTGTAATTCTGTTGTAAGGCACCCTCCGTCATACACCGTATGAAATTTCACGTAGACGGTGAGGTTCCCCTTGTTTTGAAGATCAAGTGTACAAAATTTCATCAAGATCGGAGCAACACTGTGGCTTTTGTTGAAATCTGCAAGTAAAGTACCCTCCACCACGCACTGAACGAAGTTTTATGTAGACAGTGACCTTCCTCTTGGTTTGGGAAATAGGAATTCATTTTTATACACCCCACTCGCTCTATGCCGACTTAGTTGCGAAACATAAATAACAGATTCGAACAACAGAAATCATGTAATGATTTCTGTCGTATAAGGGGCAACATAGCTATTAAATAATAGTAACGAGATTACGAGAGCAGTCACTTTCAGTGTTACGTAAAATAACGTTATACCTCGTAAATTATCACGACACAAAATGAAGATGATAAGCAATGTGGGATTTCCTTCCGTCTGCGTTTGAAACTCTCTGAGAAATCCTGTGTGGTGAGGAGGGTGGGAGGGGGGAGCAAGGGGAGCCTCGGTTTGTTTTGCCGGCCTGGGCCTCTGACAGGTTTAGTGTGCCACTGCTTGTAGGAAACCCCACAGTAGGAAACCCCACGACACCGTTCCAATGGCCCTGAGCACTATGGGACGTAACATCTGAAGTCATCGGTCCCCTAGAACTTAGAACTATTTAAACCTAACTAACCTAACGACATCACACATATCCAGTGTTTGTTCTTCGAATGAAACGAAGGAAATTGGAAATTTCTGGTAAGTTCCTATAAGACCGTGCTGCTAAGGTCATCCGTCCCTAGGCTTACACACTACTTAATCTAACTTAAACAAACTTACGCTAAGGACAGCACACACGCACACCCATGCCCGACGGGGAGAGCCGCGCAAGCTGTCTGACCGATCACGAAATGGGAACCACACTGAACTTAGGCATCTGTCGTAATGTTGAACCAACTTTCCAGCAGCCTAGAAGAAGGCAGCCGCCTGTGCTTTCCACCAATTCTCTACGCTGGTCTACCACTCATTGTCTGTGCAGAATGTTGTCTTCGAACCAGCGGTTCATGTGAGCAGAGTTGATCCTCAAGAGGTGTCAGTTACAGACTGTATTGTGAATGAAGAAACAAAAAATGGTTCAAATGGCTCTGAGCACTATGGGACTTAACTTCTGAAGTCATCAGTCCCCCAGAACTTATAACTACTTAAACCTAACTAACCTAAGGACATCACACACATCCATGCCCGAGGCAGGATTCGAACCTGCGACCGTAGCGGTCGCGCGGTTCCAGACTGTAGCGCCTAGAGCCGCTCGGCCACTCCGGCCAGCGATGAAGAAACACTTCCCATCAAATACGCTGCAGGAGCATCTCCACTGCCCCTGCAGAATCGGCAGAGAATTATCATGAAGAAGGAAAAGCGTGACAGTTATGTGGGATGCATGACATCAGGAGAAATCTCTCGGCTGGCTCTCATACTTGGCGGGAGACACACTTTTCTGGGCATATTTACGTGCTCACGGTGCTCTCAGGACTTTAAAGAGCGACTTGACGCAATCGACGGGCATTCTAGAGACACTGTCCAACCCATCTAGGCAAAGCATCATCAGATTTTCGATGTGGTTTCCGTATCGCGGCTAACACGCGTGGCTTAAACGAAGGTAATGTTAACTTGAGTTGACATGCGACTAACTTGATTGACCTACTAGAATCACGCATGTAGAATTAATTAATTGTTTGGTGTTCATGACGGTTTCCGGTATAGTCCAACAGAAGTGTAGTCACACTTTATGTTTAATTCTCGCATGTGTCAATGTCTCAACCCCCGCAGGAAGGCCTGAAACAGGAGCAGTGAAAATGCAGAAGGATTCTTTGCTGCTTCGTATCACGTTCAAATTTAGTGCAATGGTTTTCAACGGTCCCTGGTGGTTTCAACCTGTACTAGAGAGCAAAAATTGGGGTCGCACTGCGCTCCAAAGGGGTGCGATCACGTTCAATAGGGATCATGCCTCAGTGTCCTACGATAAGGGTTGAAACGTCTGGGGTACAGTAATTATGTTCTTCACTGTTCGTTTTGAACTGCAGTGGATTGTTTACAACAAACGTTATGAGGGAATAAATATACTCTGAAGCGGCAGTGAGAATGTCCAACTCCTTAAACAGATGTCTATAGGTAACCGTGGGTGAGCACCACATAATATTCATACAGCACGTTTTCGAGCAATGAAGACTTTAAGAAAGAAAGATGAATTACCCCAGAATGTTATTCCACGTGATGACACTACTGAACGAAAATAAGCAAAATGTGCCAACTTACTGATTTCCCTCTCCCCAGGATTTGCAATGACTCGAAGTGCAAATGTGGTTGAAGTAAGTTGTTTTAGTAGTTCCAAAATGTGCCTTCCCGTTTAAATTGTCATCAATTTGGACACCTAAACATTTTTAAGTTTCCATCCTATTTATTATTTCCTCAGCGTTTGTTACACTTACCACATACCGCCAGATGTGCATAACATAATATGTTGTGTTTTTTTCTTTTTTTTCTTTGTTTAAAGTGAGGGAGAGACCATTCACAGAAAACGAGTCAATGACACTTTTAAGAATTTTGTTTACCACTTATGTTTCTATATGTATGCTTGGACTGATTACAATATTAGTGTCACCTGCAGAAACAACTAATTCTCCTTGTTGTATGTTATTATAGATATGAGTAGTGCCTGTTCTGTCAGTCATGTCCACCGGAACAATTAGTGATGAAGCGGTAGTAGGCAAGGCGGTTTGCCTTTGCCTACATCCGACCGTAATGGGAATGAATAATGATGATGAAGACGACACAACAACACCCAGTCACCTCGAGGCAGGAAAAATCCCTGACCCAGCCGGGAATCTAAGCGGGACCCCGTGCGCGGGAAGCGAGAACGCTACCATAAGACCACGAGCTGCGGACATTATAGATATAAGTGGTGTCTGTTCTGTCAGACATAGGCGGGCGTCGTTGCAGTTCGGTGAGCGGGAAGTCGGAAATTTGAATCTAAAGGAAGCGTGTCCAGACGTCCCTGGCGGTTAAAGCAACCGTTCTACAGAATCGGAGGTTCCGGGTTCGAATCACGATCCGGCATAAATTTTCAACTCTCGCCGTTGCATTACTGCAGTGACCTTCCTGGTTAGAAATCATTATTTCCTTCCTAACTCTTTCCTATCCCGTTTCCTTTCCGTTCTTTTCACTCCTTTCCATTCTTTTCACCCCAAATATTCGTGTTATATATTACAAAGAAGATCTGTTCTACATCTACATCTATATTTATACTCCGCAAGCCACCCAACAGTGTGTGGCGGAGGGCACTTTACGTGCCACTGTCATTACCTCCCTTTCCTGTTCCAGTCGCGTATGGTTCGCGGGAAGAACGACTGTCTGAAAGCCTCCATGCGCGCTCTAATCTCTCTAATTTTACATTCGTGATCTCCTCGGGAGGTATAAGTAGGGGGAAGCAATATATTCGATACCTCATCCAGAAACGCACCCTCTCGAAACCTGGCGAGCAAGCTACACCGCGATGCAGAGCGCCTCTCTTGCAGAGTCTGCCACTTGAGTTTATTAAACATCTCCGTAACGCTATCACGGTCACCAAATAACCCTGTGACGAAACGCGCCGCTCTTCTTTGGATCTTCTCTATCACCTCCGTCAACCCGATCTGGTACGGATCCCACACTGATGAGCAATACTCAAGTATAGGTCGAACGAGTGTTTTGTAAGCCACCTCTTTTGTTGATGGACTACATTTTCTAAGCACTCTCCCAATGAATCTCAACCTGGTATCCACCTTACCAACAATTAATTTTATATGATCATTCCAGTTCAAATCGTTCCGCACGCATACTCCCAGATATTTTACAGAAGTAACTGCTACCAGTGTTTGTTCCGCTATCATATAATCATACAATAATTGATAATTCTTCCGGGTTACGTGGCCCTGGTCCACGGAATTCTTCTATTCCTAATGTTTCGTCCAATACTACGTTGGACATCTTCAGAGGTATGGCTGGTCCTGCTGAGTCCTGCCGGACCAGCCATATCTCTGAAGATGTCCAACGTAGTATTGGACGAAACGTTAGGAATAGAAGAATTGGTTCAAATGGCTCTGAGCACTATGGGACTTAACAGCTGTAGTCATCAGTCCCTTAGAACTTAGAACTACTTAAACCTAACTAACCTAAGGACATCACACACATCCATGCCCGAGGCAGGATTCGAACCTGCGACCGTAGCAGTCGCGCGGTTCCGGACTGAACGCCTAGAACCGCTAGACCACCGCGGCCGGCAATAGAAGAATTCCATGGACCACGGCCATATAACCAGGAAGTATTATCAACAACAGTACCATCCGGTCGTGAAAGCCTTCATTGTATGACACAGAGGATCGTTTACGTATATGAATAACAATGGTGGACCTAAGATTGAGCCTTGGGGAAACCCGTACTTGATTTCATTCCTGTCAGAATAATGTCCCTGGACCACATTGGTTGAATTGCAAAATATACCCTTCTGCATTCTTTCGGTTAGATGTGAAATTGTCCATTGGATGGCTACATCATTAATCCCAAAAAAACTTCAGTTTATCTAGGAGAATATTGTGATTCACACAGACAAATACCTTAGATAGATCGGAGAAAATACTAGCTAGAGCAGTTTTGTTATTTAATAGTTGTAAAATTTCCTGAGTGAATATTGTTTTCTGGACATACAATAGTTACAGGAACTTTTCTTCTAGTTGTGACCAGTACTACCACCTTCATACACCGTGTTTTAAATTTTATAGTTAAGACCAACAAATATCTAGTTTGTTCCACCATGTCACGTAACTGTATTTGGTCAATGGGGCCTCGCATGGCACTAACTGCAAAGCACAGCGAAGTGGTCAGCGAACGCCGGCTAGTTAGTAGTGAATGGAGCAGACGCTAGCGGACCGAGTTAACCGAGTTATTTAAGGGGCGAGGCAGGGGCGGCTTGCGCGTGCAGCGCACGTGTGCCGGCCGGCTGCGGCTGCGCGCACGTGGCGCCCGGGCTGCGAGACTGAGTGCGGCCTGCGCAGGGTAGACAGACGACCGCTGCAGCCGCCAGGCGCCGCGCAGGCTGAGGCGGCCGGCTATCTCACTGCGAGGCTGGCGAACGCTTATCGCTGCCTCCTCTCGCTGTGCGCTCACATTCAGTGCTGCGGAAGCAAAGGGAACTTCACAGCAAACATAAATATAGCCAAAGCCTTGCAGACAAACAAAAATTATGCGAAGCGAAATGTAGTGTGAGCAGGGCTATGCGAGAGGCGTTCAATGAATTCGAAAGCAAAGGTCTGTGTACTGACTTGGCAGAAAATCCTAAGAAATTTTGGTCTTATGTCAAAGCGGTAGGTGGATCAAAATGTCCAGACACTCTGTGACCAAAATGGTACTGAAACAGAGGATGACAAAAATGGTACAAATGGCTCCGAGCACTATGGGACTTAACTTCTCAGGTCATCAGTCCCCTAGACTTAGAACTACTTAAACCTAACTAACCTAAGGACATCACACACATCCATGCCCGAGGCAGCTTTCGAACCTGCGACCGTAGCGGTCGCGCGGTTCCAGACTGTAGCGCCTAGAACCGCTCGGCCACCAAGGCCGGCCAGAGGATGACAGACTAGAGGCCGAAACACTAAATGTCTTTTTCCAAAGCTGTTTCACAGAGGAAGACTGCACTGTAGTTCGTACCCTAGATTGTCGCACAGATAACAAAATGGTAGATATCGAAATAGATGACAGGGGGATAGAAAAACAATTAAAATCGCTCAGAAGAGGAAAGGCCGCTGGACTTGACGGGATACCAGTTCGATTTTACACAGAGTACGCGAAGGAACTTGCCCCCCTTCTTGCAGCGGTGTACCTTAGGTCTCTAGAAGAGTGTAGCGTTCCAAAGGATTGGAAAAGAGCACAGGTCATCCCCGTTTTCAAGAAGGGACGTCGAACAGATGTGCAGAACTACAGACCTATATCTCTAACGTCGATCAGTTGTAGAATTTTGGAACACGCATTATGTTCGAGTATGAGTTTTCTGGAAACTAGAAATTTACTCTGTAGGAATCAGCATAGGTTTCGAAAAAGACGATCGTGTGAAACCGAGCTCGCGCTATTCGTCCACGAGACTCACAAGGGGAGCTCACGACGTTTGGAACGCGGTTTTACTGCAAACTTCGTACACTCGTAGTGCTCCATGAGGACAACAAAATGTGTAAGCCGTAGCGCGTACTTCTCAAGCGTTACTGAGAAAATCGCAAGATAATTTCGGTCGTCGAATATATATATATATATATCTGTGCGTGGCCATTTTAACCATAAGTGGTGCCGGCACGGTAGGTCGGCGTGTTCGGTCAGAGCGTTAGCTTCCCTTTATAACAAAAGAACTGAGCGAACGGATCGTCGAACAAACTGAATGGGTGTCATCGGACGTCCGCCCTGAAGAAATTCAACGTACAATATAGAACAATTTTTTTTTAAGTGTTTAACGTTCAAGCCGCTGGATCGAGTTCCGTTCGTCAGTTTTTTTTATTTTCAACACAGTCATTTTCTTTATTATTTATATTACAATTTATGTAATGAGGAAAATACGTGCAATCGGATGAAATTTTATTAAAGTTACAACGTTATTTGGCAGTCTACTAATTGTTATTATCACAAATAATGTAATAATAATAACTATCGACTAGTAAACGACCAAATGCATAAAGTCATACTGAAAATGTATGCTTGTCCGTGATTTGAGAAATCCCTTATACCTGGCAGGAGTGGCGAGTACAAGTTGTAGGATGGTAATTTCCGTAAAAACATGGAAAACATAAAGTTAAACGGCGACGCATACGCAAGGTCTTTTGACATTTTCTGTGGAAAAACAAACCTTGTTAACATTTTCAAAAACCTCTCTTTCAGACGATAGTTTGGAAGCAAACCATGCATAACGCAGTATTTCCTTAAAAATCGGCGCTGATAATTGGTTATGCAGTGTCGAGTGTATTTTAATAGGGTCTTCCGAGAAGCAGTTTCTCGTTCTCTTTCGATTAAATACGAACAGTTTTGAAGACACGGACAAGCATACATTTTCAGTATCACTTTATGCGTTTGGTCGTTTACTAGTCGATAGTTATGAATATTGTATTATTTGTGATAATAAAATTAGTAGACTGGCAAATAACATTGTAAATTTAATAAAAGTTACACGTATTTTTTCCCATTATATCAATTGTAATATAAATAGTAAAGAAAATGACTTGTGTTGACAATAAAAAAAAAAGACTGACGAACGGAACTCGATCCAGCGATCCAGCGCCTTGAACGCCAAACACTTAAAAAAAAAATACATTTTGCTCAATATTGTTCGTTGAATTTCTTCAGGGCGATGACACCCATTCAGTTTGTTCGACGATCCGTTCGCTCAGTTCTTTTGTTATAAAGGGAAGCTAACGCTCTGACCGAACACGCCGACCTACCGTGCCGGCACCACTTATGGTTAAAATGGCCACGCACAGATATATATATATATATATATATTCGACGACCGAAATTATCTTGCGATTTTCTCAGTAACGCTTGAGACGTATGCGCTACTGCTTACACATTTTGTTGTCCTCGTGGAGTACTACGAGTGTACGAAGTTTACAGTAAAGCCGCGTTCCAAACGTCGTGGCCTCCCTTTGTCAGAGGGCCATTGACAAGGGTTCCCAGGTAGATGCTGTGTTTCTTGACTTCTGCAAGGCGTTCGATACAGTTCCCCACAGTCATCTAATGAACAAAGTAAGAGCATATGGACTATCAGACCAATTATGTGATTGGACTGCAAAGTTCCTAGATAACAGAACGCAGCATGTCATTCTCAATGGAGAGAAGCCTTCCGAAGTAAGAGTGATTTCAGGTGTGCCGCGGGGGAGTGTCGTAGGACCGTTGCTATTCACAATATATATAAATGACCTTGTGGATAACATCGGAAGTTCACTGAGGCTTTTTGCGGATGATGCTGTAGTATATCGAGAGGTAGCAACAATGGAAAATTGTACTGAAATGCAGGAGGATCTGCAATGTATTGACGCATGGTGCAGAGAATGGCAATTGAATCTCAATGTAGACAAGTGTAATGTGCTGCGAATACATAGAAAGATCGTTCCCTTATCATTTAGCTACAATATAGCAGGTCAGCAACTGGAAGCAGTTAATTCCATAAATTATCTGGGAGTAGGCATTAGGAGTGATTTAAAATGGAATCATCTTATGAAGTTGATCGTCGGTAAAGCAGATGCCAGACTGAAATCCTAAGGAAATGCAATCCGAAAACAAAGGAAGTAGGATGCACTACACTTGTTCGCCCACTGCTTGAATATTGCTCACCAGTGTGGGATCCGTACCAGACAGGGTTGATAGAACAGATAGAGAAGATCCAACGGAGAGCAGCGCGCTTCGTTACAGGATCATTTAGTAATAGCGAAAGCGTTACGGAGATGATAGATAAACTCCAGTGGAAGACTCTGCAGGAGAAACGCTCAGTAGCTCGGTACGGGCTTTTGTTGAAGTTTCGAGAACATACCTTCACCGAGGAGTCAAGCAGTATATTGCTCCCTCCTACGCGAAGAGACCATGAGGATAAAATCAGAGAGATTAGAGCCCAGACAGAGGCATACAGATAATCTTTCTTTCCACGAACAGTACGAGACTGGAATAGAAGGGAGAACCGATACAGGTACTCAAAGTACCCTCCGCCACACACCGTCGGGTGGCTTGCGGAGTATGGATGTAGATGTAGACATGTCTTTGGCGCAACAAACATTAACAGAAAACACAGGTTGTATCAAAAGGTACGGCGGAACAAAAGCTGAACCAAGCCAAAATGAGTGAAGGAGAGCAGTGCAACAGACTTTGAGAGCAAAATTTTGTCAACCGGTGTGAGTAAAAAACCTAAGAGGTTGTGGTCTTAAGTAAAATCACGAAGCGGTTCGAAATTCTCTATACATTCACTCACAAGGTTACATCATTAACTAGACCTCATATGGCGAAGGGGAGAAAAGCACACTTGCGAAATATCGGCCCCAATAACGTATCCCGCGAGAAAACTTGGGCCTTGACTCTGATAGTCCACAGTTATGACCTTCTGAATGTATAGCTTCTACACTGCGCGCGAATCGGTTGCTTGTCACCCGTTACAAGTCAATGGCAGCTGCGTAATGGCCCAACGCAAAGTCTTGTACAACGGAGCGACAACCAGTGCCCTCCTATTCGCATAATGTTGAACGCGAAGTAAGAGGAGGGTGAGGTGGGCGCATCTGCCAAATGTCTTGTGTAATCTTGTTGCAGTTCTGCCTGTTCCCGGGGGCCCTACACGATATTAGGAACGTTTAGTTTCTTTGGCTCAATGTACATAATTAAAGGCCTACATCGTTTGACGTCGATCTACTGCAGAATTATGGAACATGTTTTATGCTCAAGAATTATGACGTCTTCGAAGAACGAAAATCTCCTCTACAAAGGATCAATATGGATTCCGCAAAACTGTTCCTTGGCGTCAGGAAACATTTGACACCGTCCCGCACTGCTGTTGAGTGAAAAAATTATGAGATTACCCAGTATGGACCAGATCTGCGTCTGGATTCAAGACTTTCCTTGTAGACAGAACTCAACAAGTCGCTCTTAACGGAACAAAATCGACAGATGAAAAAGTATTTCCCGAGTACCCCAAGTAAGTGTGAAAGGGCTGTAACTGGTTACAATGTCTATAAATGACCAAGTAGAAAACGTCGGAAGCTCCTTAAGACTGTCGGCGGATGATGTGGTTGTCTATAAGGAAGTAGAAAGGCTAGAAGATTTGCGGAATGAGCTGCAGAGGACTGATAAATGTTGCAGGCTCTGGCTGTCGACCCTGATCGTAAATAATTGTAACATGTTCCCCATCCATAGGAAAAGAAATCCACTACTCTACAACTTCACTATTGATGAAAAACTTCCGGTAACAGTGTCTGCCATTAAATATCGAGGAATAACTATCTAGAGCGACCTGTAGTGGAATTACCGAATCACCATATTAAAAAAATAGTAGGAAAAGCAGAAGTCAACTGAGATTCATAGAAAAAAATGTTTTCGAAATGTTACTCATCCACGAAAGTAGTGGTTTACAAAGTGTTGGTTTGACAGATTGTTCAGTAATATTCATCAATGTGGGACTTTTACTAGTGGCAGACGTTACAAGAGAGGCGTTGTGCATCACAGAGAGGTTTACTATTGAAATTTCGAGAGAGCTCTTTCGGGAAGAGTCGGACAACATATCACTTCCTCTCACATACATCTCGCAAAATTACGACGACGAGAAAATTCGACAATCGTTTGCTTTACTTTTTTTTATATACGTTGCTCATCAACAGCAATTCATCGGAAACGCCTGGGTTATGATTTGTATCTTAAAGGAGTACAAATGTTATTACAAATATGTTACTGAATTTGCAGTCTTTCGACTTCTACACATTTTTGGCAGAAATTTTCAGTTCTTTTCAGGTTTGTTAAGACTCTTTTTAGCCCATTTTTTGTCACTGTAGTACCATTCTGGGCGTATACGTATAAGCGTGACGTGCTGAATGTACGGAAACAGCGCGTCAATAATTTTTATTCGTATAAAAATGCTGACTAAGATCAAGTTTGGTGACCTCAGAACCCTCGTCGTGTGTTCACTACGTCATTGGAAACTACATATAGCCTCAAAAGTTTCTGAATTTACTGCCTCCAGTCGCCTTTCGTTTTGCTCTTCAACTTTTAGTATCCCATTGCCGGTTTCGAACCGCCTAGCGATTCATTATCAGATGGTTCATTTTTATTGGTTGTCTGCAGCAGTTTGGGAGTCGTGTGGCTGTGGTAAAAAGTATGAACGAAACACATAAGCACTGTGTGTGACGAGAATTATTCACATTGAAAGGTCTCTGTTGGATTCCTTTCATGTTAATTTCTTAAATACACTCCTGGAAATGGAAAAAAGAACACATTGACACCGGTGTGTCAGACCCACCATACTTGCTCCGGACACTGCGAGAGGGCTGTACAAGCAATGATCACACGCACGGCACAGCGGACACACCAGGAACCGCGGTGTTGGCCGTCGAATGGCGCTAGCTGCGCAGCATTTGTGCACCGCCGCCGTCAGTGTCAGCCAGTTTGCCGTGGCATACGGAGCTCCATCGCAGTCTTTAACACTGGTAGCATGCCGCGACAGCGTGGACGTGAACCGTATGTGCAGTTGACGGACTTTGAGCGAGGGCGTATAGTGGGCATGCAGGAGGCCGGGTGGACGTACCGCCGAATTGCTCAACACGTGGGGCGTGAGGTCTCCACAGTACATCGATGTTGTCGCCAGTGGTCGGCGGAAGGTGCACGTGCCCGTCGACCTGGGACCGGACCGCAGCGACGCACGGATGCACGCCAAGACCGTAGGATCCTACGCAGTGCCGTAGGGGACCGCACCGCCACTTCCCAGCAAATTAGGGACACTGTTGCTCCTGGGGTATCGGCGAGGACCATTCGCAACCGTCTCCATGAAGCTGGGCTACGGTCCCGCACACCGTTAGGCCGTCTTCCGCTCACGCCCCAACATCGTGCAGCCCGCCTCCAGTGGTGTCGCGACAGGCGTGAATGGAGGGACGAATGGAGACGTGTCGTCTTCAGCGATGAGAGTCGCTTCTGCCTTGGTGCCAATGATGGTCGTATGCGTGTTTGGCGCCGTGCAGGTGAGCGCCACAATCAGGACTGCATACGACCGAGGCACACAGGGCCAACACCCGGCATCATGGTGTGGGGAGCGATCTCCTACACTGGCCGTACACCACTGGTGATCGTCGAGGGGACACTGAATAGTGCACGGTACATCCAAACCGTCATCGAACCCATCGTTCTACCATTCCTAGACCGGCAAGGGAACTTGCTGTTCCAACAGGACAATGCACATCCGCATGTATCCCGTGCCACCCAACGTGCTCTAGAAGGTGTAAGTCAACTACCCTGGCCAGCAAGATCTCCGGATCTGTCCCCCATTGAGCATGTTTGGGACTGGATGAAGCGTCGTCTCACGCGGTCTGCACGTCCAGCACGAACGCTGGTCCAACTGAGGTGCCAGGTGGAAATGGCATGGCAAGCCGTTCCACAGGACTACATCCAGCATCTCTACGATCGTCTCCATGGGAGAATAGCAGCCTGCATTGCTGCGAAAGGTGGATATACACTGTACTAGTGCCGACATTGTGCATGCTCTGTTGCCTGTGTCTATGTGCCTGTGGTTCTGTCAGTGTGATCATGTGATGTATCTGACCCCAGGAATGTGTCAATAAAGTTTCCCCTTCCTGGGACAATGAATTCACGGTGTTCTTATTTCAATTTCCAGGAGTGTATGTTGTCATTTACGGCATAACTTCCTCTTCTAAATTTACTGTGGTGTTTCTGACTATCTGGGAGGAGACTGAGCAGTGGAACGTGTTACTTTTACACATAAACAATAACGATCTGTCACACTACCACACTTTAAAACACAGTTTATATGTAATTCATGTCACACAGTGTCATACGGAACCTACATCCGCTTTCTTTTATATACTGTATATGATAAGATACTGTCATCCGCCTTCCCTTCTGTGTGAGAGGATGAATGAGCAAATGTATTTCTAGTTGCATGCTTGATGGTAGCAGACAAGCCTGTCTGCTAGAGAACAGTAGGACCAACGTCGGAACAGGTAGCTACGCTTTCTAAAAGCGGAGAGGTTTCTATTCTTAGTATCGTCCTGTCCGTCCCTTGTCATGTTGGTATAGGAAGCTGCCTCTCTGGTCACTTCCGTTTGTATCTGTTAAGCACGCTCGGTAGGGTCCAGGTCAGTCTGTCCGCGGCGAGCGTCTGAAGTGGTAAGATCTCCGGCTAAGCGCGTGTCTGCTAAGTCCGTAGGACAATGGATTTCTTAAGTTCAGCCTAACTGAAAATTTAATCACCTTTATTTCAGGTTTAGCTCTAAAATATCTAATGTTATCTTAAATTGCAACGCAGTGTAATTCGAGTGTGAAGTTCAGAATATCTTCCGGTAGTTGCTTTGTCACTACCTTGTGAGTCAAGTGAAACCACGTGTTGATCAGTAACTCTAACTAAGATCATCAATCTTAAATGCGAATGTGCGTGAGATTATAACGTCTCGTCTTGACAATATTTTTCAATATAGCAACTTTTATGTTCAACCCACGTGGGGTGTACTTTGTGAGACCAGTACCACGTGCTTATACAATTGTTTGACCCATCAGGTTAATAGTAAGACGATAGTAACCAGTCCGAGGTTTTTCTTTTGTAAATTGCGTTTCGATGTAATTTATTTTAATTATCAAAATTATTGTGGAGTTACACTCTTTGTGTAAACCAAGTTGACCACGTGAAGCATGTGGTGTAAGCATCAAAGTAGCCCTCAGCTATTCTTTTTGGGAAGATTTCACAGAGAGTTAGTATGAATTTAGTATACCAGTGTGTGGTAATTTCATGACGGACAGGATTGCGCTACGAACGTAACTTCTTTGGGTGAAAATTGAATCGGTTGGTTGTGGTTAATTTCCTCTTGCATATGTTTCAACGTTCTTCGTGTGTTATTTTATGAATGCAGTGTTGTATGTAGTCTCCCAATCTTGGCTCCCTATTTGATGTGTTCCGTAAGATTACAAACTCACTTTTTCACAATCCTAAATAAGGCTCCAGTTTAGTTATGAATCAAGTTTGATATGCTGAAATTTTAACGGAACAATGATCAATGTTAAAATAAATGTCCAAATATAAACTGATTTCTTTTTATTTAAATTGTCTTTATATATATCACCGGTTATCGTAAGATGAGTACTAAAAGATTATAATTAATGTTAGTCTGGTTGGGAATTTGGTAAGCTAGACTGGATACTTAGTGAAACAGTTGCGCAGTAATGCAAGGTTAACTTCCTCAGATAGCTCACAGCTTTTAACCCACTTTTATGGTCTTGAATATCAGCACCGCTTTCAGAGCAAATTAATGCAACAACATTACAACATTATGAGATCAATTTTGTTGCGTTACTTACAGTAACATTCAGTGCGTACATGCTTCGTTTACACATCTTGCCACAGCTACACGACTCCCACACTGGTGCAGACAATCAATAAATATGCACCATCTGATGATGGATCGAAACCGAAAACTGAAGAACAAAACAAAAGGCGACTGGTAGCAGTAATGTCAAGAAACCTTTATTCACCACAGTCGCAGTGACCCTCATCCATAACGGAAGGAAATTTTACATATAGCCTCAGAATAGATATTACTGGTATTAGCAGTGCGTGTTCGGTAACTCTGAACATCTGGATCTCGGTTACGGATAATGATATCGAAAGAAGTTTCGAAGTTGCTCGAGAATATCGTCTTTAGGACATACTGTAAAAAGTTCAAAGATGCACCAGAGTGAAAATTATAGAACTGGCCATCCCCCCCATTTGGTAATTTTTGTACCCAAAAATCATGCTTTTTCAGGACTTTCCTCGGGAACCTCCCATGAACAAATGGTGTTTTTAAAACCCACCTAAGGTCCACCCCAGACTACACCTTATGCAAAAGAACCAACCGATTTGCTCAATTTGCCTGGACTGGTGTAAGTGTGTAATGCGTAAATTTTGATCTTGTACTGAAGGAGAGCTAAGATCTACAGAACCCGAGATATGACCTCCAGAAAAATCGCATTTTCGCACGCGGCATTTTTGGAACATAATGGTATTGAGCATTGTCAGGTACGAACCAATAAGTGAGCCGTGGTCTCCGTTGCCTCGTTAGAAAATAATAATGCTAGTACGACTTATTACGTTGTTTATCTTCACAACTGTAAAAAATAAACCTGTAACAAGCAATCGCCAAACATGTACAAAGTGATGTGGTTGCCCTTAGTTGCGACGCTCTTCCATTGTATGTAGTGAACACTAAGTGTATATACCCCAGTTGTTTCATCAGTAAACTAATCTATACTGCTGCAAATCACTGTTACCGTACTACTAATAATGCCGAAAAAATAAACCCGAGACGGAGCCGAGCACTACTGAATGCATGCTGGAGATTGACGAGTAATGTGGGTATCACTGTGATCAACGGGGCGTGGTGAATGGAAACAGGACACACAGTGACTACTTTGCTTTAAGTACCCGAAAATCACCCCTGAACAACCTTCGAAATTTGGTCGGTGTAGTTCTGATTCACCCTGTACACGGTATAGTTGCCAATCTTGAGATGTGACTACCAGTAATCACGTCGGGAATATGAAAGGGGGCTCGTTGACTCCCGCCCAACCCCATTCCCCAATCCGGAAAATTTTACAAATTAGTAGCATTTAGTAGGCTTAAAACGGTATATGGAGACATTTTCCGACCCTACGTAAAGAAGACGTATTTAATTAATCATATATTTATTTTTATTTTCAAAAAAAATTAATCTAAATTATCATTTTCTATAATGCAATCTTCTTCAATCTCATTGTCACTCACACTTCCAATGAATGTGACGGGGAAACCCGCCGCATCCACGATTATTACCGACTGCTGTCTCCCATATACATTCATTTCTGTCTCATAGAAAACGTATTATTGTTATTTTTTTCAGTGCTCTTTCGTATGGCGGCAACTCACGTAAATTGCTGGCGACAAATTTTTCCAATGTCGGATAATGTTGTCGTCGCTGTTGGTGCTGTGGTATTGGGAAATGAGAGATTTTTTTTTATCTACGTCCACTACTGCTGGCGCGAAGCAACGTGGAATATTTTTTGTAGGGAGTCATGCTTTTGTTTAATATTTTTATATTTATGACTTCGAATATTCAGGTGCACACTTGTGCTACATAGAGCGTGAAAACTTCATCAGTTTTTCTTCTTGTTCACTCCCTTTCGTAAACGAACACACATAAAGGCAACACGTAACCACGTAACACTACAGAAAGAGCAAAAACAACATTAGCGCTGTCTTGCCAGCACTTAGTGGTAACTGACCAGGAACAATGCTCCTTTGATATGTACCGAAACAGCCGTGGAACACTGGTTTTGTGTTGCCAAGATGTTAACGACAACTTGCGAATATTGTAGTCGCGCACAATGTTACAGAATAATTTCGAACTCTAGTGTAAACGGGCCTTTAGTACGCCACGGTGACGAAATCAGTCGTATACAGGTTTACAGCGTACTCAGGAAATCGTTAAAATCTATACCCCCCCCCCCCCTCTCCAAGATTTAAGTACCATATAATTAGCGAAATGTAAATAGTAACTGTTTTGATTTTTGTAAGCCATCAAATTGTAAAATGTCTATTTCCGTAGTTTTTAATCATTTCCCGTAAGATGATAAATCGGTAACAATTACAGACAAATCGTAATAGTTGGCAGCCATGACACAGTATTCGTACGATCGCGTTTGAAATTATTTGTGGAACAATAATCAGGCTTGAGTGCTGATTAGTTGCCACAAACTTTTCTCAACCATCTTCTACCTGGACCTCCATTCACCTTGTGTAAAAAAAAATATCACTACACTATACTCATCATCCTTTTCTCTGAAACTAACAACTGTGCAAAGTGCCTTTTTCAGAATGTTAAAATAACCACTGCAAGTATCACACTTCGCCATAGACACACCACATCAGAATAATTCAATGTTATTTTATGGAAGTTTTCCAAACTTGTGAATTCAGCTTCACGAAGGGCAATTTCCTGTTGTCTGGTAACGCCACACAGCAGATCCAGATTGCAGCTGCAGCGGCAGACAACCTCAGCTGCGTTGCAGCGGGCAGCTGCTCGTAACGTGGTCCCACCCACGAGCCGCGTACAGCTGCCCTTTCGTCCCACGCACCCCGTCTCTGCCCTTTGTCGGCGTCATGTTCCATTAAACGTTGTTCTGGAGCTTGTGGACACAAGCTATTTGTTCTTCCTTTGCACTCAGTCTTCCGTTACTTACCACTATTTCACAGCGAGCCGAGCTTGTAGCACTCGGCGCGCTTGGAAGCACACTCACTTTAGTACCTTCCGCTTGCGAAAACTTCCAGAAGCAACAGTGGCGCGTTGACCGCTGTCGCTTTCAGCAGTGAGTCATCTCGCCACTGTAGAGAGCCGCGCGCTGACTGCCTTGCAAACTTTCGCCGTTAGTACCACGTGTGTGTGCTGCCAGTACGCGAGAAGTATTTGGCGGCGTCGGTTTACTTTGGTGGAAAATGACCCACTAGTATTTCTATACAATGAAGATTCTAAAGGAACCGTGGGTCATTTTGAGATAAAATTAAAAATGCTGTGTAGTATCAAAAGCATAAGCTAATATTTTTATTGAAAATTGTTACAGTTTTTATTTATTTGCGATTAGTTTTTGCAACGGAGTAGATAATAAGACATCGCTGATTGAATTTCATGCCTCATCGACTTTATCAAAACGTTGTCTTATCTCTTCAGCTTTTCCGGCGGTGGTTTTCATCCGAGTAGGACGTATTATCGACTGCTGTGCGTAACTGCACATATTACATGAATATTACTTCCTTCTGACGCTCAAGAGTTTTAGCATTCAATGTAACATTTCATTTACATAATTATACTTTAAGAAGCAGTAAAGGAAAAAAATGGTTCAAATGGCTCTGAGCACTATGGGACTCAACTGCTGAGGTCATAAGTCCCCTAGAACTTAGAACTAGTTAAACCTAACTAACCTAAGGACATCACAAACATCCATGCCCGAGGCAGGATTCGAACCTGCGACCGTAGCGGTCTTGCGGTTCCAGACTGCAGCGCCTTTAACCGCACGGCCACTTCGGCCGGCCAGTAAAGGAAAGAGGTAAGTAAAGTTCAGCTTCACAGTTATTCATTTGTAACAGGTACTAAAGCCATCTCATTGTCAAAACAGATCTTTTCCGTTCAAGTGTATTTCATTAAGCTGTGGTGTCCCGTGATCTAGAGGTAATGTATACCGCAAGACGATTACTTACTCGCACACTGGACTGTTGGAGTCGTTAAACGTGGCTGCATCTTTAATTATAATTATAATTTCACATTTAACCTTAAGTGCTTTTAATGCACTTTTATTTGAATTTAATTGAGTACTCCATATGTAATAATTTTCCGAAAACTTTACTGATTCGTGAAATTGCGGTAAATATATTCTTCGCTAACCATCTGAGTACCCGGCGTTGTCTTGATGTGCGTCTATTCCAATCTTCTATTAGACCATCTCCTGCTTCCTCAACTCCCCGTCCATCTCCTCGACCCCCAGCCCTCTCTGTCCATCACTTAACCCCCTCTCTCCTCCTCCCCCACCATCTGTCCACCTCCCCCTCTCCCAACTCACTGTCCATATCTTCCTCCCCCTCTCTGCCCTTGCCCTCCTCGTTCCTTTCTCCGTCCATCTCCTCCTCTCCGTGTCTCTGTCCCCTTTCTGTCTATTTCCCCTCCCCCCTCTCTCTCCATCTCCTCCTTATCACCCCCACCCCAATAGGAGGTTGCTGATTCTTACCCCCACAGTGCTTCTTTCCACAAATTAAGTATACTACTGGCCATTAAAATTGCTACACCAAGAAGAAATGCAGATGATAAACAGGTATTCATTGGACAAATATATTATACTAGAACTGTCATGTGATTACATTTTCGCCGGCCGCGGTGGTCTCGCGGTTCTAGGCGATCAGTCCGGAACCGCGCGACTGCTACGGTCGCAGGTTCGAATCCTGCCTCGGGCATGGA
This sequence comes from Schistocerca nitens, assembly GCF_023898315.1. Classification (NCBI taxonomy): domain Eukaryota; kingdom Metazoa; phylum Arthropoda; class Insecta; order Orthoptera; family Acrididae; genus Schistocerca; species Schistocerca nitens. Next base: position 391,607,204 of record NC_064620.1, read on the forward strand.
TGTGTGTGATGTGCTTAGGTTAGTTAGGTTTAAGTAGTTCTAAGATCTAGAGGACTGATGACCGCAGATGTTAAGTCCCATAGTGCTCAGAGCCATTTGAACCATTTTTTGATTACATTTTCACGCAGTTTGGGAGCATAGATCCTGAGAAATCAGTACCCAGAACAACCACCTCTGGCCGTAGTAACGGCCTTGATACGCCTGGGCATTGAGTCAAACAAAGCTTGGATGGCGTGTACATGTACAGCTGCCCATGCAGCTTCAACACGATACCACAGTTCATCAAGAGTAGTGACTGGCGTATTGTGACGACCCAGTTGCTCGGCCACCATTGACCAGACGTTTTCAGTTGGTGAGAGATCTGGAGAATGTGCTGGCCAGGGCAGCAGTCGAACATTTTCTCTATCCAGAAAGGCCCGTACACGACCTGCAACCGGTCGTGCATTATCCGGCTGAAATGTAGGGTTTCGCAGGGACCGAATGAAGGGTAGAGCCACGAGTCGTAACACATCTGAAATGTAACGTCCACTGTTCAAAGTGCCGTCAATGCGAACAAGAGGTGACCCAGACGTGTAACCAATGGCATCCCACACCATCACGCCGGGTGATACGCCAGTACGGCGATGACGAATACATGCAAACGTCGTCGAACTGTTCGTGCAGATGATTGTTGTCTTGCAAACGTCACCATCTGTTGATTCAGTGATCGAGACGTGGCTGCACGATCCGTTACAGCCATGCGGATAAGATGCCTGTCATCTCGACTGCTAGTGATAAGAAGCCGTTGGGATCCAGCACGGCGTTCCGTATTACCCTCCTGAACCCACCGATTCCATATTCTGCTAACAGTCATTGGATCTCGACCGACGCGAGCAGCAATGTCGCGATACGATCAACCGCAATCGCGATAGGCTACTATCCGACCTTTATCAAAGTCGGAAACGTGATGGTACGCATTTCCCCTCCTTACACGAGGCATCGCAACAATGTTTCACCAGGCAACGGCGGTCAACTGCTGTTTGTGTATGAGAAATCGTTTGGAAACTTTCCTCATGTCAGCACGTTGTAGGTGTCGCCACCGGCGCCAACCTTGCGTGAATGCCATGAAAAGCTAATAATTTGCATATCACAGCATCTTCTTCCTGTCGGTTAATATTCGCATCTGTACCATGTCATCTTCGGGGTGTAGTAATTTTAATGGCCAGTAGTGTAATATGCGTACCACGTTTGATTGAAATTGATCGAGGGATTTAGGATGAGCGTTTTACCCGTGGTTATAGACGCATATACACATGTCACATATTTTTCTCATACATTTAACATATTTCACACGTATTTGTACGTATATTTCAGCTCTATCTGTAGCGAATTCTGCCCTGCAGTTTCATTTTCACGCAATTCAATTTTTATTATTTCGTATCTCCTGAAGTGAGTCGTACAAACACATATTTTTTGCAGTTACATTCAGTGATGCAGGTGAATACTGTCTGTGAAATTTAAGGAAGTAACAAATTAAAAGGTCTTGATTGATGCGGCAGTTTTACTGCATGAACAGCAGAATGTAGTAAGCGATAATTTTTTTTCCTTTCATTATTTTGTGCGGGATGTGTTACGGCGTAAAGTCAAACGCCGGTACGTCAGTCGTGAACGACAGAGTAGAGAGGGCTGTGAAGAAGACGTCAGCCAATTGAACGCTGAATGACCCCTTTCCAGGACGACAACGCGACAGCAGCGGCCTGTATGCGAAGAGACCGCGCCCGACTGGCCGCGGCCCAGTTCTACAGCAGCGTCAAGACTAGCAACTAGATAGAAGCGTCAAAGGTCATTACTTTGCTCATACATTCTATGTAGCTCAAACTTGGAATTGTTATACTGAAGAGATTTCTTATGTCTATCGCCCTTTGCTTGCTACACATCTGTTTAACACAAAGTTAAGTACTGTATTTTTTTCTTTTATAATAAAACCCACTAATACGATTTGTTTGAATGTTGTCTAGCGATCCGAGCAAGCAGATTTTGTAAAAACCCCACAATTGACGACCAGTCAGGATTCAACAGGACGTTAGCGAGAAAAAGTCTCTTAAAGGTTTGAAATTATGTGTAAAGTTCGTTGCATGTTACTCAGTGCTCTCATTTTCAAATATTGGATGAAAATATTCTATTTGTGCCTCGTGAGCTAAGCTTCTTTTTCACAACAACACATTTGAGAGGCAGGTAGTGTATACACCCAAGTGGTTCTTCCCAGATAGTAAGTTGTATGTCAAAAAATGGTTCTGAGCACTATGGGACTTAACATCTATGGCCATCAGTCCCCTAGAACTTAGAACTAATTAAACCTAACTAACCTAAGGACATCACGCAACACCCAGTCATCACGTATGTCAAGTTTCGTTCAAATCGATGCAGTGATTTAGGAAGATAGTGATTATTAAATGGGCAAGTGGCTGTCCTTATTTTCCTGTCACTTTTTCCGAAGGCACTAGAAAAGCTGGCAGAAAACTGTACAACGAATGTTAAGTGCACAAAATTAGGAGCATCTTGCATTGACTGAACCATTTGAAACAATTCGTGTATCAAGAATGAATTTTTTTCTCTGGAGTCGTGCTTGGGTAGGTGAGTCGGTGGAATTCTTGCCCGCAATAGCAAAGGTCCGGCGTTCGATTCTCTGTTCTGCACATAGTTCTAACATGCCAGGAGGTTTCAATAATTCTTGTAATCTTGGGAAGAAAGTGAATGTTACCTCTAAAACAAAAAAAGAGGGCAGTATCAGTAATAAACCATGTAACAGATACTTTGAGTGCCAGTTCTCTTAGCAGACAGAGCACTAGGATCATAAGTGTGTATATAAAGCCAACTGGAAACCATTTGGATCGCCTTGATTAAAATCACATTACAGGACAAACCGCTCCGTGAAAAGTGATATATTTTGGGAGCAAAAACGTTGAGATGTCCAGTATAACTGGAGAGGAGTGTACTGGTGGCCCACTGCTCTTCTACTGATCATAAAATTGAGAGGATTTGCAGCAGACATGTTCGTCGCTGGCAAGAAAACATTGGAAAATTGCTCAGTTTTGGACAACCTGGACGGTGGAGAACCTGGACGGTGGACGTTGTCTGATGTTCTAATATCATTACATTATGTAAGTCCAGATGACAGTTCTCTCTATATAATACAACACTTCCAAGTTGCGTAGTTCAAGCAAAGAATGGACGTTGATTGGAAAATGAATACTACCTGGAGATGAATCTAGAGGTTTCATAGACTGCCGTGTGAAGTCTTTACTAAACAAGCATTTTAATACATAATAATGATTCAAATGTACATATCATATTTTACCGACTTTACTAAACAAGTATTTTAATACAGAATAATGATTCATATGTACGTAATTTTTTTTTTCCATAGCAGATAGACATAAATGTGCAAGACGACTGCTCGCACTTAGCTGGAAACCCAGATTCGTGCCCAGACTGGCACAAATTTTCAAATGTCACTACATGATCATTACCGCAATAAGTTGCATTTATCTATTTCTTTTTAATTACTGAGTTATAGAAAAATAAAAGTGTGAATTCTGCTGCGGCTTTGGGGTCGGAAAGAGTTGCTGTCTTCCACATGCGTTGAAGTCACCATTGTATTGGAAAGATTTTAACGTACTATGCATGGATTGAAGTTTGTGTGTGTGTGTGTGTGTGTGTGTGTGTGTGTGTGTGTGTGTGTGTGTGTTGTGTGTGTGTGTGTGTTTTGTTCTATGATAATCTCTGTAATAATCGTTACCTTAAACGGGAGGTGGTGTGTGTATTCGAAGTTTAAAAATACATGCGTATTAGCAATTGTTGATTCCTAACGAACACTGTCCTTTAATGTTTACCTTGCAAGCCTCCACATTTCTTACCTGACGTGCGACTAATGGCTATAAGTGAAATATACTCATGTTCAGAAAAAACATAAAACCTTGAGCGACTAGACACAGGACGTTCATATTCACAGGAAATGTTCATTAGCATTGTTCTGCAGAAATGATTAACATTTGAAGCATGTCGCGCCGCGGGTTCAATGTCAACATCGTTATGGCGGCGCAACAACACCAACCGATAAAATGTGCCTACCGCTCTCTTTGTCATGAATCAGTGTGACTTGAGCAGAAGTGCATGATGCCCCACAGGCGTATGAGTGAACTGTACCTCAAATCAGTGAGGTTGAAAGACGGGCCGGCCGCGGTGGTCTAGCGGTTCTAGGCGCTCAGTCAGGAAGCGCGCGACTGCAACGGTCGCAGGTTCGAATCCTGCCTCGGGCATGGATGTGTGTGATCTACATCTACATTCATACTCCGCAAGCCACCCAACGGTGTGTGGCGGAGGGCACTTTACGTGCCACTGTCATTACCTCCCTTTCCTGTTCCAGTCGCGTATGGTTCGCGGGAAGAACGACTGTCTGAAAGCCTCCGTGCGCGCTCTAATCTCTCTAATTTTACATTCGTGATCTCCTCGGGAGGTATAAGTAGGGGGAAGCAATATACTCGATACCTCATCCAGAAACGCACCCTCTCGAAACCTGGCGAGCAAGCTACACCGCGATGCAGAACGCCTCTCTTGCAGAGTCTGCCACTTGAGTTTATTAAACATCTCCGTAACGCTATCACGGTTACCAAATAACCCTGTGACGAAACGCGCCGCTCTTCTTTGGATCTTCTATATCTCCTCCGTCAACCCGATCTGGTACGGATCCCACACTGATGAGCAATACTCAAGTATAGGTCGAACGAGTGTTTTGTAAGCCACCTCTTTTGTTGATGGACTACATTTTCTAAGCACTCTCCCAATGAATCTCAACCTGGTACCCACCTTACCAACAATTAATTTTATATGATCATTCCACTTCAAATCGTTCCGCACGCATACTCCCAGATATTTTACAGAAGTAACTGCTACCAGTGTTTGTTCCGCTATCATATAATCATACAATAAAGGATCCTTCTTTCTATGTATTCGCAATACATTACATTTGTCTATGTTAAGGGACAGTTGCCACTCCCTGCACCAAGTGCCTATCCGCTGCAGATCTTCCTGCATTTCGCTACAATTTTCTAATGCTGCAACTTCTCTGTATACTACAGCATCATCCGCGAAAAGCCGCATGGAACTTCCGACACTATCTACTAGGTCATTTATATATATTGTGAAAAGCAATGGTCCCATAACACTCCCCTGTGGCACGCCAGAGGTTACCTTAACGTCTGTAGACCTCTCTCCATTGATAACAACATGCTGTGTTCTGTTTGCTAAAAAATCTTCAATCCAGCCACACAGCTGGTCTGATATTCCGTAGGCTCTTACTTTGTTTATCAGGCGACAGTGCGGAACTGTATCGAACGCCTTCCGGAAGTCAAGAAAAATAGCATCTACCTGGGAGCCTGTATCTAATATTTTCTGGGTCTCATGAACAAATAACGCGAGTTGGGTCTCACACGATCGCTGTTTCCGGAATCCATGTTGATTCCTACATAGTAGATTCTGGGTTTCCAAAAACGACATGATACTCGAGCAAAAAACATGTTCTAAAATTCTACAACAGATCGACGTCAGAGATATAGGTCTATAGTTTTGCGCATCTGCTCGACGACCCTTCTTGAAGACTGGGACTACCTGTGCTCTTTTCCAATCATTTGGAACCCTCTGTTCCTCTAGAGACTTGCGGTACACGGCTGTTAGAAGGGGGGCAAGTTCTTTCGCGTACTCTGTGTAGAATCGAATTGGTATCCCGTCAGGTCCAGTGGACTTTCCTCTGTTGAGTGATTCCAGTTGCTTTTCTATTCCTTGGACACTTATTTCGATGTCAGCCATGTTTTCGTTTGTGCGAGGATTTAGAGAAGGAACTGCAGTGCGGTCTTCCTCTGTGAAACAGCTTTGGAAAAAGGTGTTTAGTATTTCAGCTTTACGCGTGTCATCCTCTGTTTCAATGCCATCATCATCCCGGAGTGTCTGGATATGCTGTTTCGAGCCACTTACTGATTTAACGTAAGACCAGAACTTCCTAGGATTTTCTGTCAAGTCTGTACATAGAATTTTACTTTCGAATTCACTGAACGCTTCTCGCATAGCCCTCCTTACGCTAACTTTGACATCGCTTAGCTTCTGTTTGTCTGAGAGGTTTTGGCTGCATTTAAACTTTGAGTGAAGCTCTCTTTGCTTTCGCAGTAGTTTCCTAACTTTGTTGTTGTACCACGGTGGGTTTTTCCCGTCCCTCACAGTTTTACTCGGCACGTACCTGTCCTTAGGTTAGTTAGGTTTAAGTAGTTCTAAGTTCTAGGGGACTGATGACCACAGCTGTTAAGTCCCATAGTGCTCAGAGCCATTTGAACCATTTTTGAAAGACGGCACGTTATAGGCATGAGAGAATGTGATGCATCCATGCGGGAAATTGCTGCTTGTGTGGGAGAGCAGCGGGTGTGTGCAGAATGTTTCACGGAAGGCCGTATCACACGAAGAGATGGGTCAGGTCGCACCTCGAAGACCACCTCCGAGAAGATCAACACCTCATCAGAAGGGCATTGCAGGACAGATCTACGTCCTCCTCGGTTCTGGCGCAAGAATGGAACAGTGTAACACATCGTACAACCCGGCGCCGTTTATTACGGTACGGGGTACGTGCGCATCGCCTACCTTTGACGATTCTGCAAAAAAAGCTAGACAGCAATGGTGTGTGGAACGACCTCACTGAGGGCAGGAATGGCATCAGATAGTGTTTTCGGACGAATCCATGTGTAAGGTGTCAGGCAAATCCAACACCTTCCATGAAAACCCTGACATGATAAGCAAATCCAGTAGTATGTCACATAGCTCCGAATAAATCGTGACGTTAAATTAACCAAAGTAATACGAGTAAAGAGTGAGCAAATGGAATACCACAGACTAACACACGAATGCCTAAATGCATGTCATACCTTCCCACCGTGGGACAGACGGAGTTCCGAGGGGAGAAACGAGAACAGAAGCCGAGAGCAGAACCGTGTTAAGCTGGAAGGCCCTACGATAAGGGACGGACGGACACCCACGTCGCCAGCTAACCGCTAGGACCACACCACCCGCAAGTTTTAGCGTGCGACTTTTTTGCGTCTCTGTTACGTCAAGACCATCCCCCAGCCAATGTTAAAAGCTAGAGCCCTCCAGAACAACAGTATAGATCTTAAGATAACACAAAAAGGGCTACACCACCCGCAAGTTTTAGCGTGAGACTTTTTCGCGTCTGTTACGTTGCAAACTTTAAAAACATTGCCCCACCACGAAAAGTATAACGTTTCTCATTGGATAGACAGAATTTTTGTGAGCTTAAGGTTAACATTGAGACCCTGATTGGTCAGATGAAAACACAGCCAGATAGTTTTTTTAAACCAACTTCGGTAAATTGTAGTAAGGAGAAGTTAGAGGGAGAGTTGCTTCAGAGACAGTGAGGTGAGCGGAGCAGTGCTGTCCGCCGCCCCCTGACGAACACCGACAAGGTAATGAACGCACGCGATGCCGCATTTTTGAGAGCATAAGGCTTCACTCAGAACTGCAGAAGTCTCATCTTTTACATCCCCTTTTTGCGTAATACTAGTGTCGATCGTCAATTAAAGCTCATGGTGTTCACATTTGCCACTTGATGTAAAAATCTGAAATGCGATGATTTTTCTGTTATATAGTTATTGAGAAGCCACATCAGCCACTGTAATTTACAAGTTAGATAAGTAATTAAAGATAATTGAGGGTCACTGTAGACCATTTTGATAGTTTTCTCTTTTGTGAAACTTAATTTAAACCTAGATTATAGATGTGATATGGCATAGGTCATCCTTCGATCCATTGTAGAACTTGGAAACCCATTCAGGGAATATTCGTTCACATTTTTGTTGAACACAGTTGGTTTTTACCATCCTGTATTAAAACATTTCCTTTTATCAATAGTGCAATTTATAAACAATGTTTTGTGAGTAGAATAAAATTTCCAATGGTAAACTTAACTGCTTTTTCGACGTTATTTTACCAGCTAGCTAAAAATAGGAAACCCTTGAACCCTTTCCACTAAATTTAGTTAGTATTAAGATTCTTTTACAGGAAGCCTTGAACCCTTTCCACTAAATTTAGTTAGTATTAAGATTCTTTTACAGGGAGTGCAGTGGAGCTGACGCTGAAATCATTAAGTATTTGGTTATATCATCGCTAGTCTCACTGACCTCTTCTGAATTCTACATGTCATGTGTGGTCTGGCGTCTCCTTACCAGCAACAGGTCCCAGGTTCAAACTAGTCAATTCCCTAAAAAACACGCTCAGAGCGTCGTTACGCGAAAGTGGTAGGGAGACACGATATAGAACAGACAGACACCACGCAGAATGTTTAGACATGTACCGTTTGTTTGAAAACGATAGCCGAATTTTATTTCGCCGCAGACAAGGGGGGGGGGGGGGGGGGGGCGGCATTACAGGAACAGCATTCGCACAAGACCAAGACATGCAGCGCCAACGCAAGGCCTTATGGTGTAGAGTGTTTTGGGTGTAACCACAAATCACAGTTGGTGGGTGTCCAGGACACAGTGACCAGTGTGACTTACGTGAATGACATCCTGCAACCCGTGTAGCCATATCCTTTCTGCAAAACACCCCAGACGCCATTTTTCAGCAAGACAATGCACGACCACAGATTTCTGCATAAACACATGCCTTCTTGGTGTCACAGGAATCAGCCTTTTGCCCTGGCCTGCCAGATCACCAGACTTTTCGCCAATCGAAAATGTATGGGATATGGTGCAACGACGCGTGCAGCGCTGTGATCCAGTGCCAACCACCACAGATGAACTTTGGAACCGGGTGAATGCAGCATGGATAGCTGGCTAAACCACACGACGCCATTCGCGCCTTACACGCGTCGATGCCATCACGCATGGCACAAGTTATAAGGGCCCATGGTGGACCCTGTGCTTACTAGTCAACAGGACACATGCTGAATCGATGTGACTGAAATGCTAGTCATTTCTGCAGAGCATACCAATGTACATGTCTTGTGAATACGAACGTCCTATCTCTAGTCGTTCAAAGTGTTCTGTTTTTCCTGAACATGAGTACATTACAAACCTTCACTGCATTTCTCGTTAAGAGCGGGATTAAAAGCGGAAAGTAGAGCCCTGTCGACATAGTGTTTATGGTTCGGTATACGACTTTTGTCAGAGAAATGTTGTTCCTATCCATCTTTCAATCTCGAACATACCGCACGTTAAGATAATAGCCAGCAATTTAGAATCTTCGTGGTGGTAGAGATTTTCATATACATTATTTAGCAAGTTTAAAAATAAGTAGGAGGGTCAATCAACTATGAACCGGAATATCGTAACACAAATTCATTGGTGATACATATAAAAACAAATGAAGTGCCTTATTTTTCTACACTGTTCTCCCCCGCCCTTCAAGGAACTTTTGATTCTTTCAAGAACGAAAAAAGTCGACTGCTCCAGAAGCCAGTTTCACACGTAGTATTAGACATCAACGTCGTCTGCAAAACGTTTCCTTCGTGCCTTCTTCAGTGGTTGATTCACATAGGTCTGATGGGTCTTCGAGAGGTTGCCAGTATAGCATACTAAGTTTTTCAAGAGTTAGAGCTGCTGTTAGAGGCTGTGCGTTACCGCGCAAGAGGAAAACATCGCATCATCAAGTAGTAGAAGCTGATAGCGCCAAGGGTCGATGAGATAGCAGCAATTTATTATACTTTTCACGGAGACGTAGCTGGTATTTAGACTTCTTTAGGTGCCTTTTAAGTACCTTTATACGTAGTTTTATTTTTATACTTCATTGTCATTAAGCATTTGATCCAATGTATAACGGTATTTTTATATCTTTATGTTAAACACTTAATATGGCTTTACTATGTTCTACGGATGCTAGAGCTCCTACTTCGTACGTAATTCACTTTAAGTTATCAGTTTGTTGGTTGCAGTTCATCGCATATAGCCATATACTATGTAGTTTTTGTGTTTGTTCTTTAACTAAGGTGTATGATTTCTGATGCTCACCTTTTCCACATTCGTTTGTAACAGACTTTTCTGGTGGTCACCTGTTGTACATTTGTCGTTAACAAATGTTTATATTTTTTATTTATCCTTTATACGACGTCTTTATCATCCGATCCATATCTGACGTCAACTTACCTATGACTTACACTTGTACCAAACTCTGAAAGAGGACAGGCTAATCTGCTGAAACGAGTAAAGTGAAATTTAAAAAAAATATTGTGCAGCTGACGAAATAATTCTGCAACAGATTGTCGTCACACCAATACAGGCCAATAAATATGTCCGTCTATTCGGTGTCTCGTATTGAAAACATGAATAATCTGAGCTTTTTTGAAATCGCTTTGCATGCTTCGTTCATCCAGCGACTTACGATAAACTAATGCTGGAAACGGAGCAAGTTCTTTCGCATAATCTCTGTAAAATCTCACAGGTATCTCACCCAGTGCAGATACCTTTCCAGTATTGAGCATACGTTGACTGCAACCAGAGTGCGAGCGTTTAAAAGGTTATGCTTTACACTTGAGAATGGCTACAAGCCGTAACTACATAGTAGCAACGGGGTGGGGGTGGGGAGGGGGTTTGGGGTGGGAAAGAAGCATAAGGGAGTCACTTCCCCCCTCCTCCTCCTAGAATTTGGGGGTATAAGGTATAATACAAATTCTGTTGCATTTCTTTGTTTTCAGGCCTACTAAATCGCAGATGTAGTAGTGCCACGGTAGGGCCTTTACTTACGAGGGTCGTTTCGAAAGTAGTGCCTACTACTCTGCTGTGGTGACTGAATGTCCGCGCCAGATGTCGTTGGTGTAGTGCTAATGCTTGAGCCTTTCTTTCTCATTTGCAGGTGGTTCCGTTGTTCTACCGTAGTTGGTGCCAGCAGAGGAATGTTCCAAAACGACGTCTGATATGGGTGCGCCTAAAAAACAGCGATGTGTGATTGAATTCCTCACTGCTGGAGAAATTGCGCCGATTGAAATCCGTCGACGCTTGCTAAAGGTGTATGGAGATGACACAATAGACGTGAGCAATGTGAGGCGATGGGTGCGGCATTTTCAAGGTGGTGAAAAAAGTGTGCGTGACAAGACACGGCTCGGTCGACTCTGCACAGCTGTCATCCCTCGCAATGAAGAGCTTCTTAATCCACTCATCTGTGGTGATCGGCGGATAACGACCAGAGAATTGTCTGTAAAGCTGAATGTTGGCTGTAATGCCTTGGAAGCATTGTCGGAACATCTTGGTTATCGCAAAGTCTGTGCGAGATGGGTCACGTGGATGCTTACAGAAGAGCAAGAAACTCATCGAATGGAAATCTGTCGGGAGCTGCTGAACAATATGAAGCTGAAAGTGATAATTTTCTGAATAGCATCGTCGCGGAGATGACACGTGGCGTCACCACTACGGGCCGGAATCCAAAAGAAAGTCCACGGAATGGCGACATGCGAATTCTCCGTCAAAGAAGGAGCTCAAGATACAGCCGTCTACAGGCAAAGTGATGTGCATAGTTTTTTGGCATAGCTAGGATATGGTTACTTTGGATGTCCTGGAGCCTGGAGAAACTGTCAATTCAGCACGCCCCGAGACGACACTGACTAAGGTGAAAGCTCGAATTTCCAGGGTAAGACCAGAGAAGAAGACCAACTTTCACCTACAATATGATAACAGGCCCCACATAAGTTTTGTGACCACGTAACTCATTGCAAAATTTGTCTGGACTGTCTTATCGCATCCACCATACAGTCCCGATTTAGCGCCTTCAGAGTTCCTTCTCTTTCGGCCTCTGAAAGATGGACTACGTGGAGAACATTTTCAAGACCCGGATGCTTTTGAAAAGCTGTAAGGAGATGGTTAACCTAAGCTGGTTCCGATTTTTTCAAGCGCAGCATGCAGGCTCTGCTTCATCGTTGGCAAAAGTGCGTAACGAATGGTGGTGACTATGTGGGAAAATGACAGTCTTTAGCTGAAATATTGTTCTATTCAGCTGTGCTGTTGTGATTTACGTATCTCCTGCAGTTTCCTTGAACAAAAGTAGTAGGTATTACTTTCGGAACTACCTTCGTAGTTTATTTCTCTTCTTCACTTTAAGAAGTACATATTGATCTGATATTTCTTCCAGATTATTTTTGATGCATTTCAACAGAATTTTCTTCATCATTGTGATTATTTTTTTATATTTCAGATTTTTAATTTTTGGTGAAAACCTAACATTATTGGTATTTTAATTAAAAAATTCCAAATGAGTAACTCATTGAATATCCAGGTTTTAATATTAAAATTATTTAATTTCAGATCATTAAATCAAAATGGTGGCCTTCATATTCACGTCAACAAAACTCAATGAAATATGCCTCCCATTTTGTTACCACAATGGTTTAAGGTACAATATGTTTTATCATAATTCCTGTCAAATTAGGTCCTAGAACAATACACAGTGCTCTGCAAAGCTCTAGGATAGGATAGATAAAGTTACATAATGCGTTAACTAGTAGGTGGAAATGATTGAAAATGCGGGAGTATGTTGCTAGCGGTCTCCCAGTCGTGCACAGAAAAATGGTTCAAATGGCTCTGAGCACTATGGGACTTACCTTCTGAGGTCATCCGTCCCCTAGTACTTAGAACTACTTAAACCTAACTAACCTAAGGACATCACACACATCCATGCCCGAGGCAGGATTCGAACCTGCGACCGTTCCAGACTGTAGCGCCTAGAACCGCTCGGCCACTCAGGCCGGTGTGCACAGAAAGGTGGACGTAACATGGCTTGAGGTCAGCGTGACAACAGCGCCAAATGGAGCTGACCCCGCAACACGAGGCAGATGAAGAAACGGGAAAAGACAGTTAGTGTCAATATGCAAGCAGTTACGGTGCACTGTGATGAAATTCCTAATTACAATTTGGCGCGGAGACAACATTTGGATGACCTCACATGGGGAAGAATCTTTGCAAAACTGGAAGAGGACGAAGTGTGACTAATGTAGCTCGAGCTCGGTATTGCTCACAGCGTTGTTTCACGTGCGTGGGGAGCGCACTGAACCACAGATACTGCTGCCCGAAGGAGAGGAGGTGGCCGACCACAACCTGTAACAGCAGCAGATGACCGCTACCTTGTGCAACAGGCCAGAAGGGCCCGCAGTTGCAACGAAACTTAACAAGACTGCATGCCACTCTACCGAAGGCCCGACATGGCGCGGCGACTACTTAAGGTGGTCTCTTTGCCCGACGACGAGTACGTTGCGTTCCGGCACATCGGCGGCACAGTTTCCCATGGTGCGAAGAGCATGGAGACTGGATCAACGGAGAGGAGTGGTGTCGCGTGCTCTTCTGTGATGAGAGTAGATTCAGTGTGAGCAATGATTCTAGACGTATCCTCGTATGGCGAGAAGATGGACTTATCATCATATGGAGAGAACAGGGAAACATAATGCATACAAGAACATTGTCGAAAATGATTTATTTGGTGGTCAAGTTTGTATGGTGTGGTGAGGCATAATATTACATGTGCGTCTGACCTCCAAATCTCTGAAAACGATACACTGGCCGAACAATGTTGTTGTGATTCTGTCCTCCCTCATTTGCGTCAAGGATGCATTCGGCCCAGACTGCATTTTTATGGATGACAAGTGGAGGAGCTGTTGGAACGAGACGACTGGCCTGCTCTTTCCCCCGCCTTATATCCCACCGAAACTATGTGGAATGCGGTGCGCAGAAGTACTGCAGCACAGCGACCATCCAGCACTTGCTAACCGCGCTAGCAGAAGTAGGAAATCCTTACCGATGTTGTGGCACGTTGAGTGCATGGGTTACAGTCTGTGGTGATCACGCGCCATATTAATAACCATTAGCAACAGAAAAAGCATGACAAATTTAAAAGAACGCAAAATACCCAAGATTGGCAAAGTTGTACAGAAATTCGAAATATAGCGCGTACTTCAATGCGAGATGCTTTTAATAATTTCCACAACGAAATTCTGTCTCGAAATCTGGCAGAAAACCCTAAGAGATTCTGGTCATACATAAAGCACACCAGTGGCAAGACGCAATCAATACCTTCACTGCGCGATAACAACGGTGAAGTCACTGATGAGTGCCACTAAAGCAAAGTTATTAAACACTGTTTTCCGAAACTCCTTCACCAAAGAAGACGGAGTAAATATTCCTGAATTCCAATCAAGAACAGCTGCCAAGATGAGAAACATAGTAGATATCCTCGGTGTAACAAAGCAGCTTAAATCACTTAATAAAGGTGTGGTGTGCGTACTGTAAGACCTTCGGTACACACACCATCAGATTATTTGAATTGTCGCTCTAATGAGGTAGGCGAGTGTCAGCAATATGTCTCGTGGTCTTATCGTGGCGTGTTTATCTTCTGCCGTTAGGTCAGACGATAGAAATGCCACTTGCACGCTTAGAGTAGCAGATTGACGGTGACCAACTTTAAACAGAACTTGATTAATTTTCATACACATTTATTAAAATAATAAAAATCATAGACATTATGTAACTTGATTCTGGATGCTGTTTACAATTGACAATCTGAAGTTCCTTTGGTCTTGGTACGTTAATCTTATTCTCACATATCTCTGATACTTGACAATGTGTCTATACATTTCTCTTCATGGCTATGTACAGGAGTATGATAATCTTATTAGGTGCAATCTGAAACTTGACTACAGACTAATGCAGACTGGTACAGACTGACTAATCGGAGGTCTGTACACTCATTATAATACCTCGCGCGTTCAGGTATCACTGCGTGAGTGTGATTCTCGAGGAGAAAAGGTTCTACGTTAGCACCAATCTGATTGGCTGCGTGACATATTAATACGCGGATCGGCGGAAGCAGAATTTGGTCCGTCTCTAAGACAGCGCCATCTCGTAGTGCGGAGACGGACGAGCGCTGCGCCTGCGCTGTTGTGATTAGCGGGGCGCGCTCCAGTGGGAAAGTTGTGTACGCGCTGACTACGCGGAACTATGTACACAACAAAAGGCAAGGCCTCCGGTCCAGATTGTATACCAGTCAGGTTCCTCTCAGAGTATGTTGATAAAATAGCTCCATATTTAAGAATTATATACAACCACTCGCTCACAGAAAGATCAGTACCTAAAGACTGGAAAATTACTCAAGTCACACCAATACCCAAAAAGGGAAATAGGAGTAATCCGCTGAATTACAGGCCTATATCACTAACGTCGATTTGCAGTAGGGTTTTGGAACATATACTGTGCTCGAACATTATGTGGTACCTCGAAGAAAACGATTTGACATATAGTCAGCACGGATTCAGAAAATATCGTTCTTGTGAAACACAACTAGCTCTTTATACTTATGAAGTAACAAGTGCTATCGACAGGGGATATCAAATTGATTCCATATTTTTAGATTTCCAGAAGGCTTTCGACACCGTTCTTCACAAGCGTCATCTAACCAAACTGCGTGGCTACGGAGTATCGCCTCAGTTGTGCGACTGGATTCGTGATAGGTCACAGTTCGTAGTAATAGACGGAAAGTCATCGAGTAAAACAGAAGTAATATCCGGCGTTCCCCAAGAAAGTGTTACAGGATCTCTATTGTTCCTGATCTATACTAACGACACAAGACACAATCTGAGTAGCCGTCTTAGATTGTTTGCAGATGATGCTGTCATTTACCGTCTAGTAAAGTCATCAGTTGCTCAAAACGACTTACAAAATAATTTAGATATATGTATGGTGCGAAAAGTGGCAATTGACCCTGAACAAAGAAAAGGGTGAAGTTATTCACATGACTACTAAAAGAAATCAGCTAAAATTCGATTACGCGGTAAGTCACACAAATCTTAAGGCTGTAAATTCAGCTAAATACTTAGGAATTACAATTACAAATAACCTAAATTGGAACGATCACATAGATAATATTGTGGGTAGAGCAAACCAGAGACTGCGATTCATCATTGGCAGAATGATGCTTACACCACGCTTGTCCGCCTTATTCTGGAGTATTGCTGTGCGGTGTGGGATCTGCATCAGGTGGGACTGACGGATGACATCGAAAAAGTACAAAGAAGGGCAGCTCGTTTGGTATTATAGCGAAATAGGGGAGATAGTGTCAGAGACATGATACGTGCAATCATTAAAACAAAGGCGTTTTACGTTGCGACGGGATCTTCCCATGAAATTTCAATCACTAGTTCTCTCCTCCGATTGCGAAAACATTCTGTTGGCACCCATCTACATAGGGAGAAATGATCGTCACGATAAAATAAGAGAAATCAGGGCTCGCACAGAAAAATTTATGTGCTCGTTTTTCCCGCGTGCCGTTCGAGAGTGGAACGGTAGAGAGACAGCATAAAGGTGGTTCATTGAGCCCTCTGCCAGGCACTTTATTATGAATAGCAGAGTAATCACGTAGATGTAGATGTCTCTTCTTTTGTAATGCCCAGCGGATCATTACGAATCATGTTGAGTTCAGTGTAATTATCGGCTTTGAATAAGAATGTCATTTCTGTTGTTTACATTGCGTATTTCTTTCAGTTATCTTCTGTACTATACTGTAGCAGTTCTTTCTATCGTGCAAGTTTCATCGACTTGTGTTACTTGGCCGTGGCATATCACGTGAAAGTTACTGTCGTCCATAAATTTTGCATACCAGTGTACATTACCAATTTAAGTGTATCAGTTATATGTCAAAATAGCTGTTTCAGAATATTGCCCCCTCTTGGAAAAAATTCTGCTGAGCCCTAGGCGTAGTAGCAATCAATGTAACACAAAAGAATGGTTTAATCCTAGAAACAAGAGCCAACATGGAAAATTGGCATAAAAAATGGTTCAAATGACTCTGAGCGCTATGGGACTTAACATCTGAAGTCATCTTAGAACTACTTAAACCTAACCGTAGCAGTCGCGCGGTTCGAGACTGACGTGCCTAGAACCGCTTGGCCACAGCGGCCGGCAAAATTGGCATCAGTCAAGATATTTATCATGGTCAGAAATTCCATTGCCACTAAAACAATCCTTATATCTCCGCCGGCCTGTACCGCTACAGCCAATATACAACTTAATACGACACACATCGCTGTGTGGATTTTTTTTAAATTTTTTTTTTGTCGGACAGTTTTCTCTAATGTTTTCTGCACAGTCGTAACTTTATCAGTAGCTAGACTACGCCTGTCAGTATAGAGTACCCTTTTTGCGTTCACGCTTTAATAACAGACCTGCTGACCAGGAGAAAATAAGCATTAATGGCTTCGTCTTGCCAGATGTGCTCCTTTGGAGGTCCAGCCCGACCTAAAAATATACGACTTTTAGACTTTTAATTGTTATAATTATTAGTCAGCAAATGAAGTAAACACTGATGTAACGTTGTTCAACATACCGTTCTGAGTCACCAATAAAAATATCTGCACCTTTAGCCGTTATGGCCTGTATAAATCCGGAGAACAGGTGGGTCTGGTGCAACCGAATTCAGAGCTCTGTGGTTGCCCCTCCCCGTCGGCCGCGGCGTGTTTCATTGAACTTTGCGGCTGTGTTTTTGTGACGCCGCAGGCTGGAAGGCGTCCTTCGAGCCCCGCATCCGGTTTCCCGGCGGGCAGAGCAGTGTGGCGTGTGGACCGGGCCGTGACTCGCCCAGTGCTGCGCCTGCCGAAGCGCCGTCACCAGCTGGCCGTGACGTCGCCACCTAGCTGCCTCGTGCCGGTCCATGCACAACACTACTAAACTCTAACTGTACACGCTCAGGCGCAATGAAAACAGTGAAACAAGTTTCCTATATAAATTTTCTTGTCATAACTCTCATCGACAAAGCATCAGTAGTTAAAGTGAGCTCACAAGATGCTGTTCGCTTATTTTTGCTTTACCCGTACACGTTTCAGCACTTCGTGTGATATCTTCGGTGGGTTTTATTATTTGTTTCACATGACGCAATTAGTTTTTATTTACTGGTAGTTTCATACCTGCCGTACACACTAGTTTGTCACGGTTTCTGATGCCGATAACTTGTTTCCAATTGTTTTTGACATGGTAAAACACTTATTTCCTTCGCTATTGCTGTTTTCAACTGTTACACACGGATTTTTTATTTTACCGCAGCGTCCATCTATCACACCCCTAGAGCTCCTAATATCAGAGTATCTTCGCAAATCGACCTTAACCTCCTCCGCCAAACAGGCAGGCGTATCACTTCAGAAACAGTTTGAAGGAAGGCAGAGGGATTTGTTTTCCTTCGCAGCTGTGGGGTCAGCGCGGCAGATTAGTAACCGAAGGGGCCTGGGTTCGATTCCCGGATCAGTTGGAGATTTTCTCCGCTCGGGAACTGGGTATTGTCATTATCTTCGTACCATATAACTGACACGAAAATCGCCTGCGTGGTGTCACATGACAAGTCTAAGCCTATTTAACCTGGCCCTAATGAATGTTCTGATTGTCGAAACACACCGTCATATCTTTCACTGTTAGGACGACTAATACGTCGTGAAAGCAAATTTATCTAAAGGAAGGCGGAGCATGCAATGGATGTTGACTAGTAACAAGTGTAACTAAAGCAATTTCGGGTGAAATCACAAAACTACATCGCAGTTCACCGCGAAATAAATACGAGGATCCCTCCGCCTGCACCTCGGGTTCAGAGCATGCTCTTGTAGAACAGAGAGAGAGGAGTGACATATAGTTAATGAGAAATTTCAAATTTTTAAACATGTGGCTTACATTCTACGAAAAATTACTGTGGCGGTAACAAGCCTCGTGCACTGTTTATTGTAGTTGGAATGGGGATTGGGGAAGGGAGAAGAGATGTAGTTATAAATAATCGAAAATGACCAGTATTAGTTTCTGAAAGCTAAATGAAGAAACTAAGGGACCGGTACTAGAGTAGAATCCATATTATTTGGGGCTGCTGGGCCGATTGACAACAATTCAGTTAATAATTAATTGGCCCATAAGGGTCAGAGCTGCAGTAGGCGCAGAAAGTGGGCAACACGTATAGTAACTTACTTACTAGGTAATCAGCTAGTAGCAAGTAAGTCGACGTTTCTATGGCTAACAGTCCAACCTTAAACATTTCCACCAAGAGAAAGAGCTAATTTAACACTCTCAACGACTGATGGAGGGGTGAAATAAAACACGAAGTGCGTGAATAACACGAAAGATGGAATACAGTGTAAGAATGTGATGTGTTAGCTCCAAAGATCTGCATGCAAGCCACTGTAGAGTGAATAGCGGAAAGTACATCGTACCAATATTATCGTTTTTTTTTATCCTATTCCATTCGCGTGCTGAGTGAAGGAAAAGAAAACTGTATCCCTTTGCACGCCCTCTAATCTGCCGCGCGAGATTAGCCGAGCGGTTTAAGTCGCTGCAGTCATGTACTGTGCGGCTGGTCCCGGCGGAGGTTCGAGTCCTCCCTGGGGCATGTGTGTGTGTGTGTGTGTGTGTGTGTGTGTGTGTGTGTGTGTGTGTGTGTGTGTGTTTGTCCTTAGCATAATTTTGGTTAAGTAGTGTGTAACCTTAGGGACTGATGACCTTAGCAGTTAAGTCCCATAAGATTTTCAAGCTCATCTGAACATCCCTGTAACCTCTCTTGCCTTATTCTCACAATACCTGAGCGGCATATACGACGGTAACAGCGTAATGGCCGTATAATCTTCTTCGAATACAGATACTCTGAATTTATCCAACAAGGTTTCGGGAGAAGTAGGTCATCTTCCTTCCTATATAACTTCCCAGAGCATTCCTCTTACACTTTTGTGTGGGCTGTACCGACCTGTTACGATCTTAGCAGAGCGGCTGTAAACTCGTTCAATGTCTGCCGTGATGCCTTCTTCTTTAGGGTTCCAAACAATGGAACAGTAGGACTGACACTTTAGCGTTTCGTATGTGATTTACCGTACAGATGAACTGCACTTCCACAGAAACCTTACAACAAATCAAAGTCTTCATTTGCATTCCTCAAAAACTGATTTTACGAAAAAATTGAGAGCCGGATAATTTTCGGGTTGAGGAAAGGAGAATGGAGGGGTGCACTACTTACGCATGATAGCGACTGTACTCCTGTTATGTAAATTCGATATTTCCCATGGATACTGCAACATCTGTTACAATGTTCTTTGATTCAACATATATGAAAAGAATTCCCCTCATTTTCTCTAACGTTATTTAACAAGAATTTATTTGTGAATGAATTTATATATAACTATGTTCTTTATTGATACAAATGTGCTAAAGTAATAGATGTAAAACTGGTTCATGCATAGGGCAGATGGGATTGTATGAAATGTAAAACGTGGAGGGAAGTCCCTCGGCAATGAAAAGCTATCTGCGGGAGTGTAAAATGTGGTTTGGTGCGCGCAAGACGTCTTTGTGGCAGCATCCTCAGTGTTTATTGAGGCAAGAATTGCAGCAATACTGGATTAATTATGCATCAGATGTGAATATACAAAGGCAGTTATATCATGGCATTTACAACTTTGCTCTGAATCGTCAAATTCCTTCGCCAAGAAGATAGTTTACAGAGGATTTTACACCAAGAGCCATGATCATGTATGACGAATTCATACTTTTGCCACAGCAGAACACCACCAATGACACCACCTTCAGTACACGTAAAGTTTAGTATTGCACATTCTAGCATGGAGCAGTAAGTTGCTTCAAACTCAAATACTAAATATTCTAGTTTCGGGGTGTCTAGAACACTGATTTATTTCAGTCATTTACCTGGATAGGTTCCTCTTCCTAGTGCTGAAATGAATCTCAGTGTCTAAAAATACTGAACTTTAGAATCTTTACAACAAAATTGTTTATTAATTTTCATGGCGTAACAATTCTGTCAAGTGTTTATACAGCCTTTTGCGTGACATATTCCATGTGGGCAATAAATTGGGTAGTTAAAGTGCTTCGAAAGAATAAGTGCAAAGGAAAAGGAGTCTTCGCTGTGCCTACTTTCAGTTCATATTAAAATCTTTGCTCAGTATTAAAAGCAACACAACAACATTGTGATAAAAAACAATATAGTTAAAAGACGTACATGGTTCTTATTTGCATTTCAGGTTTGCAGAATTGGTTTTCTTCATATATTTGAGTTTGTGTGTGTATCCTTACTGTGTCTTGTTTAAAGTGTTAGTACGAAATCCAGGGAGTATACAGAACAGTTTCCGGGTTCCTCAAATCATGTAGAGCCACTTGTTTACTAAATTTTACAGTAAAAGTATTTATACAGGTCAGTAATTATTACAGAGTCTCTTGTGATCTTGTAAATATAAAAGGCGACAACTTACTGAAACCATATCAGATTCAGGGTACGCTGGGTTCCACTTATGCTCTGCATGATGCAAAGACTTACATGTGGCCCACGAAAACAAACAGTAACCATGCTGTGTAGCGTAAGAGTTTGTAAACCACTTCAACATTACTGTCTTTCAATATTAAAGTATTAAAGTCACTTCTTGTCCAATTTATCCGCGGCTATCGTCCCTTTGTAATAAACATTACCTTTCCCACTTTCAAATAAACATTGTACGTTAATGGAAGGTAGTTTGTTGCCAATACATTTTAAGCTTTTATTTGCGTTTTTCATGGTTAGCCACTTTACCAATAGATGCTGTGGCGTGCTGTTATTTTCGTGTCCGATTTACAAAACTGATTTATGTCACAAGCAAAATGACATACAGCAGTTTTATTGATTATATTTACTTGGAATTACTTTGCCTAACTAGGGTGGCGACCGTTTTTGATTTACATGATCACAGTTTTACTGTATAACTTGAATATCATTGGTACAGTTGCGGTTAAAACTACAACTGCTGCCTTTCGAAAAGTAATCGTTAACCAAACAAAAGCCGATTCCTTCCCAATAGTAGACGCTCACGGTCAAACTTCAATTCCTGCCGAAGGAGTAACGTTATCGGGGACATGCTCTTGTGGTAATAAAAGTGTTATAGGGGAACCCCATTGTGATTGTTGTTGTTGGTGTGGGTGTTGGTGTTGGTGGGGATGACGATGATGATGAAAAAGTCTGTCTAGCATTGCCTTTCATTGGTTGTTGTTGTTTTGGTCATAAACCATAAGTTTAGTTCGACAGAGCTCTCCATTCCTTCCGTTTGCCACTTATCCCCCATATTTAAGAGTAAATGCTGCACCCAAAATCACCTAGAATCTGCCTTACGTACCATTATCTAGGACTGCTGCTGCGATTCTTTCCTTCAGCATGCCTTCAACTAGTTTTCAGCAACTATTCGTGTCTCAATATGTGTGCAACTATTCTCTCTCGCCATTTCACCACTTATTTTTATGAACAATTTTCTCTTTGACTCGTTGTAGAACATTTTTATTAGTTGGTCAATCCATATGACTTAGATTATATTACAAAGGCTTCTAATCGCCTCTCAATCCCTATGTCCATATTTCTTAGTCATACAGAGCTATGTTTCAAATAAAGCTTTTCTTCAATGTTCTTCTGGTCTAGAGTTTTATATATACAAAGCCCGTTTGCTTTGTGAAATCCTTGCTACAACGTACGTATTGTGTTAATATTTTTAGCCTTTCTTTGATTCGTATTTTAGAACTACATTTTACACTCGTTATTATCAAAACATGTTTATAATTCTATTAGACATCTTCGGAGGGCGACGGAGAAATGAGAAAGATAACTTGTTGCTAAGCAATAAGTATTTTGCTTTCAGATATTTAATGTGTCACAGCAACACTGTTAGGTTACCTAATGCATTTACAAGTACTACATTGGACTCAATTACATGTCTCAATTATAATCTTCCTGTGCACAGCACCTGAGCTTGCTGTTAGGTCAGCGAGGGACCATGGGAACTGAGGAGTGGGAACTGAGGAGTGGGAAGTTCCGATGGGGAGGGCGTTTGGGTGAATTTGCGGTGGTGGTGCGGACACATTGGTGTGTGTGGGTGGGTGTGGGTGTGTGTGTGTGTATTTTCTTTTTAAATACCGGGTGATCGAAAAGTCAGTATAAATTTGAAAACTTAATAAACCACGGAATAATGTAGATAGAGAGATAAAAATTGACACACATGTTTGGAATGACATGGGGTTTTATTAGAACAAAAAAAACGCCCCATATTGTTCGAAGCGTGAAAGATCTCTTGCGTCGTTTGGTGATGATCGTGTGCTCAGCCCCACTTTCGTCATGCTTGGCCTCCCAGGTCAGCCGGCCGAGGTGGCAAAGCGGTGCTAGGCGCTACAGTCTGGAACCGCGCGACCTCCCAGGTCCCCAGAGCTCAGTCCGTGCGATTATTGGCTTTGGGGTTACCTGAAGTCGCAAGTGTATCGTGATCGACCGACATCTCTAGGGATGCTGAAAGACAACACCCGACGCCAATGCCTCACCATAACTCCGGATATGCTTTACAGTGCTGTTCAAAACATTATTCCTCGACTACAGCTATTGTTGAGAAATGATGGTGGACATATTGAGCATTTCCTGTAAAGAACATCATCTTTGCTTTGTCTTACTTTGTTATGCTAATTATTGCTATTCTGATCAGATGAAGCGCCGTCTGTCGGACATTTTTTGAACATTTGTATTTTTTTGGTTCTAATAAAACCCCATGTCATTCCAAGCATATAAATCAATTTCTACCTCTCTATCAACATTATTCCGCGATTTATTCAGTTTTCAAATTCATACTGACTTTCTGATCACCCGGTATATACATATGGTACACTTTCACATTTTAAGTATACTTTTAACTTATTTTTATGGTAAGTTGTGAATCAACGGGAGCACTGCGCCTCTGTTCGTGCTTTATTGGTCATCGAGAGATTTTTCCCCCCTCTGTATGAGACACACTTCCTGAATAGTGTTCATGGCTTTTGTTCTGTTATAAGGCATGAGTTTCCCATACCTATTTTTATCCCAGTGGCCTAATGCATTCTTGGTATTTAACATTGAACTTTCTAGCACCCATCTCAGTACATTCGCAGCTGCAGCCGTTTCACTTTAATTCACAGATTTATATATTTCCTGCATATTGCTTCTTCATCTGTTGTGCTTCCGATATAGCAAAATTCTGCCACCCTTTCCAAAAAGTCTTTTCCACCGGCGGAGCACATCATTATTTCAGTTTTTTTTCCCTTATCACTGGCTGCCGCCATATAATATTCATATTCCCTCAGTGATATCGCCGGAGCACGATCTGAAGAAAAGCGCTTCCGAGTATTTGCGCAGGGTTTTAGAACTACGCCGCCCTCCGCGACACAGACAGGCGTGTCCTTATCTGTCAGACCTCCCACACCGTGTCGAGACGGCGTTTACAGAAGCGACTGTGTGCCGCAGTGCGCACTCAGGGGCGTGAGAAGCGGCGATTGAGGGCGCGCGTCAACACGCAAGTCACGCCTCCATTCAGGCGGCGCGCGACGGCAAAGAAAGCCACGAGGCGGCGAGATCAATGCCGAGTGTCTCCTCAAGGACAGCGCGTGGAGCAGTAGCAGCACACTTACCGCAAAAATCTGCCTACGGAATGCTTGCTTGATGGTGCTGCAACAAGGGGAACTTCTAATGGTCTCCCGTGTGCGCCGTCCTGGTAAATGATGTCTGGAAACTCGTGAGAGAACTAAAGCAGCGTACGTAACAGCGCAACGGCGTGCAAAGGTGAGGCATCTGGTGCCGCATAAAAACACAGAAAAAGATATCTCTCTCTCTCTCTCTCTCTCCCTCTCCCCTCCCCCCCCCCTCCCTCTCACTTACACACACATGTACTTTTATATGGGCTCCTAAATCCGGTTTCCGTAATCGGATTTCGCAGTACCGCTTCTAGATAGACATGTAAACAATGCAACATCGATTCTAGGAATGCGAGTTTGGATGACGGGTTACAGATCCCTCTTCTGAGGTTTGCCACACACACACCATCCGCTCAGAAGTATCCGGGGACCCCTACGTAATGCGGAATTGACCACTACATTTAACCCGCCAGTATGTTGTCAAGTACAGCTCAATGACTTCAAACGTGGTCTGACCCGTGGTAAAAATTGCTGTTTTGAAGAGCGCGCCGCAGCGCGTAGTGTGAAGCAGTCGCCCTCCGTTTCTGGCGGTGGCGCCGCTGTGGCAAAAGCAGCTTTGGTGTCTCCCTCTGGTGGGAAAGGTTGCCTGTTAACGTGCATTTAAGGGGCGCTATGAGCTCGCCAGTTGGTCAGTCAGTCGGAGCCAGTCTGGGTCAGTCTCTCGTCCCCAGCTTGCTAGTCTGCCTCTCGTCCGCATTTGTGAGGCAGTTAGTGTCTTATTGATTGGCGACTCCATGGAGTGTCCTGTGCACCACGACCAGATAATGGATATACTTAGGAGAGACAGCATTGGTCGTATTTTTTTGTTTTATTAACCGCAAAATCGATTTTCGGTCACTTAGTAACCATCCTCAGTCCTGTAATATACAATTTAAATTGGTAGGCACTGGTGTCAAGCTTAGAGCGATCACATAAGTTTGTTAGTTTATGTGATCGCTCTAAGCTTGACACCAGTGCCTACCAATTTAAATTGTATATTACAGCACTGAGGATGGTCACTAAGTGACCGAAAATGGATTTTGCGGTTAATAAAAAAATACGACCAATGCTGTCTCTCCTTCTAAGTATATCAGTTAGTATCTGTTTGTCGGTCGGAGTGCGAGTATGTCCGTCGTTCGGATCAAGGTTGGATCGATCGATCGGTTGGTCGGTCGCGCACTGAGACACAAGACGACTGGTCCGTCTTGAGCGTCGGCGCATGTGAGGTCGCCACATGAGTCCAGTGGGCCGCGG
This sequence comes from Schistocerca nitens, assembly GCF_023898315.1. Taxonomy (NCBI): domain Eukaryota; kingdom Metazoa; phylum Arthropoda; class Insecta; order Orthoptera; family Acrididae; genus Schistocerca; species Schistocerca nitens. The sequence goes on from NC_064620.1 coordinate 391,632,967, forward strand.
CGTATAGCGAGAGGTAGTGACTTCGCGGTCGACACGAGAGCAACAGGAGTCAATCCACGACATCAGTCTGGCCGGTGCGAGCTGCGACGCCGTGGTGTAACTGGTTCTCCGAGCGCTTCTGGGCCCCTTCAGTTACTATCTTGTGGAGCTTGGCTCGGTCCTTTCCTGGTGCAAGGGTGTCGTTTTGCCAGGGGGCGTGTTTCCTCTGCATGGTTGGGTCAGAGCCATCGTGTGTCTGGAAGTGAGTGGGAGACGCACCAGCAATGCAGTCGCCATTTGATATTTAGAGGGTGCTTTCTGCTTATAATTTTAACTCTGTTTCTTTTAAAAAAAGGCTTTTAGGAATTAAATTACAAATTATTAAAAGCAATTTGATTTTGATTTCATCAGTTATTCCCTGGCAACTACTTCCACGCTCACATAGTGTGATTAAATGTGCTAATGTTCTTGATGAATCGCTAGTAAATAAAATAAATTTTTAAGAATATTCTTTGAAAATTAAATCCACGGTTCAGTCTACTCATTTGACGTTATATGAGTACAAATCTATTAGGGACATTTCGACCCTTCTAAAGTTGATGTGATTGCGATACGAAAACGAAAAGGAAAAAATACAGCTAAAACCAAGACGAGGCACACATCTTGTGCTGACAGACGGGGGCCGTCGAGTATGGCGGAGGATCGGTGTAGGAAATCACAAGAAATCAGCGCAAGGAGTCACTCGTGAGTTCTAAAGTGCTATCAGCAGTCCGCCAGTACAGTGGCTGTGCGCAAGGAGTTAAAGAGAATGGGGTACAGAGGAGGAGCATCTCATCAGCCTCACACTTCTAAAGGGTGAAAAGTATTTAAACCGACAAACTCTGGGAGGTTGTAGGGGACATCAAAAGAAATATTTTTCCCTAATGTCATTTTTTCCTATGAGGAGTATTTAAACCGGTGGAGGCCGTATTACGGTCTTCAGTTGTTAGAGGCCATATTACGATCTTCAGTTGTTAGAGGCCATATTACGATCTTCAGTTGTTAGAGGCCATATTACGATCTTCAGTTGTTAGAGGGCATATTACGATCTTCAGTTGTTAGAGGGCATATTACGCTCTTAAGTTGTAGGCAACTGCTGTCCACCAGTATAGTAGTGCATTGTCTCTGTTTACTAATGGAGCGATACACCTGGAGTGAGTACACTGATACGGTTGGTGCGTACTACGTAGCGCACCACAACGGACGAGCTGCACAGCAGGTTTATCAACAATAATATCCTAATCGCCGTATCCCGCTTCATACGGCCTTTGCTGCTGTGTACCAACGTCTGCGTGAGACCGGGTCATTTAGTGGATTACCTGGACAGGGTCGTGGTCGCACGGTAAGAACGCTGCAATTTGAGGAAGATGTCTGACGGCATCCTTCAATCAGCACTCGTGTAATTGCACTAACATGGGGACTAAACAGACGAATGTAAGAACAGTCCTTCGAGAGCAATTGTTACGCCCATTTCACTTACAGCGTGTCCACAACCTGGAACCAGTTGATTATCCACCCAGAGCACGGATTTTCCAGTGGTACCTGGAACAGTGTGAAATGCATCCTACATTTCCATCCTCTGTGTTGCTTACCGATGAAACAACGTTCGGGCGTGATGGAGTCTTCAACATGAACAATTCGCATGTTTGGAGTGAGGATAACCCACATGCCACAGTTACTAGCGCTCATCAAGGGCGGTCCTTCGTCAATGTGTGGGTCGGTGGTGTTGGGGACTGTTTAATTGGACCGTATCGGCTACCTAGGCCATTAAATGGCAGGCAATATTACAATTTTCTCGCCAGAGCATTGCCAGAATTACTGGAAGACGTCCCGCTCCCTACAAGACAACGCATATGGTTCCAACATGACACGGCGCCGGCACATTTCAGTCGTCGTGTGCGTCGATTCCTGGACCGACGGTTCCCAGAAATGTGGATTGGCGGAGGTGGTCCTGTACCATGGCCTGCTCGATCCCCAGATATGTCCCCTCTGGACTTTTTTGTGTGAGAATGCATCCCTGTTTACGCAACTCCTGTTGCATTAGAAGGGGATCTGGTTGCCCGGATAGTAGCAGCAGGAACAATTCAGGATACTTCTGGGGTTTTTGCCGTGTCAGACAGAACATGATCCGACGGTATAACCTCTGTTTGCGTGTCAATGGAGGCTTTTTGAAAATCTACTGTAACTGAAATTGGGTTGTGTTAATGTCTTGTCTCTTGGTCATAAAAAAATGGAAAAGTGTTCGTTACTTTAATTTGCCGCCAGAGAAATTTTCCTCTACTGGTTTAAATACTCCTCATAGGATCTTTGAGGTGGCGTAACGAGCGACGTCATCGGACGGCAGATGACTGAAAACGAGTGATGAATCACGCTATAGCCTGTGGCAATCCAATGGAAGGGTTTAGGTTTGGCGAATGCCTAGAGAACGATACCTGGCATCATTTGTGGTGCCAGCAGTGCTACATCTGTTACTGGTAGGTTCGAACAAGATGCAGTGTTACGGAGATGTTTCCGGAGCTCAGATGGGAATATCTAGAGGGAAGGCGACGTTCTTTTCCAGGAACACTACTGAGAAACTATAGATAACCGGCATTTGAAGCTGACTCCAAAACGATTCTACTGCCGCCAACATACAGTTCGCGAAAGGACCACGAATATAAGATATGACAAATTAGGACTCATACGGAGGCATATAGACAGTCGTTTTCCCCTCGCTCTATTTGCGACTGGCTCAAAAATGGTTCAAATGGCTCTGAGCACTATGGGACTTAACATCTGATTTCATCAGTCCCCTAGACTTAGAACTACGAGGGTGAGTCAAATGAAAACCTTAAATATTTTTTTTAAATATTATTTATTGTGCAGAAGTGGTACACAGCTGTATCACTTTTCAACATAATCTCCCCCACGCTCAATGCAAGTCCTCCAGCGCTTACAAAGTGCATAAATTCCTTTAGAAAAAATTCTTTTGGCAGTCCGCGCAACCACTCATGCAATGCGTGGCGTACCTCTTCATCAGAACGGATCTTACTTCCTCCTATTGCGTCCTTGAGTGGTCCAAACATTTGGAAATCACTTGGGGGCAAGGTTTGGTCAGTATGATGGATGAGGAAGACACTCAAAATGCAGGACTGTGATTGTTGCAACTGTTGTACGCGCAGTGTGGGGCCTTGCATTCTCATGTTGCACAAGAACACCTGCTGACAGCAGTCCACGACGCTTTGATTTGATTGCAGGCCGCAGATGATTTTTTAGAAGATCTGTGTATGATACACTGGCGACAGTGGTCCCTCTAGGTATGTAATGCTCCAAAATGACGCCTTTTTCGTCCCAAAAGAGTGTCAGCATAACCTTCCCTGCTGACGGTTCTGTTCGAAACTTCTTTGGTTTTGGTGATGAGGAATGGCGCCATTCCTTGCGCCGCGCGGGTTTAGCCGAGTGGTCTTAGGCGCCGCAGTCATGGACTGTGCGGCTGATCCCGGTGGAGGTTCGAGTCCTCCCTCGGGCATGGGTGTGTGTGTTTGTCCTTAGGATAATTTAGGTTAAGTAGTGTGTAAGCTTAGGGACTGATGACTTTAGCAGTTATGTTCCATAAGATTTCACACACATTTGAACATTTTTTTGAAACCTCCACAAGTCCCATAAGATTTCACACACATTAGAACCTTTGAACTCGCCATTCCTTGCTCGCTCTCTTCGTTTCCGGTTGGTGGAAGTGAACTCAGGTTTCGTCCCCAGTAACGATTCTTACAACGAAGCCATCACCTTCTCGTTCAAAGCGCTGAAGAAGTTCTTCACAAGCATCAACACGTCGTCCTCTCATTTCAGGAGTCAGCTGCAGTGGTTCCCATCTTGCAGACACTTTGTGAAACTGGAGTACATCATGCACAATGTGGTGTGCTGACCCATGACTGATCTGTGAACATACTGCAATGTCATTCAGTGTCACTCGGCGGTTTTCCTTCAGTGTGACTCAACTGCAGCATTGTTCTGTGGAGTCACAACTCGTGCCTGGCCTGGACGAGGAGCATCTTCCACTGAAGTCACACTATTTTCGAACTTCCTACTCCATTCGTAGACTTGCTGCTGTGACAAACATGCATCACCGTACTGAACCTTCATTCGTCGATAAATTTCAATAGGTTTCACACCTTCACTACGCAAAAACCGAATAACAGAAAGCTGTTCTTCCCTGGTGCAAGTCGCAAGTGTGGCGGCCATCTTTATACTGATACTGCGACGGTATGTGTGCATCTGCACTATGCCGCCACCTACAGGCCATTCTGCACGCTGTTTGTAGCACGCTTACCAACTTACAGGATAACGGCCGAAATTTCGATTTGTTATTACAAATTTAAGGTTTTCATTTGACTCACCTTCGCACTTAAATCTAACCGAAGGACATCACACACATCCATGCCCGAGGCAGGATTCGAACCTGCGACCGTAGCAGCAGCGCGGTTCCAGACTGAGGCGCCAAGAACCGCTCGGCCACACCGGCCGGCGAAGTAAGGAGGAGATGGTGTTACGATATGGAGGGTGTTTCTGGACGTTACAGTGTGGTTTCCTTAAAGTGATTTAGAAAACGCTAAATGCGGAAGGAAAAGAAGCGTTCGGAGACGATACTTGACTGTATCAAATTGACAGTGTGAAGCAACAGTTTGTGAACAATAACGTTCCTGAAATGTGCTGGACTGCCCAGGGTCCCGAATTGAATCTAATGGACTGAGTCATAACATCGACTTCCCTCCAGACCCCAGCGACCGAGATCAATACCTTCTCCCGTTTCGACTCTAACAGGAATAGTCTGTCATTCCTCCACCTTCAGACATGTCACTGAAAGTGTCCCCGAGTGGAGTTCAGCCATAAAGACGAAGGGCGGCCACACCCCATATTAATATATGAAGAAGGCATCTGTTCTTTCGCACATGTCCGAAAGAACAGATACCGTCCTCATATAGATAAGGCTAATCGGCCCTTGATCTTCTTCAGTGCGGATGCACTCATATTGCCCGAACCCTTAGGGGAATCGGTATATTGACTGCTCCGAGCAATGAGTATAGTGTGCAGAGGCACTACATGTGTAGTGTGTGGACAGTAAGCCGGGAATGTGGGTCTCATGGGGAGCGTGTCTTCGATATTCAAAACCGCTTCGCTTTACTCCTTTCGTTCACAATTTATTGCAGAAGAAAGTAGCCTACGTAGATATAGGTGTTGAACAAATATATGGAAACATCGCGAGAAATATATGTTTGCACATAAAACATGCAGTAGCTAGCCAAGCCTGCGGGTGCTGCTATTGTATTTGACCATGAACAGCACCTTTGAAATGTCCTCAATACGTTGCAAGTGTCGGTCTTGGTCAGAACAGTGATCTGTGTAGTTGTGACTGGATTATTTCAGTGCTAAGTGAATTCGAAGGTGTGCAAATTGTTGCTGTTCATATGGTAGATGTTCCCGCAAGCAAAGGAGCGGAAGTGTACGGTATTTCAAGAGGCACCTTAAGTTTGCATTGAGAGATCGTGACGTACGATCATTGACGACGATAGTGATGAAAAATTAGGGAACGGCAGATGCAAAAGTCGCTGCAGAAGTTAAATGTTGCATTCACGTACCCTGTCAGCAACAAAGCGACACGAAAGGAGCTCCAGAAGCAGGGAACTGCAGGGCGAGCTGGGCCGAAGTCATAAAACCTGGACTGTGGAGCAATGGAAGTATGTCATTTGGTCTAATGTGTTGTCTCACACGGTTTCCGAGTTTACGCCCCACGACTGGAAAATGGAGGGGTTCGGTGATGATTTGTCGGCTATATCCAAAATGGTTCAAATGGCTCTGAGCACTATGGGACTTAACTTCTGAGGTCATCAGTCCCCTATAACTTAGAACTACTTAAACCTAACTAACCTACGGACATCACACACATCCATGCCCGAAGCAGGATTCGAACCTGCGACTGTAGCGGTCGCGCGCTTCCAGACTTAAGCGCCTAGAACCGTTCGGCCACACCGGCCGGCGCGGCTATATCGTTTTATTCCATGGGCCCCATAGTTACTCCACAAGATCGAATTCCTACCACTTATTATCTGACGATTTTGGGTGGTGGTGTTTGTCCCATGGTACAATGTTTCCTCCGTCCCATGGTACAATGGTGATAATGGCTTTGAAGACAGGGCCCCTGTTCACACAGTTCGCACCGTCCAGGACTGGTTTTGTGAGAAACGGGATGAATTGCCAGATCTCCTCTGGAGACCACAGTCACTAGATTGTGGTCGCTAGGTCTCAACATTATTCAGCCTTTGTGATGTGCTTTGGAGTATGCGTGATCGCTATCTCTATTCCTCATCGTCACTTCAGCTTGTCACTATTTTGCAGGAATAATGGTATAAGATTCGTTTGGAAACTATACACGACTCGTATTTATCCATACCGAGACGCCTGGAAGCTGTTCTGAACGCCAATGACTTTGCTACATCGCAATAGGCACGGTGGTGTTTTGTTTTTGGTGATCCCATATTTTGTCCACCCTTCATCCCTTACATAGGAACCACTATGTCTTGAGGCGAATAAGTTGCTCCGGACTCCGTAGCTACATGCAGTGGTGTGGGGTGGCAGGGGGCCAGGGGGGCGAGGCGGAGGCAGGTTTCAAGGGGTGGGGGGTCGCGATGACGAAGCCCCCACAAAAGAATTTTAGTAGAGTCGTGTAAATTTCTGCATAATTATCAGTTTACAAATTTCACAGCTAACTTTCGGAAAAAATGAAGTACACTATGTGATCAAAAGTATCCGGAAACCCCAAAGAACATATGTTTTTCCTATTAGATGCATTGTGCTGCCACCTACTGCCAGGTACTCCATATCAGCTACCTCAGTAGTCATTAGACATCGTGAGAGAGCAGAATGGGGCGCTCCCTGGAACTTACGGACTCCGAACGTGGTCAGGGGATTGGGTGTCACTTGTGTCATACGTCTGTACGCGAGATTTTTCACACTCCTAAACATCCCTGGGGTCCACTGTTTCCGACGTGGTAGTGGAAACGTGAAGGGACACGTACAGCACAAAAGTGTATAGGCCGACCTCGTCTGTTAACTGACAGAGACCGCTGACAGTTGAATGTGGTCCTAATGTGTAATAGGCAGACATCTATCCAGACCATCACACAGGAATTCCAAACTACATCAGGATCCACTGCAAGTACTGTAACAGTTAGGCGGGAGGCGAGGAAATTTGGGTTTCATGGTCGAGCGGCTGCTCGTAAGCCACACATAGCGCCAGTAAATGCCAAACGACGCCTCGCTTGGTGTAAGGAGCGTAAACGTTGGACGATTGAACAGTGGAAAAACGTTGTGTTGAGTGACGAATCACGGAACACAATGCGGCGATCCGATGGCAGGATGCGGGTATGGGAAATGGCCAGTGAACGTCATCTGCCAGCGTGAGTAGTGCCAACAATAAAATTCGGAGGCGGTGGTGTTATGGTGTGGTCGTGTTTTTCATGGAGGAGGCTTGCAGCACTATCACAGCACAGGCCTCTATTGGTGACTTAAGGACCTTCTTGCTTCCCACTGTTGAAGAGCAATTCGGGGATGGCGATCGCATGTTTCGACACGATAGAGCGCTGTTCATAATGCACGGCCTGTGGCGGAGTGGTTGCACGACAATGACAACCCAATGGACTGGCCTGCACAGAGTCCTGACCTGAATCCTACAGAAAACCTTTGGGATGTTTTGGAACGCCGACTTCGTTCAAATGGCTCTGAGCACTATGCGACTTAACTTCTGAGGTCATCAGTCGCCTAGAACTTAGAACTAATTAAACCTAACTAACCTAAGGACGTCACACACACCCATGCCCGAGGCAGGATTCGAACCTGCGACCGTAGCGGTCGCTCGGCTCCAGACTGTAGCGCCTAGAACCGCACGGCCACTCCGGCCGTCAATCCGCCGACTTCGTGCCAGGCCTCACCGACGGACATCGATACCTCCCCTCAGTGCAGCACTCCGTGAAGAATGGGCTGCTATTCCCCAAGAAACCATCCAGCACCTGACTGAACGTATGCCTGCGGGAGTGGAAGCTGTCAAGGCTATGAGAGGGTCAATACCATATTGAATCCCAGCATTACCGATGGAGGGCGCCACGAACTTGTAAGTCATTTTTCAGCCTGGTGTCCGGATACTTTAGATCATATAGTGTAGCATGCAAACTACTAGTCTCGGAAATCGGAAGGAATTCTCGAAATTACAAGCTATATTTAACACAGGTTTATCTTCAGTTGCTTGCGTGAGGGCGTGCCCATGTGGATGTACTTCCAGCCTGCCTGCCTGCAGAGAACAATCCAATAAGAAAAATTTGCAAAATGACCGCAGCTACTGTCAACAAGGTTCTTGAGACTAAAGGTAGATATGGCAAACCGCAGGAATCTGAGTTAGGGAAGGCAGAACGGGAACTTCTCGTGTTAATACAAAATAACTTTCGCGAACGTAAGCACAAAGAAACAGCGTTATTCTATTTACTCGGTCGCATAGCCACAGTGCTGAGTGCAGACTTCTATTTTACATTCTGTAAACTATGGTGACGGTAAAGGTATGAGAGATTGTTTATATTATAGTTCTTAAACAAATCGTATGACACATGGACTTCTAAAGTTTTCGGATGAATGCTTTTCAAATGCTGTACTTCTCTGAACTGCTGTTTCTTGACCGTTAGTGCAAAACTACGTGCTAAGCACAGATGTGAACAAATTATTAAAGGATTTTGTACGGAGTGTTTAAAGGTAATGCCATATACTCGTACAGGTGGTAATACTGGTCAAAACAAGAAGAAAAGTTCCTATAAAGGGTGATCAATAAGTTTACATTTGTGGGCGTTGCTGCAGCTTATCTACAACGTCCCGCAACTCCGGTGCGAGTATATAAACACCGACATGTAGGCAAGGGATATGTGCGATATTCGTATCTTTCCGATGTGGGTGTGTGTGTGTGTGTCGTAAATGTGGAAACTTGATGTATGGAGACATCATTACCAATGCAGACAAACGGGACCAACGTGGTTGTTCGTATCTTGGCTGCCGAATGACAAACTCTGACAGACATCCGCCGGAGGATGAAGAATGGGTATGGAGCAGCACGTGTGTCGGAAACCACCGTTGCGGAATGGTGCGCCAAGTTCCCAAAGGGTGTTGCTGCTTCATAATAACAGACGACCCCACATCGCAAATGTCATACCGCAGAAGTTACGTCACCTCAAGTGGGAGACACTCGTGCACCTGCCCTATGTCTCCCCCCTGCGAATATCACGTCTTCGGTGCCTTAAAAAAGGCCTTCAAGGGGCGACGATTCCTGCCGGACGAGGATGTGCAGCAGAGAGTTACGGACTTCTTCATGCAACAAGACACGATGTTTTACTAATCGGGTGGGTTCCACCCCGTGCGTCGGTGCAATGATTGCCTCAACGCTCACGACGAGTTTGCCTAATTAGCATACCGATTCTGGATTGCACTGCATTCTAACGAAAACTTTTTAATCGCCCCCTTATGTAATAAGCCCGAAAAGCAGTACCTGTTGATATATGGGCCTACCTGTTGTCTCATTTCCATTTGTTATCTTGAAGCAGACACTATAGGCACTGCTGCATGTGATTACCACGTATCCCGACTTCACAAAATGTTCAAATGTGAGTGAAATCTCATCGGACTTAACTGCTAAGGTCATCAGTCGCTAAGCTTACACACTACTTAACCTAAATTATCCTAAGGACAAACAAACACACACACACACACACACACACACACACACACACACACACACACATGTGAGGACTCTAGCCTCCGCCGAGACGCCTTAGACCGCTCGGCTAATCCCGCGCGGCTATCCCGACTTCCTTCAGCCCTTCTTCACAGTGAATCATGCTCTCTTTCGAATACACATGGCTTTATTTGGTGTTTGGCTTTCATCTCCAGGATATCCCCGTAAATGACGAGCGAAATGGTGGCATATTGCCGCTCACAGACGGATTGTCCGAAGCTATATGCAAAGCGCCGGCCGCGGTGGTCTCGCGGTTCTAGGCGCGCAGTCCGGAACCGTGCGACTGCTACGGTCGCAGGTTCGAATCCTGCCTCGGGCATGGATGTGTGTGATGTCCTTAGGTTAGTTAGGTTTAAGTAGTTCTAAGTTCTAGGGGACTGATGACCACAGCTGTTAAGTCCCATAGTGCTCAGAGCCATTTTTTATATGCAAAGCGTAAGCCGTGTTTGCTGTTGAGCAAGAACACGAGACGCTGTTGAAGATCTGTCGAGGATGTGGACATCAAACTCGGCAGCCCCTGCGAGGAGCGGACCCCCGTGTATGGCCCTCACCCTTGCCTCAACAACAGGACAAACACTAGGAGAGGCCTTGCGCCCACTACTCTGTCATCCAGTCCCGGCAGATGCTCTTCGGGCGCGGACTCACACAACTCAACGGCGAGAGAGCCGACGGTGGGTGAGGGCCTAAAGCCAACTCGCCAGCTGTACAAACTTTGCATGCCTCCCTGCACTAACGCCGTACGTATTAGCAGCAGCTGCTACGAGCTGTTTATACGCAGTTCCTCGCTCTTAAGTCAGTTATAACCCATACACATTACGTATAAAAAGGGCTGTTCGTATGTGCCGTGTTTTATGAACTATAAAAAGCTACGGGCTATAAGACGCACCCTAAGTTTTAAGCAATTTTTTAAAAAATAAAATTTTTGCCATTTTTAACACTAGACTGCAAATCCAGACTAAAAAAATTCTTAGTTTAGAAAACCGAACTGACCTTTAAAATCCCTGAAAAATCTTCATCTGAACTTTCTTCTTCCTCTTCGTCGTCTACGTTGTCCTCTTCATATATAAGATGGTCTTTACTGCCACACTTCTTGAAAGATTTAACAATAATGTTTTGGTTTCCTTCTAGACCACGACTGTTTCATCCACTGACACACTTGTTTGATTGAAGGTCGTTTTAAAGCTCCCTTCAGTGGGAATTCATATTGGGTTTCATCCATTATCATTTTGCTCCACTCCTCTCTCATGTAGACTTTACATGATTTATTTGTCGAGGCATCAAGAAGTTGCAATTGTGAAATAAGTGCTCCCGAATAACAGGAAGCTCTGTATTTCCCTGATTCAATTTCTCTTTAACAGAATTTTTCAAATGACTGCTAAACTGATCTAGCACAAGAAGAGACACTTCTTCAGTTAAGCACCTTCCCTTCTCTCCCACACTCTGTTAATCCGTAAGTTCATACCAGCTTCGTCCAGCCAACCCCTGTCGTGTACGTGAACACCACCACCCAGCGGTATTTCAGAAGATTCTGGCATTGGTTTGCGCTTGAAAATGATCACTGCATTAAGTTTAGTACTGTCAGCACAACATGAAAGCACAACAGTGCAGTGCATTTTTTCATGTCCTCTTGTTTTTATGGTTACGGTTTTAGCACGTTGCGTGGCAATAGTTCTGTTACTCGGCGCATCAAATACCAGAGGAGTTTCGTCCATATTCGCTATTTGGCTTAGTTCCACAGTGGTTTTCTTTCGATGTTGTATAATAAAGTGATGGGAAGATAATATTTCCTCTTCATATTCTTGTAGAATTTCCTGAGATATTTTCGTTTCGTCTTCGTACATCCATAGTTGAAATCAAGGACAGTGGGACGTCAGCTGGTATAAATTTATATAAAAAATGAAGAAATTCCTCCAGCTGTATTTAAGGTGTCGATTTTATTTTGGCAACTAGTTTCAACGTTGTAACAACGTCATCTTCAGGCCCATACACTTGTTGACGTCAACTGCATGCGGCTGATACTAGAAGTCAGTGGTGAAAATACGGAAGTGCTCCGTGTGGAAGGTGGTTACTTCTAGTATCAGACGCACGCAGTTGACGTCAACAAGTGTATGGGCCAGAAGATGACGTTGTTACAACGTTGAAACTACTTGCCAAAATAAAGTCGACACCTTAAATACAGCTGGAGGAATTTCTTCAATTTTAATATAAATTTTCGTTTTGGTTCGCATGCTAAGTCCGTGACACTTCATAAACTTGTAGCACCAACCAACTCCACCCTTAAAAGTCTTAAGTTCCACTGTAGCGCTAGTTTACTAACATGTATCTGAATCATTTTTGTATTAATTCCAGTGCCATTTTGAGGGTGTTCTTGAATACATTTCAATACGTCATCATCTAGTTTTGGCCATTTTGCATTCAGTCCTCTGTTTGCACATTTAGTCTTCTTCATTTTTTTTTTCAGTTCTTCTTTACTAGCTCGCCAATAGCGAATGGTTTTTTTTTCTGTTGGTGGAGAGTCGAAATGCCGCTCAGCTGCTCTGTTTCCATATTCTTATGCATATGTTATTACTTTCAATTTATAGCCGGCACCATACCAATACTTTTTTTTTTTTTTTTTTTACTACGGAACTAGCTACTAACAAAAATATTGTACTGTTACCGATAACACTAATCACTTTCAATTCAAGTTCATTGGCACCGCAGACTGCAATGACGCGTCATAGTCTAGACAGTGTTCTGGGTTCGTCAGGGCGGGAGGGAGACAGTGTTGCCAAACTTGTGAATCCCCGCAACTCCTGTTAGTAGAATCGGTGCACTACTGCTTCCCGTAGAATCCCATGTTTCCAGACGAGATAGGTTTTCTGCGGCATTGAATATATGGCCATTTTTAAGACTGGCAGAAATTTCAGATCAAACACTGAACATTTTTATATTCATTTCGAGTATAAGACGCACCTGAATTGTGGAGACAATTTTTCGAAGAAAAAGTACGTCTTATAGTCAGTAAAATACGGTATGTGCATATGTATGTATGTTTCATATTTCCTCCTAAGCCAATGGACTGATTTCAGTAGATTTCAGCCAGACTTCGTACACATATCATTTACTGTCTGGAAAGAATCGCCGTGTGGGAAGAATCATCTATCTATAAACGGTGTTGGGAGGTGGAGAAGCAGTGTAGCCCACGACACGCGAATACTTAGACTTTATTCATTCAGTGTTTGAGAAGGAGAGCACTTGGTGACTTGCCACAAATTTTACACATAAAACTCCGCTATATAGAGCGAAACTTTCATTTTGGAACTTTACAGACAGTTTCCAACCTTTACGAAACTTTCTCTCGCTGACAGCCCTCACGAAGTGATCAAACGAAACAAACTTTACCGCTTACTGCATTTTCAGTGCTCATGCAGTAGAAACTGCCGCATCAGGTATGAAGGCCAAATCAATTGCTCCTTACTGCTAACTCTATTCACGGCACATTCCGTGCGAATTAGTTACACATACCACTGGATGTACCGGCAAAATGATATCATTGTACGTTGTAAACACTGGACGTCGTAAACATACGACGTTATAAACGTTCGACGTCATAAACAATGAGCTGCGAGAAAATGAAACTGCAGGGCGAAATTCGCTAAGATACAGGTGACATGCATACGTGTAAAATACGTTAAATCGATGTGAAATATATCAGACATGTGAGTACGTAGGCAAAGTCGCGTGTAAAAAGCTCCTCCTAAACACCTGGAACTATTTTAACTATATTTGGTTCACGAATTAGTTACGATCTGGAAGGAAATACACTCCTGGAAACGGAAAAAAGAACACATTGACACCGGTGTGACAGACCCACCATACTTGCTCCGGACACTGCGAGAGGGCTGTACAAGCAATGATCACACGCACGGCACAGCGGACACACCAGGAACCGCGGTGTTGGCCGTCGAATGGCGCTAGCTGCGCAGCATTTGTGCACCGCCGCCGTCAGTGTCAGCCAGTTTGCCGTGGCACACGGAGCTCCATCGCAGTCTTTAACACTGGTAGCATGCCGCGACAGCGTGGATGTGAACTGTATGTGCAGTTGACGGACTTTGAGCGAGGGCGTATAGTGGGCATGCGGGAGGCCGGGTAGACGTACCGCCGAATTGCTCAACACGTGGGGCGTGAGGTCTCCACAGTACATCGATGTTGTCGCCAGTGGTCGGCGGAAGGTGCACGTGCCCGTCGACCTGGGACCGGACCGCAGCGACGCACGGATGCACGCCAAGACCGTAGGATCCTACGCAGTGCCGTAGGGGACCGCACCGCCACTTCCCAGCAAATTAGGGACACTGTTGCTCCTGGGGTATCGGCGAGGACCATTCGCAACCGTCTCCATGAAGCTGGGCTACGGTCCCGCACACCGTTAGGCCGTCTTCCGCTCACGCCCCAACATCGTGCAGCCCGCCTCCAGTGGTGTCGCGACAGGCGTGAATGGAGGGACGAATGGAGACGTGTCGTCTTCAGCGATGAGAGTCGCTTCTGCCTTGGTGCCAATGATGGTCGTATGCGTGTTTGGCGCCGTGCAGGTGAGCGCCACAATCAGGACTGCATACGACCGAGGCACACAGGGCCAACACCCGGCATTATGGTGTGGGGAGCGATCTCCTACACTGGCCGTACACCACTGGTGATCGTCGAGGGGACACTGAATAGTGCACGGTACATCCAAACCGTCATCGAACCCATCGTTCTACCATTCCTAGACCGGCAAGGGAACTTGCTGTTCCAACAGGACAATGCACGTCCGCATGTATCCCGTGCCACCCAACGTGCTCTAGAAGGTGTAAGTCAACTACCCTGGCCAGCAAGATCTCCGGATCTGTCCCCCATTGAGCATGTTTGGGACAGGATGAAGCGTCGTCTCACGCGGTCTGCACGTCCAGCACGAACGCTGGTCCAACTGAGGCGCCAGGTGGAAATGGCATGGCAAGCCGTTCCACAGGACTACATCCAGCATCTCTACGATCGTCTCCATGGGAGAATAGCAGCCTGCATTGCTGCGAAAGGTGGATATACACTGTACTAGTGCCGACATTGTGCATGCTCTGTTGCCTGTGTCTATGTGCCTGTGGTTCTGTCAGTGTGATCATGTGATGTATCTGACCCCAGGAATGTGTCAATAAAGTTTCCCCTTCCTGGGACAATGAATTCACGGTGTTCTTATTTCAATTTCCAGGAGTGTATATAAAAGTATGAATGGGTTCCTCTACTACTTCTATATACTGTTCTCATATCTCATTTTGATAACAGAATATGCTTCGATTTAAAAGAGTTTTACTGTTCAGTTTCCGTCTTCGGATTTCATAAACCCAAATTAAGTCCACCGAGTGCAGAGCGACTAGCACACCTTCATAGTGTTACAGCCTATCGAACTACTGCCGTATGCGTAGGCACGCCCCTCGGCTCACAACTAAGGCAGGAACGAGGGAGTCCAACGCAGCAGGCTCATGTGTCAACATCAATCACAGACCAGTCTAAACGTAGGTCCGCACCCTCCACGGGGAAGGGAGGGGGGGGGGTGGATTCTGGGAGGCTCTACAAACCGCCTGCTGTTGCCAAAGAAATAGAAATGCTGCCGAGAGCAGCTGAACAAACATGGCTTCAAAGTTAATCGTGTACGGTGCAAGAGAACAACATTGTCGCCGTCACATTCCTATCTTACGCAAATACATCAATAGCATCTTAGTCCATGTATTTTCGTGATCTCGTATCTTCAGTGGACTTTACAACTTTTTTGTCAGGGAGAAGGCGAGCGTCCCGAGTAAATCACAACAGGAACTTGATAGAATACGCTCGATAAAACAAAAATATTAGGAAATAATTTCTTGTGAGACTAAAACCGTATGCCGTAACGGGAATCGAACCCCGTATATTTTAAATCTGTCAGGAAGTTTCAGATCAGTGCACGCCTTGTAACGGCCTTACTTGATTTATGTTGTTATACTGTACACCTACTACTACTCATCGTCGTCGTTCTGTAAATCATTAATGAAATCTGTATGTATTTTTTCTGTATTTTTTCTTTTCTGTGTTAACGTTGCTCATCTTGCATTATAATGCTTTTGTATATAGAGAGGCAATGTACTGTATTATGTAGAATAAAAATTATTATTATTATTTTTTGTGTAGAGTTGTTCCCATGTATTATGTAATTTCGCTGTAATTCGAGAAGCTTTAACCCATTAGAAAAATTAATATCTGTGGAAAGTGTTGCAAAGAGACAGCTGAGGAGCGATAGTGAGTGATTGTAAGCTACAGTTATGAATGAAGCTGAACACTTACGAGCGAGAGAAACTGTCGTTACTTCAGACGGTGAACTGTTTACGGTCAGGATCCGTATGCTCGAAACCGCTTCTGCAATTCATATAAGGGCAGAGTTCCTAACAATTTCATTCTGTCGTGAAAAATAAACAGACGGACTGCATGTCAGGATGCATATTCGATCGTCCATCCGCTGTTGTTTTCTGGAAGTCGTCTTGTGTTCTTAATGCTAAATTTACTCGGTCGGCCTGTCTTTTCCTTCTGAAACATGGAAAGTTTTCTATTGAGTGTTTTGGCGGGTTGGAGAGCAACGAGACAACGGAGCATCGACACCAGAGATCCTAAAGCAGTCGTCTCAGGTAGGAAGCTGCAGCACGCATATCTCTGCAATCGCACTGCCGATTGTCAACCGACACGACATTGCTGTGAGTTGTCAATACGAATTCCCATTGATAGACATTATTAAAGTGCATTCGCAAATTCAAATCAATTTTCAATTTACCCATCGATAATTCTCCAGTAACATCTCAAATTAGAATGTCGTTCTGTGCTGCAAAAGGCTACTTCTAATGCCAGAACTTTACGTAGTTGTTTACAAAGCGATTTGATATAACCGGTTGCACTGAGACCTTTATAAACACTTAAGTATGACTAAGTCGAAACTCATTACAGACACATTATCTAAAGCCGAGTCATCACTCATTTTTAGTGCTAACATTAACTTTATTCCAATCAGCAATCATTTATTTATTTGTTTGTTTATTGCTCTGCTTAATAATTAAAGTTTCCCCACCAACCACATTCTGAATTCGAACAGATCTAAACTACTAATATTTATAAGCCAATACGCTTGGTGAAAGGAATTTTCCGTATAACTTGCACTGCCTACCCACATTTCCAGAGTTATTTATTGCTACAGCAGTTCTTGCTCAATACAGAGGGGCTCAGAAAAATGTAGACACTCTTTGATAATCAATATATTTGGAACAAAAAAACATATCGTTGCAATTTTGGGCGGTAGCGTAGCCCATTGTTTTCTCTAAAGGTCTTGGCGCTCGTTTTGCAGCAGATGACAGTGCAGCAGTGAATGAAGTAAGGTTGTCGTTTGGGCAACTGTAATTTGGGTACTGGAATTTCGAAAAGATGATGGACGTACAACGTAAATGGCGTAATGTGTAAGGACCTCAGCCACCACCACGTACAACAGCTTATCGTGTTCAGGATAAATTTGAAGCCGACAGTACTGTTCAGGATGTGCACGAGGAAAGGTCTGGCCGACCAAAAACATAAGTCCAGCTTCCAGCGCTGCTGTGTTTACAAGGTCATCTCAAAAATCTGTGAAGTAGGGTGCAGCGGGGTAAGCCGATCAACCGTGCGACGAATTCTAAAGGCTGCGGAAAGTGTACACTCCAAAATCGCTGCAATCTATGAACGAGGACGGGCCGGATCGAAGGATGGAGTACTGCGAGTGGTTTGAAGGCATGCTTGCGAGGATGAACGATTTGCAAGGATGGTTATCTGGTCTGACGAGACGCAGTTCAGACTGAACGGTACAGTAAACCACCACAACTGTGTGTGTACTGGGCTCCTGAATATCGTCACGATCACGTGGACAAATATGTTAATCTGTCTGGTGTTAGTGTGTGATGTGATCTGTCATTGGTTCAAATGGCTCTGAGCATTATGGGACTTAACATCGGAGGTCATGAGTCCCCTAGAACTTAGAACTACTTAAACCTAACTAACCTAAAGACATCACACACATACATGCCCGAGGCAGGATTCGAACCTGCGACCGTAGCAGCAGCGCGGTTCCGGACTGATTGAGCCATTGTTCTTGGAGGGTACCATAAATGGTGAGGGGTATCTTCATAAACTGCAAACATCGATTTACCTGCCATCCCGCCGGCCGCGGTGGTCTAGCGGTTCTGGCGCTGCAGTCCGTAACCGCGGGACTGCTACGGTCGCAGGTTCGAATCCTGCCTCGGGCATGGGTGTGTGTGATGTCCTTAGGTTAGTTAGGTTAGTTAGGTTTAAGTAGTTCTAAGTTCTAGGGAACTTATGACCTAAGATGTTGAGTCCCATAGTGCTCAGAGCCATTTGAACCATTTGAACCTGCCATCCCAGAGGTGTTTGGAAATGAAAGATTTTACCTGCAACAAGATGGCGCTCCGCCTCGCTACCGCAGAGATGTCACAGCCTACTTGGATGAAACTCTAACGGGACGATGTATAGGTCGGAGAGGAACTATTGAGTACTTTCGGACCTTAAACCTCTTGACTTCTACCTACGGGGACCTTGAAGAATGAAGATTATCAACAGACCCAAGCTACACAAAACGAGATACGAGAAACCTACCACACCGTCAACCATGACAGCCGTAGTCCGGTCAACAGTTCAGCGGCATCGACGTTCTTTGGCTGCTAATGGGGGGGGGGGGGTCACTTCAAACAAACAAAATAACCTTTCCTCCGTACGAGAATTGTAAAGGTATGTCATTTTGTTCCATTACTATTAACTATCAAGGACTCTACATTTTTGTGGACCCCTCTGTAGCATTTTATCTGTTTATGGCTCATTTATAAGTAGTTAATGAATTGCTCCGGGTTAGAATTTTTATTAGTCGACCACAATATTATTGGACCTGGGAGTGAGAGCGCTTAAGGTCGGCTACTCGTGTGTTTTAATCGTGTTATTTCACGTGGACACACTGAACCACTTGATAGTACAGGGTGATCAGAACGTCAGTATAAATTTGAAAACTTAATAAACCACGGAATAATGTAGATATGGAGGTAAAAATTGACACACATGCTTGGAATGACATGGTGTTCTATTAGAACAAAAAAAAAAAGTTCACAAAATGTCAGACTGGTGGCGCTGGACAGCAAAACTGCTACCGTGACGGGTGAGAGGTACGCCGATATGTTACAGAATCGCATCATCCACAGCCTGGCTGATAAACACCTGCTGGAACGTACGATGTTTATGCAGGATGGCGCTCCACCCCATATTGCTAGACGCGTGAAAGATCTCTTGCGCACGTCGTTTGGTGGTGATCGTGTGCTCAGCTGCCACTTTCGTCAAGCTTGACCTCCCAGGTCCCCAGACCTCAGTCCGTGCGATTATTGGCTTTGGGGTTACCTGAAGTCGCAAGTGTATCGTGATCGACCGACATCTATAGCGATGCTGAAAGACAACATCCGAAGCCAACGCCTCACCGTAACTCCGGACATGCTTTACAGTGCTGTTCACAACATTATTCCTCGACTACAGCTATTGTTGAGGAATGATGGTGGACATATCGAGCATTTCCTGTAAAGAACATCATCTTTGCTTTGTCTTGTTATGCTAATTATTGCTATTCTGATCAGATGAAGCGCCATCTGTCGGACATTTTTGAACTTTTGTATTTTTTTTTTTGGCTCTAATAAAACCCTATGTCATTCCAAGCATGAGTGTCAATTTGTACCTCTCTACCTACATTATTCCGTGATTTATTCAGTTTTCAAATCTAAACTGACTTTTTGATCACCCGGTATATGGCTCTGGGCACTATGGGACTCAACTGCTGAGGTCATTAGTCCCCTAGAACTTAGAACTAGTTAAACCTAACTAACCTAAGGACATCACAAACATCCATGCCCGAGGCAGGATTCGAACCTGCGACCGTAGCGGTCTTGCGGTTCCAGACTGCAGCGCCTTTAACCGCACGGCCACTTCGGCCGGCTCCCGGTATATGCATAACTACCTTGAAATCATTCATAATATTCATACCTGCCGGCCGCGGTGGTCTCGCGGTTCTAGGCGCGCAGTCCGGAACCGTGCGACGCAGGTTCGAATCCTGCCTCGGGCATGGACGTGTGTGATGTCCTTAGGTTAGTTAGGTTTAAGTAGTTCTAGGGGACTGATGACCACAGCAGTTGAGTCCCATAGTCCTCAGAGCCATTTGAACATCTATTCATACCTGTTTACGGTAACGTCCACGCGTCTTTCCGATAACGGACACGTGAGATTAAGTGCAATAATATCGTGGTCAGGTAGCAGTAATACAGATGTGTGGTTGTTGTTGTTGTTGGTGGTGGTGGTGGTGGTGGTGGTGGTGGTGGTGGTGGTGGTGGTGGACTGTGTGTGTGTGTGTGTGTGTGTGTGTGTGTGTGTGTGTGTGTGTGTGTGCCCAGCAAGAGGAGAAAAAAAAAATATCAACACTCCCCATAATGGATGCAGAGTCGGGTAAACTTAAACACACGGTACTCGCATTAATGAACGGCCAGAAGGCAGCGGCGCGGTCGCGTGGCACGGCCGCTAGGATGCTGCCGCGCGGCGCCAGTTGGGGCAGACGGGCGGCTGGCTGTATTTGCATTTCCGTGGCGGGGCATTGTCAGCCGGTTGCGGCTGTGGCTGCGGAGAGAGCGCGTATAACGGCGCACCGACCTTCCCAGTCTGGACCGGTGGCGGCGGCGGCCAAATACGGCGGTTCGCCAAGGCACGGCACAGCACAGCACCTGACGGCGACAGCTGCGGCGGGCGCTACACCGTCCTCTACCACGAGTGGACACCGCGGGCCGTGACTTTTCAGCGTCAATAACAAATGCAGGCGCCCTCTCGCCGCATCTACTAAGGGCGATCCATGTAGATCTACACTTTAGTTGCTCCCACCATTTGTGGTGAGCCATTTGACTCATCATTATACGAGGGTGAGTCAAATGAAAGCCTTACATTTGTAATAACAAATCGAAATTTCGCGCCGTTATCCTGTAAGTTTGTAAGCGTGCTACAAACAGCGTGCAGAATGGCCTGTAGGTGGCAGCATAGAGCAGATGCACACATACAGTCGCAGTGTGAGTATAAAGATGGCCGCCCCACTTGCGACTTGCACCAGGGAAGAACTGTTATTCGGTTTTTGCGTATTTTTGCGTAGTGAAGGTGTGAAACCTATTGAAATTCATCGATGAATGAAGGTTCAGTACGGTGATGCATGTTTGTCACAGAAGCAAAAATGTTCAAATGTGTGTGAAATCTTATGGGACTTAACTACTTAACCTAAATTATTCTAAGGACAAACACATACACCCATGCCCGAGGGAGGACTCGTACCTCCGCCGGGAACAGTATGACTGCAGCACCCTAGACCGCTCGGCTAATCCCGCGCGGCACAGCAGCAAGTCTACGAATGGAGTAGGAAGTTCGCATATGGTGTGACTTCAGTGGAAGATGCTCCTCGTCCAGGTCACGCACAACGAGTTGTGACTCCACAGAACATTGCAGCAGTTGAAGGAAAACCGCCGAGTGACACTGAATGACATTGCAGCATGTTTACAGATTAGTCATGGGTCAGCGCACCACATTGTGCATGATGTGCTTCAGTTCACAAAGTGTCTGCAAGATGGGTGCCACAGCAGCTGACTCCTGAAATGAGAGAACGACGTCTTGATGCTTGTGAAGAACTTCTTCGGCGCTTTGAACGAGAAGGTGATGGCTTCCTTGCAATAATCGTTACTGAGGAGGAAACCTGGGTTCACTTCCACCAACCGGAAACGAAGAGAGCGAGCAAGGAATGGCGCCATTCATCACCAGAACCAAAGAACTTTCGAACAGAACCATCAGCAGGGAAGGTTATGGTGACTCTCTTTTGGGACGAAAATGGCGTCATTTTGGAGCATTACATGCTTAGAGGGACCACTATCACCAGTGCATCATACAGAGATCACATAAAAAATCATCTGCAGCCTGCAATCAAATCAAAGCGAGGTGGATTGCTGTCAGCAGGTATCCTTCTGCAATATGACAATGCAAGTCCCCACACTGTCTGTACAACAGTTGCAACAATCACAGACCTGCATTTTGAGTGTCTTCCTCATCCACCATACTCACCGGACCTTGCCCCAAGTGATTTCCGTATGTTTGGACCACTCAGAGGCGCAGTGGGAGGAAAGAAGTTCCGTTCTGATGGAAAGGTACGCCACACGGTGCATGAGTGGTTCGCGGACTACCAAATAAATTTTTTTCTAAAGGAATTTATGCACTTTAAAGCGCTGGAGGACTTGCATTGAGCGTGGGGGAGATTATGTTGAAAAGTGATGCAGCTTTGTACCACTTCTGCACAATAAATAATATTTAAAAACATATTATGGTTTTCATTTGACTCACCCTCGTACTTGTAAGTATGTAGCACTATGGTCTAACCGTTGGTGGAAGGACAAACACTGTTAAGTGTAGTCGCTTTACAGTACAGCCCATTTTCCCAACAGCTGCTGCAAGGTGACCAGGTTTTAAATGATTTTTTTGCCTGCCATGCGTTGCAAAAATTAGGGTGTTCTCCAAAATAATGAATGAGAAAACTTATGGTTGCTAAATGAGACTCAAATTACAATTACTTCGATTTATTCCTGTGAAATTATAGACAAGACAAATGTCAGACGCTACAGCTTTAATGCGCGGTGTTTATAAATTATTTATAAACAAGTAACCTTACATTATGAAAAAGGTAAATAACTTACACAAATGTTTTATTTACAAATGTTCAACGTGGCTACCTTTTGTAACACGACGAATGTTCAATCTGTAATCAATTTCTTGCCAAATCCTCTGAGTCCCGTATGTGTTCGATAACGTGATGTGGTTTCCGATTACCCCCTATCCAAACATTATGCTGATTCATTTAACCGCAGGTGGCTCCATTACTGAACACGAGTTTATTGAGAAAATAATTTTCAATCGGCATTACGTTAAACATTTCTGTACAAAATTCTGCTCGTTTTTCTTTGTTTCTTTCTCTTAAGGCTTCTAACAGTTCCAATTTGTAGGGTTTGAATGACAGGTGTTAATACTTTCCATACTGTAACACTAGGCATATTCAATTCTATGCTGGCACATCTCGTTGATTTATCCAATTATTAACGTTTGTCTTTGAGGTGGTGGCTCATGACATTTATTCCTAAATTGTCTCTGAACTGTAGAAGCAGATTTGTATACATGAAACCATAAACAACACTGAGAACCTTCTGCATCATTGTACGACTAAAAAAAAAAAAAGGCTCTGAGCACTATGGGACTTAACTTCTGAGGTCGTCAGTCCCCTAGAACTTAGAACTACTTAAACCTAACTAACCTAAGGACATCACACACATCCATGCCCGAGGCAGCATTCGAACCTGCGACCGTAGCGGTCGTGCGGTTCCAGACTGTAGCGCCTAGAACCGCTCGGCCACACCGGCCGGCCATTGTACGACTCCATGTTGACTATTGGGATAAGTTATCCCGCATGCCATATAGTGGGAATGTCGGATACTAAAAGTGTTGGATCAAACATTTCTCTAACTTATTTAACCTTTTCACAATTAAAGGTTACTTTTGTACAATCAGTTTATAAACACTAATAAGACCATGGTATATCTGACATAGAGGTCATGGGAAAGATGCTAATAATCAAAAAAGGGAATTAATGGCAACCATAAAGTGCCCACTTATTGTTCTGATGTTAAATGAAAACATGTAGTACTACAGAATGGAATATGTCACACCTGCGGTTGGAGTTGAGCGCAGACTGTTAACTGATTCGAAAAATAAGTGAAGCTTGCAGTGATTGAAATGCTATGAAATGACTAGTTTGCCAAAAGAGCGTATCTCGGTTGCTGATCGATCTCATCAGCGTTGTAGGTGCACGCTGAAGTGGCTCCAAAATCAGTCATTGACGGTATCAATAACCTCGTCAAAGGGAAAGTGCAAGTGAGCTTGAAAATTGTGTAAGTTCGACACATCGGCTCTGGTGGAGGCACTCTGCAATGACCAACTCTAAGATGGAGGCTCAGAGGAAGTTGACGATGAAGGAGAAGATCAATGTCTGATGGTATGCTTACTACAAGGAAACATCACATTGCCACGTTTTGGATTCGTTTCTGAATTTAGATTAACTAGGCTCTGGATCTTGCGAATACTGATAAGTAAAAATGCTACTTACAATACCCTAGTCCCCTTGCCTGCGCACTCATCTATATGAGTAATCAATAACGTACGTCCTACCATCTTACACAGAAGAATGTCGCTTCACTGTCTCTTTCTGTGACCAATGAGGCAGTCTTCGTCAGCA
Organism: Schistocerca nitens; assembly: GCF_023898315.1. NCBI lineage: Eukaryota > Metazoa > Arthropoda > Insecta > Orthoptera > Acrididae > Schistocerca > Schistocerca nitens. The sequence continues at coordinate 391,657,182 of NC_064620.1, forward strand.
AAGCCGAAATTCTCTAACCAGTAGTTCATTTAAGGAGCCAATCCCTGCAATTCTTATGTCGTGTAAAGAATTGTTTTTGCGCAATCAGGCGTCTCACGTCTCCAAAAACCCAAAACTGTGGGTCCCCATTCCATTTTCAAGATGTCTGTCAGTAGCGTGTGCTGCCGTCCTGAGGAAAACTCTGCTTTCTGTTTTTCTGCACAGTAATGCTTTCAGTTGAAACGTTTCTCTCTTCCCAGGTTGTAAAATGTTGGCAGTCGGAGCTCGCGCCACAGGAGGTCCTATCTGCGTGTGTCCACATAGATTTACGCACCCCATGGCAGCGTAATAAAGAACTGCCTGGCCATGGGCTACTGACTCTTGCCTCTCCTTCGGGAGGCCTTTTACGAAATGGCCCTATGGATGGCAGCCTACTTTTACTGTTCCTGCACCATCCAGAACGCTTCTCTCACTTCTACAAGCCATACAAATCAGAATCAAGAGTAAAGTTACATTACTCAGTGACCGACAGTCACTAGTACTGCTGTTTATCATATTCCACGGTGTCAATAAATATTCCGCTCAGATGGGTCCTTCATTTCGAATTTGCATGTATTATGTGACTATTTCTGAAAAAAGTCAGCCGGCCGCTATGACCGAGCGGTTCTAGGCGCTTCAGTCCGGAACCGCGCTGCTGCTACGGTCGCAGGTTCTAATCCTGCCTCGGGCATGGATGTGTGTGATGTCCTTAGGTTAGTTAGGTTTAAGTAGTTCTAAGTCTAGGGGACTGATGACCTCAGATATTAAGTCCCATAATGCTTAGTCCCATTTGAACCATTTTGAAAAAGTCGCGTCACACTATCATTACATCCAGCGGGTAACATGGAGTGTGATCATCAACTGCTGGAGGACATGCTTTCTGTGGAAGATCTCGAACATTCACGGGTGATTGGTGGAGTGGATGGAGAGTGTTCACTGTCACAAGAAAATGCTATTGCAACACGACAACGCTGGTTCCCACACAGTTTGGGAAACCATGGCTGCAATCGCTGAAATAGGGTTCCAGGTACTGCTACACATCATATTCTCCTGACTTGGCCCCTTTAACTTCTGGAGCCCCTCCTTCAAAAAAAATTTTTAGAGTCCGTCACACCTAACGCAGTGAAACTACTCGCAGTTCATGGAGTCTGTGAAATGTACTTACAAAAACTGCTTCATAGATTGAATCGGTGATAATCGGAAGTGGTCAAGTCAAGAGAATTATCTGGAAACCCGTTTCAGCGATTACAGCAGTGGGTTTCCGACTCGTGTTGGAACGAGTGTTATGTTGTGCTGCAAGAGCGTTTTTTCATGACAGTGCACTCTCTCCAAAACTGCCACCACTCAGCTGTGAATATCCGCAGCATTTGCACCCTCCTTCCACAGAAACCACATCGTCCAGCGGTGCCGTTGATGATCACAGTCCGTGTTGTCCGCTAACGTAATGACAGCAGTTGGAAAATTGGGCTGTCCTGTGCAGGGATTACACTTCTAGTGATTTTCCTGCCATCTACGGTTAAATCAAAGTACTACATATTTGCAACTGCAATGATGAGTCAAATACAGCATCGATGGGGAAGAAAGCAGTGTGCGATTTGCGGTTTTACCAGTGGGGGGGGGGGGGGGGGGGGGAGATGTCTTAGGGGGTTAGTATAATTATCTATGTTACTAGCTTGGACCGTGGCGTTATCCATGGTTAAATAGTTATTTATAAATAGATTTTAATGCCGAAACTCACTATTCACGTGTATGCACTATCAGAAAAGCCATCCCTTGTTGTATCTTAAAAAGTACATTATAGGTAAAGCTTATTTACAAAATCATTTACATACAGGTATACGAGGGGAATTCAAAAAGTAAAGGCACATTTGTGAAAAGCTGTACTTATTCTGATGATAGAAAACTGAAACATGCGTCATTTTTCTACGTAACCTCCCTGGACTTCAATGCAGTTTTCCCGACGTTTTACGAGCTTTTTATTTCATCAGATAATACGTTTATCGGTTGCATCTGTAACCAATTTTGCACCGCAGCAATGACGTCTTCATCACTTTCAAATCTTCTTCCCTGTAGTGCTTCCGTTAAGGGTCCAAACATGGGAAAATCGCTTGGAACCAGGTCTGGTGGATGTTCCAGCACCTCGAATCTCAACTCCTTTATTGCGTCGGCTGTCCGTTTGGCAGAATGTGGGCGAGCGTTATCTTGCTGCAGGATGACACCTCTTCACAGTTTTCCACTACGTTTGGATCTGATTGCAGGTTTTAGTTTCGTACGCAACACATCACATCCACCATACAATACAGACCTGGCTCTAAAGCCTCGTTTACGCTGGGGCGACGTCTTGCAACATTGTGGCTTGCTACGGAAATGTGGCGTCGTCTTGTCATTTAGTTCTAAATGTTTTGAAATGCTTAACTACTACATAACACTTTTTCAAAATTCAGAAGCAAACATATTAATAATAGTAAACTTTCAGTGTTCGGCTCCACAAATTTAAATTATATGTAAAGTTTTACTCTAGTGCGTGGGAAATAAACATCCCAGGTTGGGATGCATAAACTAAAACCAGAGGAGGGGATGGTCTGATGCAGAGAGGGGGGGGGGGGGGGGAGAATCCCCCCATCCCCCCCCCCCTGCAAATCGCACACTGGAAGAAAGTACAATTTACACCAATATGGAACGCCCCTCGTACATATAACATACAGACTGAACCGTAGGTCCATCGCCAAAATTGTGGAATTTATCAGAGATTTTTCTGAGCAAGTGACTCGTCATCTCCTCTCACCCATTACTGAGAAATTGCATTTCGTTTGCCATGTTTGACACTACAGCGTGATAGCGTGGTTCCTTGCATACTAACAGTACAAAAATGTATTTAACACACACACACACACACACACACACACACACACACACACACACAGCAAGCAAGCAAGCGCTCATGCGCGTTTGCCCTCTTATTTAAAAAAGTACTGTTATTCTTAATATTTTCTGCTATTGCTCCTCAGTTGCTACTTAAATACTTTTTATCTTGTAGATAAAAATAGCTTTTAGTCGTCTTTTGTAACAGAACTTTTATTATTATTGGTTCAAATAGAAAATGTTTCTCTTAAATGTTGTAGCCTCCTCCAGTGTTCTACAAAGAAGTAACTGTGGCAAAAGTGAAGCTGTGAGGGTGGGTCGTGAGGCTTGCTTGGAAGCTCAGTCGGTAGAGCAATTGCCCGCGAAAGGCAAAGGTCCCACGTTTGGGTCCTGCTTCCGCATAATTTTACTCTGCCAGGAAGTTTCAAAGAAATAATTGTTTAACTACAATTTTTTTTTAGATTTAAGAGTCGTAGTGTTTCATTACAGCACTTTTACTTTACCTTAATATCCACTTTCTTTCAAACGTAAATGATGTAGTAAGAAGTTTATAATTAGCAAGATGGTGAAATTCAGTGGACAGATATGTTGTGACATGAAGTCAAGTGGAAACTTATCACGGGAGATTGAGTCCGGAGAGCTTACACAAGAGGCAATGGACATACATAAGATGCTGCACACAAAATAAAGTTGACAGTCTACACCTTTTACTACTAAATAATGTAAACACTAAGGTGACCTAAAACTGCTGCAATGAAACACTCATTTCTCAAAACAAAATATTTACAGTCAAACTAAGAATATTTCTCTTGTGTCTTTGTGGATCATCGTAGAGGTCTAAAATAAACGGAGGAACATGTATATTTCGCTATATATATATATATATATATATATATATATATATATATATATATATATATATATATATATAGAGTGTGTGTGTGTGTGTGAAAAAATATCATTCACCTGCAAAGGGCACCCCCCAAGATAAACAGGAAGGAAGATTAATGTTTAAGCTCCATCTTCTGATTTACTCAAATTAATATCCCTCATCCTGTACCCCTAGAATGAACATGACAGCCGCGTATCCCGCTTTTTCCGCTCAGATCAAGTAAGATGCATGGACAAGGAATGCTGGTAGTTCCTCTGAACAGAAAATGATAAACGGCTTACCAATGCAAGTAGGCCACTGCGACGTAACCTGGAAACTCGTTGCAAATGGTAGCTGCCGCTGCTAACACTTACCTGAAAACGAAGAATGAAGTTTCAGTAAAATGACGGAAAATTTTATTTATTTATTGATTTATTACTCATTTACTTTCAGTTTTATCAAATTTCTAACAATAGAACATATATGTACATAAAATTCTATATACAGCACCTAAGGTTTTCGCACAAAAAATAAAAAATACATTTCAGCGTTATACGATTTTACGAAATAAAAGTAAGATATGTAAGAAATTAGAGAGCCTTAGAGGCAAGCGAGAAATAGAGAGAACAATACTGATATTTAAGAAATAAACGTGTCTACTGCAGTAACTGAGACGTTATGTGGCCTAGGTTTTTAGGTCTGCGATACTTTCTCCTGCCTTGTGTGAAGTAACACTATGGTTGGGAGTGTTTATCTGGTGGCGCGCATGGACAGCAAGGCGGAAAGCGACCGGTGGAGCGAGCAGGCGGCACGGTGCTGGCCTCAGACGGAAGCGAGCCAAGAGTTGGCCCTGTTTGTCTCTCGCCGCCTACGTACGGCATTGACTGTGCGCTGACTCGCCTGAACGGGCTTGGGCCATTGGAATCTGTTAAAGAACGTCACTGTTCCTGCTATGTCGGACACACTGAGGGCATTGGGCGTAGGAGTGTGTAAGCGGGCAGCTGTGCTAGTGAGCATTCTCTCTTGGACATGTTAGTCTGGGGTATATGCATCTGTATGCGCTGATGTGTACTGCTGTTTATTTATTTACTTATTTAAATGTCAAGTTCCGTAGGACCAAATTGAGGAGCAAATCTCCTAGGTCATGGAACGTGTCAGTACATGAACTTACAACATAAAAGTAATAACAGATAAAAATAAATGTTCATGAACCTGAAAGAAAATCAGTCCATAAGTTTAAGCAAACGCTATCAGCAATACAATGAGAATCATCTTAATTTTTCAATGAACTCCTCGACAGAATAGGAGTGACCCATGAGGAAACTCTTCAGTTTCGATTTGAAAGCGCTTGGATTACTGCTAAGATTTTTTAATTCGAGTGGCAGCTTATTGAAAATGGATGCAGCAGTATACTGCACACCTTTTTGCACAAGAGTTAAGGAAGTCCGATCCAAATGGAGGTTTGATTTCTGCCGAGTATTAACCGAGTGAAAGCTGCATATTGTTGGAAATAAACTAATATTGGTAACAAGAAACGACAATAAGGAATATACATATTGAGAGGCCAATGTCAAAATACCCAGACTCGTGAAAAGAGGTCTACAAGAAGTTCGTGAACTCACACCACTTATTGCCCGAACCGCCCGTTTCTGAGCCAAAAATATCCTTCTAGAATGGGAAGAGTTACCCCAAAACATAACACCATACGACATAAGTGAATGAAAATAAGCAAAGTAGACTAATTTACGTGTCGAAATATCACTCACTTTCGATACCGTTCGAATAGTGAAAATGGCAGTATTAAGTCTTTGAACAAGATCCTGAACGTGGGCTTTCCACGACAGCTTACTATCTATCTCAACACCTAGGAATTTGAACTGTTCAGTTTCACTAATCATATGCCCGTTCTCTGAGATTAAAACGTCAGGTTTTGTTGAATTGTGTGTTAGGAACTGTAAAAACTGAGTCTTACTGTGATTTAACGTTAGTTTATTTTCTACAAGCCGTGAACTGAGGTCATGTACTGCTCCACTTGAAACCGAGTCAATGTTGCACACTACATCCTTTACTACCAAGCTAGTGTCATCAGCAAACAGAAATATTTTAGAGTTACTCATAATACAAGAGGGCATATCATTTATATAAATAAGGAACAAGAGCGGCCCCAACATTGATCCCTGGGGCACCCCCCACTTGACAGTACCCCACTCAGACACCACATCACAGCCATTATCAACATTGTGAATAATGACCTTTTGCTGCCTGTTGCTAAAGTAAGAGGTGAACCAGTTGTGAGCTACTCCCCTTATTCCGTAATGGTCCAACTTCTGGAGCAATATTGTGTGATCAACACAGTCAAATGCCTGTGTTAAATCAAAAAATACGCCAAGCGTTCGAAACTTTTTGTTTAGCCCATCCAGTACCTCACAGAGAAAAGAGAATATAGCATTTTCAGTTGTCAAACGACTTCTAAAGCCGAACTGTACATTTGATAGCAAATCGTGTGATATAAAATGATCAATTAACCTTACAAACACAGCCTTTTCGATAACTTTTGCAAACACTGATGGCATAGAAATAGGTCTAAAATTATCTACATTATCCCTTTTTATAAAGCGGCTTTACCACTGAGTACTTTAATCGCTCAGGAAACTGACCATTCCTAAAGGAAAAATTACAAATATGTCTAAATACAGGGCTAACATGTGCAGCACAGTACTTTAATATTCTACTACACTCTCCATCATAATCATGAGAGTCCTTAGTCTTCAGTGATTTGATTATTGTCTCAATCTCCCTCTTGTCTGTATCACAGAGGAGTATTTCAGACGTCAATCTCGGAAAGGCATTTGCTAAGAAATTTATATGATTTCCTGTAGATACTAAATTTTTATTTAATTCACCAGCAATGCTCAGAAAATGGTTGTTAAATACTGTACATATATCTGATTTATCAGTAACAGAAATATTATTACTGCAAACTGACTTTATATCGTCAACCTTGTGCTGCTGACCAGACACTTCCTTCACAACTGATCATATGGCTTTAATTTTATCCTGTGAATTAGCTATTCTATTTGCATACCACATACTTTTTACCTTGCTAATAACATTTTTAAGCAACTTACAAGACTGTTTGTAATGGGCTACTGTAGCTTGATTGTGACTACTTCTAACATTTTGATATAATTCCTGCTTTGTTCAAATACCAACATACATGTTTTGGGAGAATGCTGCAGCTAAGGGCCACGTGGACTGCACAAGGGATACTACAGTCGTCTCGGTCATTCTAGGTTACATACATTCAGATTCTGCTGAAGTTACTTTCAGCGATTTAATTTTTATGGTGTTTCTTAAACACACTTATTAATTCTTATTAAATTGTAATTAACTGAGTCTTGGGTAAATAACTCATTGTTATTTCAATGAATTTGTTTATAGTATCTTTTAAGCATTTCATTTTTAAACTCAGCATGAAATGGCAGTCGATTGTGTAAACTTCTTTATTTTATTACGATAGCAAATTAATTTAAATTTTATTGGATTTGAGTTCTATTAAGAACTAGCAGAGCACCCGTTGTTGACCAGGTATGTATTTAATACGAATCTATTAGACCATCTATTCCTTTCCCCCTCTCTGCCCACCTCCTCTTCCCCCACCCCCCTCTCTCTCTTCACCTCCTCCAAACCCCTCTCTCTGTCCATCTCCACCTGCCCCTCTCGCTATTTAACTGCCCCCCCCCCACCCCCATCCCCCATCCATCTGCTCAGCCACACTCTCTGTGTCCACCTTCTGTGTACCGTGTCCATCAACCCCTGCCCCTCCATCTCCTCCCCCCCCCCCCTCTCTCTCTCTCTCTCTCTCTCTCTCTCTCTCTCTCTGTCAACAACCAATCCACGTTCTCTGTCCATCTCCACCTGCCCCTCTCGCTATCCAACTGCTCTCCACCCCCGTCCATCTGCTCAGCCACACTCTCTCTGTGTCCACCTTCTGCGTCCCCTGTCCATTGACCCCTGCCCCTCCATCCCCTCTTTACCCTCACTATACATCTCCCCCTCTTAACTTTCCCTGCCCATTTCTCCCCCCCCCCTCACCCTGTCTCTCCCCTTCCCCCCCCCCTCATCATCATTGTACGTTATCACTCCTGTACATACATACACTTTTATAATATGTGCGGTTTCATTGCAGTACAAAATTACGAATTCAGTATTTGCTCAGATTGTTTGTTCAAATTGTATTTAGTATAACTGTATAAATGCTACACTTTTAACCCGAACTCAAATCAGTCGATTCCACCCTTTAATCCTAAATGCCCTACTGCATTTACACCTAAAGCCACCTTACATTGTGTGGCGGAGGGTACTTCTGCACCACAATCTGTTCCCTCCTTCACTTTTCCATTCGTGAAAGATGCTCGGGAAGAATGGTTCAAATGGCTCTGAGCACTATGGGACTTAACATCTGAAGTCATCAGTCCCCTAGAACTTAGAACTAGTTAAACCTAACTAACCTAAGGAAATCACACACATCCATGCCCGAGGCAGGATTCGAACCTGCCACCGTAGTGGTCGCGCGGTTCTTGACTGAAGCGCCTAGAACCGCTCCGCAGCCACGGCCGGCTGCTCGGGAAGAATGATAGCTGGTAAAACCTCTGTACGAACTCCAATTTCTCCGATTTCCTCATCTTGGACATTTTGCGAGATGACGGAAGTGTTATGTTGCCACATTCTTGTTGGAATGCACGATTTCGAAATTTCGACGGTAAATATCACTGTGATGCTCACCGCTTGGCTTACAGCGTCTGCCACTGGAGTTCGTTAAGCGTTTCCGTAATGCTCTCGCGCATACTAAAAGATCCCGTGACGAAACGCATTGCTCAGTGTTTCTGTATCTTTTCTGTTAAATGCAACCCCGTGAGGGTCCCAGACCGATGAGTACTGTGGAACATCCCGTACGCCTTTCCGCCGTAAATTGTGGTTGGAAGTTTGTTTTAAATACAACGATTAACTTCGATCTGAGGTTAGGCAAAGTCATAGATACGGATCAAATGTATATACCTGCCAATCAACTTATTTGGAATATGCAAGAAACGTCGAACGAATGTTTATGCTGATGAATTACAGTACTCTCAGATCCTTGCAATGAATCTGACTGGCATGTGCTTTTCTTGCAGTCATTCCCCTTTAGGCCGCTTCGTACACTTACTCCTAGCTATTGTACGGCTATTACTGTTTCCAGTAACCTTTCACCAATTGCATTATCAAGCAGTAATGGAACCCTTCGCCCATTTACGTATAATACGTTATATTTATTTATATTCAGAGCCAACTGCCAGTCGCTGCATCATTCATCGATCCTCTACAGGTCATTCCGTATGTATTTCGCTTGTAACGTGGCGTTGCAATCTTCTCGTAGTTAAGAGCAGCGTCTGCGACCAGCCTCAGGGAGCAGCAGATACATTCAAATTCAGTAACCAGAAATAATTCTGTATGCTGCTGCGCTAGTTTACTGTTAGTAATTTATAATTCTACAAAACACTATAATATTGAAAGATAGAAGCTAAACTGTTGTTGTTCTCATTTGTTTTGGATTGGTAGCGCCTGGCGAGGTAAAAAACAAGTCGGAAATAGAGGAAATATATTCGCAATTGCGAATGTTAATCAACATCGGCTCTCGACTCTCAATAAATATGTCCTCCCTGGATGATGAAATAAATAACACACGAGTGCAGTTTTATGACACACGGATGACGGCATATGGAAGCTTGGGTCTGGCCATCGTTCGTGCACGGATAGCCGAAGCGGTTATGGCAACCGCTCACCTAGTGCGGGAAATCCGGATCGACTCCCGGTCCGATACAAATTCTGACTGTTTTCATTCCAATATACGGCCGATGACGGTTCATATTCGCATTTGCCTATAAATTTCCTGTATTTCTTGGCAGCTGTAATCGCTGCAGTGCCTGTTCCTTCGGATGGTTCAAATGGCTGTGAGCACTTGGGACTTAACTTCTGAGGTCATCACTCCCCTAGAACTTAGAACTACTTAAACCTAACTAACATAAGGATATCACACACATCCACGCCCGAGGCAGGATTCGAACCTGCGACCGTAGCGGTCGCGCGGTTCCAGACTGAAGCGCCTAGAACCGCTCGGCCACATCGGCCGGCGTTCCTTCGGACATGCGTGAATGCAAGTTCTAGAAGGACGTCGTAGTTTGCTCTCTGCCGTTTGGTCTCGTTGTAATGCTGTGTGGTTTCTTCCTATATGTCTCTCCGCCACACACACTTCCAGCTCGTAGTTTGATATCTGCCTATAGTATACCCTGTTTGTGCCACAGAAACACATTCCTTATTACAATGAACACTGTTTCATTACCAAATCCACTCCTGCGCTGGAAAGATGTGGACCAGTGTACCGATTTCCCCACATTCACAGTTGTCTGTGCTGCGATGGCGGCGAATTTTTAGCAGGGCTGACATGGCCCAGCCAACGGCGTTGCCGCAGTGGTAACACCGGTTCCCGTCAGATCACCGAAGTTAAGCGCTGTCGGGCTGCGCTAGCACTTGGATGGGTGACCATCCGGTCTGCCGAGCACTGTCGGCAAACGTGGTGCACTCAGCCCTTGTGAGGCAAACTCAGGAGCTATTGATTGAGAAGTAGTGGCTCCGTTCTCGGAAACGGACATAAGGCCGGGAGAGCAAAGTGCTGACCACATGCCCCTCCACATCCGCATCCAGTGATGCCTATGGATGACACGGTGGCCGGTCGGTACCGTTGGGCACTCGTGGCCTGTTCGGGAGGAGAGTGACATGGTCCGTGTCTTATCAAGTAATTGCCAGGATGTGTAAACAGTCGTTGAGATGTTGACATGGAATTAAACAGGAGACTAGGAATAAACATGCGATAGACATTCCAGAGCTGTCAGCAATATTGTGCTCCGAGCCGCTGATGTTCAGAAGTTAATGATAACTGTGAAAGAGGAATAATTTATACAGATTTTCCACAACAAAGAATTTTTCTATATGTATTGCACAGGAGCGCTCACTGCTTTGAAGGCGCACGTGATTGAGAGTTGTCGAAAAGTATGGCATTAGATCCGTCTTCTGCTATCGATATTTACAACGCAATGACAGCAGAAAGACGCCATCGCGTATTGTTAGTTCCACAAGATAGTGTACGCCGTTATCTGCATGAAATAAAAAACACTATAATAAATGTGTTTACATGAAAATACACGTTATTATTAATTGCAAAATTACCTAGTAGTTGATCCAATCGCCGCCGTTATCAGTCATAGTCTGGCACCTTTTTGGCATGGTTTTCACGAGATTTTCTGCATATTCTATCGGTGACGATCTCCATACCATCCTGATTTTATATGACAGCTGCTTCAAAGTATACACTGGCTTTCCTTTATGCCTGTCTTAATATACGACCAAAAAAGTTTCGATCGGATTTGAATCCGTGGACATCCCATTGTCTTGTGTGCACGATTTGCAGGGACGGATGCGATGTTCCGGATCTTTGTCCTCTTGAAGCATCCAGTTTGCCTCGTTCCAACCAAGGGACCTCAGAAGGCATTTTTGATAAATATTGCATATTTTTTCAGCCTTTAAATTGACTGTAAATAAGTGCAAATAACCAAAACTGCAACCTACAAAACGAAATATTCAACTCTCAAACTGTTCATCTATACACTGTGCAAAAGCTCATGGAGTACAGATTTGAGACCACTACCAGGGCCGGCCGCGGTGGTCTAGCGGTTCTAGGCGCTCAGTCCGGAACCGCGCGACTGCTACGGCCGCAGGTTCGAATCCTGCCTCGGGCATGGATGTGTGTGATGTCCTTAGGTTAGTTAGGTTTAAGTAGTTCTAAGTTCTAGGGGACTGATGACCACAGATGTTAAGTCCCATAGTGCTCAGAGCTATTTGAACCATTTGAACCACTACCAGAGATTTCACTGTCGCTGCGGCCGATACATTTAACATTACGACGTACACTTTCTTTTGGAACTAACTCTCCGTGCGGTTGTTTTGGGTAGAGACAGCAGTATGGAAAACGCTTCCAGTTCTACATGTGGATGGTACAGGAAGAAACATACATCGTATGGCTACTCGAAGGTATTGGGGCCGGACACTACGACGTGATCTCACTCGATGGCCTTATATTGCAATTTTTTAAGTTCTGTTGGAGGAAGGGGAGTAGGAGTATATGAAATACAGCAAAAATTCACTTTCTTTTCGTATCTCGCGACAAAAACGTTACAAAAGAGAGACGTAGACAATGCTCCGAGAGAGACAGGTTAACGGCAAGGATTGTGTGCGTATACCAGTGTGCAACAAAGTGACTGCTCGTTCCGATAGTGCTAGCCCTTTAAGAGACAAATAAAAGTTTTCGAAAGAAATGCTGTTACCAAGATCAAGATAAATATCTTGGTATTTTAAGATGTAAATCACTCCTGGAAGCTTAACGTTTAGAATCCTGCAATGACTAAAGGGCAAAACACCGCTATGATTAAGTACATCTTACGACAGTTGAGCCTCGGCGGCAAGTATTTCAAGTTCCTTTAACGATTAACCTCGTCTTTCACTTTTAATGAAAAGTTATTTGTTTCGTACGCCGCTAATTTATTCCTCATTGTGTGAGCTACCCGCGAATGCACGTGAACAGCAAAAGCCAACATAATTTTTGAAAGTGTGTGCCTACAAGTTCACTTGTTGAACACGGTAGAACAAAAACATTAATAAATCTTGGCAGCTTGTCTTCCTCGTAAGGAAAGCGGAAGGTCGCTTCGACGTGGATTACTACGATTGTTATCTCGGACTATAGCTGGCACGAAAAGAAGTTTTGCAACACAAAAGGGAGCAGCGAATGGGATAATAACGAGGTTAGGCACTTCTTGCATTTAGCACCGTCGACGTGTCGAATTCGCGGAAGCCTACTGAGACAAGGCGTTCCGTTAATGTTGCTGCTCGTCGGCTGTCGCAGCCGTGTCATTGTGGCATCGTCCCACTTGTGTGAAGTACTTCGAGTTCCTTAGCAGGCATTCCTATTTGCAATTTTTGTGGGCCATTACAAGAGTGGTAGTTTGTAATTTCAGTCCCATTTAATGAAATACATCTTCCACTGTTACATTTGACCTCGATTCGATCCAGTATCTCGTCATTAGTTACATGATCTACCTACCTAATCTTCAGGATAGTCTTATAGCTCCGCATTTCAAAAACTTTTCATCTTGTCTTAACTGTTTATCGTCCACGTTTCACTTCCGTACAAAGCTAAACTCCTGACAAGTATTTTCTGAAAAGTCCTCCTAACATTTAAGTCTATATTGTCTTCTGTTTTCCAGAAACATTTTTTTGCTGCTGCTAGTGTGGATTTTCTACTGCCCATAGTGTCTCATTTCCTCATCTAATCCCCTCAGTATCCCCTGCTTTAATTGGACTATATTCCAGTATCTTTGATTTATTTCTGTTTATGGTCACGTTATAAACAATGTTCATCCAATCCTCTGCCGTCTCTGTCAGGATTACAATGTCACTGGCAAACCTAAAAATTTTTATTTCTTATCCACGAACTGTAATTGGTTTCCCAAATTCGTCTTTAGTTTCCTTAACTGCTTATTCAATGTATAGATTCAGTAATATGAAGGATCGGTTACAATCAAACCTTGACTCTCCTTTCCACTAATGATTTTCTTTCTTAAAACTGCGCTCCGGTTTGAGTACTACTTGAAGGAAAACCTTCGCTCCCCTAATTTTACCGCCGATGTCTTCCGAATCTCAAGGAGTGATTTCCAGACAACAATGTCGATATCTACAAAATATGCTATTACAACTGGCTTCCGCAAAAAATGTACTAGAGTACATCTATATACAAACTCTGCAAGCCACCACTCGGTGCATGGCGGAGTGTACCTTGTGTCCCTACTATTCATTTTCTCTCTAGCCGGCCGCGGTGGTAGAGCGATTCTAGGCGCTTCGGATCGGAACCGCGAGACTCAAAAATGTATGAAATCTTATGGGAGTTAAGTGCTAAGGTCATCAGTCCCTAAGCTTACACGCTACTTAACCCAAATTATCCTAAGGACAAACACACACCCATGCCCGAGGGACGACTCGAACCTCCGCCGATACGATCCGCGCGACTGCTACGGTCGCAGGTTCGAATCCTGCCTCGGGCATGGATTTGTGTGGTGTCCATAGGTTAGTTAGGTTTAAGTAGTTCTAAGTTCTAGGGGACTGATGACCTCCGATGTTAAGTCCCATAGTACTCAGAGCCATTTGAACCATTTTTTTTCTTGGTCCACTTGTAAATGGAGTGAGGAAGAAACGACTGTCGGTATCCCCCCGTAAAAATTCTAATTCCTTATCTCTTCGTTGTGCTCATGCGAGATGTACGTTGGCGTCAGTAGAATTGTTCTTCAGTCAGCCACAAACGTCGGTTCTCTAAATTTTCTCGATAGTGTTCCGTGGAAAGAACCTCATCTTCCCTCCAAAAATTCCCTTTTAAGTTTACGGAGCATTTCTCTAACATACGCGTGTTGGTCGAACCTACCCGTAACAAATCTAGCAGCACGCCTCTTAACTGCTTCGATGTCTTCCTGTAATCTGACCTAGTGGAGATACCACACGTTCAAACAGTACTCAAGAATTGGGCGCATAGCTATTCTGTACGCAATCTCCTTTACTGTTGAGCTACACTTTGCTAGATTTCTCACAATAAATCCGAGGTCAACCATTCACCTTCCCTAATACAGACCCTAAGTGTTCGTTCCATCTCATGTCAGTTTGCAACGTTACGCCTCGATATTTAATCGACGTGACAAGCGAAAAACGATTAATACTTTACTCGAACATTACAGAACCGTTTTTCCTACTCATTTCCATTATCTTACATATTTATTCATTTACAATAAGCTGCAATCAATCACACCACATAGAAATTCTGTCCACCTCATTCTATACGATAAAATTAAAACCATATGGTCAGTCGTAAAGGAAGTGGCTGGTCTGCAGAGTCAGGTCGAGGATATAGAATCAGTGCGTAGTGGGAATGTCCGTGTTACTGGTAAGTCGCATATATGTACAGTATTTAATAATAACTTTCTGAATGTAGCAGGTGAACTAAATAGAAACCTAGTCCCAGCAGGGAATCATATAGCGCTCTTGGAAAAACGTGTTCCGAGACTGTTACCTGAAATGCTCCTCCATGATACTGACAAGAAGGAGATTGAATTAATAATTAAATCACTAAAGACCAAGAACTCTCATGGATATGACGGGGTATCTAGAAGAATACTGAAGTATTGTTCTATGTATGTTAGCCCAGTACTTAGCCATATCTTTAACTTTTCCTTTAGGAGTGGTCGGTTTCCTGACCGACTAAAGTACTCGGTAGTGAAGTCACTTTATAAAAAAGGAGACAGGGATAATATTGACAATTATAGACCTATTTCTATGACATTGGTGTTTGCTAAAGTTATCAAGAAGGTTGTATATACAAGGTTACTGGAGGCATTTAAATTCACATAATTTGCTGTCAAATGTTCAGTTTGGTTTTAGAAATGGTTTAACAACTGAAAATGCTATATTCTCTTTTCTCTGTGAGGTTTTGGACGGATTAAATAAAAGGTTGCGAACGCTAGGTGTTTTCTTTGATTTAACGAAGGCTTTTGACTGTGTTGACCACAAAATATTACTGCAGAAGTTGGACCATTATGGAGTAAGGGGAGTAGCTTACAATTGGTTCGCCTCTTACTTTAAGAACAGAAAGCAGAAGGTAATTCTCCGCAATATTGAGAGTGATAGTGATGTTCAGTCTCAATGGGGCACTGTTAAGTGGGGCGTTCCCCAAGGGTCGGTGCTGGGGCCACTGCTGTTTCTTATTTATATAAATGATATGCCTTCTAGTATTACAGGTGATTCAAAAATATTTCTGTTTGCTGATGACACCAGCTTGATAGTGAAGGATCTTGTGTGTAATATTGAAACAGAATCAAATAATGTAGTTCATGAAATAAGTTCGTGGCTTGTGGAAAATAATTTGATGCTAAATCACAATAAGACTCAGTTTTTACAGTTTGTAACTCAGAATTCAACAAGAACCGACATTTTGATCAGACAGAATGGGCATATTATAAGCGAGACGGAACAGTTCAAGTTCCTAGGCGTTCGGATAGATAGTAAGCTGTTGTGGAAAGCCCATGTCCAGGATCTTGTTCAGAAACTTAATGCTGCTTTATTTACCATTAGATAAGGTATCTGAAATGACACTTGAACACGAAAAGTAGTCTACTTTGCATATTTTCATACGCTTATGTCGTATGGTATTATTTTTTGGGGTAATTCTTCTGATTCAAAAAGGGTATTTTTGGCTCAAAAACGGGCTGTTCGAACTATATGTGGTGTAAGTTAGAGAACCTCTTGTCGACCCCTATTCAATAGCCTGGGAATTCTGACATTGCCCTCACAGTATATATTTTCTTTAATGTCGTTTGTTAGCAATATTAGCCTATTCCCAAGAGTTAGCAGCTTTCACTCAGTTAATACTAGGCAGAAATCCCATCTGCATGTGGAATGCACTTCCTTGACCCTTGTGCAGAAAGGAGTGCAGTATTCTGCTGCATCCATTTTCAATAAGCTACCACAAGAACTCAAAAATCTTAGCAGCAGCCCAAACTCTTTTAAGTCTAAACTGAAGAGTTTCCTCATGGCTCACTCCTTCTATTCTGCCGAGGAGCTCCTGGAAGAGCTAAAAATTAGGCAAATTCCAGTGTTACATTGTTGATTTTCTTTATTTAAACTTACGACTTGTCACCTGAATATGTTTTTTTATATTTCATTTTATCTGTTTCTAATATCGTGTTATAATTTAATGTATTGACTCGTTCCATGACCATGGAGACTTCTCCTTAATTTGGTCCCACGGAACATTAAATAAATAAATATCCTTCTGCAGTCACTCAACGACATTACTTTCCCGTGCACTACAGCGTCATCAGAAAACAGCCGCAGACCGCTATTCACCATCAGATCATTTATGTATACAGACAAGAGCGGTCCTACCATACTTCCCTGGGGTACTCCTGACGGTAATCGAGGCTCTGATGAACACTCGTCGTCAGCGACAAAGTACTGGGTTCTATTTATTGCTTAAGAAGTCTCCGAAACACAAATGCCGCGCGGTTTGAGGCGCCATGAGACGGATTGCGCGGCCCCTCCCGCCGGAGGTATGAGTCCTCCCTTGAAGTCACACACACTTGAACACGCACATATTTGGGAATCTACTCCGTATGCTCAGATCTTCGTTAACAGTCAGCTGTGTGCACTGTGTCAGACTCTTTCCGGGAATCTAGAAATATTAAGCCATGGTGAAAACAGATCGGTGACTTCCCAAGACACTTGAACAGTCTGCACGTCAACAAAATTTACTACGGAGGTAGAAAACGACCAACAGCTATCCTTTCCAGATGCACTGGTTGCGAGGGGTGGTGAAAACCTTGGACAAAGCGTGTATCGAAAACTGACTGACACACACACACACACACACACACACACACACACACACACACACACACACACACACACAAAAAGCGCGCGCGTTGACCTGCACAAACTGCCAAATCACGACCAGAGCCAGAAGAAAGAAGGATAACTGACATGCTCGTAAACCGCGCAAGACGAATATCCGAACCGCAGTATCTCTGACGCGAGGGAGACGCCTGGAAAGTGTTCTGAGGAGCCAGTTGACATATTGAGTGCCACGAAATCTAACACTCGTCGGAGTGACACATCGGAAGTAGAAATGTTGGGTACGGCCTCTCTACCATACATTCTCCACGGTGACTGACTGAATCGGCCGTATTTTGCGCAAGCATCACGCCGGACAATAGGGACCCATTTGCTATTTTGCATTAGTTGTTATGGTGCGAAAAACGTGTGAAACACTTTTCTATACGACAGTTGTTAACTTTCGACCTTCGCGTCCCAAAGCTTCGATTTTCATCCTTGCTAGACTGACGGAGCTGTTGTATATCATTATACTGTTGCACTATGTATTCTGGCTCTCGTTTTTGACGTAATTCACTGCACAAATTTTTCTACGTACATGTAAACACTAAACTTAATACAAGATGGCGACATTGCAGCGTGTGCATGAGTATCGACTATTGCGTTTTTCCGCGATATTCCTGATACTGACAGTCTTCTACTATCTTTTTTCACATTGGTACATCTTGAATCCATTGCATCAGAACTGGCGTAAGACTACTGAAGAATTTTGAGTTTTTGAATTCGGTTATCTCATTAAGAATACTATTTTCCTAGTTCGTATTATGAACGAAAATTTCCATTTCTTCCGTGATATCACTTCTTGTGCAAAATTTCAATGTTGTCCCGATTCTCAAAGCGTGGTCTGTGTCTTAAATGTGTGTTGCTACTGCTGATTGGTTACATTTATCCAGTTCGTAGAAGTCTGTATTTTCTTTAAATTCTGACGTTTGGCCTACGTAATATGTGGTGCACTGGCTGAAAGTAATTTTGTAAATGCCAGATGCATCCAGAGCTGTATCTGGCTGTTTTATATTGCAAAGAAGCTTCCTACTTAGATGTAAAAATCAGTTTCAGCATCAACAACAATCTGTGTTTTCGAATAGACATGCTAATTTGTCAGACATTATACGAAGATATGGCATTTTTACACATTTAACTGCTGGACTGCTCTCAGTTGCGAGTGTAACTTGAAGTTGTTTGTTTAGTTTAGTTTTTATCTGATACGTCTTTGTATTAATGAGTGAAAGGTCATACCCATTGTCTGTTGTGCATTTTATGGTTTCTGTTTGCTGAAGTGGAAACATTCGGGCTCTGTATAGCACTGCTCTATTTGCAGCTTGTTTGTGGAAGGTGGGAAGTGTGGAGGAGTTTGTCATAGTGGTGTCTGTACCAGCAGATTTTCTGTAAGCACTGAAAGAGCAGCGAACAGTAAACAAAAAGTTTAATGTTATTTAGTTCAAGACAGTTTATTTTTAAGCGACAATTTTCTGTATGCATAAACGCTTGAAGATAGGCAGAAAATGGTCGAAACACGTCGCAATATGTTAAATTACACATAAAACAAAAGTGACAGGTACCGTAAAATACACGTAAATAATTATTCCACACAGCCACTGTCTCCAGTACGGCCACAATTAATTAAGGTACATATAATTTGTGGCCGTGCGCTCGACTCCCAATCAACCACCAGCAGTGGAGGGTGGAACTTTGACAATTCCAGCCACTCGTGCTGGTGAAACGCCAGAAAAACTGTCGAACAAACGTCGACCGAAGATGGTTCAAATGGCTCTAAGTACTTAGGCTAAACATCTGATGTCATCAGCCCAAAGACTTAGAACTACACTACTGGCCATTAAAATTGCTACACCAAGAAGAAATGCAGATGATAAACGGGTATTCACTGGACAAATATATTATACTAGAACTGACATGTGATTACATTTTCACGCAATTTGGGTGCATACATCCTGAGAAATCAGTACCCAGAACAACCACCTCTGGCCGTAATAACGGCCTTGATACGCCTGGGCATGGAGTCAAACAGAGCTTGGATGGCGTGTACAGGTACAGCTGCCCATGCAGATTCAACACGATACCACAGTTCATCAAGACTAGTGACTGGCGTATTGTGACGAGCCAGTTGCTCAGCCACCATTGACCAGACGTTTTCAATTGGTGAGAGGTCTGGAGAATCTACTGACCAGGGCAGCAGTCGAACATTTACTGTATCCCGTACATGACCTACAACATGCAGTCGTGCATTATCCTGCTGAAATGTAGGGTTACGCAGGGATCGAATGAAGGGTAGGCTCAAATGGCTCTGAGCACTATGGGACTCAACTGCTGTGGTCATCAGTCCCCTAGAACTTAGAACTACTTAAACCTAACTAACCTAAGTACATCACAAACATCCATGCCCGAGTCAGGATTCGAATGAAGGGTAGAACGATGGCTCGTAACACATCTGATATGTAACGTCCACTGTTCAAAGTGCCGTCAATATGAACAAGAGGTGACAGAGACGTGTAACCAATAGCACCCCATACCATCACTCCGGGTGATATGCCAGTATGCCGATGACGAATGCACGCTTCCAATGTGCGTTCACCGCGATGTCGCCAAACACGGATGCGACCATCATGATGCTGTAAACAGAACCTGGATTCATCCGACAAAATGACGTTTTGCCATTCATGCACCCAGGTTCATCGTTGAGTACACCACCGCAGGCGCTCCTGTCTGTGATGCAGCGTCAAGGGTAACCGCAGCCATGGTCTCCGAGTTGATAGTCCATGCTGCGGTAAACGACGTCGAAATGTTCGTGCAGATGTTTGTTGTCTTGCAAACGTCCCCATCTGTTGACACAGGGATCGAGACGTGGGTGCACGATCCGTTACAGCCATGGGGATAAGATGCCTGTCATCTCGACTGCTAATGATACGAAGCCGTTGGGATCCAGCCCGGAGTTCCGTATTACCCTACTGAACCCACAGATTCCATATTCTGCTAACAGTCATTGGATCTCGACCAACGCGAGTAGCAATGTCGCGATACCATAAACCGCAATCGCGATAGGCTGCAATCCGACCTTTATCAAAGTAGGAAACGTGATGGTACGCATTTCACCTCCTTACACGAGGCATCAGAACAACGTTTCACCAGGCAACGCCAGTCAACTGCTGTTTGTGTATGAGAAATCGTTTGGAAACTTTCCACGTGTCAGCACGTTGTAGGTGTCGCCAACGGCGCCAACCTTGTGTGAGTGCTCTGAAAAGCTAATCATTTGCATATCACAGCATCTTCTTCCTGTCGGTTAAATTTCGCGTCTGTAGCACGTCGTCTTCGTGGTGTGGCAACTTTAATGGCCAGTTGTGTACTTAAACCTAAGTAACGTAAGGACATCACACACATCCATGCCCGAGGCAGGATTCGAACCTGCGACCGTAGCAGCAGCGCGGTTCCGGACTGAAGCGCCTAGAACCGCTCGGCCATAGCGACTCCGCTGAAGAAACCGAGACTTTTGCCATCAGGCAATTTGTCAATATGGAATCTGCCTGTTGACGTGTTGGAAGAAAGGTGCCTTGCTGAACACGGCTACGAGACTCTCTCTGGTGGGCAAAGCAAGCACGTGTCTGCTTGTAGAGGCGGGACACGCGTGGCGAGCTGTTACGAATTCCGGACAGGAGCAGAGCAGGAGCAGGGGGGGAAAAAGAGTCAAGGGCGAGGCCAGAGCGGCGGACAGCGTCGCCTTTTAAGCCTAGCCACGGCCGGCGGCTGGTCGCTGCCGCACCACGCTTCCAAACATCACCTCTCACTCTCTCCGACTGTTTCCTCCTCGATGGAGCACTCCGGCGGAAGTCATTCCCACCCAACAGATACATCACTTTGCACGTTGTAACGCAGCCTGCTCACACACACACACCCAAAAACGAGGGGTGATGGAGATGACGATGATAATGATGATGATGATGATGATGATGATGATGACGACAAGGTTTTGAGGGCGCACTACAGCAAGTTCTTCAGCACCCTTCGCCGGCCGTTGTGGCCGAGCGGTTCTAGGCGCTTCAGTCTGGAACCGCGCTGCAGCTTAGGTCGCAGGTTCTAATCCTGCCTCGGGCATGGATGTGTGTGCTGTCCTTAGGTTAGTTAGGTTTAAGTAGTTTGTAAAGACATTGCTTTCCCCTTAAGTCGATAATTTTTTTTTTCTTTTGTGCATTACCTTGTCATAGTAGAGGAAAGGTGCATAATATGAGACACACTTTAGTAAACCCATTTGAAAGACCTAGAAGTAAGTGCAGTTGTATTTTTTATTTTTGTAATAAGATCTTGCATTATTTGATTTTATCATACAATTATCGTATTTGCAATAATAAACAATCTTTTAGAGCAGTTATTAAAACTTCACAAACAAGGCATTTCGTAGAAATGAGATCAAGGTTTCCTAGTATGAGACAGTAATAACATTTTGCTTTAATTATTTTATTACATAATAATGACATATGAATATACAATTTTTACAAGTTCATTCATTTCTGTTATCCTTCACTCACTTCACACTACTTAGGTTTATATTTACGACATCCGGGGCAAACAAAATTGTCTTCTGTGACACCGCAATATTCATGAGCCCAGCGATAACATTTCGTGCACTGTGCCCATTTCTCCCCGTGTTTGCCTTCAGAAAAGCTCCCAGTACAGAACAGACACTCTGCGTCATCGTCATCACTGCTGTCTGAATCCCCACTGTCATCAAGATGGACATCGGATGCTGAGTCACTAGACGATTCTTCTGCTTTACGTCTACGATTGGAAGATTTTCCACTCTTCTCCGCAAGTAAATTTCTCGCTGCTTTCTTAGCTTCAGACTCTGATTTCTTCTGTTTAGATTCTTGCAATTGCTTCACATAAGGAGTTGAAGTTAGTAACGCAGCAGAGCACGAACGCGATGTTTGACCTATTTGACTAACTCCAGGTGGTTTTGCGATGTGTGGGAAAGGTCTGATGTCTGCCGGGCTGACAGCCTGACCATCACCATCAGTAGTTTCATTTTCGGTTTTGGTATCTCTTTCTTGAAGAGCGTTAGCATGGTGATGAATTGAAAATTCATGTTCCCTAAAGATGTTTCTGTTGCATGGGATGAGACCTGTTTTTCTGAAGGCATTCACAGATGCTTCCATTGTTGCTGCTTGGTTGTAAGCTGCCCCAAATAACTTGGCTATTAATAATGGGGTGATAACACGACCTGGGTTACTTGCCAACCATGTTTCTATCTCTTGGACATAGTAGGTTTTCAAAGGCCCCATAAATCCGACGTAAAGTGGCTGCATTTTATGCGTTGAGTGAGGTGGCAAACATACAATATGAACATTATTTTCACAAGCTTTATCTAACACATCGAGATTCTTTGTGTGGGAATAATGCCCATCAAGAATCAAAATTATTCCTAGGGATTGGTTGACATCTACCTTTGTTACATTACCCAAAAAGGCTAATGCCAAAACTTGTAATGATCACCGTACAATAAGCTTAATGAGTCACACCTTAAAGATATTTCTAAAAGTTATACACCAACGAATATACAAAAAAAGTAGAAGAAGGTGTAAGTGAAACACAATTCGGTTTTAGAAGTTCCCTCGGTACAAGAGAAGCATTGTTTGCTTTTAACATATTAGCGCAACGATGTATGGAGGTTAACCAGCCACTATATGTGTGCTTTCTGGATTATAATAAAGCATTTGACAAAGTTTGTCATGATCATCTCATAGAATTGTTAGAAAAGAAAACACTTGATAAGAAAGACATCCGCATTATATACAACCTCTACTACAATCAAACCGCAACCGTGAAGGTAGAAAATGAATTATCGAATGATATAGAAATAAAGAGGGGTGTGAGACAAGGTTGCGTTCTCTCACCCTTATTGTTTAATATGTATTCAGAAGACATAATCCAGGCAGCTCTATCAGATGAAATAGCTGGCATTAAAGTGAATGGGCTAAACATTAACAATGTTAGGTTTGCTGATGACACTGTACTACTAGCTGGAAACCTCAAAGATCTACAATTACTTCTTGACAAAGTCGCAGAAAAAAGTGAAGAATTTGGCTTGACTCTTAACGTAAGCAAGACTAAGTTTATGGTGATATCTAAAACACACCAACAAGAAAATCTTACAAGCAATAGGGAAAGAGTCGATCAAGTACGTAAATTTAAATATCTCGGAACAATTGTAAATGAGGAGATTGAAAGCTCAGAAGAAATTAAATCGAGAATAGGACAGGCCAGAAGTATCTTTAATAAGATGAAAAATGCATTCTGTTCGAGAGACATTTGTTTAAACACAAAAATGAGGTTGCTAAGATGCTATGTATTCTCAAAATTATTATACGGAATGGAAGCGTGGACATTGAAAAAGAAGGACATGAACAGTTTAGAAGCTTTTGAACTGTGGGCATATAGAAGAATACTTAGAATTAGTTGGGTGTCGAGGATTACTAATCAAGATGTCCTAAGAAGAATGGGAAAGGAAAAAGAATTAATTAAAACTATTAAAGTAAGGAAGCTACAATATTTAGGCCATGTTATTAGGGGAGTAAATTACAAAATATTGCGAATAATACTAGAAGGGAAAATTTGTGGGAAGAGAACGAGGGGTAGAAGACGGACATCCTGGATTGACAATCTAAAAAATTGGTACAACTGTTCAACGTCAGAACTCCTTAGATCGGCCAAATCAAGATCAGAAATTGCCATGATGACAGCCAACCTTCTTAGAGGAGACGGCACATGAAGAAGAAGAAGAAGAATCAAAATGATAGGGTCATTTGAAGATGGCTTTACATGACTCACAAAATGATCAAACCACTGAGTAAAAATGTGAGTTTGTATCCAGCCACTTGGGTGACAGGCTGATATTGATCCTGCAGGTGCATCGTCCATCAAGTTCCAGAAAACATTCCAATTTCTGATCATAAGACTAGTCAAAGTAATCCCTATTTATGATAATTTAATCGAATTAAAATAAACGCAGTTGCCAAAATTTTACTACAATAAATGATGAAATATTGTTATCCCATGACAGTATTGCGTAAATTACATATAAAAAATCGAGAGAGGACGAGTTCTCCCAATATGCGATAGGTATCGTAATAAGCGACACTGTCGCGTATTTGGATCCCCATACTATCGCATATTAGGAATTTCGCCATCTTACACAAAGAATCACGCACTTGCTAACAACGTTCGTTGGAAAATGAACCTAATTGTCAGTAATTATAGGTAATACCATTACAAATAACGACAATAAAAGAGTACAGTAATATCCACTCGCCTTTAAGCTGAAATACTGTCTCAACACCGATGTCGCAAAAACTCCAAACACAAGAAATTTTGTATCAACCTCTACGTACTGTGTCCGGCGTAACTGTGGCGTCCTACTCGCTGTGTCGTCGTCTGGCACACAATAGACGTGTTTACGAAACTCTCCACCAGAGTGCAACCCCTAACATGAGCACAGTTGGGGTGGCTCATTTTAGGGAACTATCGCGTAATATGCACCTTTCCTCTACGTATGTATCATTTATTTCAACTATTCTTTATTTGTTAATACGTTGTTTCTTCATTGTTCATTCATTTTGCTACTGTTTTATATTTTATATTGTACGAATATGAATGTTCTGGTTCGATATGCTTTGTAAATCTTTGGTTAGCCTAGGAGAAGCACTGTCAAAAGAGAGAGAGAGAGAGCGAACGACTATCGATAGAGAGCGTGCGAGTTGTTTTGGTATGTGGCCGGTTCGCGGGTGAAAAAACGTGGAAAAGTTCGGCGTGAAAGACGGTGATACGCGGAGTAACAATTATTTATAGTGCGTCCGCTGTGTTAATCGGAGATCGAGCATTATTAAGCGAACAGTAAAACCTGAAAACTATATAGAGTGTTTGCGGTGACGATTTTACAAACTGAGTGAACTTGTGACAATTAGCCATGAATCAGACACCATTGTCGTGTGGAGACACTAACTGTTAGAATTGCGTGGAAGTGGAACAAACCAAAATGTTTAGTAAAAGAACAGTGCTGTGATTTGATCAAGAAACATTTATTGTATCGTCCAAACTGTGTTAAAGAAGACGACGTAAATTGAACTGATGTTTAACGGACTGTTATAGTGACAAATACATGTGACTGTTTTCCTGTGACAACACGGTGAAAGAACTGTGCGAAGTATTGGCATTAACCGGATATATATTGTAAATACTAAAGACATTGCGTAATTCCGACCTACGCGCACCGCGTGATTAATAAACTTTTAATAATAAAACGTCGAGCGCGTAACGACAGCGCACACACTGGAACTTTTATTATCGCGCCAGTGCTGCCAGCTGATTCGACTACAACGGAGACGTGGACCACCGCCGTAACTGGAATATTAATGATCACACATCGTCCGCGCGGACCACCGCTGACGTCATCGAACTGCCTGCTGCAACAGTTAAGACATTAAAAGAAAATTATTACGCTCTCTCTCATTTCAAAATTAAAGACAATTGCAGTTAAATTAAACTATTTTACAATACTGTCACAATATCTCAATTTTGTTCAGTTCCAATAAATAGTCTTTCCATTATTTCGTCTTGTCGACAGAGTTGAAAACCCGCCAAATTAAAGTTCAATTAATAATTTTATTTCAAAATTCTTCTCAGACATTTTGCTGCTCATTATAATTTTATTTTAATGTTTGTTTGTGACTCCTTTTGGAGGGAGTACATATTTTTTTTGGTAGTAAAATTAGCTAGGCCTACCATAAAATTATGTATATTACCAGCTGATGCTGTCCGCCATTACTGCTTGAAAACTACACCTATTTTCTCATTGGCCGTCAGCTTCAAAACAAAATTACGTATTTCGTGGGCATCTAGTAGATGTGCGATGTCTATGTAGGCCCCTACAATAATTTGTTTTTTACTTTTGCAGGTTTATTGGAATAATATTGACTTTAATTGTTCATTTGGCCCCCGTTAAAGTGATTTATCGCATGTATATAATAATTATACTGAATTACCTAATTTATTTTTTTATTACGTAAACATTGGCATACCATATTTAGGTTTTAAAATTGACGTCTTATTGGTCTCACATAAGATTCTGCACGTTCTGACAAAGACTATGCCAAAATGTTTTTTTCGTCCATGACTAACAGCGGTAATCAGATTCCTTGTATAGGCCACGTTTTATTATTTAAAAAGGTTTCTCTTTTTTGGAAGTAGAGAACCATTTTCTTTACAAGTTTTAAGTCTAGGGGACTGATGACCTCAGATGTGAAGTCCCATAGTGCTCAGAGCCATTTGAACCATCTGAATCAGCACCCTTAATAAAGCGTAATGAAACAAGTAAGGACGATTATCATAAAGTGACTAAAACGAAAACTGCGAATAAACACAGAAAGAAAATCCTGAAAAACTGGCGCACACACACACACACACACACACACACACACACACACACACACACACACACACACACAGCAACGAAAATCACATCGGCAAACCTAACAAAATGGAAGAAACAGTGGTAAGTATTAAAAGAGGACAGCAGACACCTGAGGCTGGCTGATCGCTGGGAGGAAAGGGTGTGAACCAGCCAGTGTGCAACACATTGAAATGTCCAGCCTAAAAGATTATGCGGAAGACCAGATATACGACAAAATTTTAAAACCTTCATCACACTCGTCTCGTTATCAAATAAAATAGAGGGCAGATCCCCAACTAAATTTTGCTTCTGTCCGCTTGGCACGAAATAAGATGGACTCAGTTAAAACTTGGCGTACACTAATTTACGCGCCACTGGGATCACAGACAGGGTGGTCCTCTAGCCAGAGCCCATATGTTAGGGGACAGTGCCCAGTGTGAAGGCAGGTCGGGGCCGCTACATCACACCGCAGCGACCGGCATGAGGGTCTGGATGGCTTCACAAAACGTAGCTTTTTGTCAGTCATCGCCAGCCACTGCTCCTTCCAAATGTGTATGGAACTGTGACCCACCAGCAAAATAACAGCCTGCATTGAAATGGCACATTCTGTAACAGCATGTTCCATGCAGGCCTTCTTCACGGCTTTGTCGGGCTGTTTATTTCCTCAAATTCTCACGCGTCATCCTACCCAGCAGAATGACATCTCCTCCCCCGCCGCTGTAGGAAGTACGGCTGGTCCTGTATGAGCGGCACACATTTCTCTGCGGGTTACATATGCCGCAACGATCTAGGGCAGTGCGCTGAACACATCCCATCTGCCCCAATGCCTTCAGGATCGCATGGACCACTGCAGAAAATATAGTGTGGGTATGGGAAAGGCGAATATTGAAGACACGCTCAGGGAAGACGAAGGGACAGCCAAAGGAGTCCTCTAGTTGGGAGCCATCTGTGTACACAATTGTAAAGCTGTGTGCTCGTCTAACACATTAAAAAACAGAGACTGAAACGTAAATCTGGGAGTACAATGTTTCTCAAAATTCGTCAGATCTAAAATAATCCTGGTTCTCCGTAGGAGCCAAGGTGGAGATCTGCTCTAATCTTGGTCTAAAACGTTAAAACCAGCCACACCACACACAGGTAATCCTTTGCGCGAAGGCCTTAAGGCCTCGTCGGTCGCTGTCGAGTACGAAAAAGCCTTTCCATTGGAGGCCGAGCAACGGCAGGGGTTCAGGCGCATAGGACCTTTTTATATGCCTGGAGCACAAAGAGCAGCTTCAGCCTAATGTTAAACGGAACGAGGGAGAGGTACGACGTGTAACCACAGAAGTTTAAATATCACCTCAACAAAATCAAACCGAGAGTATGAAACTTGATATTGGTCCTTCTCTACATACCCATCCTTTAGCGTCGCACATTTTTCGGAAATTTCGATGGCTTAGCGCATACTCGGCTGTAGAAGTTTGCATTTTGGCTGTTCAGGAAACGCTCGACCTCAAAAATCACCTTTTCGTTATTCTGAAAATACCTGCCACTCGATGCTTTTCTTCCGGGTATGAAGTCACTGCCATTTCAAGACAGCACGATGGCCGGGACAAAAGTTGGTACCCCAAATCAGCAGCACGTGTGACTGTTCCCTATACAGAAATGATCTGGAGCCTTATGGTGGAGCAAATACTCTCTCCTCTTACAAAGTTTCCCGCAACGCTTCGACCAAGTCTCTGCAACCTCGTAGGGAGATTTCGCAAAGATGCTTGAGTGAGGGTTTGCCCCTTTCGAGCTTAATCTGCCAGTACCGCACCAAGGCGGTGTGGAAACACACGCAGCATCTCATGGCCTACTGACGACCGATCCTCGTCTTCCTCGGCGCTGTTGACTCCACTTTTCCACTGCTTGCTTGCTCCTTTGTCTAGGAGTCATTGTGATACGGGGGGGGGGGGGCAGGGGGGGATAAGAATATGTAAACACAAAAACACAACACATTACCGTGCCTAATACTGTGTAGGAAAATCCTTAACATTCAAAACAGCTTCCAGTACTCTCGGAATAGATAAATACAGATCCTGTATGGTTTTCAAGTGACTCTTACACCATTCTTCCTGCAGAATAATGGCAAGTTTAGATGGTGAAGTGGATAGTGATCACGCACGCTTCCCTCCGAAATACACAGCAAAGGCTCAATAAGTGAGATCTCGTGAGTGTGGTGGCCAAGGGATATGCAACACTTTATCCTCGTGCTCGCAAAACCAGTCCTGGACGATGCGATATGTCGTCTTGGAACATATCATCACCACGGGAAACAAACATTCTACCATGTGATGGACCTGATCACCCACAATGGTGACATAACCCTTGGCAGTAATGCCACTTTGAACAGTAACCACAGTTCCAATGGACTACCACGATATGTCCAGCCCAAATCATCACCGAACCCAACAGGTTTTTTCACTCTTCGGTCGCGGACTCGGCAAGTAGTTCGAAACAGTGTCGAACTAGACTCATCAGACCAAATCACTTTCTCCTATTGCTTCACAGTCCAGGTTTTGACTTCGGTACCACGTTTTCTGAGACAAGTATTTGCATCACTGATGAGTGGTTTGTAATTCCAGATTGCCCTGGAATTGCCTCCCTTCGTGTTATTTTGATGCTGACAGGGTTTGTGAGTGCGAACTCAGTTCTGCAGCGACTTTTGCAGCTGTCGTCCTCCTATTTTTCGCCACAGTCCTCTTCAATGGCCGTCGTCACGATCAGTCAACACACACTTTCGTCCGCCTTGTGACTTAGCGGATGCTGTTTCCCTGTATGCGGTATAAGTCTTCGATACTCTGCCTTTTGAATCACCAGACACTTTGGCTACCTTGGTTACGGGAGCATCCACCATACGAGCGGCACCCACTATACGCGCGGCAGCCATCATGCGAGTTCCAACAGTCTGCCGTAGTTATCTGCGGCATAATGCACTCGCAACTACACAGAACACTGTTCCGACCACCACTGACACTTGCGCAGGTGTCTCTCGTGGTTAAATACAATAGTGCAACTTGAAGACGTGCTTACCAGCTGCATTTATGTTCAAGTGTGCACTTCTCGCTGTGTTTCCATATCTTTGTCCAACACCTGTATACTCAGTGGTGATTACGCGGCTAAAGACATCGGCGCTGGCCTGAGACGACTACAACCTCTCTGTTTCTGCCCGTCCTTTTAGAATG
Organism: Schistocerca nitens; assembly: GCF_023898315.1. Classification (NCBI taxonomy): domain Eukaryota; kingdom Metazoa; phylum Arthropoda; class Insecta; order Orthoptera; family Acrididae; genus Schistocerca; species Schistocerca nitens. The sequence goes on from NC_064620.1 coordinate 391,687,165, forward strand.
GGTGTGAGCAGCCGTGTTCAAACCGTCGTGAATATTACTGAAAACTGACCCATGACTGATTTTCACTTTTTCCACTCCCACCACGATTTGATATGCCGAGCACCAGAGCCTCCATTGTTCTTGCGATTGGCGATTCTTTACAAAGAAAAAGTGTTTGCCACTTCATTATTCTTCTTCCTCTTCTGTTCTTAACCAAGGTGGAGCAGTCGCTAGCAAACTGGACACTCTTTCGGGAGGACGACGGTTCAAATCTGCTTCCGGTTATCCAGATTTAGGTTCCCGCGATTTCCCTAAATCGCTCCAGGCAAAGGTCACGACCGATATCCTTCGTCATCCTTGAAGCATTCCAAGCTTGTGCTCCGTCTCCAGTAACATCGACGTCGATGGGGTGTTAAACCCTCATCCTACTGCCACCCCCTCCCCTTCCCCCTCACCACGTTCTACTTCATTCAGACTTGTATGACCACGCTGGAAGCGTCCGTGCCTTATGATTCTGCAGTTTTTCGCACGCCACCACCAATTTAGCACGGACTGTTACAGCGTTGTTCCCTCCAAACGCAAAGAAAACTAATTATCGGAAGATACTCCTCTACATAAAAGTGCTGCACTAACGGCGTGCTGCAATACTGTGGCGGGGGGGGGGGGGGGGGAAGTGGAAATTCTCGTGTGTATCAGCACTGCAGACTGTATCTGCCAACAAACAAAAAAAATTAATTACGTAAGTTTATTTGTTCCAAGTGATAGTATTTTATAACTACCCTTCGTACCAAATTCTCCTCGTACGACCCAAACGTTGAAGTGAAAGGAGGAATACGTAATTTCCAAAGTGGTTGGTGACAGCTAAGGAACGATTACACAGTGCGTTAGCGACGTTCGATATGATAAGTATCGATTTATTTCCATAAGTGTAGTATCAGTGTCGGTAGGAAGCATTCGTTATTTTCATAGTATTGTAAGAAACAACAAAGTATCGGTATCGGAAGAACTGAATGGTATTCAGGAAAATATTTAGTTTTAGTACTCATTTAATGAGCAATAAATTGTATGCAGCATTTATGTAGATACAGGAAACAGAAATACACTATTAAAACCAAACCCTGTGTACATACCACCCATAATATTAAATACGTAGATACTACCGTTGGAAGAGAATTTAAGGGCTGATTTTATATTAGAGTTGGTTGAAACAAACTCTTCATTATTCCTACATATTGTCCCGTATGAGCGAGCGCTTTCTTTCAACAAAAAGCTTAAATCACGTTAAAAAAGCAATCACTATGCGATAATTTCGGTATCCACACTTTCGTTCCGGTTTTATTAAGATGTCGGTACAGTTTTTCTACTGGTATCAACAGAAAATATCTTACCGTATTTGGTACCATCTGGTGAGCAAGATGTACGAGAAAGGCGAAATACCCTCAGACTTCAAGAAGAATATAATAATTCCAAACCCAACGAAAGCAGGTGTTGACAGATGTGAAAATTACCGAACTATCAGTTTAATAAGTCACAGCTGCAAAATACTAACGCGAATTCTTTAGAGACGAATGGAAACTTTGGTAGAAGCCGACTTCGGAGAAGATCAGTTTCGATTCCATAGAAATGTTGGAACACGTGAGGCAATACTGACCCTACGACTTATCTTAGAAAATAGATTAAGGAAAGGCAAACCTATGTTTCTAGCATTTGTAGACTTACAGAAAGCTTTTCACAATGTTGACTGGAATACTCTCTTTCAAATTCTAAAGGTGGCAGGGGTAAAATACAGGGAGCGAAAGGCTATTTACAATTTGTACAGAAACCAGATGGCAGTTATAAGAGTCGAGGGGCATGAAAGGGAAGCAGTGGTTGGGAAGGGATTGAGACAGGATTATAGCCTATCCCCGATGTTGTTCAATCTGTATATTGAGCAAGCAGTAAAGAAAACAAAAGAAAAATTCGGAGTAGGTATTAAAATCCAGGGAGAAGAAATAAAAACTTTGAGGTTCGCCGATGACATTGTAATTCTGTCAGAGACAGCAAAGGACTTCGAAGAGCAGTTGAACGGAATGGACAGTGTCTTGAAAGGAGGATATAAGATGAACATCAACAAAAGCAAAACGAGGATAATGGAATGTAGTCGAATTAAGTCGGGTGATGCTGAGGGAATTAGATTAGGAAATGAGACACTTAAAGTAGTAAAGGAGTTTCGCTATTTAGGGAGTAAAATAACTGATGATGGTCGAAGTAGAGAGGATATAAAATGTAGACTGGCAATGGCAAGGAAAGCGTTTCTGAAGAAGAGAAATTTGTTAACACTGAGTATAAATTTAAACATCAGGAAGTCATTTCTGAAAGTATTTGTATGGAGTGTAGCCATGTATGGAAGTGAAACATGGACAATAAATAGTTTGGACAAGAAGAGAATAGAAGCTTTCGAAATGTGGTGCTACAGAAGAATGTTGAAGATTAGGTGGGTAGATCACGTAACTAATGAGGAGGTATTGAATAGGATTGGGGGGAAGAGAAGTTTGTGGCACAACTTGACTAGAAGAAGGGATCTGTTGGTAGGACATGTCCTGAGGCATCAAGGGATCACAAATTTAGCATTGGAGGGCAGCGAGGAGGGTAAAAACCGTAGAGGGAGACCAAGAGATGAATAAACTAAGCAGATTCAGAAGGATGTAGGTTGCGGTAGGTACTGGGAGATGGAGCTTGCACAGGATAGATTAGCATGAAAAGCTGCATCAAACCAGTCTCACGACTGAAGACCACAACAACAATTTCGTACTGGAAGTCCGTATTTGTCGAAAACATCTGACGCGCTTTTCACACGGACCTACAACTGTCTGTACCCCTCTGTCTGCGACTGCATTTTCTGATCTTATCGTTGTGGCCGTTACATTTGTGAACACTGATAAGACCGACAGACTAAAGGGACGAATTGTTGACTCCTAAAGGAGGAAAAAAATCCTATGAACATGAGTCCGGAAATGGATCGTTGCCACGGTAGATGGCACTCACGAATGACAGTTCCTCTGACCACGTTCCTTGTGTCTTGCAGGGTTATGTGGTGGACGCACCTTACTGTAAGTGGCAAGATGGTCCTGTATTGATGTCGGGAACAAGCCGAGATGGTGTTTGTGTACAGCCAAGCAGATGGAAACTACACCAAAACAGGTACCCTCAACATACACCAACCACACCACACAACATTTCAAGCTATTTTTGGGCGTTTGTGTGATCGTGGGTCCTTTCAGATAGACGAACGTGCAGTTAGGCGGCGGAATGTGCGTACACCATAATTTGAAGGACTGGGTGCTACAGGGTGTTGAGTGAATCCGAGTACAAGCTCCAGGTAAGTGGCCCACCGGCATGGTATACGCCAAATTACTATTTTGTGCATCCTGCATGACAACCGCTACTATCCCAATCACCTGCTATCCCATCGAGGCCACGTTGAACATCTGTTGTGACGTGGATGCGGTGCAGCACTGGATTGTGCTCCGGCACGATTTGTTGTCATTGCACACGCGCCGTCCATTTCCGGACAAATGTTCATTCAGACCTTTTCTCCTCCATTTCCAGTCAGAAATCTGTCCCTGCAGTTCATCGGTTTTATTAATGTTCACCCTGTATGTTGGAGCATGCAGCATATTTCTTGTCTCATTTTGACATGCCGCCTCTTGACATTTTATATGGCACTCCGAGATGTACGATTCTTGCAACGACAACGTTGGAGTTGACTAATCGTGCAAGTCTTCTTACAATGTAAACATTTAGAATTTCACCTAAATTTTTTTTTCTACGAGACGGTGTCCGCTTCCGATCTGTAAGGAGTGAAAATACTATTACTTCGTGGCGTGACGAGAAATGCTCTTATCGTCTTCCGCTGAATCAGCGGAACGCCTCGAAGCATTGCAGCGCTTCCTTGTACTCCGTGATGAATCGGCGTAGAGCCGCTTCCTACTGACATGGCAGAGAACCTCGTTTCCTCCCGGAAAATGGTTCCCGGAAGATCACGTTGGCACACCCGTCATTGTGCATCAAACCCTTTGTGAAAACTCCATTATTACTACGCCGAAAAGCGTTCAGAAAGTTTGAATAATGTTGAAATAACTGCGATGGTATCCATTTAACGATCAGAAGAGAGGATGTAAGTCGAAAATGACTCTCTCTTCAGCAACAACATTCTGTTTAACATTTATGGATGTATAATAGATATTAGTAAAAAACAGTTGATGGATCAAGCGAGATAAAACCCTGAGACAAAATTCCACGTATTGCCGAGTACTTGCTGGCGCCAAGCTTAAGTAAAATACTAGGAAGACTGTTCGTAAGCCGATTTCTTCTTTATATCCCTAGCATATTTTCATTACTATCCCAGCGTATTCTTGCGGTACACTGAGAAGTCTGAGCAACCAGAATCCGAATGACGCAGCTCGGTTATTTCTACTGAGGTATCTTGCTGTTTCGTTTACTTTTACGAGTTCAGGGAAAGTTAAATTTTAATTTTACAATATTCGTTGCATAGGTCACATCAATATCAAAGAGAGTAAATGTAATCCGCTGAATTACAGCTGAATCCTACCTTTCAAACTTCACAGATGCTCTTCCGTGAACCTTGCAGAACTAGCACTCCTGGAAGAAAGGATATTGCGGAGACATGGCTTAGCCACAGGCCTGGGGGATGTTTCCAGAATGAGTTTGAAAGTTAGGAGACGAGGTACTAGCAGAACTGAAGCTGTGAGGACGGGTTGTGAGTCGTGCTTCGGTAGCTCAGATGGTAGAGCACTTGCCCGCGAAACGCAAAGGTCCCGAGTTCGAGTCTCGGTCCGGCACACAGTTTTAATCTGCCACGAAGTTTCATATCAGCGCACACTCCGTTGCAAAGTGAAAATCTCATTCTGGTACTATACGCTTGATGTTGGCGATAAACGCAATGACCTACGCTCTTTTTTTGTTTTTTTGTCACCAGTCTACTGACTGGTTTGATGCGGCCCGCCACGAATTCCTTTCCTGTGCTAACCTCTTCATCTCAGAGTAGCACTTGCAACCTACGTCCTCAATTATTTGCTTGACGTATTCCAATCTCTGTCTTTCTCTACAGTTTTGCCCTCTACAGCTCCCTCTAGTACCATGGAAGTCATTCCCTCATGTCTTAGCAGATGTCCTATCATCCTGTCCCTTCTCCTTATCAGTGTTTTCCACGTATTCCTTTCCTCTCCGATTCCGCGTAGAACTTCCTCATTCCTTACCTTATCAGTCCACCTAATTTTCAACATTCGTCTATAGCACCACATCTCAAATGCTTCGTTTCTCTTCTGTTCCGGTTTTCCCACAGTCCATGTTTCACTACCATACAATGCTGTACTCCAAACGTAAATCCTCAGAAATTTCTTCCTCAAATTAAGGCCGGTATTTGATATTAGTAGACTTCTCTTGGCCAGAAATGCCTGTTTTGCCATAGCGAGTCTGTTTTTGATGTCCTCCTTGCTCCGTCCGTCATTGGTTATTTTACTGCCTAGGTAGCAGAATTCCTTAACTTCATTGACTTCGTGACCATCAATCCTGATGTTAAGTTTCTCGCTGTTCTCATTTCTACTACTTCTCATTACCTTCGTCTTTCTCCGATTTACTCTCAAACCATACTGTGTACTCATTAGACTGTTCATTCCGTTCAGCAGATCATTTAATTCTTCTTCACTTTCACTCAGGATAGCAATGTCATCAGCGAATCGTATCATTGATATCCTTTCACCTTGTATTTTAATTCCACTCCTGAATCTTTCTTTTATTTCCATCATTGCTTCCTCGATGTACAGATTGAAGAGTAGGGACGAAAGGCTACAGCCTTGTTTTACACCCTTCTTAATACGAGCACTTCGTTCTTGATCGTCCACTCTTATTATTCCCTCTTGGTTGTTGTACATATTGTATATGACCCGTCTCTCCCTACTTTTTTCAGAATCTCTAACAGCTTGCACCATTTTATATTGTCGAACGCTTTTCCCAGGTCGACAAATCCTATGAAAGTGTCTTGATTTTTCTTTAGCCTTGCTTCCATTATTAGCCGTTGTGGTGCCACCGCCAGACACCACACTTGCTAGGTGGTAGCTTAAGTCGGCCGCGGTCCATTAGTACATGTCGGACCCGCGTGTCGCCACTGTCAGGATCGCAGACCGAGCGCCACCACACGGCAGGTCTCGAGAGACTGACTAGCACTCGCCCCAGTTGTACGACGACTTTGTTAGCGACCACACTGACGAAGCCTTTCTCTCATTTGCCGAGAGACAGTTAGAATAGCCTTCAGCTAAGTCCATGTCTACGACCTAGCAAGGCGCCATTAGCCTTAGATAGCTTGTATCTAAAGAGTCTCACTTGTATCGCCACAATCTCCAGATGGCTCATCAAGAACGATGTATACAAAGGATGGATTAAAGTTAAGTATTCAAGGAGCTACGTACTTTTCTTTATAACATTCATTACGTATCCTGTTTCAGACCTCACTCCATCCTTCGTGAGTTAGCGCGTGCATCTTGGCCGCCTCTTTCAATTAGTGTGCGTAGTGTTGGCAAGTCTGCCGACACTACAGCCGTAACGTCAAAATTGCCTCTCTCGTCCCTTTACTTTTCCTAAAGCCAAACTGATCGTCACCTAGCGCATTCTCAATTTTCTTTTCCATTCTTCTGTATATTATCTTGTAAGCAGCTTCGATGCATGAGCTGTTAAGCTGATTGTGCGATAATTCTCGCACTTGTCAGCTCTTGCCGTCTTCGGAATTGTGTGGATGATGCTTTTCCGAAAGTCAGAAGGTATGTCGCCAGACTCATATGTTCTACACACCAACGTGAATAGTCGTTTTGTTGCCACTTCCCCCAATGATTTTAGAAATTCCGATGGAATGTTATCTATCCCTTCTGCCTTATTTGACCGTAAGTCCTCCAAAGCTCTTTTAAATTCCGATTCTAATATTGGATCCCCTATCTCTTCTAAATCGACTCCTGTTTCTTCTTCTATCACATCAGACAAATCTTCACCCTCATAGGGGCTTTCAATGTATTCTTTCCACCTATCTGCTCTCTCCTCTGCATTTAACAGTGGAATTCCCGTTGCAGTCTTAATGTTACCACCGTTGCTTTTAATGTCACCAAAGGTTGTTTTGACTTTCCTGTATGCTGAGTCTGTCCTTCCGACAATCATATCTTTTTCGTTGTGTTCACCTTTTTCCCTGCACTTCCTATTTATTTCATTCCTCAGCGACTTGTATTTCTGTATTCCTGATTTTCCCAGAACATGTTCGTACTTCCTCCTTTCACCAATCAACTGAAGTATTTCTTCTGTTACCCATGGTTTCTTCGCAGCTACCTTCTTTATACCTATGTTTTCCTTCCCAACTTCTTTGATGGCCCTTTTTAGAGATGTCCATTCCTCTTGAACTGTCTGCCTACTGCGCTATTCCTTATTGCTGTATCTATAGCGTTAGAGAACTTCAAACGTATCTCGTCATTCCTTAGTACTTCCGTATCCCACTTCTTTGCGTATTGATTCTTCCTGACTAATGTCTTTAACTTCAGCCTACTCTTCATCACTACTATATTGTGATCTGAGTCTATATCTGCTCCTGGGTACGCCTTACAATCCAGTATCTGATTTCGGAATCTCTGTCTGACCATGATGTAATCTAACTGAAATCTTCCCGTATCTCCCGGCCTTTTCCAAGTATACCTCCTCCTCTTGTGATTCTTGAACAGGGTATTCGCTATTACTAGCTGAAACTTGTTACAGAACTCAATTAGTCTTTCTCCTCTTTCATTCCTTGTCCCAAGCCCATATTCTCCTGTAACCTTTTCTTCTACTCCTCCCCCTACAACTGGATTCCAGTCGCCCATGACTATTAGATTTTCGTCCCCCTTTACATACTGCATTACGCTTTCAATATCCTCATACACTTTCTCTATCTGTTCAGCTTCAGCTTGCGACGTCGGCATGTATACCTGAACTACCGTTGTCGGTGTTGGTCTGCTGTCGACTCTGATTAGAACAACCCGGTCACTGAACTGTTCACAGTAACACACCCTCTGCCCTACCTTCCTATTCATAACGAATCCTACACCTGTTATACCATTTTCTGCTGCTGTTGATATTATCCGATACTAATCTGACCAGAAATCCTTGTCTTCCTTCCACTTCACTTCACTGACCCCTACTATATCTAGATTGAGCCTTTGCATTTCCCTTTTCAGATTTTCTAGTTTCCCTACCACGTTCAAGCTTCTGACATTCCACGCCCCAAGATTGAGCCTTTGCATTTCCCTTTTCAGATTTTCTAGTTTCCCTACCACGTTCAAGCTTCTGACATTCCACGCCCCAACTCGTAGAACGTTATCCTTTCATTGATCATTCAATCTTTTTCTCATGGTAACCTCCCCTTGGCAGTCCCCCCCCCCCCTGGAGATCCGAATGGGGGACTATTCCGGAATCTTTTGCCAATGGAGAGACCATCATGATACTTCTTCAATTACAGGCCAATTCTTCCGCCTTTAGGGGCAATTTCCCACCCCTAGGACAAGAGAGTGCCCTGAACCTTTATCCGCTCCTCCGCCCTCTTTGACAAGGCCGTTGGCAGAATGAAGCTGACTTCTTATGCCGCCAATGCTGATTATTTATCAAAATTTAGGCAGCGGCGGGGATCGAACCCGGGACCGAAAACGTTTTGATTATGAATCAAAGACGCTACCCGGAGACTACGCTCTTTACATAAATATTCATAGTCTATAGCGCCACTACATCCTCTGTGGATTTGTACGCCCTCCCCATCCCCCATCTTTTTGACATAAATGTTCCAAATCGCTGCGCAAAAAACGGGACCTTTCCAGGTTCTATTGACGACAGACAGGTATAGTCATGTATTTTGGATAACTCTTGGTAGGGAATATTTGTATACCCAACAGAGGGATCGTCTTACTGTAACTATCCAGTAGTACAGGGTAAAAGTTTTAACATTAAACACTTGGCCCAGTTGAGGCACATGGCGGAAAGCTGTTTGTTCTGATCACATCATATGTGGTCTACAGTGCCCCCTTAAAGCGCTTGTGGAGCCACCATCAAGTTCCGGCACAGTTCTCGAGAAAACCCGAAAACAGCGTTTTTCGCAAATTTTTCGCCATGAATACCACACATCTAAATAACAAACCGCAGCAAATTTCTTAAATATTAACGGTATATTCTCTAGACATTTATCTAGAACTGCCATCTTAACGTTTTCACCAATCCTTATCCTTTGCCGAGGAACAACCCACTAACATGGTTTTTGGGTGCCAAAATCGAGCCGCGGATTCCAGTACGGCTATGCACAGATGAAATTGTTACGATATATTTCCAAGATGCCGATCTCTAACAACCTTGAATATTTTCTTGGTATCCTTATCTTAACACAGAGAGAGGTTCAAAGTCACCCTATTTGTACAAGTAAAATACGCACGTTCTGGTGTGAGGCGAAAACGTAGCTTATAATGTGACGTAGCACGTAGAAATATGCTGTTAAGTGTCTCCGTTATCATCACAGGGGTTCTGGAAAACCCCACGTTCTAGCAAATGAAAAATTTTTGTGCAAGGAAAAACCGCTCTGTGAGTTTTTGAGTTATTTCAATTTCACGTAAGTAAACTATCAAAATTTTACTGCCCCATACAATTCTTTTCGTATGAGTGACATGACCTGGTGTAGCAGGGAAAAGAAGGGAAGCTGCGGAAAAACGCTTCTACTGGAGCACAAAAAAGGCTATTATGCTCCTGAATGAAAAGTGGGATAAAAGCTGCCTCAGTCTACCTTCCTCAGAATCTTTAAAAAATTTCTCAAAAATTATGGCTTTCACATATTCGGGCATTTTTATGCTGAGTGAGGATGAGACAGTGGCAATGGGAAAGAGAGGGGAAAAGTAGTAAATACTGCAACGTAGTAGACAGTGGTTGTGCTATAGAAAGAGCGAAGGAGACAATGGCAGTATGAGAGAAAGACACGGACCCAGTGACGGTGGATCACAGTTGACAGTGACAGAACAGTGCTAGAGAAAGAGTTAAGGAGCTGTGCTACTGCAAGAGGAATAAAGAGAACGAGAACGTGGAAGTGGGTGAAAGCCACTCATAATAAGAGGCAGAGTCTGAGCCAATGACAACGGACAACAAAGAGACAGTGACACTCAGAAGAGCAGCAGTGGGAAGGAATGAGTGACATAGTAGCAATGAGAGATAGATAGAGAGAGAGAGAGAGAGACTGGCAGTGAGAAGAGAAATAGTACTAGTAGGACAGATTGAAGGAGATTGTAGCCTTCAGACATGAAACAGTGCTAGCTGGAGAGACCCAAAGAGGTAATGTCATTGAGTTGGGTTGAATGAGTCAGTGTGAATGGGTTGGTTGGTTGGTTTGGGGAATTAAAGGGACCAGACTGCGACGGTCATCGGTCCCTTTTTCCAAAAAAAATTAAAACCACCCAAAGAGAAGAAAAAGTGTGAATGGGAAAGTGGGAGTAAATGGGTATAGGCGACTTACAGTGGTTGAAAAGTTTTTGGGAAAATTTTAAAGGGGCTGAGGAAGGCAGAATGGTGCAGTTGTATTCCACTTTTCAGCCATAGTCTTTTAAACAGGAGCCTAATCGCTTTTTTTGTGCTCCCATAGCAGCATTTTTGCGCTGGTAGTGACTTACTTTCCCGACGACGACAGTGAAAGATACTAGTGAAAGTTTGGATATTTACAACAGTCTGATGCGAAATTAACAAACACCAGTGTGGCTATCTCCTGTACAATACACGCGAGCTGACGGAAGGTGCCCTTGCGTTGAGTGACCAGCAAGCGGCGGGGAGCGGAAGACGCACGTCGTGAGGAGGGACAGCAGTTTATTTCGCTTGACAGCCAGAGTGAGGAGAGTTCGTCTGTGCATGCAGTGTGCATGGAGAGGGGGAGGGGGGGCTTGAGGGGGAGGGAAGAGCAACAAACAGCGGGCCGATGCGGAACGCTGCCCGCAGCCGCCGCCGTGCCGGCGAAAAGGTCACGTGCGCATGCGCCGAGCGCGGGACGTAACAAGAGACTCCGCCTAGGGGCAACGCTCGGTTCTCCAGGCCAGCCGGTGGCTGGGCTGCAAGCCTCTCTGGTCACACGCTTGTGGGCTACACGACGCCATCGGCCGCACACGTCCAAAACAAGCCCATTCTATAGATAAAGGGGATCGATAGAAGTAAAGGTCTGAAAAAGGACGTGAATCCAACAGGGCAAACAGATGCTGTCGTTGTGGTCTTCAGTCCAAAAGCCGGTTTGATGCAGCTCTGTACTGTACAAGACTCTCCACCTCCAAACAACTACTTCAACCTAAACACTTCTGAATCCGCTTGCTGTGTTTGTTTGTTTGTTTGTTTGTTTGTTTGTTTTGGTTTTAGGGCGCAAAACTGCTATGGTCATTAGCGCCCGGTCCGTGACTTAGGAAACAGTAAAAAACCGAAAATGGAAACCAGCAGCAATGGGAACGAAAGTCAAAAAATTGGAGAAACTAAAAGCAGAAGAAAGGCTTAAAAATCCACTACAGAAAGGCGTTGATTGTCCCAAAAAAAAAAAAGCTTCAAATGACTGACGTCATTTCACTGGCACTAATGAACTCGAGAACGCGATCGGCTGAGCGCGTGTCATCTGCTAAAATCGACGATATATCTGGCGACAGCTGTAGACGGGAGCGTAACGGATTAAAATAGGGGCACTCAATTAAAAGGTGTCTTACCGTCCACAGCTGAGAGCAGTGGGGACAGAGTGGGGGAGGATCGCCGCTTAAAAGATGTCGATGGCTAAAAAGACAGTGCCCTATCCGGAGTCTGGTTAAAATTACCTCCTCCCGACGACGCGTTCGGGAGGAAGAGGTCCAAGCACAAGGAAGAGCTTTCACGTCCCGCAATTTATTATGGGGAAGTGTCGACCAATGTGCGTGCCATAAAAAAACAACACGACGACATAAAACGCTCCGTAGATTGGCGAAGGGAATCGATTGAATAGCTGGCCGAAGAAGAGATGCAGCCTTGGCTGCTATATCGGCCGCCTCATTTCCACAGATACCAACGTGTCCCGGGAGCCAGAGGAACGCCACCGAGACGCCCCCCAGGTGGAGCAAGCGCAGACAGTCCTGAATCCGGTGGACCAGAGGGTGCACAGGGTAAAGAGCTTGGAGACTGAGGAGAGAGCTGAGAGAATCTGAGCAGATAACGTACTGTATCCGCTGATGGCGGCGGATGTAGTGGACAGCCTGGAGAACAGCGTAAAGTTCCGCAGTATAAACCGAACACTGGTCGGGAAGCCGAAAGTGATTTGGGGTGTCGCCAACAATATAGGCACTCCCTACACCTAACGATGTTTTCGAGCCATCGGTGTAAATAAATGTGGCTTCCGTCATTTGTGCAGATAGAGCAACAAATGCCCGACGATAAACAAGTGAAGGGGTACCATCCTTGGGAAATCGACAAAGGTCATGGAGCAGGCAGATCCGGGGACGGAGCCAAGGCGGTGCTGTACCCCAAGTTGTCAAGAAGGTTTTAGGAAAGTGGAAAGAGAATGGAGCAGTTGACGGAAGCGGACTCCCGGTGGTAGTAGGGAGGAGGGGCGGCCTGCATACCCTACATCAAAGGAGGCGTCGAAAAAAATGTCATGGGCTGGATTAGCAGGCATGGAAGACAGATGGCTAGCATAACGACTCAGAAGGACTGCTCGCCGATTGGACAGCGGAGGTTCAGCAGTCTCAGCATAAAGGCTTTCCACAGGGCTGGTGTAAAATGCTCCAGACACTAAACGTAATCCACGGTGGTGGGTAGAGTCGAGACGCCGAAGGATAGACGGCCGAGCAGAGGAGTAGACTATGCTTCCATAGTCCAATTTCAAGCGCACTAAGGCGCGATAGAGGCGGAGAAGGACCACTCGGTCCGCTCCCCAGGAGGTACCATTCAGGACACGGAGGGTGTTGAGAGATCGCAGACAGCGAGCCGAAAGATAGGAAACGTGGGAGGACCAGCACAGTTTTCTGTCAAACATAAGACCCAAGAATTTAGCGACGTCTGAAAACGGAAGGTTGACAGGTCCTAGATGTAAGGAGGGTGGAAGAAACTCCTTACGTCGCCAAAAATTAACACAAACGGTCTTACTGGGAGAAAAACGGAAGCCGGTTTCGATGCTCCAAGAGTGGAGGCGATCGAGACATCCTTGAAGACGTCGTTCAAGAAGGCTGGTCCGTTGAGAGCTGTAGTAGATCGCAAAATCGTCCACAAAGAGGGAGCCCGAGACATCAGGAAGGAGACAATCCATAATTGGATTTACGGCAATGGCAAACAGTACAACACTCAGCACGGAGCCCTAGGGTACCCCGTTTTCTTGGGAGAAAGTACGGGAGCGAGTAGTGTTCACCCGAACACTAAATGTGCGCTCTGCCATAAATTCGCGAAGAAAAAGGGGCAGCCGACCTCGAAAGCCCCAAGAGAACAGTGTGTGGAGGGTGCATGTCCTCCAACAGGTATCGTATGCTCTCTCCAGATCAAAAAATATTGCTACTGTTTGGCGTTTCCGGAGAAAATTGTTCATGATATAAGTGGAGAAAGCAACAAGATGGTCAACTGCAGAACGATGCTTTCGGTATCCGCATTGGGCAGGTGTTAAAAGACTGCGGGATTCCAGCCACCAAGCTAAACGGTAATTCACCATACGCTCCAAAAACTTACAGACACTACTCGTGAGAGAAATGGGGCGATAGCTAGAGGGGAGATGTTTGTCCTTTGCAGGTTTCGGAACAGGAACGACGATAGCTTCCCGCCATCGTCTGGGAAAAGTACTGTCGGTCCAAATTCGATTATAAAGGCGAAGGAGGTAACGCAGACTATGGGTTGATAAATGCAGCAACATTTGGACGTGGATACCATCCGGTCCTGGGGCGGAGGAGCGAGAAGAAGAGAGTGCATGTTGGAGTTCCCGCAAGGAGAAAAAAGTATTGTAGCTTTCGCGATTTTGAGAGGAGAAAGCAACAGGTCGCACTTCCGCTGCACGTTTCTTCGGGAGAAACGCTGGCGGGTAATTTGAAGGGCTCGAAATCTCAGCAAAGTGCTGACCCAATGAGAGTCCTCCATGGGCTGGAGTGCCTTCAACAGAGGGGAGATCATATCGGACGGACTGAAAATGAGGGAGAACAAAGCGGTCATGGGGACGCAGCTTTGTTTCCTGAAGACAGAAGATGACCGGCGAGTAGGATTGTAAGAGGATCGACAATTCATCCCGATTGGCGCGAATGCCGCGGATATTCCAGTGGATAATGGACATAGGGTGAACAGAAAATGGAGGAATGTGACCAAGGTTGCTGTCAACGACTGCTCAGAGCTTGCGACCGACAGCATGGAATGGCATTCAGCCGAAGGCAGAAGATCCTGATCCATAGGTTGTTCAGGAGCAGCTCCTGCCACCAGCGATCGGCCGGTTGATCGGCCGCCAGCAGTGCGCCTCGGCGACACAGAAGACGGCCGAGGGCGATTTCCGCCAGGTGGTGCTGTAGATGGGACACGCCTTGGCAGAGAAGGAGATGAACTGTGTTTCTTTGTAGCCTTCTTGGAAATATGATGTTTAGAAGAAGGAGGAGGAACCGATGGTTGTGAAGTTGGGGTACGTAAAAAATCTTCACGAGTATGCTCTTTTTTCGAAGTCTTGGTGTCTGACTTTTGGGCTCGAGATTTAGCAGAACCCGATGAAGGGTGAGCCATAGAGTGGGCAGGCGAAAGTGGTGAGGTTGAACGGGCGATCTTTGCGCTGGCCGATCTGACGACCGTGGCACTAAAGGTGAGGTCGCAAGTCTGCGTGGCCGCCTCCTTTGTTGGCCGAGGAGAAGCAAGGACAGTGCTGTATTTTCCTGTCTGAGGCACGGTGGGCTGTCGACTGGTGAATAATTTTCTAGCAGCAAAGGTCGACACCTTTTCCTTCACTCTGATTTCCTGGATGATCTTTTCGTCCTTAAAAACGGGGCAATCAGAGAGGAAGCAGCGTGGTCACCCATACAATTGATGCAACGAGGGGATGGAGGTGGACAAGCACCCTCATGGGCATCCTTGCCACACGTAACACATTTGGCCGGATTGGAACAGGACTGGCTGGTGTGATTGAACCGCTGACACCGATAGCAAAGCGTAGGGTTTGGGACGTAAGGGCGAACGGAAATTATCTCATAGCCTGCTTTGATTTTCGATGGGAGTTGAACTTTGTCAAATGTCAAGAAGACAGTGCGGGTTGGAATGATGGTCGTGTCAACCCTTTTCATAACTCTATGAACAGCCGTTACGCCCTGGTCAGACAGGTAGTGCTGAATTTCTTTCTCAGACAATCCATCGAGGGAGCGTGTATAAACGACTCCACGTGAGGAATTTAAAGTGCAGTGCGCTTCAACCCGGACGGGGAAGGTGTGGAGCAGTGAAGTACGCAGCAATTTTTGTGCCTGGAGGGCACTGACTGTTTCTAACAACAAGGTGCCATTTCGTAATCTGGAACAAGACTTTACAGGACCTGCAATTGCGTCGACACCTTTCTGAATAATGAAAGGGTTGACCCTGGAGAAGTCGTGACCTTCGTCAGACCAAGAAACAACAAGGAACTGTGGCAACGATGGAAGAACTATCTGTGGCTGAGACTCAGTGAACTTACACTTGTGAGCAGACACAGTGGAAGGTGAGGAAACCATTGCGGAAGAATCCCCCATGATTACCAGCGTCTCCGATGGCGCGCTCCTCCCTTGTGAGGGGCCCTCTCTGAGGGCACTCCCGCCTTAGGTGATTGTTCACACCTCAGGTCACACCTCCCGACAAACGGACGGAGGGACCAATCGGCACTTTCGGAAGGTATCAGCTCGGGTAATCACCCCTCCCTGGGCCTCGCCGTTACCAGGGGGTACGTACGTGTCCTACCTGTCTACCCGGGGCGGGGAATTACGCGTTACCCCGTCACCGGTTACACACAAAAATGCGTGGGTCGGCCTTCAGACACGCACAGGGAGGAAGAAAGAGAAAGGGAAAAACAAAGAAAGGAAAGAGGAGAGGTCTCAGATGCCGCAGCAGAGAAAAGGGTAAAGAGAAGAGGTAAGGAAAAGAGAAGGACAAAGGAAGGATGAAGACATACAAGCAAAGAAGGCGAAGAATGCGGTACATTTACGAGCGTCCGTCTCCGGATGTGGGCACAAACCATACTCCCAGAGGGGGAGAAAGGGAAGGAAAGAGCCAGAGGTGAGAGGAGGAGGGGCGAAGATGGGGGAGAGGGAAGGATGCGGAAAAGGAAGGTATGCAGCCCAGAAAGGAAGGAGGGCCACATTAGCTCGGGGTCCCGTGCTCGCTACGCACGTATCCACAAAAGAGTTGTGGACCTCCTGGGGGTGCTTGCTGTGTTAATCTGTTGTGCTGGCTCTACAATCCCCCACCCCGAATCCCTCCAACACTAACCTGGTGATTCCTTGATGTCTCATAATGCGTCCTATCAACCGCTCTCTTCTTTTAGTCTAGTTGTGCAACAAATTTCTTTTCTCCGCAGTCCTATTCAGTACCTCCTCTACCGGCCCAATCTTCAGAATTCTTCTGTAGCACCGCATTTCAAAAGCCTCCATTTCCTTCTTCTCCAAACTATTTATTGTCCATTCAATTCAGGGCTAAACTCTAAACAATTATCCTCAGAATAAACTTCCTAATAATTAAGTCTGGATGTGTGGTCCGCCAGTTATCCAAAACACCGTTTTTTCTCAGTACCAAAACGTGTTTCGGCACCACTGTGCCATCATCGGTGGGTTTTCGTTTTTATTTATTCTGCAATGTGAACATTTTTGTTAAATGGTTATAAAATTTTGTGTATCTTTAGTTCAAACAACAGATCGTTTCTTTCTGTAAATACCTTTACATTTGGTGTGCATGAATTTTCTGGATCACTTGTGTGTTAGTTATTACAGGTAGCTTGACATCTGCAACCAAACGATGTTGATGAGAAAGTTTTTGCTAGGAGTTAACCTATCTTCTAGAATGTAATTTAGTTTGTCGCGATGTTTTCGCGCCTATATTCGTCTTTACTTACGTTTTCGAGTGGCAAGCACTTCCATTCTCCGCATCATGCTGAGGTGGTGTGATACACACGTAACTATAACAAGTATTTTCCACAAATAACGTAGTAAAAACACTTTTCGCTTCTATAGCCAATCGGTCGGTCAGTTCATTACCTAGGATATCCACATGACTTGGGAACCACAGAAAAACAACTGAGCAAGCAGTGAGACCAAGGTCATAGAGAAGGTAATGATAAGCGAGATATTATTGACTAACAAGAGTAACATGGATCAGTACACTGCCCGCATCCCGTGGTCGTGCGGTAGCGTTCTCGCTTCCCACGCCCGGGTCCCCGGGTTCGATTCCCGGCGTGGTCAGGGATTTTCTCTGCCTCGTGATGGCTGGGTGTTGTGTGATGTCCTTAGGTTAGTTAGGTTTAAGTAGTTCTAAGTTCTAGGGGACTGATGACCATGGATGTTAAGTCCCATAGTGCTCAGAGCCATTTGAACCATTTTTTTGATCAGTACATTGGAGACAGGTCACTGAGTCACAACAAATTACAACGCGATCTAGGGAGGTCTATTTACTAAAACTTAGGTCTCTCTTGATGGGTGTCAACTCCACGCCGCACGTCGTCCGGGAAGAAAAACTCTGTACGTTCCCAGCAACAAATGTTGTTACTGACCAGCACGAGAGTAACAGCATTTCCCGTCTTCTCCTTGTTCTAGAGCCACCATTATAAATGATAACACACAGATGATCAACAACGGAGAGGAACAGACACCGAAAGGCAATGATGATGACCGAAACTTTAGGTCCTTGATATAAAAGCAGCACTACGTCATCAAGCCACAAGTGGCCCATCGGGACCATCCGACCGCCGTGTCACCACCCTCAGAAGAGGATGCGGATAGGAGGTGCGTGTGGTCAGGACCCGGTCGTTACGATGGTTTTGATGGTTTTCTTTGACCGGAGCCGCTACTATTCGGTCGAGTAGCTCCTCAATTGGCATCACGAGACTGAGTACACCCCGAAAAATGGCAACAGCACATGGCTGTCCGGATGGTCACCCATCCAAGTGGCGGCCACGTCCGACAGCGCTTAACTTTGGTGCTCTGACGGGAACCATAGTATCCATTGCGGCAAGGCCGTTGCCCAGGTCCTTGATATAGACCGGTCCTAATTCGTGGTCTGGGTACAAACGAAAGAGAGGCGGGGAAAGAGGGGTGGTTGCTGGAACACAAGGGGAGCACATTGTAAGGGGATCTACATCTACATCTACATCTACATCTACATGACTACTCTGCAATTCACATTTAAGTGCTTGGCAGAGGTTCATCGAACCACAATCATACCATCCGTCTACCACTGCACTCCCGAACAGCGCGCGGGGGAAAACGAACACCTAAACCTTTCTGTTCGAGCTCTGATTTCACTTATTTTATTTTGATGATCATTCCTACCTATGTAGATTGGGTTCAACAAAATATTTTCGCATTCGGAAGAGAAAGTTGTTGACTGAAATTTCGTAAATAGATCTCGCCGCGACGAAAAACGTCTTTGCTTTAATGACTTCCATCCCAACTCGCGTATCATATCAGCCACACTCTCTACCCTACTACGTGATAATACAAAACGAGCTGCCCTCTTCTGCACCCTTTCGATGTCCTCCGTCAATCCCACCTGGTAAAGATCCCACACCGCGCGGCAATATTCTAACAGAGGACGAACGAGTGTAGTGTAAGCTGTCTCTTTAGTGGACTTGTTGCATCTTCTAAGTGTCCTGCCAATGAAACGCAACCTTTGGCTCGCCTTCCCCACAATATTATCTATGTGGTCTTTCCAACTGAAGTTGTTCGTAATTTTAACACCCAGGTACTTAGTTGAATTGACAGCCTTGAGAATTGTACTATTTATCGAGTAATCGAATTCCAACGGATTTCTTTTGGAACTCAAGTGGACCACATCACACTTTTCGTTATTTAGCGTCAACTGCCACCTGCCACACCATACAGCAATCTTTTCTAAATCGCTTTGCAACTGATACTGGTCTTCGGATGACCTTACTAGACGGTAAGTTACAGCATCACCTGCGAACAACCTAAGAGAACTGCTCAGATTGTCACCCAGGTCATTTATATAGATCAGGAACAGCAGAGGTCCCAGGACGCTTCCCTGGGGAACACCTGATATCACTTCAGTTTTACTCGATGATTTGCCGTCTATTACTACGAACTGCGACCTTCCTGACAGGAAATCACGAATCCAGTCGCACAACTGAGACGATACCCCGTAGGCCCGCAGCTTGATTAGAAGTCGCTTGTGAGGAACGGTGTCAAAAGCTTTCCGGAAATGTAGAAATACGGAATCATCTTGAGATCCCCTGTCGATAGCGGCCATTAGCGGATTAGGCGGAGGATGCGGCAGAGAGCCTCGAGACTCCTAACAGATGGCGGGTGTCGGAGTCTGTGGCCCATGTAAACAAGACGAACTGGTTGATTGGAATGGTGTTTTCATAAATCAGCAAGACTACATTCCGTCGGAGCTGAAGACGGAACGATCATTGACTTTGGGAAAACAAGGAACAATAACAGTGCCGAAGAGTTTCAGATGCGTATGTTGCAAGCGCTACTCTGAGATGAGGAGACTGGCACTTACACACTGCCGAAAAAATATAGTAAATCCGGAAAGACTACTTCGCCTGAGGGATAATAGACGAACTGAAAATGGCTCCAACGTCAACAGAGAGCTACTAGATTACCATCTGTGTCTATCCTTTTAATATAGAATGCTCACAGCCAGAATGCTCAGTGGGCTGCAGACGTGTGAAGCAAGCAGGTAACCGTGCCACGGAGACGCACTCGTGCTTCTTGCATACAGCAAAGTGAGCACGCTGGAAAGAAGTCAAATTGTGGCCTTTCGGAGAAATGCCGTACGAGTTGGACGTACTGCTTCAGTTGAGCAAATGGTTCAAATGGCTCTGACCACTGAGGTCATCAGTCCCCTAGAACGTAGAACTACTTAAACCTAACTAACCTAAGGACATCACACACATCCATGCCCGAGGCAGGATTCGAACCTGCGACCGTAGCGGTTGCGCGGTTCCAGACTGTAGCGCCTAGAACCGCGCGGCCACATCGGCTGGCTCAGTTGAGCAACGATGCTGGTGTCAGTAGTCACGTGATCATACATCCGCAAACGAGATTCTGGACGTCCACGTAGAACAGACGTCCTTCACTTTTGTACTGTAAGGGCAGCAGTGGCAGTCGTACAGCTACCACAGCACAGGTAAGAGAACTTGTGAGGTCAGACGTGTCAACATAAACTGCTGCGATTATTAAAAGTGGGTATACCGGCAGGCACACACGCCACTACATCGACGTACACGGCTCGACGGAAGCCGTCAGAAGGCCAGTTGGAAGATGGAATGGCGACCCGTAGTCATCAGCGATGAACGCAAATTCTGTCTGCGCGCAAGTGATGGTTGGTTGTACATACGACGTAGACCTGGTGAGCGTTGCCTTGTAGACTGCATTCGTCGACGACCAACTGGCCCCAACTAAGGCCTTATGAGCTGCAGTGCGATAAGCCAAAACTCTGTTACACCTTTGGTGTTTCTGGAGGAGACGATGACCAGCGCTCGGTATGTTTATAATGTGTTAGATCCATTCTTTCGACAGGAATGTGATGTGTAGTTCCAACAGGATAATGCTCGCCCACACACTACCCGTGAAACTCAAATGTGCTCTCCAAGAAGTGCAGCACCTTCCCTGGCCAGCACTATCTCCACACTTGTCTCCTCTACATCTACATCTACGTACATACTCCACACGGTGCGTGGCAGAGGGTACCTCGTACCACAACTAGCATCTTCTCTCCCTGTTCCACTCCCAAACAGAACGAGGGAAAAATGACTGCCTATATGCCTCTGTACGAGCCCTAATCTCTCTTATATTTGTGGTCTTTCCGCGAAATATAAGTTGGCGGCAGTAAAATTGTACTGCAGTCAGCCTCAAATGCTGGTTCTCTAAATTTCCTCAGTAGCGATTCACGAAAAGAACAACTCCTTTCCTCCAGAGACTCCCACCCGAGTTCCTGAAGCATTTCAGTAACACTCGCGTGATGATCAAACCTACCAGTAACAAATCTAGCAGCCCGCCTCTGAATTGCTTCTATGTGGTCCCTCAATCCGACCCGATATGGATCCCAAACGCTCGAGCAGTACTCAAGAATAGGTCGTATTAGTGTTTTATAAGCGGTCTCCTTTACAGATGAACCACATCTTCCCAAAATTCTACCAATGAACCGAAGACGACTATCCGCCTTCCCCACAACTGCCATTACATGCTTGTCCCACTTCATATCGCTCTGCAATGTTCCGCCCAAATATTTAATCGACGTGACTGTGTCAAGCGCTACACTACTAATGGAGTATTCAAACGTTACGGGATTCTTTTTCCTATTCATCTGCATTAATTTACATTTATCCATATTTAGAGTTAGCTGCCATTCTTTACACCAATCACAAATCCTGTCCAAGTCATCTTGTATCCGCCTACAGTCACTCAGCGACGACACCTTCCCGTACACCACAGCATCATCAGCAAACAGCCGCACACTGCTATTCACCCTATCCAAAATATCATTTATATAGATAGAAAACAACAGCGGACCTACCACACTTCCCTGGGGCACTCCAGATGATACCATCACCTCCGGTGAACACTCACCACCAATCGTACTCATGTGGGAAAAGACGGGACGAGAAGCGACTCCTGCGACTCGTCAACATGAATTACGGGACTACGCGAACAGGTCGAGCGGAAGTGTAATAACCTATCACAGCGCAGTATTAGCCAACTGTACGATCGACTGGACGCCAGAGTCAGCGCCTGCATTGCCGCCAATGTGCCGTTCAGCATGAGTTGATACCTGGTACCTCGGAACCGCTTGAGCTATAAATCTGTAAATGTAATCATTTCATGTACTCCACATGTACTGTTGCGACAATAAATATTTAAAAGGGTGTACTAATTTTTTTTCCGGCAGCGTAGAGGGAAGATCGTCAAGCGGCAGTGGAACTTTCTACCGCTTGTAGATGCTGGCGACAGTGTGCCACCGTCGGCGCCGGTGAGAAGCTGGCCGCGCCGCTGGGGCGTCGGCTGGCGACCTCTCCAATTGCGGCGGTTATCGTCTTAACGAGGGGCGGCCGCGGCCGCTCTTCCCGGGAAATGACGACACGAATTAAGACTCATCACCCGGCCAGAGCGCCAGCGCCCCGCCAGCCGCCGGCTCCCCTCACGTCGCTGCCCGGCCACCACTCTGCCACGCTCCGCTCCGCCGGCGACTTCGCGCCAATCCGGCGACGAGGCGAGCCCGTCATCGTCGTAAAACTGACAGCTCCGCGGGAAGGCCGAGGCACTCGTAAAGGGAGACGCAAAAGCTTGACTGCAATACGATGTCGCACATACGAGTTTTACTCTGTACGTCACCGTAGCGCCTGTCTCTACCGGCGACAAGCACTGGAACTAACTGCGTTCGGCCGGCCGAACAAAGTGTCTGCAAGATAGGTGCCACGGCAGCTGACTCCTGAAATGAGAGAACGACGTGTTGATGCTTGTGAAGAACTTCTTCGGCGCTTTGAACGAGAAGGTTACTGGGGACGAAACCTGGGTTCACTTCCACCAACGAAGAGAGCGAGCAAGGAATAGCGCCATTCCTCGTCACCAAAACCAAAGAAGTTTCGAACAGAACCATCAGCAGGGAAGGTTATGCTGACACTCTTTTGGGACGAAAAAGGCGTCATTTTGGAGCATTACATGCCTAGAGGGACCACTGTCACCACTGCATCATACACAGATCTCCTAAAAAATCATATGCGGCCTGCAATCAAATCAAAGCGACGTGGATTATTGTCAGCAGGTGACCTTTTGCAGTACGACAATGCTAGAAAAAAAAATGGTTCAAATGGCTCTCAGCACTATGGGACTTAACATCTGAGGTCATCAGTCCCCTAGAACTTAGAACTACTTAAACCTAACTAACCTAAGGACATGACACACATCCATGCCCGAGGCAGGATTCGAACCTCCGACCGTAGCGGTCGTGCGGTTCCAGACTGTAGCGCCTAGAACCGCTCGGCCACTCCGGCCAGCCTCTCCTTCTAGCCTCTCCTTCTTTGTATCTGTGACGAAGAAGATGTGAAACACAAAATACAAAAGCAATAAACTGGTAGCCAAGATCACAGGAATTCTTTTTATTCCATGATCACCGGTTTCGGCGAAACTAAAGTCGCCATCGACGGATCTTAGGACACATACAGGTTACAACATCAAGGCAAACAATAGTGATATTAAGAGTTGCCTGTAACACGCAGGCCTTACAAAATAGTCGTAAGTAGCACATAGGCGTCCAAGAGAGACATTTAACATTTTTAATGACATCTCTCTTGGACGCCTATGCGCTACATATAACAATTTTGTAAAATCTGTAAAAAAAAAAAAAAAACGCACCACATGTTATAAGGAAAGCGTGCAAACCGTCTGAAGATGAATCATAACGATTCGAAACCGGTAACGGTACCCTTTGAATAAAGGAAATTAAAGTAAATTTGTGGCTGGCTGCTGTCCCAAACACCAACAATTTTGTAAGGCCTGCGTTTTACACGCAACTATTCATATCGCCATTGTTTGCCTTGAAGTTGTAACCTGCATATATCCTAATATCCGATGATGGTGACTTTACTTTCGCCGAAACCGGTAATCATGGAATAAAATGAATTCCTGCGGTCTTGGCTACCAGTTTATTGTTTTACAAGCATCTAGATCGCTCCCACATGAGCACAATGTGCTCCCTACACAATACAAATATAATACACTCTATGGGAAAAAGAAGACGCAGCACGATGAAATAATCTGAATGGGACGGAAATCGGTAGACGTGATGTACATGTACAAACAAACAAATGATAACAATTTCAGAAAAATTGGATGATTCATTCAAGAGAAGGAGCGTAACAACTTGAGCAAATTAATAACACGTTGGCCCACCTCTGGCCATTATGCAAGTAGTTATTCGGCTTGGAATTGATTTGTAGAGTACTTGGAAGTCCTCTTGAGGGATACAGTACCAAATTCTCTCAGATTGGTGCGTTAGACCGTCAAAATCCCGAGATAGTTGGAAGGCCCTGTCCATAACGCTCCAAACATTTTGAATTGGGGGGAGAGCCGGCGACGTTGCTGGCCACGGTATGATTTCGCAAGCACGAAGATATGCAGTATAAACTCTTGCGGCGTGGAGGTGGGCATTATCCCGCTGATATGTAAGCCCAGGATGTCTTGCCATGAGCGGCAACAAACTGGTACGTGGAATGTTATCGATGTACCGCTGTCCTGTAAGGGTGTCGCGTATTACAAACAAAGCGGCTCTGCTACGAAATAACACCTCGTTATCGGGCAGTAAGGCGGACAACAGCTAGTTTGCTATTCCACCGCTGTCCGGGGATCTCCACACACGTCTTCGGCCTGGAATCACACTGACTAGAGTAGTTTTTTCTTTAGTGACGAGTCCCGTTTCCAACTAAGCCCTGATCACCAGCGAAGACGTGTCTGGAGAGGCCACAACAGCCGTTGGGTACCAACCTGGCCCTTGTCCGCCACACAGCCTGACAAGCAGGAGTGATGATCTGGGGTGCCATTTCCTTTCATGGCCTGCCCCTCTGGTTGTCATACGCAGCGCTCTTCCGGCACTTACACTGATCAGCCAGAACATCATGACCACCGACCTACAATCGATATAAACCCGTCCACGCGATAGCACTGTCGTCTGGGCGAGGAACCGCAGACACATATGCGGTGTTTAGTGTAAGTGAGCGTGTTGTCGATGTGTACGAGGGGCGTTCGAAAAGTCCGTGCAAAGTCCGAGAGATGGCATCACCGGCGCGTATCGACGTCATGTTTAGTTAGTAGCATCTTCGGAAAGAATGCACACCAAGTTTCAGCCATATTCGTGTCTGTTTCTTTGTGTTTGGCATTCGTGTGAATCAAGAAAGTCGAGTGATTGTCAAAAACTGGACGAAAAAGAATTTCGTATGGTGATTAAACATTACTTTGTGAAAGGCAAAACGCCTCAGTAGACTAGAGAGAAACTTGATAAACATTACTGTGATCCTGCACCTTCGATTAGAACATATAAGTGGTTTCAAAATTTTCGGAGTGGCCATATGGGTACACGTGATGCTTAACGTTCTGGACGCCCTGTGGAGGTTACGACTCCAGCAATCATTGATAAAATCCATGATATAGTGATGGATGACAGAAGGGTTAAGGTGCGTGAGATTGGTAGTGCTGTGGGAATCTCGAATGAACGGGTACATAATACTTTGCATAAACCTTTGGACGCGAGGAAGCTATCCGCAAGATGGCTTCCGCGATTGCTCACGCTTGACCAAAAACGGAATCGTGTGAAGTGTTGCAAGGATGGTTTGCAGCTGTTCAGGAAGAATCCGCAGGACTTTAAGCGTCGTTTCGTCACTGTGGTTGAAAATGGATACATTACTATACTCCTAAGATCAAACAACAATCTAAACAAGGTAGAATCTGCACCAAAAAAGGTGAAGACTGTTCCTTCGGCCGCAAAGGTTATGGTAACTGTCTTTTGGGATTCGCAAGGAATAATCCTCATCGACTATCTAGAAAAGGGTAAAACTATTACAGGGGCATATTATTCGTCGTTATTGGACCGTTTGAAAACCAAGCTGCAAGAAAAACGCCGGCGACTGGACCGCAAAAAAGTCCTTTTTTATCACGACAATGCACCAGCACACACCTCAGCAGTTGTGGTCGCAAAATTAATGGAAATAGGATTCCAATTCGTTTCACATCTCTCTGTTCTCCAGACTTGGCTCCCTCGGACTACAATTTGTTCCCAGATTTGAAGAAATGGCTGGCGGGACGGATTTTATTCGTACGATGAGGTGATTGCAGCAACTAATAGCTATTTTGCAGACTGCGACAATTCCTAATATTCGGAAGGGATCAACAAATTAGAACAGAGTTGGACGAAGTGTTTAAGTCTAAAAGGAGACTATGCCGAAAAATAAAAGAGATTCACCCCAAACATGTAAGTAGTTTTTATTTTTGCTCGGACTTTTCAAACGCCCCTCGTAGAATGGGGAAGGCGTGCGATCTACCTGAATTTGACCGAGAGCAGATTGTGAAGGCCCGGAGGCTCGGCACGAGCATTTCGGAAACTGCACGACTTGTCGGGTGTTCGAGGAGTGCTGTGGCGTGTGTCTTCACACAAGGCGAAACCAAAGTGAAACGACGTCCAGATGTCGTAGGGTTGGGCGGCCGCCCCCTAACTACAAATATCGGACGTCGTAGACCGGCTAGAGTGGTAAAACAGGACAGGCGGCGAACTTTGGCGGAACTAACTTCAGACTTCAATGCTGGGCTGAGTACAACTGTGTCTGACCACACAGCACACAGAACACTCCTAATGATGGGCTTCTGCAGCCGACGACCCATGCATGTGCCAATGTTAACACCACGACATCGACAGCTACGACTGGCCCAATGGCAGAGCGATGGTGTGATGAATCCCGATACCTTCTTCATCATGTCGATGAGTGGACGTGAATCAGTCATCTTTCAGGGGGAACAGCTCCTTGATACCTTTACTGTGTGATGGAGACAAGCTGGCGGCGGCTCCATTATGCTCTGTAGAACATTCAACTGGGCATCCACGGCTCCAGTGGAGCTCTTGCAAGGCACCATAACAGCCAAGGAGTACCGTACACTGGTTGCAGACCACGACACCTCTTCATGACGATCATGCTTCCCGACGGAAGTGACATTTTTCAACAAAATAATGTGCTATGTCACTAAGACAGTAGGTTCGAGAAACGTAGTGGCGAGTTCCTATTGATGTGCTAGCCCCCAACTCGCCAGATCTCAATGCGATCGAACACATGGGATGTGATTGAACGTGGCGTCAGAGCTCATCGCCCCCATCCCTGCAATTTACGGGAATTAGGTGACGTGTGTGTGTGTGCAGATGTGGTGTCAGCGACCTACCTAGGTCTCACTGCTTCCATGCCAAGACTCATCGCCGCTGTTATCCCTGCCAAAGGAGGACATACCGGCTATTAAGTAGGTGGTCGTAATGTTCTGTGTCCTAATACGTATAAATTATGGTTCGGTGTATGGTCATGAAACCAGCAGCCAATTAATATGAAATACGTTTATTTGTTACGAAGTATTATAGCGAATTATTTTCCATATCACGAACGGTAGCAACAGTCTGTACATGAGAAGCGTAGCTGCCGTTCGGATGCACCCACTGTAAAAGCTGTTTCAAAAGTTTCATTCGATTTCACAAGAATTTTACCTTCAGCACGAATGGGGATGAAAATTCGAAGTGAATTTCAACTTACGTATGGAACTTAAAAATTTACCCAAGTTGCTGGTTTATGCGGTTCCCGATCTGGGTCTCTCAGGTATAATTAGTCCATTCGCTCCTTCTTCACCCAAGGTCCTTCAAGATGGAGGCAACACATCTAGGCCTAAATTTGAAGACGGAGGCGACTTCGACCGGAGACTTTTCAGCGTCCGCACCTTTCCATCTTCCTCCCTCCCACAAAGGAGATTCTCTGCTTTACAGAATGACCTTATGAAAATTGACGACATGTAGAAACCAACAGAAAATGAAAATCCTAAAATCGTGAACGTAACCACCAGACATCGATTAGGCCCTAGACCTGTTCCAACTGGCCGACTGTTGCGTATTAGGCAGTGCGAGGCGCGATGTATGATCGTGGAACATGTGACTGTCATGTCGCCAATCCATTCAGCCATTATTCTTAGTAGATGAATCCTCATGATGCCGCTGTTCGTTTATTCGAGCTGCTCCTCATTTGGCCTCACAAATGCTGAGTGGTCTATGCACCCGGCGTCCCTACACCAGAAAAAAACCAGATGACCTACCGGGAAACAAACCCCCTCACTTCCGCGCCGAATGCAGCGCCACTATCCATTCGGCTACGGAGGCGGTGCTTAAACTCGTAAAAGAAGCTTTTTAAGAGGCCTGTATCCAGCAGTGAACGGTAAATGGCTAATGATGATGACTCACACATTAGTATAATGCTATGCAAATCTTTCAGCGACGGATATCCTACTCCTACAATTGACGGACCTTTCGGAGTGAAAACTCTACTGGCAACGGCGGGCGTCAAGATTTTCGGATTGTAACCAAACCTCCCTGCGGCAGCGGAAGTGCAACACGGAGAGTGCCTTGTTCTTCCACAGAAGAGAGGCAAAGCAGTAAAGGAACTTTAAATTAATACACTGCTTGACATTTTAAAAAAAAGCGAAGTACTTAGAAGAGATGGTGTGGCGGGATACCAAAATTACTTTTTACACGAACACAACATCGGCGTGACGACAGGCGTACTCGTTGTCAAGGTTACCGGACGAACACGTCTGAACACCAGAAGGGAGGATCGCCTTAGTATGCACCAAGAACATCGTAATCCTTTCACATCTGCTCCTGCCATCTGGACACAAGTAATGGACTCCCTGCAACATTTGTGTCCCTGCACCACTGCTCGGAGACTAGGATCAACCGGATTAGGGAATTACTGTTCGACGCGTAGTTTGTCTTAACACTACTACACTAAAGGCTGTATGTGGAGTGGGGTGGCGACAGGGAAGCATAAACTGCTTATGAATGGGGTCGTATTTTCAGCGATGAATCTCGATCCTGAACCGTCGGCCAGTATGGCGGCGTCTCGGGCAATTCAAAATGGTGTTGGCCCACTCTTAGCCTAGATGGCAACCTCCACTCTCGCAGGCAAACGTGCAATCAGGTGCTGGAAGGTTTCTCGGGGAATGGCAGCCCATTGTTCACAGAGTAGAGGTATCGATGTCGATCGGTGAGGCCTGGCACGAAGTAGGCGTTCCAAAGGTGTTCTACAGGATTCAGGTCAGGACTCTGTGCAAGCCAGTCCATTACAGGGATGTTATTGTCGTATAACCACTTCGCTACACGCCGTGCATTATGAAGAAGTGCTCGGTCGTGTTGAAAGATGCAATCGCCATTCCGAATCACTCTTCCACAGTGGGCAGCAAGAAGGCGCTTAAAACATCAATTTAGGCCTGTGCTGCGATAGTGCCACGCAAAACAACAAGCGGTGCAAGCCCCCTCCATGAAGCCGGCCGATGTGGCCGAGCGGTTCTAGGCGCTTCAGTCTGGAACCGAGCGACCACTACGGTCGCAGGTTCGAATCCGCGAGTTCCGCGGAGCGCCCCATTCTGCTCTCTCATGATGTCTAATGACAGCTGATGTCGCTGATATGGAGTACCTAGCAGTAGGTGGCAGCACAATGCACCTAATATGAAGAACGTTTGTTTCTGAGGTTGTCCGGATAGTGTGTGTAGACCTCATAAAACGTTCAGTCTAACCTCTCAGAAAATAATGTTCTTGAAAACACGGTATGAGCAATTCAGATAACAATCAGCACTTGGATACCTGATCGAATTGGTAAGCAAGCTTGCCAACACAATATAATTATAACGACCCCGCGGATCTTTTTGAAAGAAGCTCATAATTAATTATAGAAATCGTCAACACACCACAAACTTGAGTACCGTACAAATTACTATTAGTGAAAATTATACGGGACAGTCTTACTGCCGGCCTTGTAGCCGAGCGGTTCTAGGCGCTTCATTCGTGTGCTTGGGTAACTCAGATGGTAGAGCACGTGCCCACGAAAGGCAAAGGTTCAAATGGTTCTGAGCACTATGGAACTTAACATCTGAGGTCATCAGTCCCCTAGAACTTAAAACTACTTTAACCTAACTAGCCTAAGGACATCACACACATCCATGCCCGAGGCAGGATTCGAACCTGCGACCGTAGCGGTCGCCCGGTTCCAGACTGTAGCGCCTAGAACTGCTCGACCACCCCGGCCGGCAAAGGCAAAGGTCTCGAGTTCGAGTCTCGGTCCGGCACACAGTTTTAATCTGCCAGGAAGTTTCATAATAAAAAATAAAAAAATAGAAAATTAAGTAAATAAACGAAATAAAATAAAGAGGTTATTTGCCGGCACGGTAGCTCAGCGTGTTCGGTCAGAGGGTTAGCTGCCCTCTGTAATAAAAAAAAACTGAGTTAATCGATCATCAACGAACTTAAACGGGTGTATTACGACGTCCGACACGAGCAGATGCAACGAAAGCGAACAAAATGAGATTAAAAAAAAAAGTCCGGAACCACGGTGCTGCTACGGTCGCAGGTTCAATTCCTGCCTCGGGCATGGATGTGTGTGATGCCCCGAGGTTAGATAGGTTTAAGTAATTCTAAGCCTAGGGGACTGATGACCTCAGCCGGCCGCGGTGGTCTAGCGGTTCTAGGCACTCAGTCCGGAACCGCGCGATTGCTACGGTCGCAGGTTCGAATCCTGCCTCGGGCATGGATGTGTGTGATGTCCTTAGGTTAGTTAGGTTTAAGTAGTTCTAAGTTCTAGGTGACTGATGACCACAGATGTTAAGTCCCATAGTGCTCAGAGGCATTTGAACCATTTTTTTTTTTTTTTTTTTAACTGATGATCCCAGATGTTAAGTCCCAGAGGGCTTAGAACCATTTGAATTTTGAACAGTCTTGCTCTACCACGTAATATTGACACCACGTAACTTTTTACTCTGATAATAACAACATTGTACTTGGCATGATATTATTTAGTTAATTAACCCCATTTCTTAATTATAGCACTATACATTTCAAAATGTATAAAAGGTTCTGCAGTTAATGATTTTTCTAAAGCAATTGCCGTCTCAGCCCAAAGATGTATTTGTTACTACGGAAAATACAACCGTTGTTTATATCCTCTGATTAGCGGTATCTCTGTTAATAGAGTTTAAATATAGTCTTTTGTACAGAATCAGAATTCTTTCATACGTAAATCTTTGCGTATTGGTTTATAATTGTCAGTACTATTTAACTGTAACTCAAATGTTACCCTCCAGTAGTAATTAGTATACTTTGCGTAATTAAACTTTGATAACACATTTCTCTGCTTTCTTTTTAGACTCGTCATTCATTTCTTTATATTATATCGCTGACTTGAGCGTGCTTGCACTACTTGTTATACGTCACATCACTAAACTTTCAGAACTTATTATTTTCTTGTTTCCAGTTTTCAAAACTGGGTTTCACTTTATTTAAAACAGTGGATAAAATGAAAATACGGAGACTTGGTTTTAATGAATCAGATCTTTACTTCGGTAAATGTTGATATTAGTCAGTGACTACAAATCTAATCCCCACATTGGACCAGTTATAAATTTTAAAAAAAACACAACATAAAACCTATGCGCTACATCGTCACACGTATTTTTGGATGAAAAGATGCACGTGACTTTAATACATGATTATGTTAGTAACCAAGTGCACGTTTCGTTGTGACTCACTGTAACAATGAAGACAAATGAAATCTTTTTTAAAAATTCTTACAGCCTGTAAGAGAATCGTGAGGGAGTGAAATAGGCGTATCCTTTGAAGCTGTGTGTGTTCTCTCACTCAAATCTAGCTAAAGACTAAAAATAGAGAAAAAGTCGCTTACTGAACGAGACAGAGAGAAGTATGACGGAAGATATTTCTCCGGAATGATGATGCGCCAGCACGCACCGCAACGCGACGCGACACGACACGAACTTAGTAATTGTCTTCTTGGGAACGTACGCATGGCAAGTTGATATAAATGTCATTCTCGGAGCCGCTCGTTTTCGTTAAGTGAATAAGGTGCCATATAAATCAGCCTCGTCTCATCTGAAGTGTGCTTAACGCTAGGGTGTTCCATCTATACCCAGACGGAAAAAAAATCGCAATACCAAGGAGGAGTTGCGCGATGTAAACGAAAGTTGGAAGGTGTGTTTCTACAGCTGAAAATGATGTCTCTTCAAATCTGGCGAAGTCGCATAAGAGTGGCGTTAGTAGCGCCACTATGAAGATGCAAATTAGCTTTGCTTTAAACACATCTACATCTACATGGTTACCCTGCAATTCACACTTAAGTGCCTGGCAGAGTGTTCATCGAACCATTTTCATCCTATTTCTCTACCATTCCACTCTCGAATGGCGCGTGGGAAAAACGAACACCTAAATATTTCCGTTCGAGCTGTGATTTCTCTTATTTTATTATGATTATCATTCCTCCCTACGTAGGTGGGTGTCAACAAAATATTTTCGCATTCGGAAGATAAAGTTGGTGATTGAAATTTAGTAAATAGATCTCGCTGCAAAGAAATCCGCCTTTGTTTCAGTGACTGCCACCCCAACTCGCGTATCATATCAGTGACACTCTCACGCGATAACACGAAACGGGCTGCCCTTCTCTGAACTTTTTCGATGTCCTCCGTCAATCCTACCTGGTAAGGATCCCATACCGCGCAGCTATATTCCAGCTGAGGACGGACAAGTGTAATGTAGGCTGTCTCTTTAGTGGGTTTGTCGCATCTTCTAAGTGTTCTGCCAACAAAGCGCAGTCTTTGTTTCGCCTTCCCCACAATATTATCTATGTGGTCTTTCCAATTTGCTCGTAATCGTAATTCCTAGGTATTTAGTCGAATTGACAGCCCTTAGATTTGTGCGATTTATCGTATACCCAGAATTTATCGGATTTCTTTTAGTACCTATGTCGATGAATTCGCACTTTTCTTTGTTTAGTGCCAATTGCCACTTTTCGCACCATACAGAAATTCTCTCTAGATCATTTTGTAATTGCAATTGATCGTCTGATGATTTTACTAGCTTTCGTATCAGCGCACACTCCGCTGCAGAGTGAAAATCTCATTCTGGAAACATCCCCCAGGCTGTGGATAAGCCATGTCTCCGCAATATCCTTTCTTTCAGGAGTGCTAGTTCTGAAAGGTTCGCAGGAGAGCTTCTGTAAAGTTTGGAAGGTACTGGCAGAAGTAAAGCTGTGAGGACGGGGCGTGAGTCGTGCTTGGGTAGCTCAGTTGGTAGAGCACTTGCCCGCGAAAGGCAAAGGTCCCGAGTTCGAGTTTCGGTCCGGCACACAGTTTTAATCTGCCAGGAAGTTTCATATCAGCGCACACTCCGCTGCACAGTGAAAATCTCATTCATTTTGTTTATATATCAATAAGTCATTTCCTTCAAGGTGATTCATAATGTTCCAGTACAGTATATGCTCCAAAATCCTACTGCAAATTGAGGTCAGTGATATGGGTCTGCAATTCAATGGGTTACTCCTATTTCCTTTCTTGAATATTGGTGTGACCTGTGCTACTTTCCAGTCTTTCGGAACAGACCTTTCCTCAAGTGAGCGGTTGTATATGATTGCTAAGAAAGATGCTATTGTGTCTGCATACTCTGAAAGGAACCTGACTGGTATACCATCTGGACTAAGACTTGAATTTCTTAAGTGATTTGAGTTGTTTCGCAACACCTGAAGTATCTACTTTTATGTCACACATGCTAACAGCTGTTCTGGTTTCCAATTCTGGATATCTACTTCATCTTCTCTCGTGAAGGAATTACGGAAAACTGTATTTAGTAACTCTGCTTTAGTAACGGTCGTGAGCGTTAGTTGTCTTTGAGTTGATGTTGGTGCCGGCCGGTGTGGCCGTGGTTCTAGGCGCTTCAGTCTGGCACTTCAGTCTGGCACCGCGCGACCGCTACGGTCGCGGGTTCGAATCCTGCCTCGGGCATGTATGTATGTGGTGTCCTTAGGTTAGTTAGGTTCAAGTAGTTCTAAGTTCTAGGGGACTGATTAGCTCAGATGTTAAGTACCATAGTCCTCAGAGCCATTTGAACTAATTTTTGAAGTTGATGTTGGTGAAGAATGCTATTAAGGCGACAAACACACCATTATCAGCATCCACTGAGTTTGAACGGAGCCATCTAACAGGGCTACGAGAAGCTGGATGTTCCTGCTGCGAAACCGCAGAGAGACTTGGCACGAGTGTAGCCACTATACATGACTCCTGGCAGTGGTCGTCACCAGAAGGTACGGTCGCGAAAAGACCGGGCTCTGATGACCACGTGGGAAGACCGTCGTGTTGCGCTTATGGCTCTGTCGCATCGTACCGCATCTGCAGCAGCAGTTTGAACAGCAGTTGGCACCACTGTGACAACCACCTGTTACAATTCTGTCACTTCAATGACAGCTGTGAGCCAGATGCCCTGTAGCGTGCGTTCCACTGACACCAAACTACGGCCATTTGCGACTACAGTGGTGTGAAGCGAGACCTCACTGGAGAGCAGAGTGTAGGTCTGTTGTGTTTTCTGGCGCAAGCTGGTTGTGCCTCGGTGCCAGTGATGGCCGTGTGTTGGTTAGGAGGCCAATTGAGGGCCTACAACCTATCTGTCTGCGTCCAAGACACAGTGGACCTACACCTGGAGTTTGGGGTGCGATTTCGTATCACAGCAGGAGCACTCTGCTGTTCCACTCACCCCATCCAAAAAACTGACATCCGGCAACTGTACAACACAATGCATGCACGTCTGCCTGTCTGCAGTCAACATTCTAGCGGTCAAATGGTTCAAATGGCTCTGAGCACTATGGGACTCAACTGCTGAGGTCATAAGTCCCCTAGAACTTAGAACTACTTAAACCTAACTAACCTAAGGACAACACACACATCCATGCCCGAGGCAGGATTCGAACCTGCGACCGTAGCGGTCGCGCGGTTCCAGACTGTAGCGCCAGAACCGCTCGGCCACCATCGGCCGGCGCTAGCGGTCACACCGAGTGTTTAATGTACCAGTATTTCGCATTTGCAATGCTTTACCTTGCGCTCATATCAACCTGTGATCTTGAAATTACTTAAATATGTTACATAGAAAAACTTATTCCCGAAATCCCATTACTCTAAATTACTTATTTTTTCGTGTTGCGATCTTTTCCGTCAGTGTGATTCTTACGTGAGGAGAAGAAGCTGCTGATGTTGCAGTTTTTACTTTGATCGCTTCGATCAAACATTTCTGTCACTACCCATTTAAACAACCGTATAAACAAGATTACCAACTAATTTTCAGTGGACAGATGCAGATCGAATACACGAGGTTTCAGTGAGATTTCCAGGCTTTTCTCGGCTGAAATTTCACTGAATCAATTTTTGTTGTATGTGGCAGCAACTTCTACGTTACAAGTTTTTAAGGATGCAAACGAATTCTTTTCTGTTGCCTCGTCACTTACTACTGTTTAGTAAAAAGTCGACTGGGATGTACAGTTTTATCAACTACTCTGTACGTTATAAACTATTGACACCCTTGGAATTTTCTTTGTTAACGTGAACATTCCGTGCCATGCTGCGTCACTGTGCAATAGCCTCAAGTATATGAGAAATCCTCGGAGGAAGACGCTTCAAAGTGCTGTTACTGAAATTTAATATATTTTTTTTTACTTTTCAAAGAAATTATTTCTCACATATCGTACATATTTCGGAGTTTATTTACTCAGTTTTATTTCCCTTTCAAGTCATCGACATTAAATGAGTTAATTACAAACTTTTAAAATAATTTTAAAGAAAAGATTCGGTAAGTAACTAGTTTGTTATGTAGAAAAATTTCTCTGATACATGTATTATATTTGTTTAATATTATATTTGTTTTACTTGACGAGCGGTTGTGAGAAGTAGTACTTGTTTCGTGAAATTGGAAGGAGTGAGAATTGTTCTGTGGAAATTGTGATATCTCATTATGAAGAGAATTAAATGCTCTATGTGACAGGTAAAGTACCTGGAAAGAGTTATTTCAGCGTACACATTAAAAAAAATCTGAATATCCTACTGCAGAAAGACACCTCTAGGTATCGAAATACTTCGAATGAAGACAACAAGTAATGAAAATTACTATATTAATTTTTTCATAATCTTGGCTTTATGAATAATTTAACGTATGCTCGTATTTTTGTTCTCAGTGGCTGTGCGGCTGGTCCCGGCGGAGGTTCGAGTCCTCCCTCGGGCATGGGTATGTATGTTTGTCCTTAGGATAATTTAGGTTAAGTAGTGTGTAAGCTTAGGGACTGATGTTAGCGGTTAAGTACCATAAGATTTCACACACATTTTTTTATAAATTAATAGTAAAACCTAAAGGGGATGGATTATTACCAAAAATCTCGGAAAGTTATTCACCGATTTACTTAAAATTTTTACACAGTACTCCAATGAGATCTCTATGCAGAGATAAAAAAATGGTTCAAATGGCTCTAAGCACTATGGGACTTAGCATCTGAGGTCACAGTCCCCTAGACTTAGAACTACTTAAACCTAACTAACCCAAGGACATCACACACATCCATGCCCGAGGCAGGATTCGAACCTGAGATCGTAGCAGCAGCGCGGTTCCGCACTCAAGCGTTTAGAACCTCTCGGTCACAGCGGCCGGCTGCAGAGATAATCACCGAAACGAAAATAATAAGGTAGATCAAGAAAAAAATTAG
This sequence comes from Schistocerca nitens, assembly GCF_023898315.1. Lineage (NCBI taxonomy): Eukaryota > Metazoa > Arthropoda > Insecta > Orthoptera > Acrididae > Schistocerca > Schistocerca nitens. Next base: position 391,723,676 of record NC_064620.1, read on the forward strand.
CTGAGTTTCGTATCGTACATCACAGAATGGGGCTTTAGAGAAGAATATTAGCTACCACACAAAACTAATCGGATAAAAAGTGTTAATAGTGCTGTGTCATAGCATTCACTTACGCTTCTGGCTACAAAAGAGAGACAATCAATGTACGTAACGGCGTGACCACTTATCTTAACTGGTTCAGTAAAATCGCCTGATCGAAAGGTATTGTAGTCGCTGTTCAAATGGTTCAAATGGCTCTGAGCACTATGGGACTCAACTTCTGTGGTTATCAGTCCCCTAGAACTTAGAACTACTTAAACCTAACTAACCTAAGGACATCGCACACATCCATGCCCGAGGCAGGATTCGAACCTGCGACCGTAGCAGTCGCACGGTTCCGGACTGCGCGCCTAGAACCGCGAGACCACCGCGGCCGGCGTAGTCGCTGTTCCCAAAATTAGCTCCAACCTATGGAATGATGATAAAAAGTAGGAGATACGAGAAATCACCCAAGCGCGAGAATGCTAAGCTTTCTACATGTCTGTTGCCGGTGTCTATGAATGTAACTGCTGAATAATTAGTTCCATGAGACAAAGTCGGTAGAGAACTGGCAATGATGGGCCATCATATTTCACAAAACGTTATCTGAATTAAGATAAAATATATGTTCTGAAAATACCGAAATACGTAAAGATCGCATCACAGGAAATACCATGTTACTTCTCCGCAATGTAACATCATTTAACTTTCGGAAGCTTGTGGTAGTAATGATCTGCGCCACAAGCGATCGTAATAATCTAAAGACGCTCCGCAAAAGGGTTTTGAATCTTCGTTAGCCTCCTTTTTGCCTCGTTCCATTATGAAATATACTCGCATAAAAGTAAATTTATTTGAGAAAAAACAGTATTTTGGCTTTGGGTGTTACAGAAGCTAGATGCATATGCAATTGGCGGATACCGCCGCCACATTGTAAGTCGAACTGTATCAACAAATTACTCGTCTGGGTTGGTGAAATACATAATTTCAAATGGTTCAAATGGCTCTGAGCACTATGGGACTTAACTTCTGAGGTCATCAGTCCCCTAGAACGTAGAACTACTTAAACCTAACTAACCTAAGGCATGATTCGAACCTGCGACCGTAGCGGTCGCGCGGTTCCAGACTGAAGCGCCTAGAACCGCTCGGCCACTCCGGCCGGCAATTACGTAATTTACTTAAGATTCTATTTTTCACTGATCCGATTCAGACGGCCCTGTGGACTGTACAAGTACTAGAGTTGTGTAATAGTTGTGTGCCCATCTAACGATAAAATTAATGGAGACATAGAATACTCATTCCTTGATTACTGATCTGTATTATACCTTGACGAGCGTGCATCTTCGTGTAAGGTTTTCAGAAGATTATTTTATATTTCAGTTACAACATTTATCATTTATAACCCGGCCGTTGTGGTCGAGCGGTTCTAGGCGCTTCAGTCCGGAACGGTGCTGCTGCTATAGTCGCAGGTTCGAATCCTGCCTCGGGCATGGATGTGTATGATTTCCTTAGGTTAGTTAGGTTTAAGTAGTTCTACGTTCTAGGGGGCTGATGACCTCATATGTTAAGTCCCATAGTGCTTAGAGCCATTTGAATCATTATCATTTATATTTCATTTTCATCATTCGTCAGGTAGTACAAACATATACCATCACTATAGCGTGTTATTCTTATAGTTTAAGGTACTTCAGCTACTTTAACTCCTGGCAATGCTTATTGCGAGAAAAAGGCCAGGCTCCATTGCGGTTCAGGTTCCACGATAAACTGTTACGATCCCCGTTAATAAATAAACTATGAGAGGTGGAAAGAAGTAATGCCTAGTAAAATAGTCTATTTGGCACGGTTCGAGCCGATGATCGCTGCACTTTTCACGCCGTCCCGTGCTTGTACAGCTAACTCGGTATATGAGTGGCTCTGCGTCTAGAGTACCTACAAACATTTCCTGGAAGTCAGTATAAGACAGCATTCTGCAGAAACTTCTTCTATGCACTCTCAGAAACAGCTCATGCGATCTGAAAGATGACGATTTATGTACATTCTTTTCTGCGGAGGATTTGATGCTAGTGATTGTATATTCGTCTCTGTCTCTGTTTTTTGAGTCATCAGCCTTCTGACTGGTTTCATGCGGCCCGCCACGAATTCCTTTCCTGTGCCACCCATTTCATCTCGGAGTAGCCTACGTCCTCAGTTATTTGCTGGATGTATTCCAATCTCTCTCTTCAGAATTCCCGTCCACAGTTCCTTCTAATACCATGGAAGTTATTCCCCGATGTCTTAAAACCTGTCCTATCATGCTGTCGCTGCTTCTTGTCAGTGTTTTGCATATATTCCTGCCCTCGCCGATTCTGCAAAGAGCCTCGTCATTCTTTACCTTATCTAAACACCTAATTTTCCTCCTTAGGGGAGTCTGTGCGATGGTCTAACGACGGTATGTTTGTGCAATCCTCCTATGTGAACGACTTCTTAAAAGCGAAATTTAAAACTTCGGCAATCATTTGCGCAACCAGCCGACATTCATCATGGATTTACAGGGCACTTTTGCGTTTCAAATCCAGAAACTTTATCACTTTATGATCCTCAATTTTCTTCATCTCAAATCTCAGTCACTTCAGGCGGTTACTGTAAAAACAAAATGAACATACACACATTAAAAAAAGTTTAGCATCACTCCGGTTCCCAGAACTCCTGAAAAAAATGGCTCTGAGCAATATGGGACTTAACATCTTTGGTCATCAGTCCCCTAGAACTTAGAACTACTTAAACCTAACTAACCTAAGGACATCACACACATCCATGCCCGAGGCAGGATTCGAACCTGCGACCGTAGCGGTCACGCGGTTCCAGACGGAAGCGCCTAGAACCGCACGGCCACCCCGGCCGGCAGAACTCCTGAAGATAGAAGTTGACCGTGGATATTGTACACAGACACAGTCCCTTTGACTGTTCAGAGATGTCACTAAACCCGCCCAAAGTCGTAAACAAGCATGCATGAGCAGCGCCTATTAGACGGAGGGGGTCCAACAGCCGATCAGTTCCAGTCATTCCACCAGGAAGGAGGTACACGACTCGTCTCCGTAGTTCAACCATACCTAGACGGTAAATAGCGTAGTTCGATCGCGTCCGCATTGTTACTTTGTGCCAAGAAGGGCTCTCAACAAGGGAAGTGTCCAGGCGTCTCTAAGTGAACCAAAGCGATGTTGTTCGGACATGGAGGAGATACAGAGAGACAGGATCTGTAGATGACATGCCTCGCTCAGGTCGCCCAAGGGCTACTACTGCAGTGTATGACCTCTACTTACGGATTATGGTTCGCAGGAACGCTGACAGCAGCGCCAACATGCTGAATAATGCATTTCGTGCAGCCACAGGACGTCGTGCTACGACTCAATCTGAGCGCAATAGGCTTCATGATGCGCAACTTCGCTCCCGACGTCCATGGCGAAGTTCATCTCCGCAACCACGACACCATGCAGCGCGGTACAGATAGGCCCGGTAACTTCCCAAATGAACCGCTCAGGTTTGGCATCGCGTTCTCTTCACCGATGACTGTCGCATATGGCTTCAACAGACAATAGTAGGAGACATGTGAAGGCCGGCCGGGGTGGCCCAGCGGTTCTGGGCGCTACAGACTGGAACCGCGAAACCGCTACGGTCGCAGGTTCGAATCCTGCCTCGGGCATGGATGTGTGTAATGTCCTTAGGTTAGTTAGGTTTAAGTAGTTCTAGGTTCTAGGGGACTGATGACCTGAGTAGTTACGTCCCATAGTGCTCAGAGCCATTATTGAGACCTGCGTAGAGGTAACCCGGTCAGGCTGAACGCCTTAGACACACTGTCGTCTACAGCTTGTGGTCTAGTGACTAGCGTTGCTGCCTCTGGATCATGGTGTCCTGGGTTAGATTCCCGCCGGCTTGGGGATTTCCTCTGCCCGGGGACTGGATTTTTGTGTTGTCATCATCATCATCATTCGTGATAACGGCTAGATTGGGCTGTGTAAAAAAATTGAAATGTGTAAAAATTGGGAATTTGTATGGGCGCTGATGGCCTAGCAGCTGAGCGCCCAACATACATATCATCACACTGTCCAGCGAGTGCAGCAAGGTGGAGGTTCCCTGATGTTTTGGGGTGGCATTATGTGGGGCCGACGTCCGCCGCTGGTGGTCATGGATGGCGCTGTAACGGTTGTACGATACGTGAATGCTGTAGTGTCGGCAGACTTGCCAACACTACGCACACTAATTGAAAGAGGCGGCCAAGATGCACGCGCTAACTCACGAAGGATGGAGTGAGGTCTGAAACAGGATACGTAATGAATGCTATAAAGAAAAGTACGTAGCTGCTATTATACTTAACTTTAATCCATCCTTTGTATACATCGTTCTTGATGGGACATCTGGAGATTGTGGCGATACAAGTGAGACTATTTAGAAACAAGCTATGTTACAAATGGCGCCTTGCTAGGTCGTAGACATGGACTTAGCTGAAGGCTATTCTGTCTCTCGGCAAATGAGAGAAAGGCTTCGTCAGTGTAGTCGCTAGCAAAGTCGTCGTACAACTGGGGCGAGTGCTAGTCCGTCTCTCGAGACCTGCCGGGTGGTGGCGCTCGGTCTGATCACTGACAGTGGCGACACGCCCGTCCGACATGTACTAATGGACCGCGGCCGATTTAAAGCTACCACCTAGCAAGTGTGGTGTCTGGCGGTGACACCACAAATGCCATCCTCCGACCGATAGTGCAACCATATCGGCAGCATATTGGCGAGGCATTCGTCTTCATAGACGACAATTCGCGCCCCCATCGTGCACATATTCTGAATGACTTCCATCAGGATAACGGCATCGCTCGACTAGAGTGACCAGCATGTTCTCCAGATATGAAACCTATCGAAGATGCCTGGAATAGATTGAAAAGGGCTGTTTATGTGGATCACCAACCACTCTGAGGGATCAACGCCGAATCGCCGTTCACGAGTGGGACAATCTGGTTCAACAGTGCCTTGATGAACTTGTGGATAGTATGCCACGACGAATAGCAACATGCAATGTGTTGTTTTCATGAGCAATAAAAAGGGCGGAAATCTGCATCTACATGGATATTCTGCAAATCACATACAAGTGCCTGGCAGAGGGTTCATCGAACCACCTTCACAATTCTCTATTATTCCAATCTCGTATATCGCGCGGAAAGAATGAACACCTATATCTTTCCGTACGAGCTCTGATTTCCCTTATTTTATCTTGGTGATCGTTCCTCCCTAGTAGGTCAGTGTCAACAAAATATTCGGAGGAGAAAGTTGGTGATTGGAATTTCGTGAGAAGAGTCCGTCGCAAGGAAAAACGCCTTTCTTTTAAAGATTTACAGCCCAAATCCTGTATCATTTCTGTGACACTCTCTCCCATATTTCGCGACAACACAAAACGTGCTGCCTTTCTTTGAACTTTTTCGATGTACTCCGTCAGTCCTATTTGGTAAGGATCCCACACCGCGCAGCAGTATTCTAAAAGAGGACGGAGAAGCGTACTGTAGGCAGTCTCCTTAGTAGGTGTGTTAACATTTTCTAAGTGTCCTGCCAATAAAATAATAATTTTCTATGTGTTCCTTCCAATTTAAGTTGTTTGTAATGAAGTTTATGTTGATCTCTACTCCAATTTTCTGCCCAGGTTCCCGAACACTCGGAGCCGAGGTGATGCAAAACTGTTTTTGATCTGGAAGTTAATTGAAATTTCTATATTATGTACCAAGAAACCAAAATTTCATCAGTGCAGCATAACAATTTCCGGGTGATAATTAGGACTTGACGATACCCCTTGTTCCTCAGGAAAGCTAGTAAGAACTTGTTGAGTCTATATCAAGCGGAATCGCTGCTGTACTGTGTTCCAAAGGGTGACCGACACTGCATTTGGTAGGTGGCCACAATATTTTGGCTCAACAGTGTACGATGTACACATCGGACACAACTGTGCGAGTGTTACATTAGGGTATCCAAATTGGATGGAGCTCGCGCCCCGTTTCTGCGTGACCTGTTGGCTGGCTGGCTGGCTGGCTCTGAGCGCTAATGGACGCCGACCGGACGTTCCCCGACAGAAGCGACTTGTAACGTAAGACTCGCCGGCGTGGGCGTCGGTAGCCGCGGCCGGTGGAAAACAAACGGGCAGCGGCTTGCACGTGCGCCCTTAATGAGCAGGCGGCGCCACGACACGGCAACTGAGGCCGCCCACGCAGCCGGGCCACGCCCACCAGGCACACGTGGAACAAACTATTCACTGGGACGTGCTCACGGAGAATATCCAAGTGGCGGCCCAGCACGTAATAAACTGCTCAAGAAACGCTCTGTATCATCTTTTTTTTTTTATTTTAAGGAAACCTCTTTCTCAATACTGTACAGTTCAGTCACATACATTTTTTTATTCCGTGATAAAGTGTTAATCCATACATATTATAAAAATGAATGTACATACGTATGTGTGTATGTACGTATCGCCTGTCCTCCTGACCCACTGGACCGATTTCGACCAAACTTCGTACACATGTCACTTACTGCCTGAAAAGAATCGCAGAGGGGTAAGAACCTCCTACGTCTCAAAACGTGGGGGTGAAAAAGCAGTGTAGCCCACGACGCGCGATTACCCATAGTTTAGTTATCCCGTATTTAACAATGAGAGCACTTACAGAATTGCAACAAACTTTACACATAACTGCAAACCTTTACGAAACTTTTTCTAGCTCGCTTCCCCCACTAGATGACGAAAGGAAAAAAAAGTTTATCGCCTAATACATTTTGCTGTTCATCCAGTAAAACTGCCGCATGACGTTTAATTTATTACCTCCTTACTATAACCTACATTCACGACACTCTTTGTAGACAGTATTCACATATACCACTGAATGTATCAACAAAATTAAATCACTGCACGACATACTGTTCAGGAGACATTACGCCATAAACACTGAGATGCGTGAAACACTGCTGCATCATGCAAGACGTTTTAATTTATCACTTATTTACTACGAACTCTGTTCGCAAATTTAGCAGACAGTAGCCACATATATCACTGGATGTACCCGCAAAATTATATCACTGTACAGCACACGGTTCAGGTGATACGACATAAACAATGAACTGCGTGAAACAAACTGCAGGACGAAATTCGCTAGGAACACAATTGAAATAGGTGTACAAATCCATGTGAAATATACATGAGATATATTTGACATGTATGCAAGCAGGAAAAGCCGTGGGTAGAAAGCTCATACTACATCCCTGGATCGATTCAACGAAATTTGGTACACATATTAACTATAGTTATCTAGCAAACATACACGACACATGTGTGCCACATTACCGATTACACGTGTGTGTGTGTGTGTGTGTGTGTGTGTGTGTGTGTGTGTGTGTGTGTGTGGAGCTCACGGGCGCCCAACGGCGATATTATCACCACCGTTACCCACTCTGAAGAAAACAAATGCGGATAAAATAGCGTAATGTTAACATATGTGCTTGGAGAACGAGGAAATACTAAAGTGGGCTATACAGGAGATTAAAACACGAGTAAAACGACGGAGGACCTCAAAGAAAGGCACACAGAAATGTGACTGGCTGGCCATTTACTAAAAACATAGGTGTGCCAGTCATCCTATGAACACATTGAAACCATTCCGCTAACATCTTGCGAAAAATATTGGGCAATTCACCTAGCTTTGAAACTCGAAACACAATCTTTGAACTTTACTTAAAATAGAGGGTAGATCCGTCGGCATATCCTCTGTCCGCCGCCGTTCGGAAAATAAAAGACAGTCCAATAATAATAATTATAAACTCGAAAGAATTACTGTCGGGGTAAGAACCATCAACCTCGTATTAGAGTGAGCATGATAACGTGGAGAGAGGGAGGGGTGTGGAGACGGACAGTCGAAGGAAGGAGGAGGAGACGGACACAAAAAATGTTCAAATGTGTGTGAAATCTTATGGGACTTAACTGCTAAGACCGCTCGGCTGATCCCGCGCGGCGCGACGGACAGAGACTGTGGGGAGAAAATATAAGCAGAGGAGCAGATGAACAGAGAGGGAGAGGACAAAATGAATAGAGAGAGGAGGAAGGAGGCGATGGACAAAGAGTGGTTGGGACAGGAGATGGACAGAGAGAGAGTCAGGAAGAAATGGATGAAGAGGGGAGGGGGCAGTTGGGGCATAAAGACATACTGGCGGCGAAGGAGGGGATGGACAGAAAGAGGGGGAGCAAGGAGATGGACTAGTACAAGAATGGAATAAATATTTTTCCGGGTAATTCGGTCAGTTTCAGATGTAAGTGCGGAAAAAGACTGACCTGAAATTTTTGGTCTGTAATGACAGAAAGATGGCAAGAGAAGAAAAATGTATTAAAGTATTGGCGAATACTTACGAATGTATGCTGAAAGATAATGCTTCAACTTTTTTGTGATAACTCTTAAAGCTTTTTGAATAAAAAAAACTTTATTAAGATTCTACATCGTTATTCTTCATCTCTACATGTGTTACTCAACATAGGCACCTTGGCAACGAACACATTTCTTTCAACGAGAGATCAATTTGTTGATACCGTCAGTGTAGAATGTTTGACTTTATTGACGGAGCCACGATCTCACCTCTGCTTGCATCACTTCATTACTATCAAAGTGAAGTCCTGGGAGGCGACCAAGTTGGGACTCTATGGAGGATGGTCGGTGACAGTGAAACGAAAGTGTCGGAATGTTGCTGATGTCGCAGCATCGTGTGTTGTCATGCATCTTCGAATTTGAAACTCAGTTACAGCATGCTGCTTCTCACGCATCAGAGTAGTTATGTTAGGGACCATCATGTTACACATTATAATTCGGAACTTTCTAGCAGCAGAGGGCTGCAAATATGTGGACTTGAAGAATAAAGATGTAGAATGTTAACAGCGTTTGTTTTATTTAAAGATCTTTAAAAGTTTTCTCATAAAAAATTCGGAGGCATTACTTTTCAGCCACCCTTGTATTCTGAGTAGTGATTTGTAATTTGGGCGGGGGGGGGGAGGGGGAGGGAGCAGTGGCGGTAGAAGCAATGTGTTAGCGGACAGTGCCCTATTCGGACGCGGGTGAAGGTCACTTCATAGGAGGAGGAACGCCACGGCCGCATGTTTACAAGTGATGCAAGCGTTTGGAAGAGGTTTGTGAAGGCGTTGACGATTACATACAAGTGCCCTGGACGGCCAGCATATAATCAGCCGATGAAATCATGAAAAATGTGGAAGGAATGATTATGAACGATCGTCGAATCACAGCGACGGAAGTCGCTGATGATACTGGCATATCTAAAGGCTCGTGCCATGAAATGTGTTCGGAAGTTTCATGTATGGTCATTCTATTCCATGAGAGCAGTTGTTTTTTAATTTTTATTTCTGCGACAGTGATTTTATATCAGCTGGTCTGCTCATGTATCATTATATCCAAATGATTTGTGCAAGTTAAGCTACATTCAGGTATGTGGTGCTGTACTAATAATAATTTATATAGTGGAACTCATGTAAGCCCTCCCTCAAACCTGTCGTGTTATATCTTCACAGATACGATGATGGCACCTTTAGTGTGTTGAAACCGGTCATCTAGTAAACAGTGTTTAAGCGATCTTGGCTTTTGAATTATTTATATAAATTCTTTCCGGCATCGTTTTCCGAACAAAAAACAACGAGAATGTAAGTTTAGCATCATGCAACGATGCCACCACAATGGCGCCTACTGCAAGTAAGAGAACTGCAACTTTCCAACTGTCCCTGACAGCAGTCGCAATGAATCTGGCGGACCCAATGGTGTGTGCCCACTGAACTACGCCTCCCGCAGCTCTGGACTACAAGCGAACTCTACGGCCACGATAGACGACGGCCAGCGGCACACACACTGCCCATCCTAGTTGCTTTGTATGACCTGGACTCTAATTCTTATAATATTATTTGTAATGAGACTCTGTTCGCTTGCAGAAATACAAGTTAAGTAAATATTCTGTTTACTGTGATTAACTTGTTCACTAATCATTTCTGCATCAGTTCAGCTTCACTACGGTGACAGTGGCCGCACCACTCTGTCGCCCACCCCTCATTACCGTTGTGTACCAAGTCGTACACAACAGCAAGTTTCTCAGGACTCACTACGCGAAGTCAACAAAAACGCAGAACTACTGAAATGTGTCGCAAAACAGCACGAGACATGAATATGACGTGGAAACTTATGACTCAATCGCCACAGTGGAAGCATTGTGGATCCCCAAGACAGAAAAAAAAGCTTGGTAAGTGCTGTCAAACAAGAAGGTTACGCTCACTGTGTACTACGGTTTTAATAGCATATTGTAAATGTACCACGTCGGCCCCGGTAGCTGAGTGGTCAGCGCGACAGAATGTAAATGCTAAGGGCCCGGATTCGATTCCCCGCTGGGTCGGAGATTTTTCTCCGCTCTGGGACTGGGTGTTGTGTTGTCCTCTTCATCATCATTTCATCCCCATCGACGCGCAAGTCGCCGAAGTGGCGTCAGATCGAAAGACTTGCACCCGGCGGACGGTCTGCCCGACGGGAGCAGCTAGTCACACGATATTTACATTTACAGTGTATCACGAGTAATTGCCACAAGGTAAATAAAAGTCCAGGCGGAACAATTCATGGATTTCGCATCATCATAATTCACGTTTCCTATTACGGTGCTTGTGCGTGAATTACTGGCAAAAATAAAGAACTGTAATGATGCCCCAAGTTCCAAATTAGCGAAACATGGCCCCATGTGACTGTTACCAAAAATAAAGAAAATAAGACATTCGCGACCCGTAGTTTTACAAGCTTGGATGGCATTAAAAACGAATCACTGAGAGCACTAAAAGCTATACCAAAGATCGAGTTCCAGAAGTGTTTCGAGGATTTGGAATATCGCTGGCATAATTATGCAGTATCTACACTGAAGAGCCAGAGAAACTGGTACACTTGCCTAATATCGTGTACGGCCCCCGCGAGTACGAAGAAGTGCCGCAGCACCACGTGGCATAGACTCGATTGTCTGAAGAAGTGCTGGAGGAAACTGTTGCCATGAATCCTGTAGGGCTGTCCATAAATTCGTAAGAGTTCGAGGGGGTGGAGATCTCTTCTCAACAGCACGTTACAAGCCATCCCAGATATGCTCAATAGTGTTCATGTATGGCGAGTCTGGTGGCTAGCGGAAGTGTTTAAACAGAGAACAGTGTTCCTGGAGCCACTCTGTAGCAATTCTGTACGTGTGAGGTGTCGCATTGCCCTGCTGGAATTGGACTCGCATTCGGGAGGACGACGGTTCAATCCCGTCTCCGGCCATCCTGATTTAGGTTTTCCGTGATTTCCCTAAATCGCTTCAGGCAAATGCCGGGATGGTTCCTTTGAAAGGGCACGGCCGATTTCCTTCCCCATCCTTCCTCACCCGAGCTTGCGCTCCGTCTCTAATGACCTCGTTGTCGACGGGACGTTAAACACTAATCTCCTCCTCCTCCCTGCTGGAATTGCACAAGTCCGTCGGAATGCACATGAATGGACGCAGGGGATCAGACAGGATGCTTACATACGTGTCACCTATCAGAGTCGTATCTAGTCGTATCAGGGGTCCCATATCACTCCAACTGCACACGCTTCAAACGATTACAGAGCCTCCATCGGCCTGAACAGTCCCCTGCTGACATGCAGGATCCATGGATTCATTCATAAGGTTGTCTCCATACCCGTACACCATCCGCTCGATACAATTTGAAACGAGACTCGTCCGACCAGGCAACATGTTTCCAGTCATCAACAGTCCAATACGACGCGCAAAGCTTTGTCTCGTCCAGTCATCAAAGGTACACGAGTGGGTCTTAGGCTCCGAAAGCCCACATCGATGATGTTTCGTTGAATTGCTCGCACGATGACATTTGTTGATGGTCCAGCACTGAAATCGCTGCGATTTGCGGAAGGTTGGCACTTCTGATCCCATTCTTGCATGATATTTTTCCGGTCGCATTGGTGTCGGAGATTTGAAGTTTTACCGGTTTCCTGATATTCACGGTACACCCGTGAAATGGTCGTACGGGAAAATCCAACTTCATCGCTACCTCGGAATGCTGTGTCCCATCGCTTGTGCGCCGACTGTAACACCAAGTTCAGACTCACTTAAATCTTGATAACCTGCCATTGTAGCGGCAGTAACGGATCTAACAATTGCGCCAGACACTTGTTGTCTTACATAGGCGTTGCCGACCCCAGTGCTGTATTCTGCCTGTTTACGTATCTCTGTATTTGAATACGCATCCCTATACCAGTTTCTTTGGCGGTTCAGTGTAATGGGGCCTTTTTCTTTCAGAATGATAAAAATGTCCGCTATTTTTGGAACACGCTTCGTGTACAGTAAATCTGTCGCTAAAGACTGCGTGGTTAAACAATAGGCATCGTATACAAAAAAAAAAAAAATTACAGGTTAAAGCCACCAGAGCATAACGGTGTGCGAGTTAATACCCCCTTCTAGTCGTTCTACGGACTTGGGCGGTCTTTCATACTGGAAAATACAACGCGAAAGGACGTCCGACAAAAAAATCCCGCCCACTTTCTCGTTGATCGTATTAACAAGTGAGCATTTTTTCCATCAGCGATGCGTTATCATCGCACCGGCGGCGCCGAAAGCATTGTTTTGGAAGTCAGTCGGCGCGCCTATTCGTCGACGCGGGCGCGATCGCCGAGCCGGAAATAGAACTGTCTGTCGCCCCCACCACAGAGGCGTGCCGCGCCGGGCTTTTTACAACCGCGACTTATCGGCTTATCGGCGCGAGGGCGGGGGAAGTCGCCGCAGGCGCGGATCTGGCCCTCTACCCCACCAGTCCAGGACTCCATCCGCCTTTCCGCCGCGTCGATACGTCTCCTCGGATATTTTTTGATACTGCCCTACGCTATCATTTCAGGGATGCTTCTGTCAGCGACGAACTTCGAGTAGGTCGGATAAAATCGGTTGTTGTTCCATAGAACATCGATGATTAACTTTTATGAAAGGCTGTTCAGAACTGGTAACAGTTCACATCGCCTGAGGAGGACGAGACGTCGTTTTGACGCGACACGCTGTATCTAAGCCAGCACGGGCTGTCTTCTGTCTTTCGTGATCATTCAGTGGGGCCCAACAACTTGGGAAACGCCACATAGGACTCCGCCGTTTTTAGCTGAAGCTTGTATTTAGTTGATTTCATATTATAATTTATGTAGTGTGTTTTATATTATAATTTATATTATGCACCAACACATTGAGGTTCTCGCAAAAAGGCGTCGGTATTGCTACAATGCGTTGTAATAAAACGACGAAACACGGCATACTGGTGGTTAAGGAACTTTCGTATTTGGTTACTTTCGTATAATAGCCAGCACGATGTATAAATACACGACGTTCTTGATACAATCTACATCTACACCCATACTCCGCAAGCCACCTGACGGTGTGTGGCGAAGGGTACCTTGAGTAACTCTATCGGTTCTCCCTTCTATTCCAGTCTCTTATTGTTCGTGGAAAGAAAGATTGTACGTATGCCTCTATGTGGACTCTAATCTCTCTGATTTTATCCTCATGGTCTCTTCGCGAGATGTACGTAGGAGGGAGCAATATACTGCTTGACTCCTCGGTGAAGGTATGTTGAAACTTCAACGAAAGGCCGTACCGAGCTACTGAGCCTCTCTCTTGCAGAGTCTTCCACTGGAGTTCATCTATCATCTCCGTAACGCTTTCGCGATTACTTAATGATCCTGTAACAAAGTGCGCTGCTCTCCGTTGGATCTTCTCTATCTCTTCTATCAACCATATCTGGTACGGATCCCACACCGGTGAGCAGTATTCAAGCAGTGGGCGAACAAGTGTACTGTAACCTACTTCCTTTGTTTTCGGATTGCATTTCCTTAGGATTCTTCCAATAAATCTCAGTCTGGCATCTGCTTTACCGACGATTAATTTTACGTAGACATTCCATTTTAAATCACTCCTAATGCCTACTCCCATATAATTTATGGAATTAACTGCTTCCAGTTGCTGACCTGCTATATTGTAGCTAAATGATAAGGGATCTTTCTTTCTATGTATTCGCAGCACATTACACTTGTCTACATTGAGATTCAATTGCCATTACCTACACCATGCATTAATTCGTTGCAGATCCTCCTGCATTTCAGTAAAATTTTCCATTGTTACAACCTCTCGATATACTACAACATCATCCTCAAAAAGCCTTAGTGAACTTCCGATGTTATCCACAAGGTCATTTATATATATATTGTGAATAGCAACGGTCCTACGGGACTCCCCTGCGGCACACCTGAAATCGCTCTTACTTCGGAAGACTTCTCTCCATTAAGAATTTGTTACTATTAAATGTCAATTAATAATATACGGTCCCGACTTAGCCTCATCCGACTTTCATCTGTTTCCACAAATTACAGAACCCCTTTGAGGGCTTCACTTTGATAGCGAAGAAGCGGTGCAGGCAGAGGTGAGGTTGTCACTCCGTCAACAAAGTCACACACTCTACAGTCACGGTAACTACAAACTGATCTCTCGAACGAAGAAAAGTTTTTGTCGCCAAGGTGACTGTGTTCAAAAACAAATATACAGACATGAAGACTAACGATGTACAACGTTAGTAACGTTTGTTTTACTTAAAAACATTTAAGAGCTTTTAAATGCAAAATTCGGACTTTTTAGCTTGTCTTCGTACCTATGCAGACTAAATACAGGAACATTCCTTCTGCGGTTCACGTTGTTTCAGTTACTTTCAAGTGCAAAGGAAGAAGTTTATTTTTCTGTACTTAATTCCAGCCGGGCGCGGTGGCCGAGCAGTTCTAGGCGCTGCAGTCCGGAACCGCGTGACTGCTTCGGTCGCAGGTTCGAATCCTGCCTCGGGCATGCATGTGTGTGATGTCCTTAGGTTAGTTAGGTTTTAGTAGTTCTAAGTTCTAGGGGACTGATGACCTCAGCTGTTAAGTCCCATAGTGCTCAGAGCCATTTGAACCATTTGAACTTAATTCCAACAACCAATACACTTATCTATCACAGGGGGAGCTTATTTCCAAGTACTTCTCGAAACACATATGTAAACACGAGTACTGTATGAAGCAGTCACGTTCCCACTTTCAAAGAAATGAAAGGTAGCAGTAGTTTCTAAAATTACAACAATGTACCAAATGAAGATACAGTGACCTGCTGTGTTAATTAGTCTGGTGTAATGGCTACCCACCGTTTCTAATTATAATCCGACTCCTGAAACCAACTTTCGAAAAAACAAAAAATAAACTTAGGTTGTTGAGAAACCTTAATGACTCCGTTGAGTGTATGTTACTGGATTCATTGCGAGCTGGCCTCAACTCGTTTTTTGCATGTACAGCGTGGCTAGCAGAGTCACAAATTAAAATTCAAAGTTTTTTCAAGTTTTGCAAGGTTCAGTTTTACTTTTTCCAGATGTCTTATTTTTGTTGTAGTATATAAACGATACTGCTTCCAGTCTACTTATATGTTCATAAAGAATTAAATTTTCCAAAAAAGGATGTCTGTCAGTATTCTATATCAAAACCGAAAATGATAAAATGAAAAATAATACACTGAACTCACGAAGTGTCTGTAGCTTAACACACAGCATTTATTGTTATACTGCACATACAAAATTTTCATGTAAGGTACTAAATACTGGTTTTATTTCGTTAAGCTGAGTTTCTCAATACATACAAGTATTCCTCCGAAACAGATTGCCAAATGATTTTAGGACGCAAAAAACACTAAGGTCACTCACTGAACATTATTGTGCTCATCCTGTAGTGCTTGAAAAATAGTAAGAGAAACAAATGTTTCTATTATGAAACCTGATGAAACACACTTCATCATTTGTTTTTCCATAACTTTGAAATTGATTCTTCTATTTCAGCAGCATCCGCTAAACATCTCATATCCTGAATTTCCAGTTCTTTGATTTGACTTCTTTTGCGTTTTTCATTGAGATTTCTACTCCATTTTCTTTTCTTTATCGCTCCGCAGCTTAACCAAATATTCCTTATATTTAGAACGTGCGTCACGCATTGAATCTATTAAATTTTGTTAATTACTATGCATTCCACACCTACAGCATCTTGGAGGGTGTCTCAGAGATTCTTAAGAAACTGAGTTGGCAGACTTGAAGACAGACGTAAACTATCCCGAGAAAGCCTACTTACAAAGTTACAAGAACCAGCTTCAAATGATGACTCTAGGAAAATACTACAACCCCGTACGTATTCCTCCCACAGGAATAGTGAGGGCAACATTAGATTAAATACAGCACGCACCGAGTCATTTAAACAAATTACAGCATGCACGGCGGCATTTAATCAATCATTCTTCCCGTGCTCTATACGTTAATGGAGGAGAAGAAACACTAACAACTGGCAGAATGGGACGTACCACTTCACTACTTCATTGCGATTTGCAGATGTGAACCCAGGCTAAGTCGAGCACTTATGTTTGTGTAAATAAATGAATAAAACGTTTTTACAATTGAAATGTACTGAAATAACAAAATTAAGTAATGTATATATTCAACAAGTTGCGTTGTTGTACGTGCTTATTTTTTTCTGGAGAGTTTGTGGAGTAGCTCCTCCCCTTTTATTCACTTCGTGACTGTTACTCTTCAAAAATTTGTTGATAGGCAAGGACCTTTTTATCGTCTCCTATTTCCTTATGTTTCTTCGAATGTGTGCTGCTTGCCGCGTAGAGGTAATGTTTATTAAAGTATTGCACCATGTACACACAGCATCTGTGATAACATTACCTCTATTGACCCACGAAAACTTGAACTGATAAGAAGCCTGATATACAGTTGTGTCTTTTACTTTTCCGATGATGGTATCGCGTAAACTTATCTTTTATCATAAATCTGAACAATAACAGCCGGCCGCGGTGGCCAAGCCGTTCTAGGCGCTTCAGTCCGGAACCGCGCGACTGCTACGGTCGCAGGTTCGAATCCTGCCTTGGGCATGGATGTATATGGTGTCTTTAGGTTAGTTAGGTTTAAGTAGTTCTAACTTCTAGTGGACTGATGACCTCAGATGTTAAGTCCCATAGTGCTCAGAGCTATTTGAACCAGTTTTTGAACTATAACAACTCGTATTGTACACCAACAACTAAACTTCACGCTATTATTCAGTGATACAAACGGGATCCAACCTGACTAAAGAGAACAGAAAGGAATACCTGTATTCCATTAGATTTTTGTACTTATTTCATTACATTATACTATAAAAACGTTATTTATCATATCTGCGTATATACAGATTAACGGCGCATATTAGGTGTGTAAATCTGAGACGTGCGCACAGTCGTAACTATTTACGTGTTCCTGCCGTGCTGCAAGCCCTGTTATCAGCATCCGGGTCGGCCGTATTTTGTCAACATTCGAAGTCGCATTGCGAAGGGAAACAAAAACACGGAAGAAAATTTTTTTGTTCCTGTTTTAACACTTAAGGCTAGCGCGCACGGGTGGTTTTTGTCACTCTTGTCCAGTCTGTGGGTCTGTGTGCGCGCGGGTGACAAAATCGTCGCTTTCCGTGCATTCTCCGCTCCCCATTTGGTCGCCTACTGTCAGCAAAGTGGGTCCTATGAATAAAACGAAGGATGCACTTGATTCTCGGATTTTTTTAGTGTTAAACCTGAGCGAAAGAACATCATAAAAATTAATAACTGCTGTATTACAAACCTTGAGACCTGTTTCTCGTAACGAAACCGCACGGGCGACTGCTTTATGAGCGGACCATGGTACGTCATACTTAACTGAAATTATCTCGTGTCAGAAAACTAACATTTCCGACTTTTTGCAGGAGACGAAATTGTGCTGTATTCTTAAAATTTCGTTTGCACTGTGTGTTCACCTAACTTCTATACCAAAAGGTATCTCGCATGTCGAAAATTCGGTAACATCATCAGAAAATGCATCTTCGTAAACTGTCCGTATATCGTCTTTATTTGTTGCCGCACATAAAACTATAATCGAAACGTAGTGCAGTTATTCCAGAACTCATTGATGCCAATTCCATAACTGTACACTGAGTTTGCCTGTTTGAGCGAGCTGAATGAAATGTATGTTAATAAGATTAACATGCCAAGTAATTCATCAAAACTTTCGAAACTCATTCGCAAATATTGAAAAAAATTCTTTGGATGTTGGCGAAGTCTATGAAACATTGTTTAGAACTTTCCACTTAATAGCCTGCCACTCCAAAGAGGCTCTAACCAATATTCTTTTTTACGATATTGTCTTTTGTGTCTCGCGAGACCGCAGTAATAATGACAGTCTCTCGCTAATCCATACGGTGATAGCCTCGTAGGTAGCTGTCGTTATCCGTGGACTGGCTAAAATTTTGTGATTTTTCGGAAGTTACAACTCGTGTGTACAAATATGTGTGGACAGCATTTTTATGATTGTTGAATTTTCTACTTTAAATATATGTTTGGATATCGTTAGTGTTAAACCTGGCTTCACAGATGAAACCTCAATTTAATAGTAATTACGTTTACAGAAACACAAAACTCAAGATCAAAGCAAAATTTAGTGTTTATAGAGGACTACAGTGTGATACAGATTGAAACACAGAGATACATAGTCCAACTTCACATTCACTGGACTCATAAGCTCTGATTCAGTTCTTGTTGCCGGCCGCGGTGGCCGTGCGGTTCTGGCGCTGCAGTCCGGAACCGCGGGACTGCTACGGTCGCAGGTTCGAATCCTGCCTCGGGCATGGGTGTGTGTGATGTCCTTAGGTTAGTTAGGTTTAAGTAGTTCTAAGTTCTAGGGGACTTATGACCTAAGATGTTGAGTCCCATAGTGCTCAGAGCCATTTGAACCAATCAGTTCTTGTTACCTGCCGAGAATCCTTCAGAAGAACACAATCTGTGAAAATAATATGATAAACGTATGCAGTAACATATCTACAAAAAGTCTAGGATTACTGCTATTTTCAGACGAAATGTAATCTGAATCATTGTCAAATGGTTCCTGTCCATCATCAGCGGACTTGTCAAGGACTTTGTAAATCATTTACTCCAAAATGATCTCCTCCTCACTGCACATTTTGAAACAAAATCAACTCACAAGCACCCAAACGCTCGAAACAGAGACAACTTGAACGTCAGCTAACGCCCACGGCACAAAAACGAATGAGAATGGTTTCAAAACTGAAGATTTTTTCCGCCGATACCGCTATTGCCGTCTAGCAATCACAGCAGAAATTACGAAGCGTGCAGACCTCATAGAAGTTTGCAGGAGCTGTACATATACGTTCAACACCATAGTGACTGGCGTGACGCAGTAAAATGTCCGCCTGCACATTTTCTTCCGCAAGCGCCGTAATAGTATGTCTACTGCTCGTTAAGCGTTAATAAGAAAAGAAAATACTAACTGTATTATTTATTATATAACAGTAATACGACACGTATTCGGAAGGTAAGGACCGATTAGGTTCGAAATGGAAACCACTATGGAGATCCGATGGAACTTTGGACAGATGTGTTGGGCAGTGTCTTTAGTGTGCCTGTCGATCGCTTCACGTTGCTCTTTTCAGTTCAGAGCGCAAAGTGGCCATTCAGAAATGTCAAAAACAACAGTGTCCCCCGCCAAGTATGTGGATCTGGTGAGAGATTTCGCCTGAAGCTATGCAGCCCACATAAATGTAATGCGTTTCTTTCTTCAAGACAATTTTCAGCTGCATTCTTCAGGAGCAATGAAGACGCTCCTGCAGTGTTTTCGATGGGAAGTGTTTGATCACTCACAATACAGCCCTTAACTGGCTCCCTCCGTTGCTCATCTCTGCTCACATGAACCGCAGGCTACGAAAACATTTTGGCACAAACAACAAAAGGCAGACCAGCGTAGAGAATTGGTGGAAAGCACAGGCAGTTGCTTTCTGTGACGAGGGTACTGGAAAGTTTGTACAACGCCACCACAAATGTCTAACTCAGAGCGGCGACTATTTAGAGAGGTAGTTAGAAGGTGTGGCTGACTGTTGCGCATTTTTTTTTTTTAACTTTCACTGTGGTTTTCATTTCGTGACCGATCGGATCTTACTTTCCAAACAACCCTCGTAACAGAAAAGATTGTTTTAAATTGCAGGACTGCGTTTGAATTTCCCGGCTTTTTACCGGTTTTTCAAAATTATCTGACATTCACTGCTAATTCCCGGTTTTCAAGGATTAAAGGCCATCCTGATGTAAATCAGCAAGACTTCTTACTTTCGGGTTTGATGAAGGCGTATCTATTAGGAAAAAAACGTTATTAAAACATATCAGCATTATTCTTGTAAACACTTAAGTGTCTCCATTATCCACAGCCCTTTTCACATGAACGCAGAACTTTTCACCTCACGGCTTGTGAACCGAGCGATCACGATAGCAGACAGATAGCTCTTGCAGTCTCTGATACCGCACGTGACGTTAAAATGACGGATAAAATCGGTTATTGCTCCATCGAACAACGATGATTAACAGGATTCGAAATGTGGAAAGACTTTGCACAAGCCAAATATTATCAACAGCGATCATCTGTGTTCCAAGATTATCCGCAACCAACGAAAGTGAATCCGTTCACGAAGTACTTTCAAGAAAATTATCGTTCTTTCGTTTGTTCAGACAACATACGTGAATGCAGTCGGGTGACATCTTCGACAACCGCCTAGATTTAAGACAATTGAACACCCCGTGTTTACAAGGCACAAATGCAGAGAGAGAGAGCGCTGTGCAAGGGAATTCACGTCCTCTGTAGACGTGGCTACACCGAGCAAGAATCATAATACCGTATATGCAGAGAGATGTACTCACAAACAGGAGTCGTCGAACATCGCACAGAGTGGTTGTAAGAAATCAGTGGAATGAATCATTCGTGAACTCCAAAGTGTTACCAACAGTATAGTTAGCACAGGGGCAGTCAACCTCTTTTTATCTACCAGCCACATCTGTATCTCCGTTAGAAGTAAAATTTTCTAACCGTAATGATAGTTTATAAAGAAGAGTCACAGCAAATTAAAGGATATACACTGAACGCCAAAGAAGCTGGTATAGGCATACGTATTCAGGTACAGAGATATGTAAACAGGCAAAATACGGCGCTGCGGTCCGCAACGCCTATATAAGGCATCAAGAGTCTGGCACAGTTGTTAGATCGGTTACTGCTGCTACAACGGCAGGTTATCAAGATTTAAGCGAGTTTGAACGTGGTTTTACAGTCGGCGCTCGAGCGATGGGGCACAGCATCTCTGAGGTAGCGATGAAGTGGGGATTTTCCTGTACGACCATTTCAGGAGTGTACCGTGAATATCAGGCATCCGATCAAACATCAAATCTCCGGCACAGATGCGGCAGGAAAAAGATCCTGTAAGAGCGGGACCGACGACGACTGAACAGAATCTTTCAACGTGAGAGAAGTGCAACCCTTCCGAAAATTGCTGCAAATTTCAATGCTGGACCATCAAGATGTGTCAGCGTGCGAACCATTCCACGAACCATCAGCGATACGGACTTTCGGAGCCGAAGAACCACTCGTGTACCCTCAATGACTGCTCGACACGAAGTTTTATTCTTTGCCTAGGCCCGTCAACGCCGGCATTGGACTATCGATGACTGGAAAACATGTTGCCTGGTCGGACAAGTCTCGTTTCCAATTGTATCGAGCGGATGGACATGTACGGGTATGGAGAAAAACTCATGAATCCATGGACCCTGCATTCCATAAGGGGATTGTTCAAGCTGATGGAGGCTCTGTAATGGTGTGGGACGTGTACAGTTGGAGTGATATGGGACCCCTAATACGTCTAGATACGTCTCTGACAGGTGACACGTACGTAAGCATCCTGTCTGATCACCTGCATCCATTCATGTCCCGTGTGCATTCCGACGGGCTTGGACAATTCTAGCAGATCAAAGCGACACGACACACGTCCAGAATTGTTACAGAGTGACTCCGGGAGCGCTCTTCGAGTTCAAACACTTCGGCTGGCCACCAGACTCCGCAGACATGAGCATATCTGGGATGCCTTGCAACGTGCTTCTAAGAAGAGATCTCTAACCCCGCGTACTGTTATGGATTTATGGACAGCCCTGCAGGATTCATTGTGGGAACTCCCTGCAGCACTACTTCAGACGCCGGCCGAAGTGGCCGTGCGTTTCTAGGCGCTGCAGTCTGGAACCGCGAGACCGCTACGGTCGCAGGTTCGAATCCTGCCTCGGGCATGGATGTGTGTGATGTCCTTAGGTTAGTTAGGTATAACCAGTTCTAAGTTCTGGGTGACTAATGACCTCAGAAGTTGAGTCCCATAGTGCTCAGAGCCATTTGAACCATTTGAACTACTTCAGACATTAGTAGAGTCCATTCCACGCCTTGTTGGGGCACCCCTGTGTGCTCGCGGGGGACCTACACGATATTAGGCAAGTGTACCAGTTTCTTTGGCTCTTCAATGTAACAATAACAATTATTTAGGAAATATTTTATGTCAAATTTTTATGAAAACCAAATGAAAATGTTTTTAAAACCCCTACACCATGAAACATGGAGTCAGGACCAGGTTGACTACCACTGTGACTGCGCGCAGTGACAATGGTCGAGCAGCTCATCATATGCTACACATCTTTTTTAGTCAATGCAAAGCGACGCCTGAGGTGACGCAAAGAGCAACGCCACATGACACTGGAAACTTGAAACGAGGGAAATGGTTTGATGAATTACGCTATACCCTATGGCGGTCATATGGAAGGGTTTGGGTTTGATGCATACCTGTCAACTACCGTGTATAGTGACAACAGTGAAGTATGGAAGAGGTGCTGTTTAGTGACGAAGCCACCTTCCATACCTGCAGCATAGTGTTCGGATATGGAGCGAGCAGAAACCGAGTCACTTAATCGAACATGTACGAGACTCGCCTAAAGTGTTTTTTTTTAGTGCTGTAAGATTAACACGATGTATTGTCTTTCCTTTTTTGCCGACACAACTGTAACTGGCGTATCGTATCTGGACATGGTTGAACACTATCCAATGCCTCAATTACAATATGACATGGACACAGAATTTACTGAATGTAATTCCATATTCTGATGGAGTATGGGACTACGGCTGTTCAATATTCAATGAAAACAATATCAATCTCCGTTATATAGGTTTATTTCTAGGCAGCCAGTTTCAGTTGCTGACTGTTGTCCAACTAGCACGTATGCCCGTAATAGCTATTACGAGACTAGTTAAAGGCACTACTATATTTGTAACACGAAGGTTACTGGAGATGACATAGTGTAATGTCGAAACTGGTTGCTTAGAAATAAACCTATAGAACAGCGACTGGTATTGTTTTTATTGAACAGAATTTACTTTCCAGCAAGATGGAGTGTCACTATATTATCATGGTGAAGTTGTCGCTTATCTCGGTAGGAATGTGCCGACTTGGGTTAGACGCGGTGCAACACCATCCTAGCCACTACGATCACCTAATTTAACCCCCACGGACATCTGTGTATGGGGTTCCGTTAAAGATAACGTGTTTGTTTCTTCGCTTCCGGGAAACGTCGACGAACTGCGACAACGGATAATACAAGCAGTTGCCACCATGCATCAAGACTTGGAGGAGAGTAGTGTTTTACGTCCCGTCCACAACTGGTTCATTACAGAAGGAGCACAAGCTCGGATTAGGGAAGGAAATCGGCCGTGCTCTTACAGAGGAACCATTCCGGCATCTGCCTGAAGCGATTTAGACAAAACCTAAAACAGGATGGCCAAAGGCGGGTTTGAACAATCAGGCGAGTCTATCGTACTAACCACTGCGCCGCTCGCTCGATACATCAAGAGCTGTTTCATAGGATTAGGCACGAAACTGATTGACAGATAGGACATTTGTTGTTTAGAAATTTGTGGTAAGTTTCTATGGGACCAAACAGCTGAGGGCACCGGTCCCTAGGGTTACACACTACTTGAACTTAACCTAACTTACGCGAAGGACAACACACGTACCCATGCCCGAGGGAAGACTCAAACCTCCGACGGGGGGTGGGGGGGGAGGGGGCGGAGGGGGCGGGGGGGGGGAGCCACGCGAACCATGGCGAGGCGCCAGAGACGGCGCGGCTACCCCGCGTAGCACATTTGTCGAGTTACAAAAGAACATGGAACATTTGTAGATAAAAGTGAAGATATATTGCGCTCAGTGCTGTATCAGACATTAATGTAAGTTATTTGCCTTTTTCACAAGTAAAGGTTACTTGCTTTATAAACACCTTGTGTCGTACTACGTCATCCCTTGTGAGGTAAACTGAGGAGCTACTCGATTGAGAAGTAACGGCTCCGGTCTCGGAAACCGACATACGGCCGGGAAAACGGTGTGCCGACCATATGCCTCTCTATGAACGCATCCACTGACGTCTGCGGACTGAGGATGACACGGCGGCCGGTCGGTACCGTTGGGCCTACATGGCCTGTTCCGGAGGAGTTTAGTTTAGTGTCGTACTACGGTAGTGTGGCTCGCGGATCTCTATGTGTACCAAAACTGCAGTTACGAATAGTAGTAGTAGTAGTAGTAGTAATAATAATTACTTAACTTTATTTTTTTGAGGTGATAATTATAAACCTGTGACTGCCCCTCGTATTTACGTCAAGTGTTCGCTTTTAGTCTTTCTCTCAGTAAACGAACTTCTTTGTGATCTCTATGAGAAAAATTGTACGCGTTAGATCGTGCTTGCCTCCTACCTTGTGGCAGCGTACCTCGAAGCTCCCCTTTCACATTTCCGCCTACCTGGGCTGCCTCGTGTCACCCACGAGTAGCTGCGCCGCGGTGTGGGAAAGATCTCCATCTCGGCCGTCGTCGCAGGGTGCCTCTGTGACACAGTTCCGCTCCGCACGCCACTCGATCAGCTCGCGCTGTCGCCGCGCGCGCCTGCGATGTTTCTTGCGCGGCCCTGTCAGCTGCAGCCAGCCAGCAGGCACACTGTGTCTCCGCGTATTCCCCAAAAGGACAGCGCCAGCAATTCCGGTCGACGGGGCTCGAATGCCGATGAGGTATACATAATGTAAGGCTTTCTTTGGGCCGTAATATAGAGCAGCAGTTGACGCCTGTTGCCTTACTTGGCACGTCCATTACCGACGATCGAGCACGACTCACCTTGCAACCACCCCCCCTCCCCCCGCCGCCTGTATTTACAGGGTCATCGAAATAACTTTCGCCAGTATGAAGTCCTTTGAAGGTCAAAATAAGCATAAACGAACGAATTATGTTCATTATAAGACAATAAAAAAACGAACATTGACAATGACTGAAGACTAGAAATGCTGAAAGTGCCGAAATTCCTTATTTTCATCTTTTCTATAAACCACTAAATGTGCCACGGCTAATAATCCCTAGAAAATCAATCGTGTAATTCCGCCCCTTATCACACTATACGAGTTGTGTTCTACAAGTAATGCAGCACATTTCTTTTCTCAGCCATTTCGAGTTTGAAAAATGCAGAATTTGTTGTGGGACATCGCGGAATATTCCCTCCTCTGCTCCTATTGTTTCATGAATTTCCGATATGTGGCGGCACCTTATGTAGCCTTCAAAATGGCGCCTGTAACGGAAGTTCGTTCCAAACAGAGAGCTGTCACTGAGTTTCTTTTGGCGGAATAGCAGAGCAACACAGATATTCATAGGCGCTTGTGGAATGTATACGGAGACCTGGCAGTGAACAAAAGTACGGTGAGTCGTTGGGCGAGGCGTCTGCCATCTCTGCAACAAGGTCACGCAAACCTGTCCAATCTCCCGCGAGCCGGCCGGCCGCACACAGCTACTTCAACATGTTCGTCGCAACAAAAATGCAAACGAAGTTCTTCTTCTCCATGAGAACGTAAGGACCCACACAAGTCTGCTACAGCTCGGATCACGCACTTCCGGCTTCTATCTGTTTGGCCCAATGAAAGATGAACTCCGCGGGAAGCACCAGAGGTTATTGATGCAACAAGATGTTGGGTCCCACGTCAATCAGTAGAGTGGTACGATGCGGGTACACAGGCCCACCCAGTAGGGTGGCGTAAGGCCGTCGCATGGACGGAAATTATGTCGAAAAATAGAGCTTTGTAGCCAAAAGTGTGTGGAATAATATGGGACCCTGAATAAGACCAACCTG
Organism: Schistocerca nitens; assembly: GCF_023898315.1. Taxonomy (NCBI): domain Eukaryota; kingdom Metazoa; phylum Arthropoda; class Insecta; order Orthoptera; family Acrididae; genus Schistocerca; species Schistocerca nitens. Next base: position 391,749,839 of record NC_064620.1, read on the forward strand.
CTTTCAGAAGAAAAGTGTTGCATTCTCATTGGACGCCTTTCGAAAGGTGTGTGTTGTCGTCGAGATATACAGGGTGGTCGGAAATTCCAGTTACAGACTTCTTGGACTTGTAGAGGGGAGTGAGTACATCGTATTTTGAATAGGAACCCATGTCCGGAAACGTCATCCAACAGGACTACGGAGCGTTAAAGTTATAGGCACGGGCGTCTGTAAATGTACGTATACACGCGGTGATTCCGTGATGATGTTACAGACTTTCTAGGATCATGGAGAACGATAAACGTATTAATTTGAAGTAAGGATCCCTGTACCGGAAAAGAACGAGTCGAAAGTTCTAAAGGAAAACCGTTCTGATACCTCTGACAGTTGAATACACGTACCGGTTCTTGTGTTGCGAAGAGTGTAGGGTTGGTAACTTTCAGTGGTGGTAGTGTGGACAAAAACGAGAAAAATGTCCAATAAACTCGGGCTCTAAATTGCATACCTGAGGAGCTAGGACCATTCGTTCATATTCCCTAATGTGAAACACATGTCCTCTACTAAGCAAGTGTTCATGGCTATTAACGTACGCAGAGTATGTTCCATAGGGTTGAGGTGTGTGGGTAGGAAGATAGGGTCTGTTAGATAGGCGTGGCGATAGATAGGAGTTGAGGTGGATAGTAGGATATGCAGGTGGTGGAAAAGAGAGGATGAGGAGTAGTGTGTCGTGTGGCTAAGGCAGTGGTTGAAAAAAGAAAGGGATGGGGATGGATGGCGAGGGAAAGGAGAGAGGTGTGGGACAGATGGGGAAGAGTTAATGTTAGTAAGATGATTCATTTGCGTGTGCGGCCTGAAGTGACTAATTTTTTATCTGGTGAGCTTCTCCGTGATATGAGGAACGCTTCATAAGCCGAGCGTGTCTGACCGCGATAGCTAACATGTTATAACCTGAAACTTCCTGGCAGATTAAAACTGTGTGCCAGACCGAGACTCGAACTCAGACCTTTGCCTTTCGCGGGCAAGTGCTCTACCAACTGAGCTACCCAAGCACGACTCATGCCCCGTCCTCACAGCTTTAATTCCGCCAGTACCTCGTCTCCTACCTTCCAAACTTCACAGAAGCTCTCCTGTGAACCTTGCAGAACTAGCGCTCCTGGAAGAATGGATATTGCGGAGACGTGGCTTAGCCACAGCCTGGGGGATGTTTCTAGAATGAAATTTTCACTCAACAGCGGAGTGTGCGCTGATATGAAACTTCCAGGCATGTTATAACCTGTTCCTCGCTCGTTTTCATGTAAACAACAAACAATAGTACATTTTACTTTATTTCAACTATTTTAGGCGTGAACCTTTTGTGTCCACCGCTTTATGATCGAAAGGCAATGTAAGGCTAGAAACATAAACGGAGCTAAGAATTCAAGGAAATCCGCAAGTAAAAAACAGAGGGACGGGTGTTGCTCAGAAAGAACTATCACAACGTGATGTAAGGGTTCAAACTGGTTGATAATTCCATCCTATGAAATATTCCTCGCCTTCCACTGACCAACAAAATTAAGTGCCGAAAAAAAGAAATCACGGTTTTCTCGAAGTGAAAAACAGGAAATTTTATTTCTCGTTGTGTCAGTGATGGCAATACTATATTCATCTTTATCGCTGTACACATGCAGTGATTCCTTGGAACTGAAACATGTCACATCTTAGACAAAATATTCATTTTTACTTTTTTTAAATTTCTAAACTTACTACACTTTTGGAACATCTTTTCTGTCAAACGTTACAAATGGCGTGAAACAATCAAAATTTGCTTTCCTTCGAGTGGAATTATTTGTAATGTGTACCTCTCATGATTCTTTCCTGTTTTCTTGCATTTTGATACTTGGCGCTTTCAGCGTTTTCCATTTCAGAGTTGCACACCTCTGAATTGTTTGGATGATTTCCTTCAATCGGTCCTGGTGGGTATTCCAGACACTAACAGTACTGACAAACGAATCGCACTAGACTTCTATACGCCGTCTCCTTTACAAATGAGCTACACTTTCCCAAAGTTCTCCCAATAAAGCGAAGTCGAGCACTTGCCTTCCCTACCACCAACTTGACGTGCTCACAGCATCTGATATGGCTCTGCAACCTTACGCCTAGATATGCAGTCGATGTGACGGTGTCAAGCAGCGCCCTACTAACGTTGTATTCGAACTTTATATGATTATCTTTCCTGTTCATCTGTATTAACCTACATTTTTCTACATTTACAGCAAGCTGCCATTAATCGCAGCAACTAGAAGTGTCGTCTAAGTCACCTTGTACACTCCTACAGTCACTCAACAAGGACACCTTACCGTACACCAGTGTCATCAGCATACAGCCGTAAATTTCTACTCTTCCTGTGCATCGGATTATTTGTGTCTACAGAGAATAAGAATGGTCGTACCACACTTACCTGGGGCACTCCTAAAATACCCTTATCTCTCGTAAGTAATTGTGGGTGCACATCTGTATTTTTTCGATGTTCTTCACAGTCAGACCAAAATCACAGCAAGGAATAAATGTTTTAATGTCTAGCTCCAGCCATTCTTTTATTCGAGGTGACCGTACCAAATGCATATACACTGCCGTATTTCGATGTATACGTAAAATGAAGCGATACACAGATGATGCTGACAGGAGCTGAAAACTTATGCACACTGAGCCAGAACATTATGACGACAGGCAACCGCGCGACTGAATACAGTCCAGTGAAGTTGTGGGGACGTGACGTAATAAGAAAAATATGCAATGAGATGAGAAAAGTGATGGGATATCGATACGGACATATACAGGTGGCGGTACAATCGCGCACACAAGTTATAAAAGGCCAGTGCATTGGCATTTGTACTCAGGTAATTCATCTGAAGAGGTTTCCATCATGATTACGGTCACGCGACGACAATAACAGATTTGAACACGGAATGGCAGCTGAAGCCAGTTGTATGGGACATTCCATTTAGGAAATCGTTAGATCCACAGTGTAAAGAGTGCGTCGAGAATACCAAATTTCAGGCATTACTTCTTACCACAGGCAACGCAGTGGCCCACGGCCTTCACTTAACGACCTACAGCAGTGGCGTTTGCGTAGAGTTGTCGGTGCTAAGAGACAAGGAACACTGTGCGAAATAACAGCAGAATTCAATGTGGGCCATGCGACGAATGTATCCATTAGGACAGTGCGGCGAAATTTGGCGTCAATGGGCTATGGCAGCAGACGACCGTCGCGAGTGCCTTTGCTAACAGCGCTTAGCACGACTTCGGCTACAGTGCCTCTCTTGGGCTCGTGACCATATTGGTTGGACTGGAAAACTTTGGCCTGGTCAGGTGAGTCCCAATTTCAGTTGGTAAGAGCTGACGGAACGGTTCAAGTGAATGATTTGGCCACCGAGATCGCCCATGGGACGTAATCGATAGATCAGTTCGAGCACAAAATACTGCACTGGCAACACTTCCGCAATTGTGAACGGCTGTAGAGACAGCATGGCTTAGTATTTCTGCGGGGGACTTCCAACGACTTGTTGAATCCATACCACGTCAAGTTTCTGCACTACGCTGGGCAAAATAAGATCCGACACGATATTAGGAGTTATCCTATGACTTGTATACGAGAATCAGAAGAAAGGGAAATCGCGTAGCGACGATACGGGCCATAAACAGGGAAATCGCGTAGCGACGATACGGGCCATAAACAGGGAAATCAGTCGACGTAAGCAACGCGCCCACGGGCAGACTATTATGGCATGGGACGTGGGAACAAGCATCTCGGAAACGGCGAAGCTGGTTGACCTTTCGTGTGATACTGTTGTGAACATCTAGGCCTATGAAGAGTGGTTGACATCGGTGAAACCATGGGCAGACGGCAAGCTGTGAGTCGTCCACACCTCATAACAAAAACATAGTAGGTCGGAAGCTCGTCCGCAACAGAGGAAAATGCTGGTGCAGGTGTAAGTATTTCGGGGCACACTCTTCAGCTCATATCGTTGAACAGGGCGCTCCTACGTTGACCAAACGACGTTACGATTGCGGTGAGGCCCAAAATCACATACGACGGTTGGAACTTTAATAGTGGTAACTATTTATTTACAGTTCGTACAAAATAGATACGTGTTTCAAAGTTTTACTGACCTTCACTCACCAACATTGTATTTAACCCGTTGCCACCGACGTGGAAGTCGTATGATACTCTTAACAGTGCCAGTTGTGTTGACGGTTCGAGCGGTGCGGTCTATTGCCCGACGAATTTGTAGCAGTTCTGAAGCGAATGCCGTGAAGTGTTTTCTTCACTATAGAAATCGATTTGAACTGACGAGGGCTTAAGTCAGGGGAGTGCAGTAGGTGGTATAGCACTTAGCAGCCCCATCAGTCAAACCAATCAGTAACAGCTTGCACTGTACGTGCATGAGCATTGTCCTGCAAAATGATGGTCAGGTCCTGCAGAAAGTGTCATCACTTCTTTCTCTATGCTGTTCATTTTTGGAACACAACCTACTACCAGCTTAGAGACAGAGGTGATGACGCTTTATGCAGGACCTGACCATTTTGCAGGACAATGCTCAAGCGCGTACAGCGCGAGCTGTTACTGATATTAAACTTGCTGGCAGATTAAAAGTGTGCCGGACCGAGACTCGAACTCGAGACCTTGCCTTCCTGATTTGTTTGACTGATGGGGCTGCTAAGTGCTATATCACCTACTGCACTCCCCTGACTTAAGTCCCCGTGAGTTCAACTCGATTTCTAAACTGAAGGTAACACTTCACGGCATTCAGAACTGCTACAAAGTCGTCGGGCAATAGACCGCGCCGCTCGAACTGTCAACACGACTGGCTCTGCTTAGAGTATCCTACGACTTCCACATTGCTGGCAACGAGTTATACACAATGCTGGTGACTACTTTGAAGGTCAGTAAAACTTTGAAATACGTATCTATTTTGTAAGACCTGTAAATAAATAGTTGCCGCTATTGAAGTTCCAGCCCTCGTATATTGGTACGAGATTATCGAGACTGGACTGAGGATCCATGGAAACGAGTCGCTTAGTCGGATGAATCGCAGCTCTTGTTATACTAGATCAATGGTCGTGTCCGGATACGCCGTCATGCAGGCGAACAGTTGCTCGTAACATTCACCGCGCCACGAACGCATGCCTATGAAGCCAGTATTATACTATGGGAGACATTCACCTCAGATGCCATGGCACCCGTGGTAGTAATCAAGTGCACCATGGCAACTGTGGCCTACGTGACCTGGATACCTTCATGTTTCATACCTGACAGCGATGGTATTTTAGAGTAGAACAAATGCCGATGTCACTCTGCCAGGATTGTGCCAAGGTGGTTTGAGGAGTTGAACTCTCGTCGATGTTTTGGCCACCAAATTTGCATGTCCTGAGCCTGATGGAATACATATGGGACGCAATAGGGCAATACTTCCTGCTCACAAACTACCAGCCCGAAATCGCGTGACTTGTGCACGTATACAGGGTGTTACAAAAAGGTACGGCCACACTTTCAGGAAACATTCCTCACACACAAAGAAAGAAAATGTGTCCGGAAACACTTACTTTCCATGTTACAGCTCATTTTATTACTTCTCTTCAAATCACATTAATCATGGAATGGAAACACACAGCAACAGAACGTACCAGCGTGACTTCAAACACTTTGTTACAGGAAATGTTCAAAATATCCTCCGTTAGCGAGGATACATGCATCCACCCTCCGTCATATGGAATCCCTGATGCGCTGATGCAGCCCTGGAGAATGGCGTATTGTATCACAGCCGTCCACAATACGAGCACGAAGAGTCTCTACATTTGGTACCGGGGTTGCGTAGACAAGAGCTTTCAAATACCCCCATAAATGAAAGTCAAGAGGGTTGAGGTCAGGAGAGCGTGGAGGCCATGGAATTGGTCCGCCTCTACCAATCCATTGGTCACCGAATCTGTTGTTGAGAAGCGTACGAACACCTCGACTGAAATGTGCAGGAGCTCCATCGTGCATGAACCACATGTTGTGTCGTACTTGTAAAGGCACATGTTCTAGCAGCACAGGTAGAGTATCCCGTATGAAATCATGATAACGTGCTCCATTGAGCGTAGGTGGAAGAACATGGGGCCCAATCAAGACATCACCAACAATGCCTGCCCAAACGTTCACAGAAAATCTGTGTTGATGACGTGATTGCACAATTGCGTGCGGATTCTCGTCAGCCCACACATGTTGATTGTGAAAATTTACTATTTGATCACGTTTGAATGAAGCCTCATCCGTAAAGAGAACATTTGCACTGAAATGAGGATTGACACATTGTTGGATGAACCATTCGCAGAAGTGTACCCGTGGAGGCCAACCAGCTGCTGATAGTGCCTGCACACGCTGTACATGGTTCGGAAACAACTGGTTCTCCCGTAGCACTCTCCATACAGTGACGTGGTCAACGTTACCTTGTACAGCAGAAACTTCTCTGACGCTGACATTAGGGTTATCGTCAACTGCACGAAGAATTGCCTCGTCCATTGCAGGTGTCCTCGTCGTTCTAGGTGTTCCCCAGAGGCGAGTCATAGGCTGGAATGTTCCGTGCTCCCTAAGACGCCGATCAATTGCTACGAACGTTTCCCTGTCGGGACACCTTCGTTCTGGAAATCTGTCTCGATACAAACGTACCGCGCCAGGGCTATTGCCCCGTGCTAATCCATACATCAAATGGGCATCTGCCAACTCCGCATTTGTAAACATTGCACTGACTGCAAAACTATGTTCGTGATGAACACTAACCTGTTGATGCTACGTACTGATGTGCTTGATGCTAGTACTGTAGAGCAATGAGTCGCATGTCAACACAAGCACCGAAGTCAACATTACCTTCCTTCAATTGGGCCAACTGGCGGTGAATCGAGGAAGCACAGTACATGCAGACTAAACTAAAATGAGCTCTAACATGGAAATTAAGCGTTTCCGGACACATGTCCACATAATATCTTTTCTTTATTTGTGTGTGAGGAATGTTTCCTGAAAGTTTGGCCGTACCTTTTTGTAACACCCTGTATTCGCTGTCACATATCTCCGCAACGCTACCAAGGAGTTTACGAATCCATGCCAAGTATATCACTGCTGTATTGCGTTTCGAAAGTAGACAAACATGGTGTTAAGAAGATGGGTGTGTTTTGATTAATCGGTGTATAAATTCAAAGGTAAAGGGAGGTTACTGCAACATCACAGGCACCATATAATTGCCCCCTTTAACGACCAAAACTTCTTTGACATTAAATACTACAGCCAACGTACAAGTTGAGAGAAGGGATAGGTCGAATGAAATACGTAGAGAGTCATGAATGACCAGTACTTTCTGTCCAGTGGTCATCCTCTACCTGCTTACCACAGTTTATGAAAGCAACAGACAATTTAATCACCTCGGTAGGATATTTTTATTATACAGGGTCATGTCACATTAATGTGATCACCGCCTATGTTCAACTTCAACGGGTAATAACCACTCACAGACGGTTGGTGGCAGCACTTAAGAGTGGAGGATGTATAAAGCTTGTCAGGAGGGGAGGGGGGGGGGACGTGCAAAATACTGCAGTCTTTATAGTAATGTGGAGACGGAGCGATTTGTCTGACGTCCAAAAGGACACGATCATTTGCTTTCGGTCCAAGAGTGGAAGTAGTTGCGGAACGGTTTAGTTTGTAAATTGTTTGCGTGCTATGATGGTTAAAGTATATCGTGCATGGCAAAATGGCGCTAACCAAACCCGGCGCAGAGGCAACTGTGCTGCACAGGTTCAAAATGGTTCAAATGGCTCTGAACCCTATGCGACTTAACTTCTGAGGTCATCAATCGCCTAGAACTTAGAACTAATTAAACCTAACTAACCTAAGGACATCACACACATCCATGCCCGCGGCAGGATTCGAACCTGCGACCGTAGAGGTCGTGCGGTTCCAGACTGTAGCGCCTTTAACCGCTCGGCCACTCCGGCCGGCGCTGCACAGGTCATAGATGACAAGGGCGAGCGAAGGTTGTGGAGATGTGTCCGGGTGAACAGATGTGCTACTGTTGACCAACTCACCGCCCAAAAGAACCAAGGGGCTACCAACAGTCTCTCCTCAATGACTGATCAGCGAACGTTGCTCCGTATAGGCTTCCACAGCAGTCGCCTGCCCCAAGCACCCATACAGACTGCTTTCATCGGGCGCCGAAGGCTGGAATTTTCACAGTATCGCAACTGGACGTCCACTGAGTGGTCACAAGAGGTCTTTTCAGATGAATCACGTTTTATGTTCCGTCGACAGATTACCGGTGGGGGTGAACAGCGTAAAATTTCTGAAAACAAATACTTTGGAACAGTCGTCAGAAGGGTCCAGGCCAGAGGACATTCCCTAGATAATTCGTGCTTCTGGAAGGCACAATGTTCAAATGTGTGTGAACTCTTAAGGGACCAAACTGCTGAGGTCATCGGTCCCTAGACTTACACACTACTTAAACTATCTTAATCTATCTTATGCTACGAACGACATGCACACACCCATGCCCAAGGAAGGACTCCGGAGCTCCGGCGGGAGGGGCCGCGTAATCCGTGACATGGTGCCCAAGACTGCGCGGCCACACCGCGAGGCAAGGCACAATGGATTAACTCAAGTATGTATCTATCCTTGGGGACCATATCCACTCCTACATGCAGTTTGTGTTTCCGCAGCACGAGGATATCCACCAGCAGGACAGTGCTATTATAATTGCGTAGGCTTCCACGGTCAGAGTCAGTCTACATAAAAGTTTTCTGGGTATGGTACAGCGTCGTATTGGATAAAACTACTGCTGGAGAAAGCCAACCAGTAGACCCAGAAGACTGCCATAGTTTTATACAATATGAAGCGGTACCATACCCAGAAAACTTTTATATCGCCAGGACAGTGCTGTGTGTCACACAGCTTTCACTCTACGTGTGTGGTTCGAAGAGCACCTACCCAGAGTTAAACACAATCAAGAATCGGGGTATGTGGGATCACCTCGATCGGGCTGTTGCCGGCCGGTGTGGCCGTGTGGTTCTAGGCGCTTCAGTCTGGAACCGCGTGACCGCTACGGTCGCGGGTTCGAATCCTGCCTCGGGCATGGATGTGTGTGATGTCCTTAGGTTAGTTAGGTTTAAGTAGTTCTAAGTTCTAGGGGACTGATGACCACAGATGTTAAGTCCCATAGTGCTCAGAGCCATTTGAACCATTTGATCGGGCTGTTCTCGCGCCGTGGATCCTCAACAGAGAAAGCTAGGGCAACTGGCCACGGCAGTGGAGTGGCCATGGCTCTACACTCCTATCGTTACCGTCCAGAACGTCACTGACTCTTCTTGCACGTCTCGCGCAACGAAAGGTGGTTATTCAGGCTTTTGATATGTGGTCACATTAATGTGGCCGAACAGTGTATTTCGCATAAAGTCGCTAAATAGCCTCAATTCCGATGCAACAACTGATTGCGGCAAGCCAAAAAATGCATCTCGACACGCTAGCTTGGTAGATAGTCTTTCGTTTGGCTGTTGTTCCATAGAGTGGCTGCAGATAGTTTTAGACACATATTGCGAGACATCGTCCACGAAATTGTTGAAGTCTCCGTGTTTCCCCACTCGACACAACTGCGTGAGTTATGCAGGGGTCTGGATGAAAGATAACAAGTATGAAGTCCTAGGAAAGAATCACGACACAAAGCCTAACTGATTGCCCCCTGAAAGATACTTCGTCTCGACGCAAGCTGAAAAACGAAATGGTAAATGGTCTGATCCCTCAAGCAAAGCTACGCGTCCAAAAATATGGAGGGCGCTATTCATAAAACAGATGTACAAGTATTATTACGTCACAAACTTAATTGCCTGAAATACGCTTTTCCTCCAAAAGGAAGGAAGAGAGGTTAGAGTTTAACATTCAGTCGAAGACGACGTCATGGCGATGCTCGGGCAGAGCTCTCATTAAATTATCGTATAAAGGAATAAATTTCATCCCGTGTGTTGTCGGACGTCGCGATGAGAGGGCCGAAGCCTCGATGGAGTTGTTCTTTTCGGTGGTTAAGTGCGCCCTGTTGTCCTGGGACATGAACTACAACATCCGGCGCGCGGCGGTGACCTCCTGAGATGAATTTTCGAGTTCCGGCGAGGGCCTGTGGGCGTGCCACGTGGGCGACTATGACAGCGACAGAATACAAGGCACTGCCCGCTCCACCGTGATATATGACGTCAGCGCAGCCCAACCGGACGGCGGCAGGCGAGACCTGTGCACGTACGTCTCATTCTGTCCTCCCACCTCTGCAGGCAGCCACACGGCGAATGATCTGTTCTGCTGAAACACGACAAGGTGACACAGGGCGACGGGGAAATTTTCTAGTTGATGTTGATAGCTCAGCAGAAGTGGCAGAAGTGGGATAGAGCCGTCACTATGTAACCAATGAAGAGGCACTGATCGAATTAGACCGAGCGAGGTGGCGCGGTGGTTAGCACACTGGACTCTCATTCGGGAGGACGACGGTTCAAACCTGTGTCCGGCCATCCTGATTTCGATTTTCCGTGATTTCTCTAAATCGCTTCAGGCAAATGCCGGGATGGTTCCATTGAAAGGGCACGGTCGACTTCCTTCCCCATCCGATTGGACCGATCACCTCGCTGTTTGGTCTCTTCCCCAAAATCAACCAAGCAACCAACTGATCGAATTAGGGAAAAGAAGATCCTTGTAGCACAATCATGGGTACCTTGTAATATCGTGTGGGACCCTCCTTTTCCCTGCGTAGTGCAGCAAATCGATGTACTACGCAGAAATACTGAGCCATGCTTCCTCTATAGCTGTCCATAACTGCGAAATTATAGCGGTGCAGGATTTTGTGCACGAAATGACCACTCATTTACGTTCCATAAATGTTCGATGGATGGCCAAATCATTCACTCGAATTGTCCAGGACGTTCTTCAAACCAGTCGCGAACAACTGTGGCCTGGCGACATAAATTCCATCGCTGAATAGCTGCGAATGATCTCCTATTAGCCGAACATATCCATTTCCCATCAATGATCAGTTCAGTTGGATCATAGGACCCAGCCTATTCCATGTAATCACAGTCCACACCACTTCACAGCCACCACCAGCTTGCACAGTGCCCAGTTGACAACTTAGGTTCATTGCTTCGTGAGGTCTGCATCACATTCGAACTCTACAACCACTCTGAAATCCGGAATCATCGGACCATGCCACGGCTTTCCAGTATTCTGGGGTCCAACCGATATCGTCAAGAGCCCTGGGGCCCTATTCTGTATCTTTCCGCCATTTTGCCGATCGGTTCGGTACGCGAACTACCGTTTTCGAACGAGAGCCCCAACATTATTGTGTAAGCATTTCGGAAGCGATGCCGAACGGTCCCAGCGAACCGAAACGCTGTTGTCGGTTCTCCTCGCGCCAACCAATCAAAAGCAATCTGCCTCAGATCCGCGCATGCGCACTGCATTTCTATAGCACGACATTTCAAACGCTTCAATTCTCTTCTTGTCTGTCCTATTAAACGTCCACATTTCACTTCCATGTAAGGCTACACTGAACTTCAGGGAAAACATCACAGCACTTAAATTTTCCATAATTCTTTTCGTTTTCAGTCGTTCCTGAGTTGCTTCAAAACTCATGAGGTATGTTCTGCCTTTGCAGGTAAATGATAGGCAGTATGTTTTTTGCCATACATGTTTCGCTTCGTTTATTTATGAAGCATCTTCAGTGGCCAGTGATTTTGTGATACATGTTCGTTTCTACATATATAATAAAGGCGTTAAGAAGGGGTTAAATGGCTTTGAGCGCTATGGGACTTAACATCTGAGGTCATCAGTGCCCTAGAACTTAGAACTACTTAAACCTAACTAACCTAAGGACATCACACACATCCATGCCCGAAGCAGGATTCGAACCTGCGACCGTAGCGGTCGCGCGGTTCCAGACTGAAGCGCCTAGAACCGCTCGGCCACTCTGGCCGGCGAAGAAGGGGTTACAAATACGTTATCATGTTAAGTTTACTCAAGTATTTCATATTAAATAAATTTCGCGCGCGTACACACACACACACACACACACACACACACACACACACACACACACACACACTAAAAAATTAAAAAGTCGCTCTCACAACGAATTACAATATCATACATAACATAAAACACACTTAGCGACACTACACACTGTAAACAGGCACATGTTGACTGCAAAATGAAAAATGCTAGTGATGTGTTGTAACAAACTTGGGTGAAAAAAAGGCCGGAAATCGGTCATCTGGAGTATGGAGACCGAATGAACTTATCTCCAGGACCAAACACATGGACTAGCAACATTGGAAATCATATGTAACCCAAACGATAATTTAATCTCATGAAACTTGTGCTACAAACGTTATTTCTAATCTGAAAAACAAGGGAAAAACATGAGAAAACGTAACATAGCAACATATTTGTAGCCATTACATAATGCATTTATTACATGTATAAAAACAAAGAAGTATGACAGGGCGCTAAAGATGCTTCATAAAAGATGGAAAACGCGTATGGCGAAAAGCAAACTGCCTTCCATTTAGTTGCAAAGACGGAACATACCTCCATGAACTCAAATTTATACAAATCTACGATAATGGCGCTTAAGCTCTGTGAGTAAATTACATTGCTTGATAATATACAGCAAGACGCTTTTTACAGCTATATTTGTGCTAAGATACGTACAGAGTTTTCACCCATCTTCATGTAGCATAATCCATATTCAAGGTATTTCATAATTCCTGACACAGGCCTCTAGGAGTTGTACAGGAGATTTAGTAGATAGTTCTGATAAAAGATCCCATGTCTGACAATACACCGTTTGGATCTAAAATAAGTGTGAAGGTCGGATCACTATGAAATCTTCCGCTCCATGGTACGAACACAGGAGAGACGACAGCTTCGATCCGTGCGCTCCACAGGAGCCCAAGGCATGGGCAATGTTTCGGGTACCCTTCTGCGTGACGGAGAACCTCCTCTTCTACGTCGAGAGTTTGGCGCGTCCATGGAGCACCATAATCAACCCTCCTAGTTTCGAACGTACCGGTTTCTCGCGACAATTGAAGACGAGCCAAAATGATTATGTAACAAGAACGGACGACAGTGTCCCTCTTTTCAGTTTGTGTGCGCAACGTGAAGCGGAAGCTTCCAATGTGATCCGATCTTGAAATATGTTTTATATCCAAACAGTACAATTCTCCACTGCGTTTCTTATCAAAGCTTCAGAACTTTATTTGCTGTTTCTCTCTACAAACCCTAGAAGTTTGTGACAGGAATTATGAAACACTTCACCAATGGAAAGTTGTTATCGACTGCATTTTAAACGCTGGAGCAGTTCAGTATACAATACGCGGCCCAGTCACATTAATTTGACCACGGCCGATGTTCGACGTCGACGTTCAATAAGCATTCACAGACGGTAGGTGGCAAGTGGCAGCACTAGCAGTGGAGGGTATATAAAGCGTGTCGGGGGAACGCGGACGTAGTGCAGTCGTTGTCGTAAAGCGGAAACGGAGAGAAATGACGTCCAAAGTGTCATGATCTTTGGCTTTCAGGAAAAGGGTGAAAGCATTTTCAAAAGGGGTAACTCTGTTCGCGTACCGCCGTGGTCAAAGTTTGCCGTGCATGGCAAAATGGCGCCATCCAAAACCGGCGCAGAGGCAACTGTGGTGCACCACTGACTATAGATGACACGGATGAACGACACTGTGAAGATATGTACGGGCGATTAGACGAGCACTTGTTTACCAACTGACCGCCCAAATGGGTCAAGAGGCTACCAGAAGCGTCTCCACAACGACTGTTCATCGAACGTTGCTTCGCATGCTGACTGGTGTTCATCGGCGAAGAAGCCTGAAATCTGCACGCCAATACCGCAACTGGACGTCTCCACTCAGTGGCGACAGGAGGGTCTTTTCAGATGAATCAAGTTTTATGCTCCACCGGACAATTGGCTGTTGGAGTGGGCGGTGTGAAATATCTGAAAGCAAATACCCTGCAACAATTGTCGGAAGGATCCAGGCTGGAGGAGGGGCGTTATGGTCTGGGGACGTCTGCTTGACATTCCTGCGTGATCTCGTTCATTCTAGAAGGTACAATGAGGCACAATGGTTCAACGCAATTATGCTTCTATTCTTGGGGGACCATGACCATCACTTCATGTTTTTCCTCGGCACGATGGCATCTACCAGAAGGACAATATGACGTGTCACACAGTTCGCAGCGTACGTGCGTGGTACTTGGTCCCTGCTACCCTCAGAAAATGGAATGGGTCAAATGGCTCTGAGCACTATGGGACTTGACATCTGAGGTCATCGGTCCAAATGGTTCAAATGGCTTTGAGCACTATGGGACTTAACTTCTGAGGTCATCAGTCCCCTAGAACTTAGAACTACTTAAACCTAACCAACCTAAGGACATCACACACATCCATGCCCGAGGCAGGATTCGAACCTGCGACCGTAGCAGCAGCGCGGTTCCAGACTGAAGCGTCTAGAACCGCTCGGCCACAACGGCTGGCCAAAATGAAATGAAATGATCGTATGGCGTTGTTGGCCGGGAGGCTCCATGCGGGAAGTTCAGTCGACGCCACATCGGGCGAAATGCGTGCCGGTGATGAGGATATGAGGATGAAATGATGATGAGGACAACACTCAGTCCACGAGCGGAGAAAATATCCGGGAATCGAACCCGGGCCCGCTGCATTGGAGGCAAGCACGTTACCAATCAGCTAAGCAGGCGGACGCTACCTTCAGAATTTCGAAAAATGTATAGTGAACACTGATTGGGCAATTCATACGCAACAACAAATATTCAAAGTTAGCACAAGTGTCGCTTTAGAAAACCCACAACTTTACCTGTACAGTTGAAAAAGCGATGCTTGTAGAACAGTCCAGTCAGAGTTAGCAAGATCGTATCAAGCATACTACACCAAATAAAAGCAAAGCTACTAGTTTACTGCGCGCGAAGCGAGCGTTTGTCACAGAGTTCAATCTGCCAGCCGGTAATTTAAAGGTCGCTGCGATTGGCCGCCAGAGCCGGTTACGGCCGAAGCGAGGCGAGACCGGCCGACAGGAAGCGGGGTGCCCCGAGGCTGCCGCTCGCGCACTCGTTTTGTCCGTTTTGTCTTGTCCCGCCTTGTCTCGAGTTGTCCAGAGCTGTAGCTGGCCGCAGGAAGCCGGAGAGCAGAGCGAGGCGTATCGCATCGCGTGTTCCGACGCGCCAAGGTCAGCCGCGGCCGCGGCCACCGTCCATGACGGACACAAAGCGACGCCCGCTTCTGCTCTGCTCGCTATCCTCTCTCCCAGGAGCAGCCGTCGAGTAATAGCCGCTTCTGACGCCGGTAACAATTGTACCACGGTTCTTAAGCGGGTATTATGCTGTAAACTCAACGTGTAAAAGTCAGGTGTAGAAGGCCTGCCACTCAGCGGCAGAACGGGTGAAGCTACGATTTTAGCAGACGGTTTATCTGCCGCGGAGAAATAGGAAGCCTGGATTCGAGTACGCGCAGTAGAAGAGATGCACGCGCGCATGAGCAGAACGCCGCATTTCCAACCGGCTTTCTGCTTATTGTTTTCACTTGTGGTCAGTAGACGAGAAATGTGTGAGCTCTTGAGGACTCTTTCTCGCTATTGCGCGAATTATTCTACACATTTTTCAGCGGGTTATTTTTTTACAAACACAGTAACAAAGCAAATGAAAATTTTCTTTTTTGTTTGCCGTTGAGAAGGCTATATATCTAATGATAGGTTCTTATTGTAGAAATTTGATGAAACAAAACACTGAGATGTATGAAAAATTGGCTTTCGCTTAAAACGGAGCGCAAATTTCCCAGACTATATGCATCCCGTGTTTGGTAATTAGAGCACTTGGCGACATCAAACAAACTTTAAACATAATTTCAAACTTTTCCTAAACGTCTTCTCGCTTGTACTCTTAAAGTCAACTACTTAATATATTAATGTTTTTTTAATATGTGTGAAATCTTGTGGGACTTAACTGCTAAGGTCATCAGTCCCTAAGCTGAGACACTACTTAACCTAAATTATCCTAAGGACAAACACACACACACACACACACACACACACACACACACACACACACACACACACACATGCCCGTGGGAGGACTCGAACCTCCGGCGGGACCAGCCGCACAACCCATGACCGCTCGGCTAATCCCGTGCGGCTTAATATATTAACTCATCTTTACAGCAATCAGAGGTTTAAAGTTGTTTCGAACAGTCGAAGCTTTAGTGGCACCATGTAAGTGCTGACCCTCAGTATACTGAGGATTAGTCTGATCACATTATCCTATGAGTTTTCGAATGCACAACATCCTGGTAACAAGTAGTTTTACATGTAGTGTTAGAAAATGCAGTCTGCCACGAAAATTGCTTTGTCTTACTTTATTTATGTCCTTGTATTTGAATATGGAGAAATAGTAATCGCAAACACTCTGTTGTGGGTTATCAGTTTTCAGTAGATCCCTTCAGTTGGCCACATTAGCGTCTTGCACGTTTCTTCCAGTACAAATGCAATGTATTTACGCAGACCACTTTCTTAAACCTTCGACACCCGCCAGGGTAGCCGAGAGCGAGAGGGCACCCACCCCTCCTCCCCCGGCGGTGTCTGGGTTTCAACCGCCTACGATCTATTCTACTTCTGACCTCCGCGGATGGGAGAGCGCGTCGCAGATTGCGCGGATTTTATTTCTTTTTGCTTTTCCTTTTTCCTTTCTTATTCTTTACCTAGAATTTATATTTCTTTTCTCTTTCGCATATGTGTTCCCATAATTTCATGCTATTAGTGAATATTACAAAAACACATGCAAATAAATAAATAACAACGCCTTCCACTACTGTTGATTCCTGTTTCTCCCACTTCCCTAAGCACCACAGGCTCGGTGGTGGTGAGGGGGACACTGTGGCCAGGCCTCAGGTTTCGACCCCTGCCCACTTTGCCCCCCGAGCCCCCACCGGTCCACTAAAAAAAAAGAGAGAGAGAGCGCTAAAGCGCTGCTTCCTGGACTCGGGTAGGCGCGCCGGCGCCGGATCGATTCCGCCCGGCGGATTAACGACGAGGGCCGATGTGCCGGCCAGCCTGGATGAGGTTTTTAGGCGGTTTTCCACATCCCTCTAGGTGAATACCGGGCTGGTCCCCATGTTCCGCCTCAGTTACACGGCTCGCGGAGATCTGAACACTTTCGTACTATTCCCTGGATTACACTTGACGCAGACAGCTGGGGTACACTAATTCCGTCCAAGGGGGTACAGGGTGGCGGCAGGAAGGGCATCCGGCCACCCCTTAAACATTAACATGTCAAATCCGATTAATGATACCTGACCCTGCGTAACTGCGGGACAAGGCTCAAGCAATAGATAGATAGATAGATAGATTTCATTAACCTTCGACAATACTGATTCTGTGTGGCCTCTAGTACTATTACCCATCAGTTCTTACGCTACGTGATTTGCCCGAGATGTTGACCACTAATCCTCTCATTGTATATTATTGGATCCTTTTTACCTTGCTGTAGGCGTAATATTGCACTTACCCACACCACTACACTGGGCGAAAAGTTTGTCCAAGTATTTGTCCATTTAAGTCATAGATATGGCGCAATTTCTGGCTGCATCTGAGCATAATGCCCCGTCTTTTAGGTATGTGATGAATCCCCTTGAGCCTCCAGTCGTTATTAGTTTATGTCCAGGAAGGTTTTAGCATTTAGGACATCACCTAATTTTTTTGTTGTCCTGTGTACATCGCGAGAGATGTGACTATCATCCGTCATCCATCAAAAAGTTCGTTCCTGTTTTTGAAGACTTCCTTTTACAGATTTCCATACATGGCTGAAGTACCGCTACGTGAAAATTTGTTCGTAGGATTCTCATCCATCATGTAGAGTCAATCGCATTTAACTTACACCAGTTTTATTTTGTGAACGGTTCGAGATATAGAAAAGGAGTTTTTCGGAAAATGATAATAGGTTGACGACATGTAATTTTGTAACGGTATCGGAAAGCTCCTGAAAATACGTGCAAGATGTATGCGGGAGGAAATGATGCAGTCCGACTATTCCTGGAACGTACGTTCTCGGAATCTGAATAGTAATCCTTCCCGTGATACACAACCAACGCCTCTCTTGCAGCGTGTGATGAACGCCGAATCTGTATTGGAAACTAAGTTGGGTTACATTCATAAACGGTTCTCGGTCGTCACACATTTTAGCGACACACCACGTATATGCAAGCATATCACCGAATACTGGTACAGACGGTTGACGGTGTACTATTAATTGAATTTTTATACAGTCATTTCTGGAGACTATCTCTCTCTATTGTGTTCAATGATATATGCGCAATTTTGCAGTCATCTTATAAGGTTCTTCGCCTGCATGTAAAAATGATCGCCGGAAGGCAGTGCCGGCGGGGTAGACTAAGGAGGACTACTTTAATACTGTACGTCGGCAGAATAACGTGGGAGTGAAAAGAAGTACCGGTAGCGAGATTCGATCCAGGGACCTTGCGATTATGAAACTAACAGTTTATTCCCTCAGCTACGGACTCTGGATTTTAGTAACCATATAAGATACATAGGCACGCTTAAAATTTTCAATCTTGACTTTCTCGAAAACAGCTGAGAGTTGCGTCTCCCCTGCTCACATATGTTGAAGTCCTAGTCGTGCTCTACACACCCCGTCAGCATGAATCAAATCCGTGATGGGAAGTACGTAGGTCCTTTAGCAGACTATTTACGGTTCCTTTTCGAGTCCTCGACTTATAACTACAGATTTGTTTCTGTACAAGTTACGGATGACCTTTTACTCCCTGTATTTTGTCCGTCCTACGAGGGAACATCAAAAACTAAGTTACTCATTAATGATCGAAGCAGAATAAATCAACTAAAATTTGCGCTGCGGCCGGGACTCAAACCCAGGTCTTCTTGCTTGCTAGGCAGAAATGCTAACCATTACACCACCACAACACAATGATCAACATTGCTGAGAGAACTACCCAAGTTAATGCCCTCCCCAACACAAACTTCAGTTCATATCTTCAGCCATTTTCCCTTATACTGTCACCACTGCCAGGGCTCTCCGGCATTGGAATAGAACCCCAGCGTTGGACGTAAAGGAAAGTCCGAAAATAGCTGAAGATATGAAGTTTGTGTTGGTGAGCGCATTCAACTTTGGTAGTTCGTGCAGCAATGTTGACTACTGTGTTGTGGTGCTGTAGTGTTTAACATTTCTGCCTAGCAAGGAAGAAGACTCTGGTTCGAGTCCCGGCCGAACGATAAATTCTAATTCATTTTTATACTTAGATCATTATCGTAGATAACGAAGGGATTTAAATGTCTCAGGGAAACATTTAATTACAAGATCTATAAGTTACTCATTGTTACGACAGGCCAAGTGACCTTTATTGAATGTTGTAATTATACTTCAGAATGACGCAGATACAGGAGACTACTATTTTGCAGCAGTCACCAACTCTCCGTAAGCAACGGTCGGAACGTTCTTCCAATCGTTGAATTCCTCGACGATAGGAATCCACTCCTTGGTAACGGAAGTATCCGAGATCCGCTGTGATCTATGTCGAGGGCCTTCTTCCCGATTAGCATGACCAAGGTCTGTGCGGGCTTGGTCAAATTGTTGATACCATTTCTCTAAGGCTGGACCAGACACTGCATTTGGTCCATACTGGCAGAATGTCATGCTGAATCGGTGTTCAATTTAACGTTTCCCCCGCAGAATCGTACTGTCCCACGTACTTGAACTTTGGAATATGTTTGCAGTTGCTGGATATGTTTTTCGTTCCGCAACGGAACTGTTTCCCCAGGAAACCAAGAACATGCGCTCTCATCCGACAACGCGTCACTGCTGTTGCGCAATGGTCTTACCGAGAGACATGTATAAATTCCTTTTTTTGAATTCCCCTAGTATCTTCAGATCACTACACAGCTGAATCTCTCCGCTGTGTGTCTGCAATGATCAGTCAGTTGTCTGTAGCTGTTAACGGCGTAGCTTAGTCTCTGTGTTTTTTTTTTTTTTTCTGGTTTGATACGGCCCGCCACGAATTCCTTTCTTGTGCTAACCTCTTCATCTCAGAGTAGCACTTGCAACCTACGTCCTCAATTATTTGCTTGACGTATTCCAATCTCTGTCTTCCTCTACAGTTTTTGCCCTCTACAGCTCCCTCTAGTACCATGGAAGTCTTTCCCCCATGTCTTAGCAGATGTCCTATCATCCTGTCCCTTCTCCTTATCAATGTTTTCCACATATTCCTTTCCTCTCCGATTCTGCATAGAACCTCCTCATTCCTTACCTTATCAGTCCACCTAATTTTCAACATTCGTCTATAGCACCACATCTCAAATGCTTCGATTCTCTTCTGTTCCGGTTTTCCCACAGTCCATGTTTCACTACCATACAATGCTGTACTCCAGACGTACATCCTCAGAAATTTCTTCCTCAAATTAAGGCCGGTATTTGATATTAGTAAGACTTCTCTTGGCCAGAAATGCCTTTTTTGCCATAGCGAGTCTGCTTTTGATGTCCTCCTTGCTCCGTCCGTCACTGGTTATTTTACTGCCTAGGTAGCAGAATTCCTTAACTTCATTGACTTCGTGACCATCAATCCTGATGTTAAGTTTCTCGCTGTTCTCATTTCTACTACTTCTCATTACCTTCGTCTTTCTCCGATTTACTCTCAAACCATACTGTGTACTCATTAGACTGTCCATTCCGTTCAGCAGATCATTTAACTCTTCTTCACTTTCACTCAGGATAGCAATGTCATCAGCGAATCGTATCATTGATATCCTTTCACCTTGTACTTCAATTCCACTACTGAACCTTTCTTTTATTTCCATCATTGCTTCCTCGATGTACAGATTGAAGAGTAGGGGCGAAAGGCTACAGCCTTGTCTTACACCCTTCTTAATAAGAGCACTTCGCTCTTGATCGTCCACTCTTATTATTCCCTCTTGGTTGTTGTACATATTGTATATGACCCGTCTCTCCCTATAGCTTACCCCAACTTTTTTTCAGAATCTCTAACAGCTTGCACCATTTTATATTGTCGAACGCTTTTTCCAGGTCGACAAATCCTATGAAAGTGTCTTGATTTTTCTTTAGCCTTGCTTCCATTATTAGCCGTAACGTCAGAATTGCCTCTCTCGTCCCTTTACTTTTCCTAAAGCCAAACTGATCGTCACCTAGCGCATTCTCAACTTTCTTTTCCATTCTTCTGTATATTATTCTTGTAAGCAGCTTCGATGCATGAGCTGTTAAGCTGATTGTGCGATAATTCTCGCACATGTCAGCTCTTGCCGTCTTCGGAATTGTGTGGATGATGCTTTTCCGAAAGTCGGATGGTATGTCGCCAGACTCATATATTCTACACACCAATGTGAATAGTCGTTTTGTTGCCACTTCCCACAATGATTTTAGAAATTCTGATGGAATGTTATCTATCCCTTCTGCCTTATTTGACCGTAAGTCCTCCAAAGCTTTTTTAAATTCCGATTCTAATATTGGATCCCCTATCTCTTCTAAATCGACTCCTGTTTCTTCTTCTATCACATCAGACAAATCTTCACCCTCATAGAGGCTTTCAATGTATTCTTTCCACCTATCTGCTCTCTCTCTTCTGCATTTAACAGTGGAATTCCCGTTGCACTCTTAATGTTACCACCGTTGCTTTTAATGTCACCAAAGGTTGTTTTGACTTTCCTGTATGCTATGTCTGTCCTTCCGACAATCATATCTTTTTCGATGTCTTCACATTTTTCCTGCAGTCATTTCGTCTTAGCTTCCCTGCACTTCCTATTTATTTCATTCCTCAGCGACTTGTATTTCTGTATTCCTGATTTTCCCGGAACATGTTTGTACTTCCTCCTTTCATCAATCAACTGAAGTATTTCTTCTGTTACCCATGGTTTCTTCGCAGCTACCTTCTTTGTACCTATGTTTTCCTTCCCAACTTCTGTGATGGCCCTTTTTAGAGATGTCCACGCCTCTTCAACTGTACTGCCTACTGCGCTATTCCTTATTGCTGTATCTATAGCGTTAGAGAACTTCAAACATATCTCGTCATTCCTTAGTACTTCCGTGTCCCACTTCTTTGCGTATTGATTCTTCCTGACTAATGTCTTTAACTTCAGCCTACTCTTCATCACTACTATATTGTGATCTGAGTCTATATCTGCTCCTGGGTACGCCTTACAATCCAGTATCTGATTTCGGAATCTCTGTCTGACCATGATGTAATCTAATTGAAATCTTCCCTTATCTCCCGGCCTTTTCCAAGTATACCTCCTCCTCTTGTGATTCTTGAACAGGGTATTCGCTATTACTAGCTGAAACTTGTTACAGAACTCAATTAGTCTTTCTCCTCTTTCATTCCTTGTCCCAAGCCCATATTCTCCTGTAATCTTTTCTTCTACTCCTTCCCCTACAACTGCATTCCAGTCGCCCATGACTATTAGATTTTCGTCCCCCTTTACATACTGCATTACCCTTTCAATATCCTCATACACTTTCTCTATCTGTTCATCTTCAGCTTGCGACGTCGGCATGTATACCTGAACTATCGTTGTCGGTGTTGGTCTGCTGTCGATTCTGATTAGAACAACCCGGTCACTGAACTGTTCACAGTAACACACCCTCTGCCCTACCTTCCTATTCATAAGGAATCCTACACCTGTTATAACATTTTCTGCTGCTGTTGATATTATCCGATACTCATCTGACCAGAAATCCTTGTCTTCCTTCCACTTCACTTCACTGACCCCTACTATATCTAGATTGAGCCTTTGCATTTCCCTTTTCAGATTTTCTAGTTTCCCTACCACGTTCAAGCTTCTGACATTCCACGCCCCGACTCGTAGAACATTATCCTTTCGTTGATTATTCAATCTTTTTCTCATGGTAACCTCCCCCTTGGCAGTCCCCTCCCGGAGATCCGAATGGGGGACTATTCCGGAATCTTTTGCCAATGGAGAGATCATCATGACACTTCTTCAATTACAGACCACACGTCCTGTGGATACACGTTACGTGTCTTTAATGCAGTGGTTTCCATTGCCTTCTGCATCCTCATGTTGTTGATCATTGTTGATTCTTCCGCCTTTAGGGGCAATTTCCCACCCCTAGGACAAGAGAGTGCCCTGAACCTCTATCCGCTCCTCCGCCCTCTTTGACAAGGCCGTTGGCAGAATGAGGCTGACTTCTTATGCCGGAAGTCTTCGGCCGCCAATGCTGATTATTTATAAAAATTTAGGCAGTGGCGGGGATCGAACCCGGGACCGAAGACGTTTTGATTATGAATCAAAGACGCTACCCCTAGACCACGGTTCCCTAAAGCCGCTATTACCCGATACTCTATGGTATACAAGTCCGCACCAGCGCCCCAAAGAGACAAGTCTGGAACTGTCAAAGATTTCGTTAGCCCTATTACAAGATACTCCTAACGAGTAAGTCTGCACCAGTGCCCCAAGGGTAAATATTCGGAACTACAGGCTTCTTTACGTCGGTCACGTCTTTGAGCGTGAAACCTGGTATTTTTGTAAAGCTGCCGTTTATCGTATTGAAACGCCTGACAGGTCTACATTCGTATTTGTTAAACAGTTATTGTTATTTTGTGCAACTACAACGAAATTTCATTATGATTATACAGAATTATAAAGTTAAGTGTTCGTTAAATGTCGTGCTGCTACAAGCACATGATTATCTGCGTTCATGTACGATAGCATTTTAGACATGGAGGTTGCAGTTATCTAAGCAGCATTTGCCGTGCGTCCGCCTTACTTGAACGACGACGTAACACCAGGAGTAGAAATTGGAATCGGCCTTGCCTCGCAAGAAGGGCTGAAGGCTGGCGTGGATATACGAGTAACACTTCCTGTTAAAGAAGGATATCCGAAGATCCACAGGAATTTATAGGTTTCGTCCGAATGTACGTGCCTTGTCAATCGTACACGAAGCGATTTGCGCAAGTGAGGGAAGCTGTTTCACACTAGCGTGACCGCAAAGAGGCAAAACGACTTCTGCAGTACTCGCTGATCGCGACCGGAACAACTACTCTGACTCTTGTGGCTGCTCTCCCAACACTATCCATCCTGGTACGCTGAAATAATACAAAAATCAAATCAAACACGTGCGCTACTGTCACCAATCAACGTGATACGTTAACATATCGAAAGTAAAATTATCAGCAAGTTTATTTAAAACATATAAACTGAGAATTACCTTATTACACTACTGGCCATTAAAATTGCTACACCACGAAGATGACGTGCAACAGACGCGAAATTTAACCGACAGGAAGAAGATGCTGTGATATGCAAATGATTAGCTTTCCAGAGCATTCATTCACACAAGGTTGGCGCCGGTGGCGACACCTACAACGTGCTGACATGAGGAAAGTTTCCAACCGATTTCTCATACACAAACAGTTGACCGACGTTGCCTGGTGAAATGTTGTTGTGATGCCTCGTGTAAGGAGTAGAAATGCGTACCATCACGTTTCCGACTTTGATAAAGTCGGATTGTAGACTATCGCGATTGCGGTTTATCGTATCGCGACATTGCTGCTCGCGTTGGTCGAGATCCAATGACTGTTAGCAGAATATGGAATCTGTGGGTTCAGTAGGGTAATACGGAACTCCAGGCTGGATTCCAACGGCTTCGTATCACTAGCAGTCGAGATGACAGGCATCTTATCTGCATGGCTGTAACGGATCGTGCAGCCACGTCTCTATCACTGAGTCAACGGATGGGAGCGTTTGCAAGACAACCACCATCTGCACGAACAGTTCGACGACGTTTGCAGCAGCATGGACTATCAGCTCGGAGATCATGGCTGCGGTTAACCTTGACGCTGCATCACAGACAGGAGCGCCTGCGATGGTGTGCTCAACGACGAACCTGGGTGCATTCGTCATCGCCATACTGGCGTATCACCTGGCGTGATGGTATGGGGTGCCATTGGTTGCACGTCTCGGTCACCTCTTGTTCGCATTGCCGGCACTTTGAACTGTGGACGTTACATTTCAGGTGTGTTACGATCCGTGGCTCTACCCTTCATTCGATCCCTGCGAAACCCTAAATTTTAGCAGGATAATGCACGACCGCATGTTGTAGGTCCTGTACGGGCTTTTCTGGATACAGAAAATGTTCGACTGCTGCCCTGGCCAGCACATTCTCCAGATCTCTCACCAACTGAAAACGTCTGGTCAATGGTGGCCGAGCAACTGGCTCGTGACAATACGCCATTCACTACTCTTGATGAACTGTGGTATCGTGTTGAAGCTGCATGGGCAACTGTACCTGTACACGCCATCCAAGCTCTGTTTGACTCAATGCCCAGGCGTATCAAGGCCGTAATTACGGCCAGAGGTGGTTGTTCTGGATACTGATTTCTCAGGATCTATGGACCCAAGCCGCGTGAAAATGTAATCACATGTCAGTTCTAGTAATAATTGATTTGTCCAATGAATACCCGTTTATCATCTGTATTTCTTCTTGGTGTAGCAATTTTAATGACCAGTTGTGTATGATACAGCGTATCTAGAGTATCATACAGACACCTTTCCTTGTGTGTATCAATAAGCAATAGCAAGTAGAAAGCGCGTCGTACAGTCATCTAATTTGCTACGTACAGTCGAAGCTATACGTAGATACTGTCTGCAAAAAGTGTTGGGAACCGAGTTAGTAATAAAGAAGTAATAAATCAAATCGTCATGCCTGAAGCGGGAGTTTTACTCCATGAACATCGAGAATGTAGTAAGTGATAAACTCTTTTCCTTTCGTCACTCTGAGTCAGCGAGAAAAATAAATTTTGTTTGAAGTCGCTAAGTGTTCTTATTCTCAAACACTGGATGAATACAGTCCGGATACTTGCGCGTAGTAAGTCACGCTGCCCAAGACATACTCGTATCACAATACGCAGTTTTTAACTGTAATACTTGTCTTACTGAGTTAAATCTTCAATATTAATTTATACCTCTGAATGACAAGATGATGTTGGGAATTTAAATTTTTAAATTCTGTCAATAATTGCGCGACATATTGAAAATCAAATTTTTGCTGCCCCCGGAAGCTGTTAGATAGGCAACCTGCAACTGCAACGACTTCAACTATGGACCGTGGACCATAAATAGGGTAACCGTTCGGTAACATAGATTGTCCCAGCGTTTGAATTACTTTTCAAATAAACACGATAATAGATTTGGTATTATTAATTAATATAATTCCGTCGTCAGTGGCAATTTTTTCACTGTAATTATTGTCAAACGCGTTTCGGAGATATAACTCCATTTTCAAGGACTGTATTGATAGAGCGGATGTTACACCTGCTTTTACCTAACAGTAACAGAACGATACAGTTATTAGATTTAAAGACAAACTATACCCCAGGAGGGATTAGTGGCACAAAGCTAGAGAAATGACAGAAATATGTCTTTGAATGCTTAACATTCTTCTTCTGCATTGGTGAAAAAACCGCAACCCCTCACGTTTTGAAACTGTTTAACATGTTTGTGACACTATTACATGACTCAAATGATGCATATTTAACCTATGTCTTAGTGATGTGTTGCCCTATTGGATTTCCTACTACTTCCATTTATGTAACTGACGAAATAAAATAAGAAATAAAAATTAATTAAAGTTGTGAAAATTTTAATTTACGTGCTTACGTGTTGTTGTTGTGGTCTTCAGTCCTGAGACTGGTTTGATGTAGCTCTCCATGCCACTCTATCCTGTGCAAGCTTCTTCATCTCCCGTACCTACTGCAATCTACATCCTTCTGAAACTGTTTAGTGTATTCATCTCTTGGTCTCCCTCTACGATTTTTACCCTCCACGCTGCCCTCCAATACTAAATTGTTAATCTCTTGATGTCTCAGAACATGTTCTACCAACCGATCCCTTCTCCTAGTCAAGTTGTGCCACAAACTCGTCTTCTCCCCAATTCTATTCAGTACCTCCTCATTAGTTATGTGATCTACCCATCTAATCTTCAGCATTCTTCTGTAGCACCACATTTTGAAAGCTTCTACTCTCTTCTTGTCCAAACTATTTATCGTCCATGTTTCACTTCCATACATGCTTACATATTCAGCTCGAAATGTGACATGGTTATTTACATACAGAGTAACTTAACACTCACTGTAGTTTATTGTTTCTATTGCTACATATATAATTTCTTGAGATTGTAACCTTGACATTGTTTTCATTATGCATGAATTAATTGCCTAGAAAGTAGCAGTGAGTACATACTGGCGTTGTGTGTGTGTGTGTGTGTGTGTGTGAGAGAGAGAGAGAGAGAGAGAGAGAGAGAGAGAGAGAGAGAGAGGGAGGGAGGGAGGATAGGTAGAATGAGATGGAGATGATCCAATGTATTTATTTGTGAGCCAGGAACAATAAAATTGAGTCCATTGCTTCTTGTTAGACTTGTACAAGTGGCTATCGAAGAGTTTCCGTTCGAACGCTGTACAGTCCAGAAGTCAGCACTGAGACAATCTTCCCACCGACGCACCAGGTTGGAGGCAGTGGTTTCGTAAAACACCGTATCCTGCTGCGTGAAGAAGTCCATAACTGCCTGTTCAACATAATCGTCCGACAGGAATCATCAACCCTCGAAGCCCTTTACGGGGTCGAAGTCGTGATAAGCGCATCAATACCGTTTGAGTTGACTTAAAGTTTCCCTTACGACATTTGCGATATGGGGACGTGCGTTATCGTGAAGCACCACAGAACTTGGCGCACCATTCCACAATGGTGGTTTTCTACAGAAATGCTGTCCCATACACATTCTTCATTCTCTGATGGATGTCTACCGGTGTTTGTCCTTCGACAGCCAAGAAAAGAACACAAGTTTGTGTCCCTTCCCCCCTCTTTAAACCAACAACAGCACGTTTGACCAGTTTTGACGCATTTGGTAATAACGTCGCCATAGTTACGCTTGCGGATTTACCGCACGCACGTCGCAAAGTCACGAATGCCACGCTACTCTCGTTCCTACATGTCGGTGCTTATATTCGCTCTACGTTGCACATACGCTGCAGTAATGTTCTCAAACAGAGAGTTTTTGATCGTTCATTATATCAAGAGACAGTCAATGCTTAATACGAAAAGTAATCTGTTGCATTCACTATCTGTCTCTTTGTTCAGTATATCAGTGGGTTGAAGAAATCTATTGTCTGTGTACACTACTGGCCATTAAAATTGCTACAGCAAGAAGAAACGCAGATGATAAACGGGTATTCATTGGACAGATATATTATACTAGAACTGACATGTGATTACATTTTCACGCAATTTGGGTGCATAAATCCTGAGAAATCAGTACCGAGAACAATCACCTCCGGCCGTCATAACGGCCTTCATAAGCCTGGGCATTGAGTCAAACAGAGCTTCGATGGCGTGTACAGGTCCAGCTGCCCATGCAGCTTCAACACGATACCACAGTTCATCAAGAGTAGTGGCTGGCGTATTGTGACGAGCCAGTTGCTCAGCCACCATTTACCAGACGTTTTCAATTGGTGAGAGGTCTGGAGAATGTGCTGGCCAGGGCAGCAGTCGAACATTTTCTGTATCCAAAAAGGCCCGTACAGGAGCTGCAACATGCGGTCGTGCATTATCCTGCTGAAATGTAGAGTTTCGCAGGAATCGAAGGAAGGGTAGAGCCACGGGTCGAAACACATCTGAAATGTAACGTCCACTGTTCAAAGTGCCGTCAGTGCGAACAAGAGGTGACCGAGACGTGCAACCAATGGCACCCCATACCATCGCTAGTATGGTGATGACGAATACACGCTTCCAATGTGCGTGCACCGCGATGTCGCCAAACACGGATGCAACCATCATGATTCTGTAAACAGAACCTGGATTCATCCGAAAAATGACGTTTTGCCATTCGTTCACCCAGGTTCGTCGTTGAGTACGCCATCGCAAGCGCTCCTGTCTGTGATACAACGTCAAGGGTAACCACAGCCATGGTCTCCGAGCTGATAGTCCATGCTGCTGCAAACGTCGTCGAACTGCTCGTGCAGATGGTTGTTGTCTTGCAAACGTCCCCATCTGTTGACTCAGGGATCGAGACGTGGCTGCACGATCCGTAACAGCCATGCGGATAAGATGCCTGTCATCTCGACTGCTAGTTATACGAGGCCGTTGGGATCCAGCATGGCGTTCCGTATTACCCTCCTGAACCCACCGATTCCATATTCTGCTAACAGTCATTGGATCTCGACCAACGCGAGCAGCAATGTTGCGATACGATAAACCGCAATCGCGATAGGCTACAATCCGACCTTTATCAAAGTAGGAAACGTGATGGTACGCATTTCACCTCCTTACACGAGGCATCACAACAACGTTTCACCAGGCAACACCGGTCAACTGCTGTTTGTGTATGAGAAATCAGTTGGAAACTTTTCTCATGTCAGCACGTTGTAGGTGTCGCCACCGGCGCCAACCTTGTGTGAATGCTCTGAAAAGCTAATTATTTGCACATCACAGCATCTTCTCCCTGTCGAACAAATTTCGCGTCTGTAGCACGTCATCTTCGTGGTGTAGCGAAGCAATTTTAATGGCCATTAGCGTATTTCAAGTGACTGTCGTATATTCAGTTTTGTGCCTGAAGTTTGTCTATGACAGATTGTGAGATATCTATTAATAACGACACGATAATAGACACCGAACGAATTCAGCGACTCACTCCTAGTCTATTACGAAAGTGTAATAGAAATGCTCTCTCTCTCTCTCTCTCTCTCTCTCTCTCTCTCTCTCTCTCTCTCTCTCTCTCTGTCCGAACAGTTGTCGGAAGACCCTTCGGCACTGACCGACAGCCGTGTCGTCTTCAGCCTATAGGCGTCACTGGATGCGGATAGGGAGAGGCGTGTCGTCAGCAGACCGTTCTTCCGGCCGTTGTCAGTTTTCGTGACCGGAGCCACTACTTCACAATCACGCATCTCTTCAATTTGCCTCACAGTGGCTGAGTGCTCCTCGCTTGCTAACAGCACTCCGCAGACTGGACGGTCACCCATATAAGTGTTAGCCAAGCCCGACAGCGCTTAACTTTGGTGATCTGACGGGGACCGGTGGTACCAATGAGGGTAACTTGTAGGGTAACTTGTAGGGTAACTTGTAGGGTAACTTGTAGGGTAACTTGTAGGGTAACTTGAAGGGGAATCCTTGGAAGGTAGAAGACGTAGTTCTCGCGAAACCGTGTTCGGTAAATGTAAAGAACCTAAGCTGTATTGCAAGAAGGCTGAGCGACATTTCTGCTGGCAGCATCGCGTATCTCGCGTAGGGATTAAGATAAGAGAGATTAGAGCGCGTACTGAAGTATACATAAGGTGGTTTTTCTTTTGCTCGAAATGTGTACTGAATGGAACAAATAGAACAGAAAATCGATAATCCTGCTATGAAATACCCTGAGCTACGCACTGGACAGCAGTTTCCAGAGTATCGGTCCGCACACGATAGTGCACGGTGTCAATACGCTGTGTGATCAAAACTATCCGGGCAACCACAAAAACATACGTTTTTCATATTAGATGCATTGTGCAGCCACCTACAGCCAGGTACTCCATGTCAGCGACCTCATTAGTCATTAGACATCGTGAGAGAGCGGAATGGGGCGCTCCGTGGAACTCACGGACTTCGAACGTGGTCACGTGATTGGGTGTCACTTGTGTCAAACGTCTGTACGCGAGATTTCCACACTCCTAAACATCCCTAGGTCCACTGTTTCCGATGTGATAGTGAAGTGGAAACGAGAAGGGACACGTACAGCACATAAGCGTAAAGGCCGAGTTCCTCTACTGACTGACAGAGATCGCCGACAGTTGAAGAGGATCTTCATATGTAATAGGCAGACATATATCCAGACCATCACACAGGAATTCCAAACTTCATCAGGATGCACTGCAAGTACTATAACAGTTAGGCGGTAGGTGAGAAAATTTGGATCTCACGGTCGAGTGGCTGCTCATAAGCCACACATCACGACGGTAAAAGCCAACAGACGCCTCGCTTCGTGTAAGGAGGTAATCATTGGACCATTGAACAGTAGAAAAACGTTATATGGACTGACGAGTCACTATACACAACGTGGCAATCCGATGGCAGGTTGTGGGTATTGCGAATGCCCGGTCAACTCATCTGCCAGCGTGTGTAGTGGCAACAGTAAAATTCGGAGGCGCTGGTGTTATGGTGTGGTCGTGTTTTTCATGGAGAGGGCTTACACCCCTTGTTGCTTTGCGTGGCACTATCACAGTACAGGCCTACACTGAAGTCTTAAGAACTTTCTTGTTTCACACTGTTGAAGAGCAATTCGGGGATGGCGATTGCATATTTCAACACGATCGAGCACCTGTTCATAATGCACGGCCTGTGGCGGAGTGGTTAGACAACAATAACATCCCTATAATGGACTGGCCTACACAGAGTCCTGACTTGAATCCTATAGAACACCTTTGGCATGTTTTGCAACGCTGACTTCGTGCTAGTCCTCACAGACCGACATCGATACCTCTCCTCAGTGCAGCACTCCGTTAAGAATTGGCTGCCATTCACCAAGAATCCTTCCAGCACCTTATTGAACGTATGCCTACTAGTTTGGAAGCTGTCATCAAGGCTAAGGGTGGGCCAACTCCATTTTGAATTCCAGCATTGCCAATGGACGGCGTCACGAAAGTCATTTTCAGCCAGGTGTCCGGATACTTTTGATCACATAGTGTATGTTCCAAAAAGTGGCGCGCGAAAATACAATTTTTCAGGAGTTTATATCTCGGGTTTGACTGATCACAGAGATAAGGGGTCAAGTGTTTTGGATAACCCCTGACCTATCGGAAGAATGGGCAAAGTGTAATTGTGCTACAGCACGCGGTCAAAATTTAAACATTGCGCAGCTCCTACAGCCCAGGCAAATTGAGCAAATCGGTAGGTTCTTTTGCATTAGGTATGGTCAGGGCGGACCTTAGGCAGGTTATAAAAGCACCGTTTGTGGGGATGGTCACTTGTATAATTTCTATTCATGACAGATCGTGTAAATTTTTATTATACTTGCTTAAGATGGTATTGTGGGGAACGTTGAAACTTTTGCCGTTATCGTTATCCGCTACAGAGATCCAGAGTTTGAAATTTACTGTTCTTATGCACGTAAAATCCGGTTTGAGGAGTAAATGTAGCTGTAACTGATTTAGTGAACACATGGCAGAGATTCTAGAGTCATCGCAAGGATTCTGAGGTAACGACACTATGTTCTTAGTAAGCATTTTTTCAGTATTTTTTCTCTGTATAATGGACACTTCGTGCCTATACAAATAAGCACCAAGTGGTATTGCACTGAAAAAATGGGCTACAAAGGGTCTAAACTTCCCTGAATATAACTTATAATGACAGCTAAAAATTATTTAAAAATGGAAAGACTGCAAATTCAATAAATATTTGTAATAATATTTTTACTCTTTGAAGATTCAAGTCTTAAGTTGGGCGTTTTCGATGAACAGCGATCGATGAGGAATGTATCCAGAAAAAATGTGAAGCAAACCATTTTGTGAAAGCGTTTTACAGTATATAAGCAGCACACCCTGCTGTGGAAGGGAACAGAAGAGAACTAGTGAAAAATTCTCCTGTCGGAGCAGAAAAAATGGCGAATATGTTCCTTCTTAAAAGACTCTGACAGAAGAAGTGGGGAACAAGCTGCTTTACTCCTCATCCATGCCAAAAGTTTTGCCATGCGAACATATTCGCTTTTTTTTTTTTTTTTTGCTGAATGAAAGTAGCCGGGAGACAGTGACGGTAGAAGAGTGAGGAGACAGTAGCTGTTGGGAGAAAGAGAGAGAAGACTGTGATGCTGGGAGAGAGAATGTGACAGTGAAAGAGAAAGAGAGACGGATGAAAACAACAGAAGTGAGTGCCAAGAGAGAGAAAGTGATAGTCGGTGAGAGACAGTGGCAGTAAAAGAGAAAGAGGTGGGTAGAGAGAGAATCAGTTGGAGCAGAGATAGACGAGACAGTGGAAATGAGAAATAGAGATGAATGGAGAGCATACACAGGCTTGGGGCGGCTGGACCCTCCCAGACCGGCGAACCAACACAAGGGTGTAGGGGAGGGCGAGTTTTGGACCGGAATTTTAGACATGTGGGTATAGGAAAACAAAATAATTTGGACCTTCCAGAATTTTTTAGTTCCAGAGCAGCCCCCCTCCCCCTCCTTTCATTCTAGAATTTTTAGCTGCCGAGGTATGGTGGAGACAGCAGCAGTGTGAAGAAAAAAGGAGACAGAGTAAGTGATGACAGTGGCAGTGGAATATATTGTAAATCAATGGGAGAAAATGCGACAGTAGGAGAGAGACATGTAGACAGTGGCAGTGAGAGGGATTTGCTGGGAACGAAAGCATAACTACAAAGAGAGACTGGGGAAAAACATTAACAATGTTCTACGTTAAAAGCGAGCGAATACGTTAGCATGCCAAAATTTTTGGAGAGGAAGGCGGTATGAGCATTGCGGCTGATAGTTCCCCACTTTTCTGTCAGAGTCTGTTAAACAGGAACTGATGCCCTTTTTTCCAATGGTATACTAGCTTGAATAGGAAAACCTAGCACGTAACAATTACTGCGCCAGTTCAATTAACTCTAGCTAAATTCCCAAACTAAACGAGTACCGACTGGGACTGGAAGACCCTGCAATATGTGACATGTGCAACCGAGTTACTGTTGATAATGTTAGGGCACGTCTCATCTCTGCTCTGCTTACCGAAAAAGTCGTGCTATTCTTTGTCCCTCCACAGTATTTCACAGTTAACGGCTACACTCTTCAGCGGCACGCTTGCACCACCTCTCGTTTTCACATGTACGAGGGTTGGAACTTTAATAGTGGCAACTATTTATTTACAGCTCGTACAAAATAGATACGTATTTCAAAGTTTTACTGACCTTCAAAGTAGTCACCAGCATTGTGTATAGCCCACTGCCAGCGATGTGGAAGTCGTAGGATATTCTTAGCAGAGCCAGTTGTGTTGACAGTTCGAGCGGCGCGGTCTGTTGCCCGACGAATTTGTAGCAGTTCTGAAGCGAATGCCGCGAAGTGTTTCCTTCAGTTTAGAAATCGAGTTGATCGCACGAGGGCTTAACTAAGGGGAGTGCAGTAGGTGGTATGGCACTTAGCAGTCCCATCAGTCAAACAAATCAGTAACAGCTTGCACTGTACGCGAATGAGCATTGTCCTGCAAAATGGTCAGGTCGTGCAGGAAGCGTCATCATTTTTGTCTCTAAGCTGGTCGTAGGTTGTGTTCCAAAAATGAACAGCATAGAGACAGAAGTTGCCACTATTAAAGTTCCAACCCTCGTATCTACTACATCGCAGTTAAATATTTGCTTTACTGCTGACGGCCGGCACGTAATGAACAACTTTCGAACAAGATATTGCGTACTGTTCAGCCTCGTAACCTACTACAAGCAAGCGTGTAGTATCTGCCTCTTCCTCATCTCCACAACGACTGGGTCGCAAATAGCACACAAGTTCATAAAAATTTCCCTGTTGGCCAGGAAATGACGTAAATTACACTGTCATGCCCTCCGATAACGGCGTTTCCTCGGCTTTTTTGTAAAGGCTTTATTTGAGACAATCTTGAAATAAGCAATAACCTTGAGATCCACCTGTGCTGTTTTAGCAAAAAAACGCGTCGCCCCATCAGAAGATTTTGAAATCATCATCTCCCGTGTATATATTTACACTTGTTTTGTTTTGTCCAGAGTTGCTGGTTCACAGCTTCATACATCTGAGGTGGTCTTAATAGTTTGCAAAACCTTTGCATGGTGTTTATTACCATACAGCTGAAAACTAGATCATATAAGCCCACGTTGTCTTTTTCGTTTTTAGGTCTCTTACACTAGGGATAATTAGTGAAAGACAAATCAAATATTAAACCTTGAATCATATGAAGAAAATTAATAAATTAAATATATGTAAAAAGATTGATATGACAAGAGATGAATAATTTGAAGCAGTTTCATGTAGTGGCCGAAAGTGCGGGTGGTTTTACACGAGAAGTTTTCACTGCGCGAAAATTTAGATGCTGATGAAGCAAATCCTACTGGAGCAAACAGTAGGGTACGGGTAGAGTGCTAGCAATCCAGACCCGCCAGGTTAGCCGAGAGCGCTAATGCGCTGCTTCCTGGACTCGGGTAGGCGCGCCGGCTCCGGACCGAATCCGCCCGGCGGATTACCGACGGCAGCCGGTGTGTCGGCCAGCCTGGACGTGGTTTTTAGGCGGTTTTCCACATCCCGCTAGGTGAATACCGGGCTGATCCTCACGTTCCGCCTCAGTTACACGACTCGCAGACACCTGCACACGTTCGCACAATTCCATGGAGTACACTAAACGCAGACAGCTGGGATACACTAATTCCGTCCTGGGGGGTATTGCGTGGCGGCAGGAAGGGTATCCAACCACCCCCTTAAAACTAACCTTGCCAAATCCGTTCCTAAGCGTGCCGAGCCTGCGAAACCGCGGGGCAAGGCACCACCAAAAGAAAGAAAGAAAGAGTGCTAGCAATCTAGCTTTGATTTGCGGAATGAACGGACATTTTAACACAATTACACCACAACATGCATGTTATAGTGATTTCTGTAATACAACTAAGTAATCTGATAGCGTCGATACCAGTGAGTGCTCTGGTCGAGAGACAATATTCTAAACGACTCACCCATAGGCGTGAAGCACAGCTGGGTTTCCTGGAAAGCCTCCTCGTCGTTCTTAAACTTTCACTGCGAACACTTACCTGGAAATAGAAAAACAAACATCAGTTAGACCGTAAGTAACTCTCTCTGCGAACACCTGCTCGATAATTGATGTATATGAATAAAAAGATATATATAGATGCTTCGTGAGACTCCAAAAAAGGACTGCCGGCCGCTGTGGCCGAGCGGTTCTAGGCGCTTCAGACCGGAACCGCGCTGCTGCTACGGTCGCAGGTTCGAATCCTGCCTCGGGCATGGACGTGTGTCATGTCCTTAGGTTAGTTCGGTTTACGTAGTTCTAAATCTAGTGGACTGATAACCTCAGATATTAAGTCGCATAGTGCTTAGAGCCATTTGAACCATCAAAAAAAGGACTAAAAGCTGCAAATTATGTGAAAGTCCTTCCAAAGTTGTGTGCATACACCAGTGTCTAAAGAAGACATAACAATCGTTAAACTTGACACTGTATAGTACACACCGGTGGATACCTCCTAATACCATTACTCACTCCCTTATTTAGCCACTAGGCAGTGGATCGATGAAAATTATAAAGTCCCCTAAAGATAATTATGTTTTCTTGTTAAACACGGTTCAGTCACATTAATGTCACCATCGCCTACGTTAGACCACTCACAGGCGGCAGGACCAGAAGTGGAGAGTATATATGGCGTGCAGGGAGGATATGGAAAACAGTGGAGTTGCCATCGTAATGCGGAAACGGAGCGATTCATCTTACGCCGAAAAGGGCATGATCATTGGTTTTTGGGCCAATACAGAGGGCGGTGGCACAGTTAGTACACTAGACTCGCATTCGGGAGGACGACGGTTCAAACGCGCGTCCGGCCATCCAGAGTTAAATGGTTTAAATGGCTCTGAGCACTATGGGACTTAACATCTTAGGTCATCAGTCCCCTAGAACTTAGAACTACTTAAACCTAACTAACCTAAGGACTTCATACACATCCATGCCCGAGGCATGATTCGAACCTGCAACCGTTGCGGTCGCGCGGTTCCAGACTGAAGGGCCTAGAACCGCTCGACCACACCGGCCGGCTAAGTGTTAGTCAAAAGAGTGTTTTATAACCTACTTCCTTTATTAGCGGACTATATTTCTTGAGGATTCTTCAAATGAATCTCAGTCTGGCATCTGGCGTACTCGCAAGTAATATTGTGTAGTCATTCCACTTCAAATCGCCCCGTACTCATACTCCTAGATATTTTATGACAGTAACTGCTTTCACTGATTGATCGGCAGTTGTGTATTCATACAAAATGCCTCGGTGTGGCTTCCATGCACTTGGGCCGGGGGAGTGTTCACATAAGGCCCGTACGAGCTTTTTGTGTGCACTCTCTCATGCAGACAAACTAATTAGCCCATATGGTCATTGCACTACCCAGCGTACTGATACTGTGTCGAAATCTTTTTCGATGCTACCAGGTAGAATATATTTTAGTTTTCTCCTTAGGTTGTGCAGCCATCATGTAGTGGAAAAGAAACAAACGTTTTGACTTCCTGTTTATCTTCCAGAGAAGAGCCGGACAATAAACTGATGTGTGATCTGCATCAACAGTTAGGCGCAAAAGAGGGTCAGTCAACAAGAAATTGCAAACACAAAAAAATATTCGTACGTAATGGCATTCAGAAACAAATGTAACGAATAACGAATTCTACGTAAGGGTATGTGTCAGGACAATGCCTAATACTCGTACATCGGTACGTTATCATTATTTTTAGAGCCCTATTCGGCGGAAGCCACAATCAACATTTGTGCAAGGTAAATTAAAATTTTGATCCTAAACGTAAATGTGGTATATTTACGCACGTAAAACAAATACCGTCGTAAAATAGAACGCTTCCATCTTCATTCGTATAGCACATACAGTCTTGTGAAATCGTATTACTCTGTACTTTGACATCCCAAACAGTCCGCATTTCGATATTTCGTTCCGTGTATTTGCAGATCGATGGATACCGAGCTCTGCAATCTATAATCTTTGATATCACGTTAACTGTTCGCCCAGCGGCGTAGAGTGATCCCCTATAGCAAACTCGGGAGCACAGCTCCCCGTAAGCGGACAGGTGCCCTCGGTGTTACTCTACTAGGCAGCCTGTTAGCCATTTGCTTCCCGCTAACCTCTAGGCGGCATCTCAGCGCCAAGAACATGCCCAATATACGAGGGGCGTTCAGAAAGTAAGCTCCGATCGGTCGCGAAATGGAAACGACTATGAAAATCCGATAAAGCTTTGCACAGATGTGTTGGGTAGTGTCTCTAGTATAACCCTAGTTAGCATCACGTCGCTCTTCTCATTTCTGAGCTCGCAGTGAGTGCGTAAAGATGTCTAGAAAATAGTGTCTGCCGCCAAGTACGAGGGCCTGGTGAGAAATTTCGCCTGAAGCTATGCAGCTAACATTACATAACTGTCGTGCTGTTTCTTCTTCAAGACAATTCTCAGCCGCATTCTGCAGGGGCAATGAAGATGCTCCTGCATCGTTTTCAAATGGAAATGTGGGATTACCCACAATACAGTCCGCAATTGTCTCCCCCTGAGTTTCATCTCTGGTCACATGAACCGCTGTCTTTGAAGACAACATTTTGACACAGACAACGAGGTGTAGGCCAGCGTGGAGAATTGGCGGAAAGCACTGGCGGCTGC
The DNA here is from genome assembly GCF_023898315.1 of Schistocerca nitens. Classification (NCBI taxonomy): domain Eukaryota; kingdom Metazoa; phylum Arthropoda; class Insecta; order Orthoptera; family Acrididae; genus Schistocerca; species Schistocerca nitens. The sequence goes on from NC_064620.1 coordinate 391,788,287, forward strand.
CTTCTATGATGAGGCTATTGAAAAGTTGGTACAACGCTATGACAAAAGTCTAAGTCAGAACGGCGACTACGTAGAGAAGTAGCTGAAAAGTGTAGCTAATTGTTACAAGTAAAACATTTCTGATGTTCACTGTGGTTTCAATTTGGCAATCAATCGGAGCTTACTTTCTGAACAGGCCTCGTATTTGCTGTGCACATGCTGATCGTTACAGCAAAGTTAGAGCGGCGATAATAATTAAAGAAGCTGAACGCTCATGGCCGTTTAACGGGGCTGCTTTTACTTCTAGTTACAAAGTCCTTGGTTCGGAACCTGTCACATCAGTATTATGACAAGTTACTAGACCAGTTTTTATGCCTGAGTAGTTCACTTGTTGATCCAGTTCTTATACACGTCCGTCGTATTTGCTGCGCTCGATCCCTGAGGAAGACGATGTCAAACGCCTATGTAACATTCTGTATTCGTGTTTATATATACTTTACTTCAGGAAATTCAACAAGTTACAAAAGATATCCACGTGCGCATTGAAAAATGGCCTGCACATAGAAGGATCATCTTCCCTTATAAACATGCTTATGACGATTAATTCGCGTGTATTTAGCGAAGTGGCTAATGGAATTCAAATCCTCGCCCAGCCAACCTGACAGATTTCCCAGAACTTTCTCTAAATTACTTCCAGCTAATTTGGGGAAAGTACCAACAAATACCAAGAACGTTTTCTTCTACCAATTCTTTTTCAGCCGAGGCACCACTCCGTCTTTAGCAATACCATTATCGACAGTACGTTTAATTTTAACCATCTTCCCTCTTCGCGAATGTAACACCTTTCAACGAAACTTCACGAAGAAAACATGCAAATGGAGACAGTAACACTTGCCCTGAGATATTCCAATAAAAGGTGAAAGAAAGAAAGAGAGAAGAGAGAGAGAGAGAGAGAGAGAGAGAGAGAGAGAGAGAGAGAGAGAGAGAGAGAGAGAGGGGTGGGGGGGGGGGCGAGCAGCATGGCAACATATAACGAAGAAAACTCCAGCTACTGTTTCCTCTATTTTACTGTATATGATAGTAGCACTAGCTACATAGATTTCGCTACACATAGTTAATCTTTAACACAGTATCACCAGAAAAAAGTGAACAACACAGTCTTTAGAAACCTGACCACGTGGCTAAGAACTGTTACTGATACAAGATACTTGTTGAAAATAAACTAAACTGAAATCCGCCCGAACACGCCATGAAGGCCCAGCGGTACTGACAGGCCGCCGTGTCATCCTCAGCCCAGAGGCGTCACTGGATGCGGATATGGAGGGGCACGTGGTCAGCACACCGCTCTCCCGACCGTGTGTCAGTTTACGAGACCGTAGCCGCTACTTCTCAATCAAATAGCTCCTCAGTTTGCCTCACGAAGGCCGAGTGCACCGCGATTGCCAACAGCGCTCGGTAGACCGGATGGTCACCCATCCAAGTGCTATCCCAGGCCGACAACGCTTAACTTCGGTGATCTGACGGGAATAAAGATAGTTTCTCGGAAATGGTCAGCAATCATAACTGGACAGACCAGTTACATTCGACATGTACTTCAAGACATGATCAGGAGGCACTTGTACGTCTAAAAGCCGATTAGAGAAATGATTCTAGACTGCTCCTTGAGAGCCGGGCGGAGTGGCCGAGCGGTTCTAGGCGCTTCAGTCTGGAACCGCGCGACCGCTACGGTCGCGGGTTCGAATCCTGCCTCGGACATGGATGTGTGTGATGTCCTTAGGTTAGATAGGTTTAAGTAGTTCCAAGTTCTAGGGGACTGATGACCTCAGATGTTAAGTACCATAGTGTTCTGAGCTATTTGAACCATTCTCTTTTTTTTTTTTTTTTTTTTTTTTTTTTTTTTTTTTTTTTTTTTTGCTTGTGAAACACGTCGTTCCGATATAAGATTCATTATCTTATGAGATAGAGACGAAAATTATGCAACATATGAGGAGAGGTAAAATAACGAGATTGCATTTTTAAAGTGTGCAGAAAATAGTGAGACGTAATTTCGTAAGATTATCGGCCAATTTCTCAACGCAATGTGGAGTGAGTTCCCATCATTCTTTTCAGCATATTCATAAAGGACGACGAACTGCAACTGTGACTTACATTGGCGATATATTTGGGTATAAATACGGAGCCAGTCACTTTTTTGTGATTCGATTTATTGCACCATTAACGAGTTCTCCAGCAACTGCAGGCTCATCGTCAGACGAGAAGGTGACCTTATGGGAGTAAGGGTAAGTGCAGAAAATGTACATGTGCGTAACTTGACAGTGTACGTAATAGAAAGGGATTTGCCATGAATATCACGAGGCAATACATTTACCACAGCGTCTAGCTGCTCAAGGTACAAATAATAATGTTTCTGCAACACCTTCATCTGACTATGAGTCTACAGGGGCTCGAAAACTAGTTAATGGTTCAAACAATTGCACCAAAACTTTAAAAAAGCATGCGGTTGCATATTTATTCTCAAATAAAACGCTAATTCGCGTCATTCTTCTAACTGAATCGACTTCAATTTGAACTTTTAGTGCCACTGATGATTTTTGCTTTCGTTTCACAGTGTTCGAAGAGCAGCACGTTTCCTTGTTAAGTCTGCTGCGACATTTGTTTCTTGTAACTAGTCCACAGATTCTTCAAGCAAGTTAAACCTGACTTCCAAATAATGTGTCATACTCTTCTGACTAGTCTATTGTTTCCCAACTTGTTCAAATGGCTCTGAGCACTATGGGACTTAACGTCTGAGGTCATCAGTCCCAAAGAACTTAGAACTACTTAAACCTAACTAACCTTAGGACAACACACACATCCATGCACGAGGCAAGATTCGAACCTGCGACCGTAGCGCCCATCTTGTAACCATGCTACTGTGTGTTTGACGTTTCTAGCGTACCATATTAGTAACCTTATGTATTAAGGTGTCAGACTCTGCTGTTTTCACCTCAATCGACATTTCATTTTCCGTGCGTGTACGAGCTACAGCTGAATCACAGTAGCACTTCTCGCGCAACACACCGTGGAACAGGTGCGACTACGGCTGTTACGTCACCTGCTGACATCCACAGCATGTATAAAGATGAGTATCTCCGACTCAGAAGGCAAAACACAAGCAAGAGGCTCTTCAAGGTGCATGCGTGACCTGGGTACGTGTTTTCCCTTATGAGAGGTGTACAGATGCAATATCCCTCAACCTTAACACGGTTTCGCGCTCCTTCCTCTACCGTTTCATACCTGTATCGTCAAACTGCACACTATCAGGAAACCTGGGAACGTTTTGAATAGATAGTTTTTGTAAGGCCCTGATATTATTTCATTCTTTGTGATTTTTGTAATGGATGTTAGTTTCTAATTATAGTCAGTTGCTTATTGTCATCACAATTAAATTTCTGTGCAAATTTCACTTAATGTCACTTTAAAACAAATCTCGGTGTAATTGTCTAACAAAATATCTCCTTTAAAATAACAAAAACTGCAACTGCACCACGAATTTTGAAGCATTAACAACTAATTCTTTAAAGAAAGCCTGAAAGACCAAGCAAACTAGATAATAAGATAACAGTTTAATGCAAAATTGCAGTGCTTGTGTTGCTGAGAAGCGCCGTGCGGGATTATCCGAGCGGTCTCGGGCGCTGCAGTCATAGACTGTGCGGCTGGTCCCGGTGGAGGTTCGAGTCCTCCCTCGGGCATGGGTGTGTGTGTGTGTTTGTCCTTAGAATAATTTAGGTTAAGTAGTGTGTAAGCTTAGGGACTCATGACCTTAGCAGTTAAGTCCCATAAGATTTCACACATTTCTTTTGTTCCTGAGAAGCGCGAAGGAACATGCATTGTTGTTCTTAACAACACAGTCACTGTAATCTAGTATTTATCCAGTGATACGAGGAAGCGAATTTCAATTAAAATGTCCGCCCCTATACGGGAACAACATGTGTGTACGAGTACAGGTTGTGACGCACGAACGACAACATACGGATGTTTCTGTCTGGCCATGAGTCGTGCACGGATAGCAAAGCGGTTAAGGCGACCGCTCGCGCAAAGCGGCATATCCGCGTTCGAGTCCCGGTCCGGAAAAATTGTCATTGCCGTCATTCTCTTATACAGCTGATGGTTGTTCGTATTCGCAACGGCGAATATATTGAAACTTCCTGGCAGATTAAAACTGTGTGCCGAACCGAGACTCGAACTCGGGACCTTTGCCTTTCGCGGGCAAGTGCTCTACCAACTGACCTACCCAAGCACGACTCACGCCCCGTCCTCAGAGCTTTACTTCTGCCAGTACCACGTCTCCTACCTTCCAAACTTTACAGAAGCTCTCCTGCGAACCTTGCACAACTAGCACTCCTGCAAGAAAGGATATTGCGCAGAGATGGCTTAGCCACAGCCTGGGGGACGTTTCCAGAATGAGATTTTTACTCTGCAGCGGAGTGTGCGCTGACATGAAACTTCCTGGCAGATTAAAACTGTGTGCCGGACCAAGACTCGAACTCGGGACCTTTGCCTTGCCCACGAAAGGCAAAGGTCCCGAGTTCGAGTCTCGGTCTGGCACACAGTTTTAATCTGCCAGGAAGGTTCATACTTGTTCAGTCTTTTCGGTTGTACTCAAGAATTGCCGAACTTTCTAGAGACGAATAACGTACCTTATTTCAAGACGAGGTAAGTAAAAAATATATTTCCAAAATTGACGTATTTTCAGAGTTGATGCATGTATTTACTTAAATACCAATGTTTCGTACTTTTGGCATTAAGTATCAATTTCTGCTTGGTTTTAAAAGATTAATAACTAGTGGTATATCATGATTTTTCAATAAATGGACAGTCAGTATTTTTAATTTCAATTTTTTGAAGCTCCGTCTCTCTCGTCACGCTGGTTTGCATCTATCACTAGTAGTTCCCTTTCGGTAAGAGAACTCGTGGCCGAAGGGGGTACTTATTGTTTAAGTATTTTTGTAAAATAAAGGCGCACAAGAACACACTTCCTAAAGACACAAAAAATCAACTATTAATATAACCTAACATACCATACTTGAAAATCACTTAATACTGTATGTTATGTATTTTTTATAAATGTTTGCATATTTCGTGTTTCCACCACCCCCAGGGCAGAATGACGTAACGCAACTGTTTGTGCAATGCAAAGACAGATTATGAATGTGAATCTTAAGATGAATGATTTTAGTGTCATTTTGAAAAATGTAAAAATTATTTTTAATGCTTAATGTCAAGTTACACTGTTATTTTACTGAATCCCATCGGCCGTGCACCAGATTGTATTCCCAGGTTTGCGAATAGACAACATGGGAAAGCTAGTAATAAATCCTATAACGCAGTCCTGGCCAGTTTCTTCCACAAATCTGTATGGTAAGCCACTTCTTTCTGAGATGGACTAAAAAGTTTGCTGTCATTTGACTTCAGATATGCAACCCGCTCGTCTTTTTGTTCTGCAGTGAACACACCTTTAAATGCTCATTCTGATCTGTCAGTCCTGTTGTTGGGATTTTTCTTAATTTTACGAACGCATCTTGCAACGTTGTTTTGTGTACGCTAAACTTCTTAGATGCTTTTAAAAATCAGCTGAAACTATCGAAACTGCCATTACCATTTGTAAGGTGGCAGAATAAATGAAGGTCAATTTCGCAACTTACTTAAAGAGTTTTATACATCGTGACGGGAGGGTGAATATGACACCTAACTTACTTAGGCAGTAATGAGCAGAGTTGCTTATAAGTATGTAATGCAAAAGGGATGACACTCAATTGACGGTATTAACACACCGCTCCTAGGGAAACGTTTTGTGTGGAAGCCAGCGCGGGTAGACGCAGAGGCCGCACCACGGGAGACACGATGAAAAGCTCTTAGGGGGCGTTCCGTTGCGGGAGTCAGCGACCGGACAGGTGACGCACACTGCTGAGCAAGTAACGGGACCATCAGAAGTAGGACAGAAAGAAGCTTTAGAAAACTGCTTTTCGGAATTCCAAATGGATACGAGCAAAACCAGTGACGCAGTTGACCACAGTGAATGGTACACGTGTGAGCGGGCACGGAAAGACCGATTGGCGGAAACGAACTAGAAAAGAGTAAAGTGCAGAGATTTCGACGCAGTTCAATGGTAGGGCCCTAGCGATTGGAAGAGTGTTTCCACAAAATAACAGGAATGCTCCTATTGGTAGAAAAAAGCCATGACGTGGAGAACGAAAGAACCCGGTTGGGGAGTGTGTTCGGCTACGAGAAAGACAAGAGCAAAATTTTCGGGGAATCTTCTCTGAACTGGCGTCAAGTGCAGAACGGGGCGCATAACGCTCTGTACGAAGCAGAGGAGAAATTTGTGTGAACACTGTGTTCACTGCGGATGACATTCAGCTAGATATCAGCTGTAGCGTCGTTGAGCTCCCACTGTGGAGAAACAAACCAGCCAGTTAGTTAATTGTCCTTGCGAGGAGCGTGAGGGCATTTTAATACGCACGCTGCTCCAGCCATGCGCGTGTATATCGCCATATTTCAAGACTAGGGATGAGTAAATGTTTTCTCACATAACGAGAAACATAAAGAGAGTTTCTTTTGGAAAAATCAGCAAAGGCTCAATTAGTTTTTATAGGAATTTCAGAGGACGAGAGCAGACATGCAGACGACAGCTCACATCTCAGCTAAGGTAAATACCGCTTGCAGAGGTGTAAACTTGTTGGTTCACCAGCTTGCGTCCATTGTAAACTCGAGCGACCTTGGGTCATCTTTTGCTCAACTTGTCACAAAACTCACCATCCTCCATAGACTTGATTCTCATCCTAAATAGTACCGAACTTTCAACTGGAATCAGATGATTTATCTTAGTACTGGCCAACATCATGATGTAGTTGTAAGAATAATTTTGTAAAGAAACTTCTAGTTAAATGAAATGGTTGAAATGGCTCTGAGCACTATGGGACTTAACATCTATGGTCATCAGTCCCCTAGAACTTAGAACTACTTAAACCTCACTAACCTAAGGACATCACACAACACCCAGTCATCACGAGGCAGAAAAAATCCCTGACCCCGCCGGGAATCGAACCCGGGCGCGGGAAGCGAGAACGCTACCGCACGACCACGAGCTACGGACAACTTCTAGTTAAAATTTACCACTGTGGGGTTTAGGATTATTTCAGCTTCTGAGGACGAGATGCGTTCGTTTGACAACTGTCGTAACATTGTCACATTGTAAACTGTGTAAATGCGTGTATTTCTGTGATAAGATTGCAACATTAAACCAAAGTTATTTACAGCTTACACAGTTGTTGTTCAGACCCGAAACTTACACATTGGTTAATCCAATTGCTATCCACCAGTCTTTCTAACATAACTTCGCATCATCTGGAAAAGCTATGGTAAAACAAAAGAAATATATAATTTGAAATTCGCTTGCATCAAAAACTAAAGGGGCAGAACGGGACACTATCCCTTTCTGCCACGTTCCGTTCCGCCGCAAGAGCACATTTCGGGTTAGTAACTTTTATAGAGCGTAATAACTGACGGATTTAAACGTTTTATGTACCTAACATATAGCGAATGGCATGCACTTTAAGATTACATGTCATTGAAGGGCGTACAATTAAGAATGAAACAAAACAACCTGCAAAACGATTTAGAAGAAATATGGGAATGGTGCGAAAAGTGGCAGTTGAACAAAAATAACAAAAAGTGTGAGGTCATCAACATGAGTGCTAAAAGGAACTCGTTAAGCTTCGGTTACACGATAAATCAGTCTAATCTAAAAGCCGTAAATTCAAGTAAATACCTAAGTATTATAATTACAAAGAACTTAAATTGGAAGAAACACACAAAAAATGTGGGGAAGGCTAACCAAAGACCGCATTTTATTGGCAGGACACTTAGAAAATGTAACAGAGCTACTAAGGAGACTGCCTACACTACGCTTGTCCGTCCTCTTTTAGAATACTGCTGCACGGTGTGGGATCCTTCCTTACCAGGTGCGACTGACGGAGTACACCGAAAAAGTTCAAATAAAGGCAGCACGTTTTGTATTATCGCGAAATATGGGAGAGTGTGTCACAGAAATGATACAGGATTTGGGCTGGAAATCATTAAAAGAAAGGCGACTTTCGTTGCGTCGGAATCTTCTCACGAAATTCCAATTACCAACTTTCTCCTCCGAATGCGAAATTATTCTGTTGACACGGAACTACTAAGGGAGGAACGATTACCAAGATAAAATAAGGGAAATCAGAGCTCGTACGGAAAGATATAGGTGTTCATTCTTTCCGCGCGATACGAGATTGGGAATAATAGAGAATTGTGAAGGTGGTTCGATGAACCCTCTGCCAGGCACTTGAATGTGATTTCCAGAGTATCGATAGAGATGTAGAACTCTTATCTTGCGTTTAAATTGTTGTGTCGATTCCCTAAGGTCTCGACACAATGAGTGGCTAGGTGCACGCGAAACTAACGCAGACGGGCGTAAATTCTGAAACAGGAGACTGGATGAAAACTATAAAGAAAAGAAGAGAGATTTTAATATACTTAACTTTAATGTAGTCTTGTTCTTGTTGAAATACATCTCTTGCATAGTAGTAAGCAATTAGCAATGATACACATGGCGCCTTGCTAGGTAGTAGCGATGGACTAGCTGAAGGCTATTTAATCTGTCTCTCGGCAAATGAGAGGAATACTTGGTAGGTCTAGTCGCAAGCTATGTCGTCCGTACAACTGGGGCGAGGTCAAGTCCGTGTCTTGTGACCTGCCCTGTGGTGGCGCTACGTTTGCGAATACACAGTGGCGACACGCGGGTCCGACATGTACTACAGGACCGCGGCCGATTTAAGTTACCACCTAGCAAGTGTGGTGTCTAGCGGTGACACCACATAAATTAACCAAAAATTACAAAAACACAACTGGAAACGTGAAGGAAACCGTTCACTTAGAAGTTGCGCTGCAAACCAAGTCACAATAGCTATCGCATGTTCCCTTCCATTCAGAGACATAGCTGCATGTCATTACAATAGGCTGGAGCACTCTCCAGTCTAGAAAACAGTATACTCCCATTGTGACACGAGTTCCCTTAGACGTTGAGGTGACGCGACCAGAAAGCATATACTATTTAATGTATATAAACTGTTTGGTGACTCAATCATTTGGTTTTAAGAATCTGTACTTTTCTTAGTTTTTATTAACAATCTATGTCATCATTCGTTAATTTTCTTTGAGTGGTTAACCAGCCCATCATCCACCTAGATGAGTATGGAGAAACTGCCTAAAAACCACACTCACGATAGCCGGCAGAATCGACAGAAAGACTACACACATGAGTTCACGTGAAAATAAAGAATGGATAATTCAGTCAATGCGTAAAACTATAACGGACTATATCGACTTTTTTTCATTCCATTGCACCCGCAGACTGGTTTCCCTGGAAAGAAACGAATGAATAAACATCTAATCGATACGTAAAAGTGCAACTCGCTGAACCGATCGTTAACATTCGTTTGTTCCCATCACTACTACCAGGGGTGGGGGTTTGGGGTGGAGTGAGGAGGGCGATCGGTATGTTGTCGTTAGGAAGATGATAAAATCTAATGACAGCGAAAGTTGGATGTCTACGATTCTGCTGTGTGCATACACGAACTCTGAGTCTGAGATATTATTATCGCGAGTAGTAGCGAGCGGGTTGTTGTCGGGGGGATCGGAAGTGGTCGGACGCAGGGTGCAGTGGTGAGAAGCTGCGCGACATGGAAGGTCGCAGCGTGCCGTGATCGTGCTAGTAGTGCCGGAGGAGACTTTGGTATTAATTGAGGATTTTTTGGTAATCTGCCTTTTCGCTGCAGGTAATTGTTGATTGTTTGCGCACTGGAGGGATTTTGTCAGATTTGTGTATGGATACACTCAGAGCAAAATTGGTATCTTTGCTGTGGCCAGAAACGTGTTTATTGATGTAGACATTGTGGAATAATTAAGTCTGTGTAAAGTTGGTCAGCATTTAAATCATGTTTTCTGAATACAGTAAATTAAAAGTTTTATTGCTTTGTTTCATTTTTCTTTACATCGTTTAAGGTTAGCTGACGAACCCCCTCCTGATCATTGAATTTCTGTGTACAAAAGTATGGCAGTAATTGTTGCAATTAGTCCACGCATTGCACTCTACATGGATCGCAGAATTGCTTTTTGAAATATTTTAGCATGTTGCAGCGGCAAGACGAGGTAAGTAAGGAAAGTTGTCTGTTGCGTACAGGAGCACTGCAGAACAGTTGTTGGGAACTGATTTCTTTATAATTCGTGGGAGGAGTAATTAATTTTCTGTTCCAATTTCTGTTTCTATTGGTTCTCAATCATGATATTATCACTGACAGAGATGGGACGTAACTCACATATTTACGTACATGCCCTTTAAAATAATTACGAACGCGTTTCAATTGTGTTAGAAGAAAAACTGAAGCAGATGTGACAGTCATTAAATAATACAGTCCTTGAAAATGGAACTGTAGCTCCGAAACGCGTTGGACAGCAACTAGAAAATAAAATTTGCGACTGACGACTGAACATCGTTAATTAATAATTGGTAAGCTGTAAGTTGCAATCACGGACAGCTTAGAACTTACTGTCTATTAAAAATGTACGATAAGTGCTATAAGCATTTGTTCGGCAGGCGACATGTGTTTCAAAGTAGCGAAGATGAAGTGCTCATAGCGCTTAAGGTATGCATTTTAGAGCCCATCTCTGCTACACTTTTTTGCTTCCAATAATGGCTCCTGTCATAGCCCTGACTACTGACTATTGTGGGACATGTATAAGGAAACTGTACGAATTACTGCTTATGATAAACCGTCGTCACAGCAATGTAAACTGTATCTCTTGACCAAATCTAAAGACTTTTATTGTTTACCCTAATATCAGAAAATATCAGCCAAAAAGAGAAAGACTATTCGGACAAATAAAAAGGAGTATAGAACACAGCAAAAGAGGAGTTGAAGTCGTCACAGACTGCAAGTCCAAGACGTGGCAAAAGAAAAATAACAAGAATACATGGGCTGCAGCCGGCCGAAGTGGTCGAGCGGTTCTAGGCGCTACAGTCTGGAACCGCGCGACCGCTACGGCCGCAGGTTCAAATCCTGCCTCGGGCATGGATGTGTGTGATGTTCTTAGGTTAGTTAGGTTTAAGTAGTTCTCAGTTCTAGGGGACTGATGACCTCAGAAGTTAAGTCCCATAGTGCTCAGAGCCATTTGAACGATGAGATGCAAAATAACCAGCTATTTCAGTTAGAAATATTCGCGTTTTGTTACGTTACGCACTGCACTTTGGTCCACACGGGCCCAACATCGGGAGTAATTTACGACCCACATATGGTCTCTTCCCTTGAGCGAGCGAGAAGACGTAGTTGAGACGTGGGTTACGAGAGCAGTTCTTAAACTGACCGCTGGCGTGTACGGCGAGAAACGTTTCAAAGCAAACACCCTGCATGCCTTATGTTCCGGGGAATGTTTTTGTGGAATTCCTTGGATGATCTCGTCATCCTAGAAGGCATAATGGATCAACACAAGTATGCATCTATCCTTGGGGACTATGTCCAAGACTACATGCGGTTTTTCCCGCGGCAAGACGGTATCAACCAGCAGGACAGTACGTGTCACGCGGCTTGCAGCTTACGTGCGTGGTTCGAGGAGCAGTAGGTTGAGTTTACCGTACTCCCCTGGCCACCAAACGCCCCGAATTTTGATCCAATCGAGAATCTGTAGGACCACTTCGATCGGGTTGTTTATGGCATGGATCCTCAACCGAGAAAACAAGAGCAGCCGGACAGGGCACTGCATACCGCATGGCTCAACATCCCTGTCGGTACGTTGCAGAACCTCATTGACACCATGCACGACTCGAAGCGATCCGCGCAAGAAGCGGTTGTTATTCAGGCTTCTGACAGGTGGTCGCATTAATGTGACTGGACAGCGTACTACGGCAATATATCGCACTGTGGCGTGAGCGGGACATATTCTCCGGGTCAAGTGGAGAGTCTCTGCCGCTGGGTTGGTCCTAGGGCAGCAGTTTTGACCCAGGCGTCTGGCTGCAGCTCCACGGCGCCTGCGCCGCTACACGGCCGTCTAAATATTCAGCGGCGGGCACATCGGGGCGGCGGCGGCCTTTCTCTCGGGGTTTCGCAAGCGGGCGTTCTCCATCCCGCTAACAATGAGTCTGGCGCTCCACATCGCCGACTCGTGCTGGCTGTCTGTGTCGTGTGCCCACGGCGAAAGCTGCGCCACGGGTCCTCCGTTGCGCTTCGCTTCTCCTACAGGCGCGCCAAACTTCACTAATCTAATTGTGCGACTGCGTATTTGTTAGTAGCACAGTGCATAAATTCGTAGCGTTTTTTGGTATTCCGGTTGCTATGACTTTATTTATCGATTGTCATTGTTTATCTGTAGGCCACCGTTGCTACACTACTGGCCATTAAAATTGTTACACCAAGAAGAAATGCAGACGATAAACGGGTATTCATTGGACAAATATATTATACTAGAACTGACATGTGATTACATTTTCACGCAATTTGGGTGCATAGATCCTGAGATATCAGTACCCAGAAAAACCACCTCTGGCCGTAATAACGGCCTTCATACGCCTGGGCATTGAGTCAAGCAGAGCTTGGATGGCGTGTACAGGTACAGCTGCCCATGCAGCTTCAACATGATACCACAGTTCATCAAGAGCAGTGACTGGCGTAGTCGAACATTTTCTATATCCAGAAAGGCCCGTACAGGACTTGCAACATGCGGTCGTGCATTATCCTGCTGGAATGTAGAGTTTCACAGGGATCGAATGAAGAGTAGAGCCACGGGTCGTAACTAACGTCCACTGTTCAAAGTGCCGTCGATGCGAACAAGAGGTGACCGAGACATGTAACCAATGGCACTCCATACCATCACGCCGGGTGATACGCCAGTATGGCGATGACGAATACACGCTTCCAATGTGCGTTCACCGCGATGTCGCCAAACACGGATGCTACCATCATGATGCTGCCAACAGAACCTGGATTCATCCGAAAAAATTACGTTTTGCCATTCGTGCATTCACGTTCGTCGTTGAGTACACCATCGCAGGCGCTCCTGTCTGTGATGCAGCGTCAAGGGTAACCGCAGCCACGGTCTCCGAGCTGATAGTCCATGCTCCTGCACACGTCGTCGAACTGTTCGTGCAGATGGTTGTCGTCTTACAAACATCCCCATCTGTTGACTCTTGGATCGAGACGTGGCTGCACGATCCGTTACAGCCATGCGGATAAGATGCCTGTCATCTCGACTGCTAGTGATACTAGGCCGTTGGGATCCAGGTGTCGCCACCGGCGCCAACCTTGTGTGAAAGTTCTGAAAAGCTAATCATTTGCTTATCACAGCATCTTCTTCCTGTCGGTTAAATTTCGCGTGTGTAGCACGTTATCTTCGTGGTGTAGAAGTTTTAATGGCCAGTAGTGTACTTGAGTTGCCATATGGTCATTTTGTCGTTTGGAGATAGTGAGTGGAGCCGTGGGCGCTACAGAAAGGAGTTCCAAATGGAGAAATCTGAACATTTCCAACATATTCTTCTCTTTGAATTCAGCAGAGGGGTGGGAGCAGTGGAGGCAGCGAGAAAACATTTGCGCCGTATATGGTGATCATGCCACTAGACTGAGCACGGTAACAAAATCGTTTTCCCGTCGTAAGGGGGATAGTTTTGACATTAGTGACTCTCCACATTGAGGAAGACCTTTGGTGTCTGCTAAAGATCGTTTAAACTCATTAATCCATAAGATACACGTCAATGTACTCGAGAGAAGGCAAATGTAATAAACTGTTACCATTCCGCCATCGTGCGACATTTGCTTGCAATGGGGAAGATTAAAAAATCGGGTGTATGGATACCGCACGCTCTAACTCAAAATTACAAAAATCAGCTTGTTCGACATCAATTGGCTGGAGAACAACACAGACCATTCCTATCCCGTACCGTTACTAGTGATGAGAAACGGGGTCTTTACACTAACACAACGAAAAGAAAGGAATGGTTGAGCCCAAACGATGCAGCAATACAAAGGCCTGCGCGCATCCACAAAACAATGTTATGCATCTGGTGGAACAGCGACGCTATACTGCACTAAGTATTGCTTCCCCGAGGTGCACCATTACTGCTGTCATTTATTGTCAACAAATGAGATGTCTTGCAGACGCAACCCTAGAGCAACAACCAGAGAGGCGGCGTGAAATCATGCTACTCCACGACAACGCCTGTCAGCATTCAGCTAGACTGATAAAAACCACTATACAAAAGTCCGGTTGTAAAGTCATTCCGTACACATCTGATTCAACTGATCTTGCACTCTCAGATTTCACCCTTTCCGCTCTCTATCAAACAACCTTCACTGAACTTTCTGTCCGGGTGAAAATGCGCTCCAAACTTGGCTCGATGTTTTTGTCAAATTTAGGCAAAAAAGCAACGAACTTATGCACCTACTCAATAATTTTTAATTAATTTTTATTACGGTACTAGCCGACAAACCCGGCATTGCTCAGGTATTCATTCTGCCAATTTTCTATCAGAAACGAAAACAAAAAATCAACTGTGTTTGTAGCGTAATATTAAAAAATTTCATTTTCACTTATTGGTGAAAATACCTTTGAAATTATGAAACAGCCGTGCAAAGAAATACGCATTATCTATAAATGAATATCTACAGTACCCCATATTAGAAACATAGCACGCAAATACAAATCCTCTGTAATTTTTATTTAACTTCAAAAATGGCTCTGAGCACTATGGGACTTGACATCTGAGATCATCAGTCCCCTAGACTTAGAACTACTTAAAACTAACTAACTAACCTAACGACATCACACAAGTCCACGCCCGAGGCAGGATTCGAACCTGTGACCGGAGCAGCAGCGCGGTTCCGGACTGAAGCGCCTAGAACCGCAAGGTCACATCGGCCGGCCTTTATTTAACTCATCCCTTGAACTACGCGTCATACAATGATACATATGCGTAAGTACATTCAGCGGCACATGTGGATACTGTCTGCGAAATGTGTTGCGAATAGAATTTGTAGCAGAGAAGCAATAAATTTAAAAGCCATGCACAACGCGGTAGTTTTCCATGCGTTTCAGCGTTTATGACGTCGTATCTCCTTAACTGTATGTGATACCATGATATAACTTTGTCGGTGCATTTAGCGGCTTATACGGATACTATCTGCGAAATTTATTGCAAACAGAATTCGTAGCACAGAAGTAATAAATTTAAGTTTTATCCACGATACAGCAGTTTTTTACGCATCTCACTGTTTATGATGTCATATATTTCGACCTATGATACGCTAGTGCTTCTTACTGCCAGAGCGGTTGTTGCCTGACAGTAAGAGATACACTGATTTGTCACAACACTATGACCAGCAACCTACTATCGATATAAACCTGTCCAGGCGATAGCAGCGTCACCTGGCGAGGAACGACTGCTAATCAGATACACACACACGGTGCATGTTGTATCAGTGAGCGTGCTGTCCGTGTGTAGAGCAGGGAATGCGGGCTATCTATCTGAGCTTGACCGAGGACAGATTGTGGAGGCCCGGAGGCTTGGCACGAAAATTTCGGAAACTGCACGACCTGCTGGGTGTTCGAAGAGTGCTGTGGTGGGGGTGTTCAACACGTGGCGAAAACAAGGTGACACCTCTCATTACAGATGTCGGACGTCGTAAGCTGTGCAGACTGGTAAAAAAAAGATAGGCGGCGAACTGTGGCGGAACTGACATCAGACTTTAAAGCTCGGCAGAGTGCAAGTGTGCCTGAACACACAGTGCACCGAACTCCTAACGACGAGCCTCCGCAGCCGACGACCCATGCATGTGCCAAAGTTAACACCACGACATCGGCAACTACGACTGAAATGGGCATGTGACAGTCGGCACTGGGCGTTGGTGCAATGGCACAGTGCTTCGTGGTCTGATGAATCCAGATACCTTCTCCGTCATGTAGGTGGGAGGCCACGAATCCGTGGCCTTCCAGGATAACAGCTTCTTGACACCTGTACTGCGGGACGGAGACTAGCTGGTGGCGGCTCCCTTATGCTCTGCGGAACATTCACGTGGCCATTCGTGGGTCCAGTGGAGCTCGTGCAATTAGTATCGTAAACTGGTTGCAGACCACGTACACCCCTTCGTGACGATCATGTTGCCCGTCGCAGAGACATTTTTCAACATGACAATGCTGCATGTCACAAGGTCAGGAGTGTGATCGAGTGGTTCGAGGAACACAACGGCGAGTTTCAGTTGATGTGCTGGGCCCCCAGCTCGTCATATCTGAACCGATCGAACACATCTGGGATGTGATTGAACGTGGCGTCGAAGCTCGTTGCCTCTGTCCCCAGAATTTGCAGGAATTGCGTGACTTTTGGGTGCTGATATGAATTCCCTCGAGCGACCTACCAAGGCCTCCTTGCCTCCTTGCCATGACGTGTCGCCGCTGTTATCCGTGCCAAAGGTGGACATATCGGCTATCAGGTAGGTGGTCATAATGTTCTGGCTTATTAGTGTATGTGTATCAAGTCTGTTGAAATGTTCCAGTGATTTAGGAAGAGACGTGGATTTTTATAATATGTATGAATTAATCTAACATTCCGCAACTCTGATGGTAGCAGGAATAAAATGCATGGAGCGAAAGGTTATCTACAAGTTAACGGTGTTAACCGAGCGAGGTGGCGCAGTGGCTAGCACAATGGACTCGCATTCTGGAGGACGACTGTTCAATCCCGCGTCTGGCCATCCTGATTTAGGTTTTCCGTGATTTCCCTAAATCGCTCCAGGCAAATGCCGGGATGGCTCCTTTGAAAGGGCACGGCCGACTTCCTTCCCCGTCCTTCCCTAATCCGATGAGACCGATGACCTCGCTGTCTGGACTCCTTCCCCAAACAACCCAACCCAACCCCTTAACGTTGTTAACGAACGCACTCACTTTATTTGCTGCTATTTCGGGCGCACATTTTATTTGGCAAAAATTGGTTGGTTTGAACCGGTCACCGATTAAATAAACATCCATTTTAGTTGCAACTGTGGCTGTCCCTTTTGCTTCACAACATTTTTTTAAATTTGAAATGCACAAGGTAAGGTTTCTATCGATGGGGCAGCTTCACCGACGGGCCGACTCGATTTCTTTGTGGACATCGACAATAGGCACATTATATCTGTCATTTAGCGTGACCCGTGTTGCCAAAGACTCACCTTCTTAGTGGTTAGCTGTTCCACGAAGACACAAAGCAACAGTGCAAGAAGGTAAGATTTGTACTATGCTCTTGTAACTGATTACTATTAATGACTGAAACGTAGCAGTGATTTGGTAACAGTGATTAAATTTCTGCCCCCAACATTGGAAAGTACGAGCAGTTCACACTATTTTGTGATATTCACAATTTAAAGTTACGTGCTGTACACGGAGAGTACGGAAAGTGCTGTAAGCGATGCAGTGCGAGCTGCCTTTAATTTCGAATTTTGTCGCACCTTAGGCCTAAGTAGGCCATATGATCAAAATTTAAGTAATAATTCTCATTACATGTTTAGGTTTTGATAATCAATAAAATGTCATTTATTTATTTATTTTTTGAAGGCGATATTTCTACTTTTACGCTCCTCGCTTTCGAATACATGTTATTCGATTTCAGACATCAACAAAAGGCTCCTAAAAACAAAAAGTATGGAGTGTACTGATTCTTATTTAGATGTGTATAGTATTTAACAGGTATCACACTATAGCCCATTCATGGAAACTGCCTGGTACAGCGAAGGAAACTAGTCGCCTTGATTGACCCGATGACACATGTTTTTATTTTTCAAATGCTTCATTCAATGCTTACGGTAATTACCTGACGTTGTCAGAAGAAGAGAGGTCTCTATATCAATGTAAAAAAAGCTCCCAAAATAGAAGCTTTATTCCCCTGATCGTAACTGTCACATATCCTGATTACTAGCTTCAGCAAAGCCATATTGCCATCTCCAGATCATCGGATACGTGAATTGAAAACAAGGAGGTTGACTCACCTAAAAGACACGCCCGTGCAACACTTTAAGTACATTAAAATAAAAGCCATAACTGTATCAGCAAGGCACAGAGGTGTCAAATACATCAGACAGCGGACATCCACTGCTGTCAGGTGTGTGTGTGTGTGTGTGTGTGTGTGTGTGTGTGTGTGTGTGTGTGTGTGTGTGTGTCGATAACCAGCTCCGTACTGCCAGTAAGTTGACAAAATAAGTACGTAACACTACTTTGCTGAAACTAGTGATCGAGATATGTATGAACTTCGATTTGGGCAATAAAACTATTTGAAAGCTTTTTTACAATGAATATTAATGGGTTTTATACTCGTACATACTACAGTGAAATGCAAAAGAAAATGTTCAAGTTACATTGAAAATAAAATTCTTATTACAATATTTGAGGATTTTATAACACATTTTCTTTATGTGGTCCATCCACAGGGAAGTTGTCACGGTACCTGAAAGATTTTTTTTTATCGTAACTGAAAGATCCTGTGTATTTCAATTAATTTAAAAGCTACCAATAACAAGTATTGCTATGTTTAACAAACTTATCTGCCATCGCCCCTGAGCACCGTTGCCGTCGTCGTAACTGAATGTGGCTGGCTGGTGTTACAGCGCCTGTGGTCGCACAGGGAATCGAAAGCAGGTCACCGATGAAACGAGACGAATACGTGGCGCGAGAAGGCGAGCTATGAGCCGTGCAGAGCCACAACATGAGCTGGCGGCTGGCTGCACACTGGGCTGGCGTTAACACACCTCCACTTGTTTATGGCCGTCGTAAGCGAAAGGCACTTTAATTACGGAAGCGGATCGGGGCCAGCAGATAGAAGAGCATCCCGCCAGATTACGATCGCCTCGAACAGTCCATCGGATTATAAGCAACCTAACTGAGCCGAACATAGAATACGTCTCGTCTCGCCACATAACAGATCCCAAATGCTCACTGCATCTATTTCGGGCCACGCTTCTGAAACGCCCGTTAATAGAATTACTCGTAAATGTTCCCGCTTTCATCTCGTCCTACCTTACGGATAATATCTTGATTTATTTCAGGATAAAGAAGGAAAAGAACTAAAGTGGTCTGCTGGGATGATGTGATATTATCGAATAGTACGGAGCTGTGGAAGAGCTCGGGGGGGGGGGGGGGGGGGACGCTGGATTAAATCTTAGTGCTAGCCTCTTGATCTGTACAACAGTTCAGTCCAGATCACAGTTTTTATAAATACAAGTAGCGCTTAAATACTACAAATGTCACGGCCAATATCATCACATACTAAAAAAGGACGGAAATCAGTCTCACATACTGCAAATAAGTACTTGTTTATGGTACTTATATGTGCTAGTCAGACAAGGTAACATTTTTCTACTTATTATTATTTATTGCTTTCAGGCAAAGCCCATTTCACCAGTTACTAGTGTGTCACTTACTGAAAGAAACAGATAATTTACCTAACTTCACTACAAAATATGAAACACTATCTATTACATGACCAAACTCTATAAAGACAATCGAAAAGCTGCGCGAGGTAACTCGTCTACGTAGTACATAGTCTGACCGCACCATTACAATAAACGAAACATATTTTTCTATAAAATCAAATACATACAATCCTTGATTTCCAAAATGTTGTACAGTGTAATTGTTCCTGAATTATTGTACTCATCCCATTCTATTAGCATACGGCATACTCCAAGGAAACAAAAGAAAAATTTCGGGTACGAATTACAGTAGAGGGAGGTGAAATAAAACCTTTGAGGTCTGCAGATAAACCGTAACTCTCTCAGAGAGAGCAAAGGACTTGAGAGAAGGATTGAACCGAACTAAAACAACAAAAGCGAAACGAGTATACATCAGATGATGCTAAGGGAATTAGATTAGGAAATGAGACTTAAAGTAGTAGATGAGTTTCGCATTTTGGGCAGTAAAATAACTGAAGATGGCCGAAGTAGAGAGGATATAAAATGTAGACTGACAACTGCAAGAAAAGCGTTTCTGAAGAAGAGAAATGAGTTAACATAGAGAATAGATTTAAGTGTCAGGAAATCTTTTCTGCAACTATTTACATGGAGTGTAACCACGTAGGGAAGTGAAATGTCGACGATAAACAGTTTAGACAAGAACAGAATAAAAGCTTTTGAAATGTGATGTTACAGAAGAATGCTGAAGATTAGATGGGTAGATCACGTAACTAATGAGGAGTTACTGAATACAACCGGGGAGGGGGGGGGGGGGAGAAATCTCTGGCACATCCTGACTAGAAGACGGGATCGGTTGGAACGACATATACTGAGACATCAAGGGATCACCAATTTAGTACTAGCAAGAGATGAATTCGGTTAGCAGATTCGGAAGTATGTAGCATGCAGTAGTTACTTGGAAACGGAGAGGTTTGCACAGGATATGAACACCACAACAGCAACGTAAACAATGTCCTCTTCAATGGAACAAATGGCTCTGAGCACTATGGGACTTAACTTCTGAGGTCATCAGTCCCCTAGACTTAGAACTACTTAAACCTAACTAACCTAAGGACATCACACACATCCATGCCCGAGGCAGGATTCGAACCTGCGACCGTAGCGGATGCGCGGTTCCAGACTGTAGCGCCTAGAACCGCTCGGCCACCACGGCCGGCTCAATGGAACAGAAACCACACTTTGGAGAGGATGTTAATTTTGACAGTTTCGTTTTATTAGTGTTGATGTGAACTGCTCTTAGTCTGTTAGGTTCCTAGATAGGAAACGATGGGTTGCGTGGAAGCTGTTGCTGAATGGTGCAGCACAGCTTCTTTTGTCTGTTTTTTCCCCCTTTGCGCCTGGTGACAGCTCTTGACCGCAAAGCGTAAATTATTTATTTGTAATAGTGCTGATCAACAAGTTGTAGCTATCTGATACGGTTTTTACTTATTAGAATACAGTTTTTCAAGATGATATCAAACCTGAAACCAGTTTGCTTCGCCGTGTCTAATTTTGACGATATCGAAATAATGTATTTCTCGTAGAAATTCATTTGTCGCAAAACTCCGAATCTTGTTTGGGTACTTGCCATACAACGCCGTAAATTGCCCTGGCTGGCACGTCAATGAAACCGTGCTTTGTATATGACTATTGTACACATCTACGTATTTTCGGATTTAGTTACCGTCAACCATGGTCACACTCCCCAAGAGGGTAAACGTACCCACTTGTTTCGAGGGTTGGGTTGTTTGGGGGACGAAACCAGACAGCGTGGTCATCGGTCTCGTCGAATTAGGGAAGGACGGGGAAGGAAGTCGGCCGTAGCCTTTCAAAGGAATCATCCCGACAGTTGCCTGGAGCGATTAAGGGAAGTCACGGAAAATCTAAATGGCCGGACGCGGGATTGAACCGTCGTCCTCCCGAATGCGAGTTCAGTGCGCTAGCCACTGCGCCACCTCGCTCGGTATTCGTTTGGAAGAAGATCGCTAATAATGGTAAATCGATGACAACTATAATTGCTGTAATGACTGCAAATGACACTTTCACTTACGATGTTGACATTCCCGAGTCACTGGCGTTGTTTGTGATTGTTATCGGAGTTGGTGTACAAAAATAAGATTTTGAGCCCGTCGAATTCTGCTGCTGCATAATCGCGTATCTAGTGAGTTACTGATTCATCTGGCATATAGTACAGATTGAAATCTGGTTATTTGAGTGTTGTTTAGGCCGTAAACAGAGACAAGAGGTCTGTGCGGTACCACCCCAGTAACTTTTCTTGTGACAGTGGACCTGTGTTTGATCTATTTTGCTGTGTGCGGCTATGTAACAGACAAATCACAGTCGCACATTTTTATCCAGTTTCTGAAGAAAGCGTATCAGCTATGTTCTGATTTGTATGTGAATAGTAGTAACCCAACAGGCACAACATTTAGTCTGTTTGAAAAGTGCGTGCAACTTGCGTAGGTGTGAAAATTACAGAATTGCGTTATATGAGTATGTCTCTCCACACTTTTAAGAAGCGATTTCATTCAGTTTCAAGACCATTTTGAAGATGTTTGTACCAAAAGTAAATGTCAAAACAAAACGCTCATACATAAGCACTGTTATACTACTGTCTAATGAAACAAAGTTTGTAGTTAATCTTACATAATTATTAAGTAATTTCTTTACTAAAACTATCAAAGTAGTAAATTTATGAGTGTTTTCAGATTGACACATATGCTGTATGATTGCCGAATCTGAATACTAATGATACAGACATAATTATTCCAAATGCAGCCATGTAGGAAAGGCAAGTGACCTACCTGCTGATTTAATACAACTCAAAGAGAATCCGCTACATATTTAAAGATCCTGCATATTCCTACCAGGTCGATATACAGCGCTAACATGTATCCTACAAATGATTTGAAACAACGTAATATAAAATGTCTGCAGGAGCTACAGTTAATTAAAAATAATGTTTTAAAGATATTCTTTCGTGATAATATACATAGTCATTCCAGATAATAAAAGAGTGGAAAAAGTAGTAGAAGCCGACCTCGGGGGTATTTGGTTTCCGGAGAAATGTAGGAACATGCGAAGCCATATTGATCCTAAGACTTATCTCACAAGATACACTGAAGATAAGCCTAAGTTTATGGCATTAGCAGGTTCAGAGAATGCTTTTGACTACGAGGACTTGAATACAAGAAGCGAAAGGTTATTTACAATTTGTACAGAAACTAGATGGCAGTTTTAAGAGTCGACGGCCATGAAAGGGAAGCAATGGATTGAGAATGGAGCAAGACAGTATTGTAGTCTACACCCGACGTTATCCAACCAGTGCACTAAGCAAGCGGTAAAGAATACCAAGAAGAAATTTAGAGAGGGAATTGAAGTTCAGGAACAAGAAATAAAACTTTGAGGTTTTCCGATGACACTGTAATTCTGTCAGAGAAAGTAAACGACTTTGAAGAGGTTCTGAACGAAAAGGATAGTGTCTTGAAAAATGTTGAAACTAGAATATGGTTAAAAGTAAAAATGGATAATGGGGGTGATATTCCTGGCTGTGGCCGCCAGTATTTTATTTTGCTCGAAGCTCGCCTTGATGCAGCTTGATACACGTGAAGTAGCATATGGAACAAAAGTAGAGCCGGCCGTGGTGGCCGAGCGGTTCTAGGCGCTCAGTCCGGAACCGCGCGACCGCTACGGTCGCAGGTTCGAATCCTGCCTCGGGCATGGATGTGTGTGATGTCCTTAGGTTAGGTAGGTTTAAGTAGTTCTAAGTTCTAGGGGACTGATGACCACAGCTGTTATGTCCCATAGTGCTCAGAGCCATTTGAACCATTTTTGAACAAAAGTAGAGTGAGATACAAGCGATAGATGCTACAGTATCTACCAGTGCCGTTGGAGAGTCCGGCAATTGTACTAAACTTGCTTCTGATTGGTCGGCATGTTCGGGTGCTAGGCGCCAAAACGCCTAACGTCTCTTATTAATTATTTATATATTTTTCATTGTATTTAAGCCAGTTTTTAGTATTACAATCTCTCATGGTTACCCTACAAGTCTATAGCTTTTGTTTATTAAATTTCGCTAGTTTTGAGAAACAAATAAATAAATCCCGTGTGACGAGGGCCTCCGGTCGGGTAGACCGTTCGCCGGGTGCAAGTCTTTTGATTTGACGTCACTTCGGCGACTTGCGCGTCGATGGGGATGAAATGATGATGATTAGGACAACACAACACCCAGTCCCTGAGCGGAGAAAATCTCCGACCTAGACGGGAAGCGAACCCGGGCCCTTAGGATTGACTTTCTGTCACGCTGACCACTCAGCTACCGGGGCCGGACGCTTTGAGAACCACAATAACGATATTGCAACCGTAATGCTTCGGACACCTTCTGGTCGCTCTGGAGAGCCTGGGAGACGAAGCATCGGCTGCGCTAGTCACACTGTTTCGGGTGTTCTGGAAGACCGGACACGTATCTCAGTATCGTGCGTTACTTCGATGTGAATATGTAATAGTCACTCTGTTTCAGGTGTTCTTCAAAGCCGGACATGTTTTACTCTATATCGGGCGTAACTTAGATATGAATATGTAACGTCCACTCTGTCCAGTGCGTACCTGAGAGCCGGACATGTATATCATATTTCGGAAATTTGATGGAAAAGTGAGCATACAATTAAGAAAGCTATGTCGAGTGTTGTTAAAGACAGCGTAAATGTCAGAATATTTGAATAATAACCAAACAGGATAGATTAATGAGAGGTGTCGCCTAGCATCACTGTCAGTGCTACAGATCTTGCCCTCTGTAGACAGAGAGATTAACGTCGGCGAGTGGCATCCCGCAAAAAAGCACCATCACAGCTTCGAATTGACAGCGTCGCAGCCTCCGCCGAAGAGGATCCCACGACCGACGAGCTGTCTTCTGTGCTCTGTCACAACTTTAGAAGACGACAGGTTGGTGGGAAGAACGGTAAGAGACTCTTATTCAATCTCTCCAGATCTCTCCAGCGGAAATACGGAAGCGTCCGATCCCGCCCGTCTGCTTTGACCCATGACGTCACAAATATGGCGGAAACGACCATAAACCACGATTGCAATATGGCGCATATAAAGTCGTTACGTACAAATTATGAGGACGAAAATACATCGAAAAACAAACACACACACTTTCCACAAAAAGCCTAATGACACTAACGGGACAAGCGCGGGAAATGTGGTGTTTTTAGGTGGGGGGGCAAACTAAATATAAACAAATTTAGACACCCACCCCCATACAAAACCACACAAAAAGACAAAAAAAAACAACATCACAAAACTCCCCAAATACCAATAAACACAATATCATCTGGAATCGGACACTTCCCTTGCCCTATATAGCTCAACAGCAGCTCCCGATCCCATAAATTAGAATCAAACACTTCCCTTGGCCTATATAGCTCAAAAACATTTCCCGATACCAATACCAACATACACAGCCACACATTGGGATCGAACACTTCCCTTGACCTGCGCACTGTTAATTATATCCGTCATATCCATTCCTGAAAAAAAACAACAACCGATTAATTTTGCTAAAATTACCACACGACGTACAGCGAACAGCACTAAATTAACCTTCACACAAAAAATCGTTAACTCACTGAAACGAATTCCACTACAAACACAGCCGACACTCTAACAATTCTGGATAATGAGCAAAAGCAAAGTGAGCCCATTACACCACACAAACGAAAACCCCGAACATACCACCAGAGAGCACAACACACCACAACACGATGACATCTCCAAACACGCCACACTCACAAACCAAACTCCGCGCCGTCATGACGTCACACACGACAACACCCTTACGTCACGGGTCAAAGCCGACTCGTGGGATCGGACGCTTCTGTCGACCCTCTCCAGCTTCCAGATCTGACTTCCAAAGGAACACACAGTCTATATGGTCTGTATCATTTAAAGTTACGAAGTCTTTTTTGAAGGTATTTGTACGGAATGAACGAAAGTGAAACGTGGACGATGTGGAAATCAGACAAGAAAAGAAAAAAAAAAGCTGTTGTAATGTGATGGTAAAGAACAATACTGATATGATTAAAAGAAGGGATTGGTTGGTAGGAAACATCCTGAGGCATCAAAGAATCGTCAGCTTGGTAAGAGGAAAGACTCGGGAGTAAAAACTGTAGAAGAAGACCGATGGATGAATACATCAAGCAGAGGCAAATGGATGTAGGTTGCGGTAATGGTACAGAGATGAAGAGGCCTTCAAAGGACTGACTAGCGTGGACAGCTGCATCAAAACAGTCTTCGCACTGAAGACAACAACAACAACAATAATAATAATAATAATAATAATAATGGAAGCACACTGAGTATGACATGGACGCAGACAGCACCGTATTATCTTGGCTCTTCTAGCGGCGTGCTGCGAGACTGTGGCGCGGTCATCTCAATGTGTACCGGGACTGTAGAGAGGTACTTGTATAAACACAAAAAATTAATTAAAAAACTATTTTTTAGGTGTGATAAAATCAAAACTTTATGACTACCCTGAAGATCACCGCCATTCGAACCTTATATTGCGCCCGACTAACATACGGCCGCTGTATCAACTGCACAGGCACAACTGTGGTGTCGACAATATTTTGTTCGCTATGAGAACCAAAACCATGTTTTGTGTTTAAACTCGGCATCGCATGCACATGTCATCGTCAGACTTGGAGCTGACTACCCCAACGAATCACGTGACACTAGAAGCTAGGCTTGTGACAACTCCTGAGGTGAGGCGCATATAAACATCGCATTACGTGGGCCACACGCCCAGCACATCGCCCAGTTAATTTTGCGGAAAGTTCCGCTATGAACACCTGTATGTGTTGTGTTACAGTGCCACTCCTTTCACTGGTTATCGAATGCAATTAATTAGTACGAGTGAAAAAAACTACGCAAATGTTTCTGATTCCCCGTTTCCGAGTTGCTAAATCTCGAGCTCTCAATTGTAGAGTTGACTGATGTGCGGACAGTTCTCTATTCCACGCTCGTTGGACGCTGTCCATGGCCAATGACCCCTGTTATTATTACAGCAGCGCCTTTGATGCTCATGATAAATTTGCTGCCGAGCGGAAAATTAACTTCACCGCCACAAAATTAAAAATTCCACCGAAATGAGGTAGCGTGAATTTAAACATCCTAGATTAAATACGGTACCGTATAAAACAAAACCAATACGAATTATAAACGTCCCAAAACAGAAAAAAGTAAGAAGAATGTCCTCCGGTGTCAACTATTCACTTAACAACTGTTAAGACACGAATGGCCATACCGAGCGAGGTGGCGCAGTGGTTAGACACTGGACTCGCATTCGGGAGGACGACGGTTCAATCCCGCGTCCGGCCATCCTGATTTAGGTTTTCCGTGATTTCCCTAAATCACTCCAGGCAAATGCCGGGATGGTTCCTCTGAAAGGGCACGGCCGACTTCCTTCCCCATCCTTCCCTAATCCGATGAGACCGATGACCACGCTGTCTGGTCTCCTTCCCCAAAACCAACCAACCAACCAACCAACGAATGGCCATAGGCTTATTTTGGTTTGACGAATCAGGTGGACTGCAAGTATGAGGGCCTTTCCTAGGTATTAGTCCCAACATCAAATTATTCTCCGAAAGTTAAAAAAATTAAAAACAGCCCAAGACTGGTTTTCGCCCAATCGGACTACGATATCGGTCACAACAAAGTCCCAATCAGCATTTAGCACCTACTACACGAGACTACCATTTAAGACACGAATTTCAATATAATATTTGTTACATTGAGCTTTCGCACAATAACTGGCAAGATGAATCTTTAGTCATGTCATGAATCTTCATTCATGTCACACCCCTTAGCAAGTTTCTGATCTGTGGCATCTAACTGATAGAATCCTATCACAAAAGTGCCTGTGCTGGTGCGTGAAGACGTTAATGGGATGATTACGGGGACACATTCCGAAGTTTTAACACAGACAAGAGTTACTGAATGTAATAGTGGAAATTTTTCGTTATTTCTACGAAGATTAGTATATATTTCTTTGTTGTGCGGGTAACGTAAATTTCTGGTTGTTGCTAAAAATTTCGCTGTTACTAACCTCCTGATTATTACTACTGATAACAATAATTGCAACAGACGTTCCAAGTAACAGTTCACTATGAAGTGCGTCAAAGCATTCACACTCCCCGTGTCAACCACGGTTACATATTTCATATGTATAATAGAAGAGGATTGTTCGTTATCTACATAAAATGACGGAGCTCCTATGAAGTTCCAAGCGTACTCCGTTACATAATACGAATTTATAAAGCTGGTAAACTCCTGATCCTTTAAAGAATCTAACTGCTCTGTAAAAACGGCTTCCAACATTACTTTACGAATAAATTAATGTGATAAATATTTGACGTTAAGCATGTAAGGGAGAAAAAATTTGGGGAAGGCTTTATATTACCTTTTAAGTTTGTTAGAAGCCGTCTGGGTAATTTGCGCTCCATTTTAAGCGAAAGATACTTTTCCACGCATCTCAATGTTTATGACGTCATATCTCTTGAACTGTGTGTAGTACAAAAGCATAATTTTGCAGATACATTGAGTGGTATATGTGTATACTGTCTGCATGCTGTATCACAAATAGAGTTCGTAGTAAAGAACTAATAAATTAAATCGTCATGCCTGACGCGGCAATTTTACTGCATAAAAGGCGAAAACTTAGTAAGCGATAAACTTTCTGTATCATTTTATGGTGGTGTCAGCGAGAAACAGTTTAATAAAGGTTTGAAATTGTGTGTAAAGTTAGTTTGAAGTCGCCAAATGCTTTCGTTCTCAAATACAGCACGAATATAGTCCGGGTATTTGCGCGCTGACGGTTATGCTTCTTTCAGGATATAGTTTGTAACAGTTATAATTTTATTATTGTGTTAAAATTTTAACACAAAATTATACCTTTTAGTGAGTAGATTATGATGGAGTTTTAAATTTTTAAATTTGATCTATAATCAGGCGAAATATTGAAAATCAAATTCTTGTTGCCCCTGGAAGCTGATGGACGTTGGCGTGAAAGGTCGTAGCCGCGGAATGCGCTCGCGCGTCGTGTATTGCGCGATCGTCGGGCCCTTTGATGTTGATAAAGTGAAATGTCGAGTGCTGTGGCATCAGTTAATAATTATTTATTGAAATGTAGAGGCAATAGGAACTGCACTTTCGTTGTGTAGACCACAAATGTCCGCCAGTAAATGTCAGTTATTACTTTATATCTGGACTTCATAATTTCAGAATCCATAGAAAGGGTTAATTAACCCCTCCCTCTTACAAGCGAGCAACAGCATTGCAGCTGCTATTATAAATCACATCGCGTTCACGTCATACTGCAGCCTTATTTATCACTGTTCGTGCATCAAGTTTGACAATACTGACAACTAAAGCTCTACGAACGTGCCCGGTGTAGGTATACGGTATCGAACGTAGAGTATCGTACTCATGAAAGTATCGAAACCTTGCGTTATCGATAATTAAATCTGATAAGTTTACAGTAGATATTCTTATCGACTCCATTCTCTTCATCTCCTGATTTTTCACAAGTTTAAAATAGAGGAATGTAACAGTTAAGCAATGTTTTTATTTTCATTACAGATTACAATTTTTAAAAATCGAATGATCGTCATAAAACAGCTGAAAAGAACTGAAACGTAAATGAAGTATACGTAAATGTTATCTGAACTTCCGATTCTTGCTCCGTATAGTCACTTAAAAATAATATTTTATCCAGTCGATTCGTTGATAATTGTCATCGTGCTGCTTGCGTTTGAAAAATAAACGGTCGAAGGGCACTGACGTTGTCTTAATTGTCAGGTGCTCATTGCCGCTGGCTTATACAACCGGGGGAATAAAGCTTTCATATCTTCTCATTGTTCTATACAATTAGTCTAACAGTGGAAATACAGATGTTGCCAAACAAAGGCTTATTGCATATTTTTGTTCAATCAGTGCGGGTTCCAAAGATGTGACATTTTTTTCCCTTTTGTCCGACGTGTGCTAATGCCTTATGAGCACTCCAAACGCCACGTACCGTCTCAAGTGAAGAATCACTACCTGGTCCACTGCTGCTGGCGCCAGCGGCAGCAGCACGGTTAGTTGCTAATAAACGCCTTATTGTAGGCACCAGTAAACGCCCGTTTCTTTAAAGAATCAATCTCCCTTGTATAAAACAGCTCCTTACGTCTGATTACAAATGAGTTAACGTGTTAAAGATCTTACGTTAAGCAATGTAAATGAGGAAAACTTTGGAAAACGTTGAAATTGTGCCTAAAATTTGTCAGAAGTGGCTAAGTGCTCTCATTCTCAAATACTGGATAACTGAAGTCGGGGTATTTGCACGCCGTCAGTTACGCTTCCTCAAGACAAACACACAGCTTGTAATTATAACACTTTCCTTATTGCAATAAACTTTTAAGATGAGAGTATACTTCTTAATGAGTAGCTTTTGACAGAGTTTTAAATTTGGCCAATAAGCCCCCCCCAAACACTAAAACTCAAATTTTTGTTGGCCCTGGGAGCTGTTAGATGGGCATCCTGCAACAGGGGACTGTCTCTGGCATAGTCGCTTAGTAACGTACTAGTAGATTGCCGTAGCACAAGCTCTGGTTCCTGCGGAGATACGTTTCTGAATCATGGGTCAAGCAAGGAGTATACTGCAGCCAAACTATTATCTTAGTTGGTACAAATAGGAGTTCAATTTGCTTGTTTAGATCACCTCTCGCCGCCACTACCACGCTGCTCCTATGCAGTCACCAGGGTCAGTTAAACTATCTGCTTTGTTTACCGTCACACACTGCTCACCTGTCAGCTCTTTAGATACGTGTTCTAGTGCCTTCAAAATATTAACATTCTATATTTATAAATCTGACGGAGTAGGTGGTGCCTTTGTATTTCACATAAAAATTTTGTTTGCAATATGAGCTAGTTCACGCAGCAAAAATTTTGGATTTATTATTCCCTGTTTCATAATACACTTATATTTACAATTTCCAGTAACAGACGGTCATACATAAAATTTAATTTTTAATTCTCCATCTGAACCTACGTCTCCATAAATTTTGTTCATTATTTCTTTTTATAATGAATATCTCTCTATTTTCTTCCTTCCTGGTGGTTTTCCTTTCACGATCCATCGTGGCAATCTACGCTCTTCTACAAAGTGAATAGTCGAATTTTTGAAATCCATTTTCTTCCTGATGACCTCATTTCTGACACTACCACCTGGATGTACTTGCAGACGGTCTCCAAAGGTCCACCTCACTTGTCATCAATCTTTTCATTAATTGAGATTTAACTGTTTACACATCTGATCCATATGCCACATTGCTTGTAATATTATTATTTTTTTCTTTTGTTTCCTTTCTAATCTGTTGATCCCATAAAACACGATTTAATTTTCCAGTAGCGAATTTTCCAGCATTTGTTCTTGAATTAATTTCCTGTTTTACTCCCAGGGTGACTGAGTATTTAAGGGGACTAAATAGCGAAGGTAATGACTCTCATACTCACCCACCCCACCCCCACCCAGGAAATAGTGTAACCATTCTGTCTGCGTATAGAGTAAATTCTGCGTGCAAGTAGGAGAAAGTGTTTTACATGTTTGTGTAGCTTGTATCTGAGGCGGAACATGGGAACCAGCACGATAGGGCATGGAAATCCGCAAAAGATCACATCCAGGCTGGCCGGCACACAGACCTCCATCGGCAGTCCGCCAAGCAGATTCGATCCCTGCCCGCCGTATCTCCCCGTCCTAGAAAGGGTCGCGTTAACACGGGCGGCTAACCAACAGGGTATTCGTAGATATTTCTGCTCTTCAGTGTGTGTAATCGTCCCATCCCTTCTTCCCACGGCCAATCTTTATTTGTTCCTTCTATTACTACGTATTTTGTTTTACTTCTGTCCTCCCCAAGGCCTCCTCTATCAATTTCCTGGTGATATATTCAATGTCTTCATCTTGTGCACCTAGCGATGTGGAGCAGTGATAGCACACTGGACTTGCATTCGGAAGGACGATGGTCCAGATCCGCGTTTGGCCATTCAGATTTGGGTTTACCGTGATTTCCCTAAATCTTTTGAAAGGAAACGACCGATTTCTTTGCCGATCGTTCAAACATTCCAAGCTTATGCTCCGTCTCTAGTGAACACGATGTCCGCGAGACATGAAACCATAATCAAATGTTTTAAATGGCTCTAAACACTATGGGACTTAACATCTGAGGTCATCAGTCCCCTAGACTTAGAAGTACTTACACCTAACGACATCACACACATCCATGCCCGAAGCAGGATTCGAACCTGTGACCGTAGCAGCAGCGCGGTTCCGGACTGAAGCGCCTAGAATCGCTCGGCCACAGTGGCCGGCAGACCCTAATCTTCCTCCATTTTTCATATTGTGCTAAAATTAGCTGATTGTTAGCAAATTGCAGTCAATACATGATAACTTCTTTTACTGTTGTTCCCATGTTCTTACACTTTCTTTTCCGACCAATTTTCCAATGCTTCCTCTGCATACAGGGTATCCCAGAAGGGACTGTCCATATTCAGAGACATGACAGGAATGATCATTCGAAGTAAAGAAAGTCTAGTACACACGAGCTCTTAAATGCATACCTTACGAGCTACGGCACAGTTCAGTAGAGGAGATGATCATATCTCTTGGTGGTGGTGGTGGTGGTGGTTAGTGTTTAATGTCCCGTCGACAACGAGGTCATTAGAGACGGAGCTCATGCTCGGGTTAGGGAAGGATTGGGAAGGAAATCGGCCGTGCCCTTTCAAAGGAACCATCCCGACATTTGCCTGAAGCGATTTAGGGAAATCACGGAAAACCTAAATCAGGATGGCTGGAGACGGGATTGAACCGTCGTCCTCCCGAATGCGAGTCCAGTGTGCTAACCACTGCGCCACCTCGCTCGGTGATCATATCTCTTGAACTATGCATATTGGAGCCCAAATTTTTTCTTTCTTCTTTTTTCTTTTTTATTTCGAACGATCATTCCTCCCATAACCCTGAATACTAATCATTCCTACCGAGACACCCTAAAGGTTTTACAAAGTATCTCTGAAGTAATCCCCTTGCAACATTAAATCGAGGGGAGAGAAAGTTTTGAATTTTTAATCCTCCTTTAGAGCTTTCGTATAGGCTCTGAAGTACTTTCTAGATTATGGTGGTGATGATAATGATTTTTGCATCCCGCCTGGAAGGCGGCGCGTGGGTAGTAGCAGGAGCAGGAAAAATACGTGTACTGCAGTGAGTAAAAGTGGTTTACTGGTGCAAAAAGAATACATAACTTCGTATAGATGCGAAGTCTTAGACCCATCGTATGGTGAGCAAACTGAAGCGAAGTTTCCTGGCTGGCTGCACTTGATGAAATGGGCCGAATCTGTAGCGAAGCTCGCGTGCACGAGTGGCCGAGCGGTTCTAGGCGCTACAGTCTGGAACCGCGCGACCGCTGCGGTCGCAGGTTCGAATCCTGCCTCGGGCATGGATGTGTGTGATGTCCCTGGGTTGGTTAGGTTTAAGTAGTTCTAAGTCCTAGGGGACTGATGACCTCAGAAGTTAAGTTCCATAATGCTCAGAGTCATTTTTGTATCGAAGCTCGTAGAGCTGCACAGCACCAGCTAGAGGGTGCTGTCGTCGGTGTCTCGTGGTAGTGCCAACCTTTGAAACTATGCCGTGGCATCGTTGCTATCGATACCACAATGATGATCATGATGGCGATTGTGATGATATGATTAATTAGATATTGTCCAGCGTTCCACAAAATGCATAAAGGTATTTTTATGATCTTTTCGTATGTCTACAATTACTACATAGGGGCCGATTTCGAATATTTTTCTTTTGAAGTAAAAATAACAAAAGTATAATAAATCATTACTAGGATCATTCGATACGATAATTCCTATAAACAACTCATATGATTAAAAGTATCATTTGGCAAGCGTCGCGTATAACGTGTAAGTACGATGAAAGTAGTCACTATAAAGGAATATCGATACTTTTTCCGTATTCCTAAACGGATGACCCTAACTAAAGATATCTTTGTACGAACAAGCCGGCGCATTCAAGCGAATCATCCTGGCAATCCAGAGGATTGATGAAGGGAAACTGAGTAGCTGGAGTATAATTTCAACCCCAGTCCTCCAGAAACACCGCAGCTCGCCCGAAAACAGTGTATATTTTGTCTCCTTCCATGTCCCTGGCGTTGTCCTCGGTAATGGGATCTCCAGGGCACGATGTGTGAATGAACAGATGAATGAATGTCCTAATGGCCCTGTTCTATAGCCGGTCTCTCGTGCTTCGTGTCATCGGCACCTATATTGAAGGACGACGACGCGTTAACGGGTTAACTACTTCCGACGAGTCGTTTATTTGTCCCGGGCGAACCTGCTCTTTGAGTTGCCCTGCTGGCGACGCCTGCGCGGTGAAAAACGGTAAACTGCCTAAACCACGCCGGTCCGGAGATTACACATTCCGGGGACGGCGGTCATAAGAGCGGGTCGATGGAACGTGTGAGAAACTGTCCGGTGGAAGTTCAGCAGCAGACTAGAAATCGGCGCGCGCTGCCCTGCCAGAAAAGAGAGAGGGAGAGAGACGCCACGTTCTGCGATCCACTGACTTTGACGATTTACATAGTTTGTATGAAAGTGTTCGTGGTGATGTAACAACTGGACATCAAAATGGAGGTAAACAGATGGACACTAACCGAGAAAAGCCGCCTGTACTGTCGCAGTAAGTAAAACACTAAATTCACATTCATATCGAATGATAAGCAATAGTCATGATGATACGTTAAAGCGTGTTCCATCCTTTTGTCATAGAGACAGCACCCAGCTTTATGCTAGCAATAATGATGTAACTTCCTGAAACCATCTGAAGATAAACCTGAAAAGGTTCGAAAACCGGTTCATGGAATAAAACATAACTATTCAAAAAAGTGACCGGCTGCAGTTTTGTATAACTTATTTACATCCAATTTACAGTCACGGTTCTATAACATCCTTAATGGATAAGCATAATCTTTCATTTTTTGATTTATGTTTTCCCACCCGTGTTGCATTGTCTAGTTTGTATTCTCTTTCCGCTATAGATGACGTCACGTCAGCTGGCCTTAGCTGTACTCTTACATTATGTGCCTATGTAGATACTGAACCACAATGTTAAAACGTAACAAAGGTAACATGTTGCTCATAAGTAGGCAGAAAAACCCTTTATCGTATGATTACACAGCTGCAGAAGAATTGCTGGAAGCCAGCGCATCTATTAAATATCTAGAAGTGGGTAGATGGAGCCATTTGAAGTGGAAGTACCACATGAAACTAGTCGCAGGTAAGGCAGCTGCCAGGCTCAGATTCACAGGCAGACTCCTTAGGCAGTGCAATTCAGCCGAAAAAGCGTGATCTTACAAAACCCTCGTTCAATTAATATTTAAATAGTGTTTGCCAATCTGTGATCCATACCAGATAGGACTGATACAGGAAATAGAAACAGATCCAAAGAAGACCAGTATATTTCGTTACAGGATCACTTCGTAAGCGCGGAAGTGTCACGCGACACTGAGCAAATCTCAGTGGCAGACACTGCAAGAGAACCGTTCTGCATCAATATGTTGTTTACTGTTAAAAGTTCCAAGAGCGTACATTCCTGGAAGTGTCAATCAATATATTGCACCCTCCTACGTATATCTCGAGAAAAGATCATGAAGATAAAATTAGGGAGATTCGAGTTCACACGGAGTTTTACGAACAGCCGTTCACCCCGCGGACCATTCGCTACTGAAACGGGAAAGCAGTAAGCAACAGTTGTGCGCAAAGTACCCTCCTCCACACATCTTAATATGGCAGACATTGATATTGGAAGTGTGCAAATCCTATTTCTAGCCTTCACTAGACAAAAAATTTGTCACCCCAGTGTGCAGGAGCGGATGAATCGTTAAGCCTTTGCAGATGGCGCAGCGATCGAGCCACGTACTCTACTGCATGCGAACTGCCTCTACATGAGCATAAGGCTGTAATGATCACTGAATATAAGGACCTGACAGTGGCAAAAAGCAGCAAGCGTGTTTGGCCCTGCCCATGGCCATACGATTTGTGAAGCTGCTGGTTGTTTCGCGGAGGATGGTTCAGCGTGTCTACAAGCAGTGGCGTAACACGGGTGACCACAAAAAACGGCATCAGAATTGTGGTCGGAAAAAGATACAGTCTGAAAGAGACCGTAAACGCGTTTCACGGGTTGAGAATCGAAATGCCTTCCAAACACGACAGGAATCGCTGCATTCTATGAATGAAGGGCCATCTCTCACCTGTTAGCGAGAGAACACTGTGACGGGAACATTGGAGACGGTCACAATGCAAGAGGGCATTACTCACCCCTATTTTTCAACTCGACAACGCAAACATCATCGGGGTGGAAGAATATATGAATAACTTTCTGAACATTCCCTACCCTATCACACCTCAAATGGCGTGCTAAATCACCCGACTCGAACCCCAAAGGAAATCTGTGGGACACATTGAAACAGCTGGTGAAGCGCAGACATCCGCACCCCTGCAGTTTGGTGGAATGCTCCACCAAATCCTCAGCTAGTGGCTTATTCTGGATGCGACGTACCCGCACAGCCTTGTGAACTCATTCCAAAACCGAATACAGATGTTTATGAAGTCCAGGGGCGGAGTTACACGGCATTAAATGATGTTTGTCACGATTTCTCTACGGGTGACTAATATTTAGTCCAGTGAACTTATATTTCTATATACTTATACATTGTTTTGCATTTGTTCTACGCTGGTGATCGTATATTCAAAAATGTCATGGCAAATTTTAAAAATGCGTGAACAATAATCATAACAAGAATGAAATTCATGATTTGAGTCAGCTGTTTTTTGTCACCGAATTTTAAGACACAGCAATTGCTGAAAATATTTTCACTGTTGATAAGATGGTGCAAACAGGCTTACATAATTTCACACATACGAGGGTAATACCAAAAGTAAGAGTCTCCTAGTTTTTTTGTAAGTACATAGACCTGTTTATTTCTACAACGGTTTACATCAGTTTACAGTTTGAACATTTAGCTATTTTTCGACATAATCACCATTTCTGTCCATGCATTTTTGTAGACGCTGTGGCAGTTTTTGTATGCCCATGTCATACCAGCTCGCCGCCATGCTGTTCAGAAAGTTATGAACCATTTTTTTTTTCACCTCGTCGTCGGAGCTGAATCGCTTTCTGGCCAAACGTTCTTTTAACTTAGGGAACAGGTGATAGTCACTGGGCGCCAAGTCAGGACTATAGGGTGGGTGGATGATTATGTTCCACTGAAACTGTTGCAGGAGAGCAACGGTTTGCCGAGCGATGTGTGGGCGAGCGTTGTCATGGAGATAATGTGTACGCCCTTGCTCAACATTCCTCTTCTCCGGTACTGAATTGCCTGTTTGAGTTTTTTCAGAGTCTCACAGTACCTGTCAGCGTTAATTGTGGTCCCATTGGGCAAAAAGTCGACCAACAATACCCCTTCCCGATTCCAAAAACCGGTTGTCATGACTTTATCGGCAGACTGTGTTTGTTTGAATTTCCGCGGCTTTGGCGAAGAAGGATGCCGCCACTGGCGTGAGTGTTGCTTGGTCTCAGGTGTAAAGTGGTATGCCCAGGTTTCGTCAACCGTGACAATTGAGTCCAGAAAGTTGTCCTGTTCGGTTGCAAGGCGGTGAAGAAATGCGCGGGAAGCATCAACTCGTCGCCGCAAGTGGTCCTAAGTCAGCATGCGTGGCACAGATCTTGCGCACACCTTCCGGTAGTTCAATGTTACCATTAAAATTTTGTGAGCGGTGCTTCGGGAAGCCTCAGGAACAACGTGCAGAGATCATCCAGGGTGACCCGCCCATCTTCACGCATGCTTTGCTCAACCTTCAACACTGTTTCCTCAGAAATTGACGGTCTCCCGCTCCTTTGTTCGTTGTGAATTTCGGTCCGATCAGCTGCAAACTCTCTACACCACTTACGAACATTTTTAACATCCATGGACGACTCACCATACACTTCTGTCAATTGGCGATGGATTTCAATCGGCGCAGTGCCCTTTGCATTCAAAAAACCGAATAACTGCACGCAATTCGCACTTGGCGGTGACATCCAACGAGAGCTCCATTCTCAACGGCTGCCAAGCCAAGACAGCGCTTCAGCGCGGCGTGCGCATGTTGAAACGTCCCCTTAGAAAAATTTCTGAATTACTGTGCTGATAAACCTCTACGTAATTTGATTTTCAAACAGCTGGGCAAATATAAACGTACTCAGACATTACTCTCTTTACTTATTCTGATCAACACTAAACTGACACACAATATTTTTAGCACAACACAATCTGACTTTCAATAATCCCTACAAAAGAATGGCCCTGACCACTAGTAACCTATACCTTTCATGAATCACTTACGTCACAAAAATCCACACTGGACTCGCATTCGGGAGGAAGACGGTTCAATCCCGTCTCCAGCCATCCTGATTTAGGTTTTCCGTGATTTCCCTAAATCGTTTCAGGCAAATGCCGGGATGGTTCCTTTGAAAGGGCACGGCCGATTTCCTTCCCAATCCTTTCCTAAACCGAGCTTGCGCTCCGTCTCTAATGACCTCGTTGTCGACGGGACGTTAAACACTAACCACCACCACCACCACCACCACCACCACCACCACCACCACAAAAATCTTCGCTACTCGAACTGCAATACAGCGAGCACCAATACTGCTAGCTAAATAAAAGATTCTAACTACTGAAGGCACTAACTACTGATAGGCATAGTTAGCAAATGAAAGATTTTGACAGAGAACAAACAATGTATTTACCTTAATAGTGTTCAAAAGCCATTATATATATATATATATATATATATTAGTTCATGACATCCAATATTACAAATTTACTCTTTCTGATGGACACATGTCCAGATCGTCCGCTCTCAAAACTCTGCCATATGTCTTCCCACATCCACCACTGCTGGCGGCTCACCTCTAACTGCGCAACGCTACGCGCTGTTCACATCCAACTGCCCAACACTACAATAGCAAATATTCCAGCAATGCAAACCAGCCACAGACTTCACACAGCACAGTCAGTGATTTTCATATAGAGCGCTACGTGGCGTTACCAACATAAAAACCTAAACAGCCTACTTACAATGTTTACACACAGCGCGTGAAGCACCCTTCATAACAGTGTGACCAACTGCCACACAAACAGAGTTCTGTACTTATATATATATAAACTTTTGGGATTGCCCTCGTATATACTGCACACAGTTTCAGTTAACACGATCAGTAAGGAGTGTATGTTCTTTTAAGTAAAAGATACGGTCTCGTGCTTCGAGAAAATCCGTTTCTGGCAAGAAAAAGCGCCTGCCACCTGTCCTGCTTTCCTCTATTCGCGTGAAGTACATCGGGAGCCCAGGCTACGTACAGTCCACTGCCCACGCTCGTCGCCGACTCGGCGCGATAAATCTCCCACCGTGGACACGACACGCGGCAGCCCGCAACGATACAGGCCGGCCCAGCACGCCAACTTGTTGCACTCTCAACCCGAAGCAGCAGCGGCATGTCGGGCGCTCCCAGTCAATTATCTATCCTCCAAGGGCGCAATTTGTGAACTCGAGCAGGAGCTACACGACTGTCTGCAACAAATGCTCCCACAACCTCCCGCCTTGTGGAGGTCACCTTTGCCGCGACACATACCTGGCTACGTATTTAGATGACACTATACTTCCGGAATTTCCGTAGCGCAATTTCAGCGTGTTCCTGAACATTTAACCTGATTCTAAAAAGTTGCTGCTATAACAGACAGTCAAATGAAAAAAAGAGACCGATGCTAAAAAAGGAAGTACACTGATTGTTATTTCGAAGACGGTCAACGCGTTCATGGAACCACGATTCTACCCAGGCATGCACCTCTTCGTCCGAAGCAGATCTACGGCCACGTATTTCTTCAGCGCTGCAAAAATATGAAAATTTGATGGGGAGAGATTGGGACTGTATGGAGGGTGTATAAGGGCTTTCCAGCGAAACTTCAACTCCGTAGTCGGAACAACATTGGCAACAGGCGGAGCCGCCCCTTTTACACCAACTCCTCAGTTATCGTGACGAAAGAGCGTCTGGCGTCAGCAATCGTAACGGCAGTGCACCTTGCTGGGGTGCTACACTTTATGCCATCCAAATACAGGGTGGTGCACGAAATGTGTTACCAACTGTTTCTTTCACACTTTATGACGCACATTAGATATCCCGCTGGGATCTCTACAGCAGTATCAGCAGAGCTTGGAAAAACAAATGAGTTACGAAATGACGTGTAATTCACGATACTGCCGCTAGGAGACTAGTAAGTAGCAATGGCTGACAATGGAAGACTGACGACACAGCAACGATCGGCAATTGTGTTACTTTTTCGTGAAACTCAGAGGCGTTTTCGACAACAGTTTAACACACTATGGGTCCCTTGCAAGAAGACCATCCACAGCTTCTACGATAAATTTGTACAGGAAGGAACAGTATTGGAAGCGAAGCGACCTCGGGCTAAGCCTGTTTGTTCGCCGGAGAATATTGAAGCGGTACGAGTTGCTGTACAGAGAAGTCCCGGGAAATCGTGTAGAAAGGCAGCAGTGCAACTGGGAATATCCAGACGCTCCGTTCAACGCATTCTTAAAAGTGACCTCCATATATACATATATACATACAAGATGACCTGTGCACAGAAGCTCACTGAAGAACACAAGCAGCAGAGACTACTGTTTCCTCAGTGGGCGGAGGATAGGGCAGAAACTCTCAACAACTTTTGGTCTCAGACGAGGCGCATTTTCATTTAGACGGTGTGGTTTAACAAACAAAATGTACGCTTCTGGGCCACTGAAAAACCACAAGTGCTTCATGAACGACAACATTATGCTCCGAGGATTACAGCGTGGGCAGCAATTTCAAGTCACAGACTTATTGGACCCTTTTTCTTTGAAGAAACTGTGAACAGCGAGCGTTATTTGAGCATGCTTCGCAATAGCTTCATTCCACAGCTTCTTGCTACTGCCTTGCCCTTCAACACGTAGTGGCTCATGCAAGATGGAGCAAGGCCACATACTGCAAACACTGTGTTGGAGTTTTTACACGAGCATTTCAACATGCGGATCATTTCACGTAGGTTTCCAGGTCGCTTCAATGACGGACAAAAGTGGCCCCCCAATAGTCCAGACCTCAATCCATGTGACTTTTTTCTTTGGGGGTACCTAAAGGAAAAAATTTCCCGAAACGTTCACGTGATTTAATGGAGCTCAGAAGACTTATTCTTCAAGCTTGCAGTGAAATTATGGAAGACATGTGCCGTAGGATAATCACTAACTTCAGTGTTCGTTTGAAGGAAGATAGGTTCAAATGGCTCTGAGCACTATGGGACTTAACTGCTGAGGTCATCAGTCCCCTAGAACTTAGACCTACTTAAACCTAACTAACCTAAGGACATCACACACATCCATGCCCGAGGCAGGATTCGAACCTGCGACTGTAGCGGTCGCGCGGTTCCAGACTGTAGCGCTAGAACCGCTCGGCCACCCCGACCGGCGAAGGAAGATAGCTAACGAAATGGTGGACATATTGAGCATGTGCCGAGCTAGAACAAATCTCCATGGACGGCTCTTCATTGTAGTATGTGTTCCATTCAGATTGTATTGACGATAAAGTTTATATTCAAAAATAAAATGGCAACACATTTCGTGCGCCACCCTGTAGTTGTCGTCGACACGCTACGAGGAGGCCGTCCGCTAATTGTGACAGCAATGACTACGTAAAGAGCAGCACCTTCCCGTGCCACTAGCGTCCATTCCTCTGCCAGAGTGTCGATGTACTCCCCTCTCGCAAACTCTCGCTTTGTGCAGCACTTCCGCCGTTGCTCGATAATGGCTACTCGGCTCTGTCATGACTAAGCTCTGGCTAATGACTCCGCGAGTCCTCTTTCAAAAGGCTTAGCACAGCTTTCTAGTCTACTAGCTGAGCCGACACACTGCCCTGTGCTTCCTTTAAATAGTAAGTTACTACATATTCCACGACTGTCACTTTCTAACAAATGAGTGTCTTTCGTCAAACAACCACGTGTCCGAAGTTTGGTATCCGAGCCAGACACGAGTATGGAGCACGAAACGATTCGTGCATAACCAAAGATGCTGATAGTGCTCGCTCCAAGGACACACACAGACACACACACACACACACACACACACACACACACACACACACACACACATTCCTTTCTTTCTTGGACATTGGTTTTCGGGATGTTTCCCTTCGTTGTAAGGCAAACACCTTAAGGGGCTCCGGAAAGGCTCAAAATCATGAAAAGTTCAATTTTTACTTTTTTGCGTTTTCTGAATCTGCAGACTATTACCTTTTAATAGATATATAATTTATTCAATTCCGAAGACTACAACTATTTTTAAATTTTTTTTGAAATGTGTTCTACATGGGCGTGACCCACTGTGGCGCTGTTAAACTGTTGTCAAATGGTGTTATTATTAACGTCCGTGTTCATCAGGTACATTTTAGTGATGTGTGATGAAGTATGTGTTGTGGCTAACCTGTGATGGTTCAATATATATCGCTGGTGTGATTGTCGATTGTTTCATGTTTATTTACTCTGTCGTTATCTCGAAAATATTCGTAATTAATTCTGTTTCTTGAGTCTCTGTTTTGTTGAAGTATAATAATGAGTAAAAGTAAAGTTATTAGAAATCCTCTGAAGGCTTTTAAGAAAAGGAGAAATGTTGGAAAGCCAAAGGTATTTAGAAATATGGGAATGAAGATAGGTTCTAACATGGTACGAGTGATGCTTGCTTTAGACAAGGAACGCCTTCGGGCTGCAGACAGGGCTGTAAAGAGTCTAGAAATACAAGCAAGAGTAAACAGGAGGAGGAACAAGAGGAAGCTGGAGGAGGAGTTTGCAGAGGATGAAGATAATCCATCCTATGGACCTGGAATGCACTAAAAAGTTAATCCAATCTTTGTCGCTCGATTCCCAAAACTTTTATTTTCTCATACTAATTACATGTTTTCTAAGAATCTTCCAAACATATTTGTTTCAAACTTTCAGTAAATGTTACACAGTACCTTCTGCATAATTTAACACAGCCTTTTTCCAAAAAACTGTAGATTTTTGAATATATAAATAAAAAATTGCAAAAAAATGTTGTGAATTTTCATTACAATTGGAAAAAAATCATCTTTAATAACTGAACTAAAATTTTGTAAAATCCCTGTGTTAAGTTGTAGCCCATATTCCAATAAATAATCTGTAAAAAGTTCAACTTCCTACCTCAAATACTTTGTGAGGAAAGATGTAATTTATAAGCGTTATTTTAACATTGCAAGTATAGGGCGTTCCGGAGCCCCTTAACCGACAATCGCCTCCCATTTATTTCTAACTGAGAACCCTCTCTGTCCCCACAACCATTTCGTCTCATATGTGGATGGAAAGATCCTGACTCCATAAGGGTCAGCACTCTGACGACCCTCTCTGAAGTAGAGAACGGAAAAGGAACAAACGGAAACAAAGTGAGCAGCCACAGCTATACACGTCATAAGTGACGTAAGTCCTCGAGTTTACTCTGTACAGAAATAAATACACGGTCCAGTCACATTACTGTATCCATCGCCTGTATTGGACGTCAACGTGCAATAACAACGCACAGACGGCAGGTGGTAACGCCAGCAAATGCGGAAACGGAGCGATCTGACGTCCACAAGGCTATGATCATTCGCTTTCGACCAAGGGTGGAATAGTTACCGAAACGGCTGAGATTGCAAACTGTTAGCGTGTCGCAACGGTTAACGTATACCGTGCGTGCCAAAAGAGCGCTATCCAAAACCGGCGCCGAGGCAAATGTGGTACACCACGGGTCATTGAAGACGGGGTGAACGACGGCTGCAGAGATGTGTGCGGTCGAACAGACGTGCAACTGCTGAGCAAGTGAGGGCTACCAACAGTGTCTCCTCAACGGCCGTTCAGCGAACGTTGCTGGCGACGGCACTGAAGTCGGTATGATTCCGCATCCCTGTCAGTACCGCCCACAACTTCACTGAGCCCGCAGCTCTTGGTCTAGTGACTAGCGTTGCTGCCTCTGGATCACGGGGTACCGGGTTCCATTCCCGGTGTATTGGTACGTAGGAAAAGCCAAGGATAACCGCTGTAAGCGCCCGCAAAAGATGTATTTTGCTACGCCGGAAGGCGAAAACAAATGATAAAGACCTCATTCAGTTTTTTGTCACCTTATGTCTTGAGTTCTGACTTCTGGTTACAAAAAAATTAACTTCTTTATTTAGGTATTTTTATTATTACTACTAAAAAAATAAAGATTGCACACCGGCCGGGTCGGGGATTTTGCTCCGCCCTGCGACTGGGTGTTTGTGTTATCATTTGGGACGTGGAGAGACTTGAAATGGAAATATTGGGAACTTGTACGGGCGTTGATGACCGCGACGTTGAGCGCCCCACGAAACAACAACAACAACAACAACAACAACAACATCAACATCAACATCAACATCAACATCAACATCATCCATCATCATCACAACTTCACTGACACTCTTCCTGCACGTCTTGCAGCGGTTCCTGCAGCAAAGAGATAGTTATTCAGGCTTTTGACAGGTGGTGAATATGTGAGTGGACAGTGTAGATACAATTACACATACACTAGTGTGTCATGGCAACTGTCCGATTGGCCGCGCGTTAGCTCGCTTCCGGGCTTAGAAGAAGTGCGCCAGCCACCGATCGAATCCGCACGGCATAGGGCCGATGTGCGGGCGAACCTGGACGTGGTTTTTAGCCGGTTTCCCACATCCGACTAGGTGAATACTGGGCTAGTACCTATGGTCAGCATTGGTTACACGATTCGCAAACATATAGAAAACGTTCTCACATTTACACAAGGGATAACACTAAAGGCAGACAGATGCGAAAGACAAATTCCGTCCCGGGAT
The DNA here is from genome assembly GCF_023898315.1 of Schistocerca nitens. Taxonomy (NCBI): domain Eukaryota; kingdom Metazoa; phylum Arthropoda; class Insecta; order Orthoptera; family Acrididae; genus Schistocerca; species Schistocerca nitens. The sequence goes on from NC_064620.1 coordinate 391,832,840, forward strand.
GGAACGGATATGACAGGAAGCGCTATCTGCTAAGAAAAGAAGATACACTAGGCTTTCATATTTTTCTCTGGAACATATTGTCTCAGACAATGTAGGTTTTCACGGCCGGTGTTGTCTTCAGTTAAAACTTCCGGGCTGAGAGACTGTGGTCGATGTATAAAATTTCCACGAAACGTTTCGTCTCCATCTGCGAGAGACATCTTCTGAGGTCGTCCGGATACACTGAAACTCGTCTGACAAGATTGTCAATATTAGGGCATTCCTCTCCGTTTTACAGGACGAATGTAACTGCTACTCATCCTTGCCTCTATGTTTGAAACTCTACGCCTACAACACTGCAGAGCGCTGAGCTCTGACGTAATAAGTCTGTGACGTGAGGTGCAAATCGAAAAAGCTAAATTCCATGTTGTATTCGGTTACAGAAATTTAATGCAATAAAGGAAGTCGTTGGATATGAAATTAACTGTTATTCTTAATTGAAAACTTCAGATGATTACGTCATCACTTTCTGCTTCTTCAATAATATTAAGGCCACAAAGCGCGGTAATTTCCTAATGTACTTCTGACCGAAAAGCGGTTCAGGTACCTCGAGTCGGAGGTTTTTGTTAATCCTGTCTTTTGAGTTTTTGTGGTGACATTTCTATAGAAACTTTCATCCCCGGACCCATATTTCTTTCTAAGTAACACAATGAAATATTTTTATAAAAATTTTCATCCTTCATTTCACCGTCTTAGAGGCCTAATTTCTAAAAACGCTGAAAGACAATTTTCAAATGGTTCAAATGGCTCTAAGCACTATAGGACTTAACATCTGAGGTCATCAGTCCCCTAGACTTAGAACTGTATAAACCTAACTAACCTAAGGACAACACACACATCCATGCCCGAGGCAGGATTCGAATCTGGGACCGTAGCAGCAGCGCGGTTCCCGACTGAAGCGCCTAGAACTTCTCGGCCACAGCGGCTGGCAATACCAATTTTCACAGAAATAGCTTTAAAAATGCTACAGTATTTCTTCAATAACGATTTTTTTAAAAAAGGCCTTCACTTGCTATTTCATCCCCTTAGGGGTTTAACTTCCACAAATACTCAAACACGTTTTTTTTATTTGTGTACAAGAAAACAAATGCCAGTTTTCGTTGTTCTTTTTTCAAAATTGCCTTAATAGTGACATATATTCAAAAAACCTTTCATCCCCTATTTCACCCCCTTACGGGTGGAATTTCGAAAAAATCCCCTCTTAAACAATGCCTACAATAGAAGTCCAACACCGTCTCCAAATTTCATGTTTCTATCCCTAACGGTTTGGGCGGGGTGACAATGAATCAGTCATGACGCATCCTTTTGTAATATATACAGATAAGATATAATAAACAAATAGAACACATTGAGAGAGTATGTAAAACACCTTTTACAAAAAACTTCCACAAAGTTCCTTTATTGCGTAACACGGGCCTAAGCACCGAGTTTGCAGAGTTTTCAGCTTAACCCGTCGTTGTCACATCTGACATGGCTCTGTGCCCTCATCAAAGACTTTTCTTATGCCTTGCACACATTGACGTTCTCACATGTTTCCTACTTGAGTACCTCACCCTGGTAGTACAGAATGCGTGCTTGTTCGTTTCATCTGCCGCGAAGGAGCCTTATCAGCACACCCGTATGGCGCAACTCCCAGGACTCATCGACCCGACGTCACGAAGCACTTTCAGAACCGCGTGTTGACTTTCAGATACGTTTCTGCGAACACGCAGAGGCAGTCGATGGTCAATGCGGATTCGCGATGGAGCGAGCGTAATGCGCTCGAACGCCACAGCGGCGATACTAATACGTGTCTATGGCTGCACTTCTCATATTAGGATTTTTTACGTCATGTTTGCAACGTTAAATCATTAATTTATGTATGACTCACGATAAAACTGTAAAACAGCCGTATCTGTCTGTTTGAACACGTTAATCTGCATTACTATTAGACGAATTTTCATGGGGCTTTCATAAAAAGGTGACTTGAATATAGCTTGGAGCAACTTCTTTCGTTCATGAAAATCGGATCACGGGGAAAAAAAATAAAATAAAATAAAAAAGAAAAAAAAAGATTTCGTTATTCGAAGTTTTATCTAAAACCGTCATGTCTGTCTGTTTAAACACTCTAATCTCCAAAACTAGTAGATGAATTTTCATGGGATTTTCACAAGTCAGCGTGTTTTAGGCAATATATAGGCTTTATCTCATCAAAATCGGGTAACGATAGGAAACGATTTCGTGATTTAAAGTTTTATCCAAAACCTTCGTGTCCGTCTGTTTGAACATGCTTATCTCCAAAACTCCGAAGAATTTTCATGGGTTCTTACAGCTATCTTGAGCGGCAATATACAGGCTTTATTTCATCAACATCGGAACACGGGAAAAAAATACATTATCGCAATTTAAAGTTTTATCTAAATCCTCTGCTCAGCTTTAGAGTTCGGATGTTTAACTATCACGCCCTAGTACACCAAAGAACCAATAGCTAGCGCTATTAGTTTGGTAATACACCAAAGAACGAAGTTTACGTCAGTCAGGAAATTAAGTGCCGCAACTAACAGCGAATTAGTTGTCTAGGATATGCGGATTTACTGATTTCGCTTTGTGTATTAAAAACTTTACGACACTGCTTTGCTTCTCTCGATAAATTTTATTTGTGTTCTTTACTAGAAGAAGCAATTTTTTTTGCTTTGTGATTTGGGTGCCTATTCATTACATTTCGATTTCATTTTGTTTACGAATAAAAATTCCTAGAAAACAGTCGAGTCTTTCGGAACACGCCAGAACGGCTAAACGACTGAGGACTACGCTGTCTCAAGAATGCAAGGAAGATGGAAAGTCGAGACTTGCTGCTCGAAAACATCAGGCCTTAACTCTTTGAAAACTCCTGGAAACTAGGGGCGACGTAACTCGGCTCGAGAGCATCATCCATCATCTTGATCCTCAGAACCCTTCACTCACGTAACATCACAGAAGCGGAAATTTTGATGGAAAGCGGTGGAAGCGAGCGATATTTTTATACTCTGAATCCCTCTTATTCCTAACAATTTGCCATTTCACTTTAAACGTGTACAACTCCCGCGGACTTTATGTTATGCTGTGACCACAAACAAAGCACTAGGCCAGATTTGTACCGGGGGACTGATGACCTTCGCTGTTTAGTCCCCCTTACACATCCCAACAACCACCACCACCACCACCAGATTTGTGTTGCAGGCGCGGAGCTTCGTTTCGGTTCCTTTTTGCTCCGCCAGCTCTATGTGGCTCCCTCCCATGTTCGCGAAGCAGACAAGCTCATCGTCCTCTTCCCCAATCATACTTCGAGTACCAACATACCTAGACACGCTGGCTAATGTTACAGAGCCAAATTACTCAACCATCCAGACTGTTGACCCTGCAGCTACTGAGAAGACTGCTGCCCCTCTTCACAGACACCCCTCTGTCGGGGTTACACCAATCGCTGAGGTCCGAGAAACACACCACCACTGCAAACTGCATGGTTTGTGAGACGGTATCGTAAGCGACTCACCCTTGCAGGTGTGAGACACGGCAGGAACAGTGTGGAAATTCTCTTCAGCAAGTGTAGCTTTCACTGCGGACACTTACCTGGAAATAGAAGAGAAACAAATCTCAGTCAAACCATACACAACTCTCATTGTGAAAACTTACATGACAACGGGATAATATGAATAAAACAATAGACACATGCGCCGGCCGCGGTGGTCTAGCCGTTCTAGGCGCTCAGTCCGGAGCCGCGCGACTGCTACGGTCGCAGGTTCGAATCCTGCCTCGGGCATGGATGTGTGCGATGTCCTTAGGTTAGTTAGGTTTAAGTAGTTTAAGTTCTAGGGGACTGATGACTATAGATGTTAAGTCCCATAGTGCTCAGACCCATTTGAACCAATAAACACATGCCTTGCGAGACTCTGCGAAAGTATTAAGAGATACCGAATATATGAAACTAATTCCAGAATTACACGGTCCCTCGAGATTAATGTGACCACTGCCTCTGTTCGACGTCACGTCAGCACTAGCAATGGAGGCTATCTAAAGACCTAAAGCGATTTATCTGACGTCCAAAAGGAAAAGAGCATTTGCATTCGGGCCAAGGGTGGAAACATTTCCGAAACGGTTAACTTTATAAATTGTTCGCATGCCGCCGTGGTTTAAGCATCACGTGCATGGCAAATTGGCGCTGTCCAAAACCAGCGCTGAGGCGCTCAGCGAACGTTGCGTATATGGGCCTACGCAACAGGTGCCTGGTTCTTACACCCATCCTGACTACTGCTGATCAGCGGGCACGTACTCCCTAGGCCAACAAACAACTGACGGTCGAACGTTGCTCGTCAGTGCACTGGCGTTCGAATCCCCATCTTCACCATACCGAGGGGTTGGGGCCAAGGGATTCTGCCGCGTGAAATTGCGGTTGGCTCTGATAACTTGTCGAAGTTGCTCCCATTTTTTATTGTAATAAAGAAGTGTTTTAATTAAAATTTCACCGGCCGATTTTATGAGGGAAGAAGATCTGAAGATGGTTCTGAATGAATCGAAACCGGTCATATGAATAATAAAAAATTTGCAATCAAGACGGATTTTAAGTAACATTATAAAATCACTGGTTGCTGTTATCCCATAAGACATTATGTCTGTTTTTGCAAAATTTGGAATTGTTATTGAATTGTGTAGGTCTTAAATTTCCTTCGATGTCGCCTCTTTTAAGAGAGCTGTACCACCAGCAGAAAGTTGGGTCACTCTGAGATATTTAGCTACTGTGGATCAGCACCACTCCCAGTCTCTCTCTCTTTCTCTCTCTGATGTCTACGGAGGAAAGATAAGAATAAAGACTTAATTTTCTTTTTCACATCGATCTTACTACTTTCTAACAGTTCACCTATTCCCTCCAAGAGTCTAGTCTTTTCAATTTGTTTTTATACTCGCAGTTCGTATGTTCCCATACAAAATCCTATTCACAATAAACTATCAGCTTTAATACTGTGTCTCTATTTCTTCCCATAGTTCAATACTTTTAAACGCAATAAACACACACCTGTTGAGCTGGCACAACAAATCGCTGCTGAACCATAGAACATTCGACCCGATGTGCACTCTAGGAGACCAAGGCCAACCCACCACCAGAACTTTGATGTTACCACCGGCAGTCCGAACCGCAACCAGGGCCAAGTGCTTTGTTGGCTCCGACATGCCACAAAAATGGTTCAAATAGCTCTGAGCACTATGGGACTTAATATCTCTGAGGTCATCAGTCCCCTAGAACTTAGAACTACTTAACCAACCTAAGGACATCACACTCATCCATGTCCGCTGCTGAACCATAGAACATTCGACCCGATGTGCACTCTAGGAGACCAAGGCCAACCCACCACCAGAACTTTGATGTTACCACCGGCAGTCCGAACCGCAACCAGGGCCAAGTGCTTTGTTGGCTCCGACATGCCACAAAAATGGTTCAAATAGCTCTGAGCACTATGGGACTTAATATCTCTGAGGTCATCAGTCCCCTAGAACTTAGAACTACTTAACCAACCTAAGGACATCACACTCATCCATGTCCGAGGCAGGATTCGAACCTGCGACCATAGCGTTCGCGCGGTTCCAGACAAACGCCTAGAACCGCTCGGCCACAACGGCCTGCCCACCCACACTAAGCCAATCTCGGCCAACGAAGCGGTTGGTTGTCGTTCGCATCCACTGAGAGGCGACAGGTGACCTTTTCAGATGATAACGTTTTATGCTCCATCGGACGGATGGCCATTGGCGTGTACGGCTCTGCAACAATCGTCGGAAGTGTCCACGCCGGAGGAGGCAGTGTTATAGTCTGGGGAATGTTTTCGTAGCATTCCCTGTGCGATCTCTTTATTCTGGAAGCCATAGTGGATCAACACACATATGCATCTACCCTTGAGCACCATGTACACCCGTACCTTGCAGTTTGTATCTCCTAAGCAGGATGGCGTTTACCAGCAGGACAATGCAACGTGCCACACAACTCGCAGTACACATACGTGATTCGAACAGCACCAGGATATGTTTACCGTACACCCTTGGTCACCAAACTCCCCCGTATTTCAAGCCAATTGTGGATCTATGGGACCACCTAGATCGGGCTGTTCACGCCACAGATCCTCAACCGAGAAACCTAGCTCAGCTGGCCACGGCACTGCAGTCGTCATAGGTCCGCATCCCTGTCGGTAATTTCCAGAACCTGCATCTACATCTACATTTACATACATACCCCGCAATCCACCATACGGTGCGTGGCGGAGGTTACCTCGTACCACAACTAGCATCTTCTCTCCCTGTTCCACTCCCAATCAGAACGAGGGAGAAATGACTGCCTATATGCCGCTGTATGAGCCCTTATCTCTCTTATCTTATCTTTATGGTCTTTCCGCGAAATGTAAGTTGGCGGCAGTAAAATTGTACTGCAGTCAGCCTCAAAAGCTGGTTCTCTAAATTTCTTCGGTAGCGATTCACGAAAAGAACGCCTCATTTCCTCCAGAGACTCCCACCGGAGTTCCTGAAGCATTTCCGTAACACTCGCGTGATGATCAAACCTACCAGTAACAAATCTAGCAGCCCGCCTCTGAATTGCTTCTATGTCCTCCCTCAATCCGACCCGATAGGGATCCCAAACGCTCGAGCAGTACTCAAGAATAGGTCGTATTAGTGTTTTATAAGCGGTCTCCTTTACAGATGAACCACATCTTCCCAAAATTCTACCAATGAACCGAAGACGACTATCCGCCTTCCCCACAACTGCCTTTACATGCTCGTCCCACTTCATATCGCTCTGAAGTGTGACGCCCAAATATTTAATCGACGTGTCAAGCGCTACACTACTAATGGAGTATTCAAACATTATGGGATTATTTTTCCTATTCATCTGCATTAATTTACATTTACCTATATTTAGAGTTAGCTGCCATTCTTTACACCAATCACAAATCCTGTCCAAGTCATCTTGTATCCTCCTACACTCACTCAACGACGACACCTTCCCGTACACCACAGCATCATCAGCAAACAGCCGCACATTGCTATCCACCCTATCCAAAAGATCATTTATGTAAATAGGAAACAACAGCGGACCTACCACACTTCCCTAGGGCACTCCTGATGATACCCTCACCTCCGATGAACACTCACCATCGAGGACAACATACTGGGTTCTATTACTTAAGAAGTCTTCGAGCCACTCACATATTTGGGAAGCAATCCCATATGGTCGTCGACACCGCCTTTCTTCCTGCACGTCTCGCAGTGGCCTTTGACAGGTGGTCACATTGTTACTGGATATTGCATACTTCCTCAGTACCGCCCGATTCAGTTGAATACAATAACAACTGTTAATAGGGTAGATTACGGACGGCTATATGATCGTCAAACCTTACGTCAATAACAGAAAACACGAGTAAATAAAATCATAAAGGGAGAAATTGTGCATAAATTGAAAAATATAATGTATGGCTGGCTTTATAAAATGGATAAATAAGAGGAAACGAAAGCAAAAGGAGAACTGGAGCAATACCTGCGACGGCGCCAGCCATTACGGGTGCCGCATCTCGGGGAAACCAGTCGTCCTTCGCTGGCGAGTCCATATGGTACGGAGCAATGGCCACTTTTTCCCGAGACCACAATTGCGCGAACGTTAATAGGAGCCCCGGCGAGGGACAGATTTCCCTCCCCTTTTGTTTCGTCAGTGTTTCAAGGAAGCGGAGCTGCCACAAGAAAAGCGGGCGCGGAGGCGGCCGGCGCTTTGTGCGTGGCGGACACAAAAGCGGAGCAGAGCGCGGCCGACACGCCACGGCATTGTGGCTGCGGGCGCAGAGGCTGGGCTGCTACAGCTCACGCGTGCCGGGCCCACGCAGGCCAGCTGCCAGTGGGCGATCCGCGCTGCCTCGCGGCTGTGGGAAACTGCCCAGTGGTGTCCGCTGCCTCTGCCTCCAGCCCACACGTTACGGTCACGACATACACTGTCCAGTCACAATAATGCGACCGACAGTCAAGAGCCTGAATAACCACCTTTTGCAGCACGGACCACTGCGAGACATGTACAAACAGATTCAATAAGGCTCCAGCAGGTACCAACACGGATGGGGGGCCATGCCGAAACCAGCTGCGCTAGGTTTCTCGGTTGATCGCCCGTGGTGCTAACAGCCCGATCGAGGTAGTCCCACAGATTGTCGACTCGGTTGAAGTTCGCGGAATTTTGTTCAAAATGGTTCAAATGGCTCTAAGCACTACGGGTCTTAACATCTGAGGTGATCAGTCGCCTACACTTGGAAACTACTTAAAACTAAGGACATCACACACATCCATGCCCGAGGCAGGATTCGAACCTGCGGCCGTAGCAGCAGCGCGGTTCCGGACTGAAGCGCCTAGAACCGCTCGGACACAACGGCCCGCTAGGGGAATTTGGAGGTCAGAGGAGTACCATAAACTCATCATGGTGCTGATCGAACCACGCGAGTCGTGTGACATGGTGCATTGTCCAGCTGGAAGATACCATCGTGCCGAGAAAAAACAGACTGAACGTAAGAAAGAACATGGCCCCCCCAAGAACAGGTGTATACTTGTGTGGAGCCATTGTACTTCCAGAACGAAGAGATCACCCAGAGAATGCCACGAAAACATTCCCCAACCCATAACGCACCCTTCCTGTTTGTTTCACGCCGTACATGCCTACCTTCGTTGCCGTTGAAGAGCATTCAGGCGTCCCAAGAGGCAAATACGCACCAAAGTTTGCTGAACGGTTACTGAGCAGACGCTACTGGTAGCCCCTTGGTTTACCTGGGAGGTCAAAAAAATGGTTCAAATGGCTCTAAGCATTATGAGACTTAACATCTGAGGTCATCAGTCCCCTAGAACTACTTAAACCTAACAAACCTAAGGACATTACGCACATCCACGCCCGAAGCAGGATTCAAACCTGCGACCGTAGCAGCAGCGCGGTTCCCGACTGAAGTTCTGGGCGGTCAGTTGCTCAATCGTCGCACGTCTATTCGCCCGTACACATCCCCGCAGCCGTCTTTCACTCCTTCCTCCATGGCCCGTGGTGCATCACTGTTGCCACGGCGCCATTTTTCCACGCACGCTACACGTTAGCCACGGTGGTGCGCGACCAGTTTACACGCGTAGACGTTCAGGAAATTCTCCTACACTTGGCCCGAAAGCCAAATCCTGCCCTTCTGAACGTCAGATAAATCGCTCCGTTTCCGCATTACGACAACGACTGCACTGTTGTCCACGTCGCCCCGACACGTTTTATGCGGGGTGCTCCAGGTGTTTATCAGCCAGGCTGGGGATGATGCGATTCTGTAAGTTGTGGAGGAGACTTATTAGATCAAGTTTTGCTTAGGAACACATGTCCGTATATGTCATCCAAAGACGCTACACAGCTTCAGAGATCTAGCATACCGGGTGATGAAAAAGTCAGTATAAATTTGAAAACTGAATAAATCCCGGAATAATGTAGATAAAGAGGTACAAATTGACACACATGCTTGGAATGACATGGGGTTTTAGTAGAACCAAAAAAATACAAAATTTCAAGAAATGTCCGACAGATGGCGCTTCATCTGATCAGAATAGCAATAATTAGCATAACAAAGTAAGACAAAGCAAAGATTATGTTCTTTACAGGAAATGCTCAATATGTCCACCATCATTCGTCAACAATAGCTGTAGTCGAGGGATAATGTTGTGAACAGCACTGTACAGCATGTCCGGAGTTATGGTGAGGCGTTGGCGTCGGATGCTGTCTTTCAGCATCCCTTGCGACTTCAGGTAACCCCAAAGCCAATAATTGCACGGACTGAGGTCTGGGGACCTGGGAGGTCAAGTATGACGAAAGTGGCGGCTGAGCACACGATCACCACCAAACGACGCGCGCAAGAGATCTTTCACGCATCTAGCAATATGGGGTGGAGCGCCATCGTACGTTCCAGCAGGTGTTTATCAGCCAGGCTGGGGATGATGCGATTCTGTAACATATCGGCGTACCTCTCACCCGTCACGGTAGCAGTTACAAAACCAGAATCACGCATTTCCTCTAAGAAAAAAGGCCCGATAACGGTAGACGTGGTAACTCCAACCCATACCGTGAGTTTCTCGTCGTGCAATGGAGTTTCCACGACAGTTCTAGGATTTTCGGTAGCCCAAATTCTGCAGTTGTGGGCGTTGACAGAACCTCGGAGCGTGGAATGAGCTTCGTCTGTCCACAACACGTTACTAAACCAATCGTCATCTTCCGCCATCTTTTGAAACGCCCACACCGCAAATGTCCTCCGCTTCACTAAATCGCCAGGTAACAGTTCATGATGCTGATGGATTTCGTTCGGATAGCATCGGAGGGTGCCAACCAAACAATAGTGTATGGAATGCAGGTGCGACGTGCGACTGCTCGAGCGCTGACTTCCCCGTGCATAGACGAACCCGCTACAGTCTCCATTTCTTCCTGAACTGTCTCAGCAGCATTACGCCTTGTGCTCGGTCGACCACTACGGGGTCTACCGTCTAAACAACCCGTGGCTTCGAAATTCGAAATCATTCTCGCCACAGCTATATTTGTTAACGGACGTTTACACGTTCGAATCCCCTTCATATGGCGATAGAATCGTAACGCTGAACTAGCACATTCCCCATTCTGATAATACAGCTTCACTAGAAGCGCCTTTTCAGGTAACGTCAACATGCTGCGACTTCTGGCGCATCTGATTCTCTCTCTCATTACAGCTCCTTTTATACACGATTGTCATGCGCAGTCACTGACGTTTTGCTGTCCAGCGCCATCTGCCGGACATTTTGTGAAATTTTTTTTTTTGTTCTAATAAAACCCCATGTCATTCCAAGCTTGTGTGTCAATTTTTACCTCTCTATCTACATTATTCCGTGGTTTATTAAGTTTTGAGAGAGAGAGAGAGAGAGAGAGAGAGAGAGAGAGAGAGAGAGAGAGAGAGAGTCTGTAATGTATACACAGAGTGATTCCGTGATGATGTTAAAACTTTCTAGGATGATGGAAAGGATAAAGGGGCAGTTTGAGGTAAGGGACCTCAGCAGTGCTGTACCAACTCTTATGCCATGTGTTTGTTGTTCATTTCTTTTGGGATCGTTATTAAAACGGCACTAATCGCTTTTCCCACTTTCTGTAACAATGTAATATTTCAAAGCGATGAAAATTTTACGAATAAAACCACTTCTTTTTTTTTAAAAAAAAAGGTTTATTTAAAATACAAAAATTTTAGCGCTGCTGCTATTGCTAACTGATATTTCGGCTTCTCAGTAAAATATTAAATTTAATTGATGAAAGGAGAAAATATAAAAATGCAGTAAATGAAGCAGGCAAAAGGGAATACAAACGTCTCAAAAATGAGATCGACAGAAAGTGCAAAATGGCTAAGCAGGGATGGCTGGAGGACAAATGTAAGGATGTAGAGGCTTGTCTCACTAGGGGTAAGATAGATACTGCCTACATGAAAATTAAAGAGACCTTTGGAGAGAAGAGAACCACTTGTATGAATATCAAGAGCTCAGATGGCAACCCAGTTCTAAGCAAAGAAGGGAAGGCCGAAAGGTGGAAGGAGTATATAGAGGGTTTATACAAGGGCGATGTACTTGAGGACAATATTATGGAAATGGAAGAGGATGTAGATGAAGATGAAATGGGAGATAAGATACTGCGTGAAGAGTTTGACAGAGCACTGAAAGACCTGAGTCGAAACAAGGCCCCGGGAGTAGACAACATTCCATTAGAACTACTGATGGCCTTGGGAGAGCCAGTCATGACTCTACCATCTGGTGAGCAAGATGTATGAGACAGGCGAAATACCCACAGACTTCAAGAAGAATATAATAATTCCAATACCAAAGAAAGCAGGTGTTGACAGATGTGAAAATTACCGAACTATCAGTTTAATAAGTCACAGCTGCAAAATACTAACGCGAATTCTTTACAGACGAATGGAAAAACTGGTAGAAGCGGACCTCGGGGAAGATCAGTTTGGATTCCGTAGAAATGTTGGAACACGTGAGGCAATACTAACCTTACGACTTATCTTAGAAGAAAGATTAAGAAAAGGCAAACCTACGTTTCTAGCATTTGTAGACTTGGAGAAAGCTTTTGACAACGTTAACTGGAATACTCTCTTTCAAATTCTGAAGGTGGCAGGGGTAAAATACAGGGAGCGAAAGGCCATTTACAATTTGTACAGAAACCAGATTGCAGTTATAAGAATCGAGGGGCATGAAAGGGAAGCAGTGGTTGTGAAAGGAGTGAGACAGGGTTGTAGCCTCTCCCCGATGTTATTCAATCTGTATATTGAGCAAGCAGTAATGGAAACAAAAGAAAAATTCGGAGTAGGTATTAAAATTCATGGAGAAGAAGTAAAAACTTTGAGGTTCGCCGATGACATTGTAATTCTGTCAGAGACAGCAAAGGACTTGGAAGAGCAGTTGAACGGAATGGACAGTGTCTTGAAAGGAGGATATAAGATGAACATCAACAAAAGCAAAACGAGGATAATGGAATGTAGTCAAATTAAATCGGGTGATGCTGAGGGGATTAGATTAGGAAATGAGACACTTAAAGGAGTAAAGGAGTTTTGCTATTTAGGGAGTAAAATAACTGATGATGGTCGAAGTAGAGAGGATATAAAATGTAGACTGGCAATGGCACGGAAATCGTTTCTGAAGAAGAGAAATTTGTTAACATCGAGTATAGATATAAGTGTCAGGAAGTCGTTTCTGAAAGTATTTGTATGGAGTGTAGCCATGTATGGAAGTGAAACATGGACGATAACCAGTTTGGACAAGAAGAGAATAGAAGCTTTCGAAATGTGGTGCTACAGAAGAATGCTGAAGATAAGGTGGGTAGATCACGTAACTAATGAGGAGGTATTGAATAGGATTGGGGAGAAGAGAAGTTTGTGGCACAACTTGACTAGAAGAAGGGATCGGTTGGTAGGACATGTTTTGAGGCATCAAGGGATCACAAATTTAGCATTGGAGGGCAGCGTGGAGGGTAAAAATCGTAGAGGGAGACCAAGAGATCAATACACTAAGCAGATTCAGAAGGATGTAGGTTGCAGTAGGTACTGGGAGATGAAGAAGCTTGCACAGGATAGAGTAGCATGGAGAGCTGCATCAAACCAGTCTCAGGACTGAAGACCACAACAACAACAACAACAACAACAACAACAGTAAAATATAAACAATACTTGTTATAAACGAGACCAAACCAATGCGAAAATTACCGGTTATTCAGAACTCAAATATCGGTACCGGTTTTTCCCATCCCTACAGGGCGCCAGTCGTCCCGTTTACCTTGAGCAACAGCGGCGCCCACGGTAGCGATGGAAAAACTCACACGTGTAGCCGCAGCCGCACAAAGTCACGTGTGCGGGCGTCCTTTCAACGCCCGCGCTAGCCGCTCACCCCCTCGCCGCTTTTCAGACCTCTGGGTGCTGCGCTGTGTCACTGAAGAGACCGCTAACCAGAACGCTTAGACTTCCTACACTTGCTACACGGAAGACGGGCGAACGTACAGGCCCAAAGCGAGGAAGTTTTTACAGGTTAACGTAACGGAGACGACTTCATCACTGGAGACGGAAGCACTAATGAAGATCATGCTTACAAATTGACCTATGATCAAGAAATGAAACTTTCAAAAAACACAAATTTCAAGTAATACGCTTTATTTTTCACTCTGGGATCCTACTTTTAGATTCGTAGCTCCACTTTCACATGCTAAACTATCGACTCGCCCCGCATTCGTTCGGTTAACACTAACAAGGAAACATTCCCAAATGTAAATAAACGATCTTGATGGAACTTAAGGAGAGGTTTACTATCTTTTGGTTCAAAAAAATAGATTTTTTTAAATTCCATTTTTGTATCCGTAAAAGTGTTTAGAATCCACCCCTGAAACGGTTTTTCCGAATACGGAACGGAAATGTTGCGTTATTCACAGTTGGACAAAAAAAATGCACCTGCCTGAAATCGACCTTTTTCACGCATCAGTTTTTATCTTTCGGAGGACGAGTTATTGTACCGGTGCTTGGGAGGAAACACAAAATTCAAATGAAAGTTTGAACGCGTGTGTTTGGAAGTTAGCCCCCAAGCATTTGCATTCTGGTGCCAAGACTGTGACTTTCCTGGCAGTGAGCAGCTTCAACGAAGAGTATTCAGCAATTCTGAAGACCATGACAACGATGGACGTCACCCTGGGACTCAATTCGATGTAGTTCGCCAAGCATTCAAGTGCCCGAAAACCGCTTGTCACCGACCGTACAAGCGGCTCTGGAGCAGTGCAGGATGGCCCAGATCGAGCAGAACGCCCTCTAAGAGGAAGAGGAAGGACTAGTATATGGACCCGGAATATCAGATTGAACGTAAGTTGCATAATATTGCATTTCTATGTAGTCAAAACTTCAAACGCGTTTTTCTCGAAATGGCTTTTTTTTTATCGCGTGGTATGGTAACTTCAAATCTACTGAACCGATTGGCATGATTCTTGGTTCCCGACGAAGCTAACTAAATTGTCTAGGTGTACCACTTTAGTTCCGATCCATCAACTATAAATATTTTTACTTGGCCGACGAAGAAGAAAAATCGATGAAAAAAACCCTATTTTTTAAAAATGGCCGCCATTTTTTTCCTATGGTCCAAATAACTTAAGAGAGGTCCAACTCCTAAAGAATCGTATATACTTCGCTAGCGTCAACTCAATTGTGATTTCAGACGAGCCGGCTGACCTGTGACATCGAAATTTTGTTTCGTTCCAACGGTACTTCCGCCTTTGCTCCTCGACATTTCCGGTCGAAAAAATTCCAATTTGTAGAGGAAATATCAATAAACGTTTTGACCAAATTTGACATTGATATCTATAACACATCCCGAGAAAAAAATTGTCAAAGAACGTGCTATTTTCGGGCCAAAGATAATAAACCTCCCCTTAATGGGTATGTAGAAGGGCCAAAATAACGCAATAATTATTTTTTTGTTTTTGCCCAGTTTCACTTTTAAGGGGCAGAACACACCCCAAAAGGTAATTTGGCATATTAGGTTCAGAGGTAGTATCTTCGAAAAGATGATATAGAAATATTTTTCATATAAAAGTTGACATGTAATAAACATTCTTGGAAACTGTGTAATCAACTTTTGTAATAATTTGAAATTTTGTACAATACCCCAATACCACTAATTAATTTCAAAAAATGAAAATTTTCGTTACAACATAAATCAAAGAAGCTTTCAGGCTACGTGCAGTTAGGTGACAATGTCATGCGATACTTCCCAAGATCGTGTCGGACCTCCTTTTCTATGTCGTAGTGCAGCAACTCGACGTGGCCGGGACTCAACAAGTCGCTAAAGTCCCTTGCAGAAATGCTGAGCCGCGCTGCCTTTAAATATCCATAATTGCGAAAATGTTGCCTGTGCAGGAAACGTTCGATGGGCGACCAAATCATTTGCTCGAATTGTTCAGAATGCTCTTCAAGCCAGTTGCGAACAATTGTGGCCCAGTCACATGGCATCTTTCACCGACAAAAATTCCATCGTTGTTTGGGGACATTATGTCCATGAATGGCTACAAGTCATCTCCAAATAATCGAACATAGCCATATACTGTAAATGATCGGTTCAGTTTGGTCAGAGGACCTTGCCCATTCAAATGTAGCCGGCCGTAGAGGCCGTGCGGTTCTAGGCACTACAGTCTGGAACCGCACTACCGCTACGGTCGTAGATTCGAATCCTGCCTCGGGCATGGATGTGTGTGATGTCCTTAGGTTAGTTAGGTTTAAGTAGTTCCAAGTTCTAGGGGACTGATGACCACAGATGTTAAGTCCCATAGTGCTCAGAGCCATTTGAACCTTGTCCATCCAATGTAAACACAGCCCACACCATTGCGGAGCCACCACCAACTTGCACAGTGGCCTGTTGACAACTTGGGTCCATGGCTTCGTGGAATCCACTAACACTACCATCACGTCTTACCAACTGAACTGATCAGCCCACGGCTTTCCAGTAGTCTAGGGTCCAACCGATATGGTCACGAGCCCAGGAGAGGCAAAAAAATGGTTGAAATGGCTCTGAGCACTATGGGACTTAACATCTGTGGTCATCACTCCCCTAGAACTTAGAACTACTTAAACCTAACTAACCTAAGGACATCACATACGTCCATGCCCGAGGCAGGATTCGAACCTGCGACCGTAGCAGTCGCGCGGTTCCGGACTGAAGCGCCTAGAACCGCTAGACCACCGCGGCCGGCCAGGAGAGGCACGGCTGGCGACATCGCGCTGTTAGTAAAGGCACTTGCGTCGGTCGTCTGCTGCCCATTAACGCCAAATTTCGCCGCACTGTTCTAACCGATACGGACGCTGTGTTGCTTGTCCGTTAGCACTCAACTCTACCCAAACACTGCTGCTCTCGGTCGTTAAGTGAAGACTGTCGACCACTGGGTTGACAGTGGTGAGAGGTAATGCCTGAAATTTGGTATTCTCGGCACACTTTTGACACTGCGGATATCAGAGTATTGTATTCCCTAACGATTTCCGAAACTGAATGTCCCATGCGTCTAGCTCCAACTACCATTCCGCGTTCAGAGTCCGATAACCCCTGCCGTGCGGCCATAACCACGCGGGGAACCTTTTCACACGAACCACCTGAGTACCAATGACAGCTCAGCTCAACAAGTGCACTGCCTTTTTATATCTTGTGTACGCGATACTACCACTTTCTGTATATGTACATATCCCAGGACTTTTGTCACATCAGTGTGTATCCATGTGTGATAATGTCCTCGTGTGCGACGCTCATAGCGCCTTTTTCCACACTAACCACCCGCCAGAACAAAGTTAAAAAGAACTAACTATGAATTTGGACCGAGAATTCGGGAATCTCTTTTTGAAGCGCTAATTGTCCTGTGGCCCTCTTAATACTAGAACGCTGTAATTTTATCTTGAAACTCTGCCATTTGGTCCGTATTTGCATAGAAAAACAACAATATCACAAACTGAGTCCGCCTTGACACAAAACACCTTGTTATTCGTTTATTTCTTTATTTTCCCAAACTAGTTTCGGCGACAAATATCACCATCATCAGTGGGTTTTTAAATCTAAAACATGCAGGAAATAGCATGGTTATACAAACACAGAGGCTCATTATTACATTTTTAATATTCGTTTTTTTGAAATATAGTTTTCTATGGATTCTTTCACACTACCTTATTTCTTTTATGTTACACCATGTTTTTGAGAATTATTGTCGCTGTTTGCGACGTATTTTCTGTGCGATTTTTTTTTTTTTGCCGTTTTTACTCAGGGAACATCATGTCATCTGCAACTGTGTGAGCCGCAGTTAGTAAACAAAATACTGAAAGGTGAACTTCGTATGTCAGCAATATACACTTGGGGTTGCGGTAGTGTTGTGGAATCCAGCTATTTTGTTTTTATGTGTATAGAATCAGCTACATACCATCCAACGAACGCGAGTACACGAATAGCTAAGTAACAGCTCAGTACACACCAAATAACTGGATTCCACAACACTACCGCAACCCCAAGTGTATATTGCTGACATACGAAGTTCACCTTTCAGTTTTTTGTTTGCTAACAGCCGCTCAGGCAGTTGCAGATGACATGATGTTCGCTGAGTAAAAACGGCAAAAAAAAAAGAAAAAAACGCACAGAAAATATGTACCAAACAGCGACAATAATTCTCGAAAACGTGCTGTAACATACAATAAATAAGGTAGTATGAAAGTATCCATAAAAAACTATATTTCAAAAAAACGAATAGTAAAAATGTAATAATGTGCTACTGAGTTTGTATAACCATGCTATTTTCTGCATGTTTTAGATTAAAAAACCCACTGATGATGGTGATATTTGTCGCCGAAACTAGTTTGGGAAAATAAAGAAATAAACGAATAACAAGATGTTTTGCATCAAGACGGACTCGATTTCTGATGTTGTTGTTTTTACTAGAACGCTGAGGAGGAGAAAATGTTACATTGTTACTAAGCCACTGTAAATTTTACTACTCTACATTTTATGTAGAGAAAGTAATAATTTATAGTTTATGCACTAATTAATCACAATTACAAGGACTCCAATAGTACGTTACATACAAAAAAGTACAAAATCTCCTGTTTACATCCTATACTGACAATATCAGATTGGCGGGAACCACTTTCTTTCTAATGGGAGTTGTTATAACCATAGTATCGCCCGAAAAAAGTACCAGTTCTTTGGTTGAATGCTAAGTGGAAGGTCATTCACATATGTAAGGAAGAGGAGTGGACCCAAAACTGAACCTTGTTGGACTCCCTTTGTGACTTCTCCCAAGTCACTAAAATTTTCTGCCCTCCCAATACCGTTTGAATTATTCAGCACAACTTTTTTTAAGTACAGAATAATCCAAACCAGCTGTTAAGCCATCAATTCCATAAAAATAGATTTTTTCCCATATGGCCGCCATACGAAAATTCTCCATCTTTTTTGGATAACACCGGCAACACTTCGTCCACACCTCGACAACACCTGCAACAGTCTGCTCCATTAGTGACATTGCCGACGTCGTGCACAGACGGACCTTTACTGCGTCACGCACCCACAACGGCATCAGATGGCAACCAATCTCGTGGTGATGTTAATGATTCGGTTCATCAGTGTGTACATGGACGTAACAAAATCGTTTTGAGAAGCACTTAGTTTTATTCTAGTGTTGAACTTCCGAGAAATGCACGTGGTAGCATACACTGTATTGTACTGTATTGTTCGGAGTTTCACAAACGTGCCACGGTTGACAGCTGTGGAACTCCCGCCATTATACAGGACACGCACGTTATTCAAAGGCTGTCGAGCCATGCAACTGGAACGAGAGCATTTTCGTGTTATTCATTTTCGTTATTTGAGAATGGGAATTTCGAACGAGTGCGATGAGCAACTGCACACTGTATCTGGGCCTACCCATTCCGTGGTCAGAGCCCTCACACACGAAAGGCATTACCTTGGAAATTACGGTCGATCTGGCAGACTGACAATGGCAGCTCAGGAAGAATAAGCGTTTCGTATTCAGAGTGAGACTGAAGAGAGCTTCAGCCCTCTCTAGCACGCCACACTGTCACGAGGGCTTGCAGTTGGAGGATACCATACCGAATAAAGTTTAGAGTTTCCATGCCAATGGATTCTTGGTCACTTCTTTGTAGAACAACTTCACGTTTAAGATTGAATAATAAACTGAGCTTTTGTTCTGCCAATGCTTGCTCCTTTCGGACCGATTTTCGGCTTATTTGGCCAATGTTAGGAAAGAACTGACTAGCGTCCAGAAGAGACTAGTGTTAGGAAACCAAGCATAAGAAACAAAGATACTGTCAGCACAAACAGAATCTTTGGTCATGAAGTTAGAAAAGAGGGTGTCAAACCGAAAGCTTCTCACTCTTGTTATGCACCAAACATTTTGAATTACAGTTTGCAGATTGGATAGTAACAAACGCAGTATACAACGAAAACACACGCTATTAAAATATGCAAGTTGTATGAAAGTGATACCGAAGATTATAAGGAAAAACAAAGTCAAGTACAATGGCAATCTTATTGTGGTAACGTTCAAGTTTGTGGAGATACATGTGATCACTGGGACTGAGGTATGAGGCCGTGTGGCTGGTTGGTTGGATCATGTGAAGCTAAAGAGATGGA
This sequence comes from Schistocerca nitens, assembly GCF_023898315.1. NCBI lineage: Eukaryota > Metazoa > Arthropoda > Insecta > Orthoptera > Acrididae > Schistocerca > Schistocerca nitens. The sequence goes on from NC_064620.1 coordinate 391,852,580, forward strand.
ATGTGCTCAGCTGTAACTGATCATTTAGAACCAAGTGAGGTACTAAGCTAAATGCTAATTTATCTGAAGCGCTTTTGAGACATTAAGTTTCTTCCCTTTATTAGCTGTTTGAAACACTTCAGTGATGACTTAGTATCGATGACCTTCCTTCAGTACATGTTCTGAAAAAATGGAGTATGATTTGTGTAATCACCAACTACGTTCATGCTAGTCAGTCTAGCTGCTATAGATCTGCTTGTTTGACCAATATACAGTTTATTACAATCAATACTAGTTGTTCTACAAATACCACGATTACTCGTTCCAAAACATTTCGGACGAATTTTCACGGAAAAATCCATACCCTAGGAAAATTCCAAATTTCACACCACTGTTACTCAATTAACCTGTTTTATCTTTGTTGCCGAATACGACATGAACTGTAATACCTCTAACATAAAATGAAATTTTATAGTTGCAAGACTTAAGAGTTTTATCGAGAGATGTTTGATACATTCTACTAGACCAAATCAATAAGCAGTTTCGTAACCGATGACATAACCAGTTTGACAGGCGAAGTGGCATTCGCGTGCCTACGTCATGCTGACGGTCGTCGTGAAACAAAAGCCAAGCCAACAAGGCGCATCGACAAAAGAAAGCTGCGCATTTTCTTCGCAACGGGTGATCACATCATCACAATCACTATTGAGGAAGTTTGGACAATGACGAGAAAACTATGCTGCACAATGCCTTCTTGCACTTTTCGAAAGAATGTGTAAGGAGGCACAAAATATGAGACTGAGCGAGATATTATTGCGCCATGTCAACAAGCCTCGCAGCAGGACAACCGAAATATGTTTCGTAAAGAGCCTACGATGCACTCATTTCTACGATATTGCTTCTTGAAACAAAATAAACCGTTCGTTGACATCAGCTGAGTCTTCGTAACGGGTGGTTCAGTGCAACCTCTTTTGGAGGATATACGGTGAAACCTTCACTAAGAGGCGAAAGATGAGAAGCAGGTTCATAGTCTGAAAAGGGGTACCGTTCTTAGGAGAAAAGGAAAATATGTTTTTTCGAAAAAGCATGACTTTTCAATACTTTCTCAAAATGTGTATAGTGACCCAAATATCGATGAAGTTTGGGTTACTAAATAGCCAAAATCATCAGTTTTCGTCACATGCTGCCAGTGTCGATTTGCAGGGGGGGATGGGGGGTATTTTCCCCCCTCTGCATCAGACCATCCCCTCATCTGGTTCAAAATGGCTCCGAGCACTATGGGACTCAACTGCTGAGGTCATTAGTCCCCTAGAACTTAGAACTAGTTAAACCTAACTAACCTAAGGACATCACAAACATCCATGCCCGAAGCAGGATTCGAACCTGCGACCGTAGCGGTCTTGCGGTTCCAGACTGCAGCGCCTTTAACCGCACGGCCACTTCGGCCGGCCCCCTCATCTGGCTTTAGTTTATGCATCCCAACCTGGGATGTTTATTTCCCACGCACTGGAGTAAAACTTTACATACAATTTAAATTTGTGGAGCCGAACACTGAAAGTTTTTGATACAGTCTTACTATTAATACGTTTGCTTATTAATTTTGAAAAAGTGTTATGTAGTAGTTAAGCATTTCAAAACATTTAGAACTAAATCATCATTGTCATGTTGTCATTGTTGCTTTCGTCTAAGGTGCGTCATCCGTTTACTTGCGAGCTTGCGAGGGAAGTAACGTGGCAGTCATACCGCAGAGTTGGGTGAGCTGGGGGCTGTAAGTCTCACCCCGGGCCCTGACACGGGGTGGTGACCGGCCCGGTACCTGTACGAACATATACCGTTAGGCCACCTTTTGGCAACGGTACGGCGCGGACTAACGCGCCTGGGACGAAAGCACACATTACTAAATAACGCATCATCGTCTGCTTCTAGTTCCTAGGATACTATTTCGTGGACCTTCTTTTATACACTTCTCTTCCACCATCGTTTTCTTTTCCTTTGGTTTTCATTTCCGTTGTTAGCTGCATGTGCAAGTACCAAGTAGGCCGCCGCGGCGATACTTTATCATCCTTTATACTGCAAGACCGATACGTGTGGCACAAATTCTGTTACTTTGGTATAAATTAACCTGCCGCATGCAACATACGCCGCAAGATGTTGCCTGTTGTAGCATGCTACAAGACGACGCACGCCACATTTCCGTAGCATGCCACAATGTTGGAAGACGTCGCCCAGCGTAAACGAGGCTTTAAAGCCAGGTCTGTATTGTATGGTGGATGTGATGTGTTGCGTACGAAACTAAAACTTGCAATCAGATCCAAACGTCGTGGAAAACTATGAAGAGGTCTCATCCTGCAGCAAGATAACGCTCGCCCACATTCTGCCAAACGGACAGCCGACGCAATAAAGGAGTTGAGATTCGAGGTGCTAGAACATCCACCATACAGTACAGACCTGGCTCCAAGTGATTTTCATATGTTTGGACCCTTAAAGGCAGCACTACAGGGAAGAAGATTTGAAAGTGATGAAGACGTCATTGGTGCAGTGCAAAATTGGTTACAGATGCAACCGAAAACGTATTTTCTGATGAAATAAAAAAAAAAAAAAAGAAAACCTCGTAAAACGTCGGGAAAACTGTATTGAAGTCCAGGGAGGTTACGTAGAAAAATAACGCATGTTTCAGTTTTCTATCATCAGAATAAGTACAGCTTTTCACAAATGTGCCTTTACTCTTGGAATTCCCCTCGGATACCTGTATGTAGATAATTTTGTAAGTAAGCTTCACCTATAATGTACTTTTAAAGATACAACAAGGGATGGCTTTTCTGATAGTGCATACACGTGAATAGTGAGTTTCGGCATTAAAATCTATTTATAAATAACTATTTAACCATGGGTAACGCCACGGTCTAAGCTAGTAACATATGTAATTATTCTAACCCCCTAAGACATCCCCCCCGCCCCCCCCCCCCCACTGGTAAAAGCACAAATCGTACACTGCATGCTGCTCAATGATAATGCAGAGATTCTGATGCACTGTGCGATAATCAGGTTCCTAGACTCCAGGATATTTTTTTTTTGTGGTCGTGTTTGCTATGAGTCGCAGATAGTTGAGCAATATTCTAGAATGGGTTGTACGAGTGTTTTATAAACGATTATCTTTGTGGACTGAACTGCATTCAGTCAACTAAGGAGATTGATTATGTAATGCTCGAAAGATCCATCGTCGAATACTACTAGGTGTATCTTTATCTTATGGACATCATCGTATCGCCGTTGTTGTTGTTGTGGTCTTCAGTCCTGAGACTGGTTTGATGCAGCTCTCCATGCTGCTCTATCCTGTGCAAGCTTCTTCATCTCCCAGTACCTACTGCAACCTACATCCTTCTGAATCTGCTTAGTGTATTCATCTCTTGGTCTCCCTCTACGATTTTTACCCTCCACGCTGCCCTCCAATGCTAAATTTGTGATCCCTTGATGCCTCAAAACATGTCCTACCAACCGATCCCTTCTTCTAGTCAAGTTGTGCCACAAACTTCTCTTCTCTCCAATCCTATTCAATACCTCCTCATTAGTTACGTGATCTACCCACCTTATCTTCAGCATTCTTCTGTAGCACCACATTTCGAAAGCTTCTATTCTCTTCTTGTCCAAACTAGTTATCGTCCATGTCTCACTTCCATACATGGCTACACTCCATACAAATACTTTCAGAAACGACTTCCTGACACCTAAATCTATACTCGATGTTAACAAATTTCTCTTCTTGAGAAACGCTTTCCTTGCCATTTCTAGTCTACATTTTATATCCTCTCTACTTCGACCATCATCGGTTATTTTACTCCCTAAATAGCAAAACTCTTTTACTACTTTAAGTGTCTCATTTCCTAGTCTAATTCCCTCAGCATCACCCGACTTAATTTGACTACATTCCATTATCCTCGTTTTGCTTTTGTTGATGTTCATCTTATATCCTCCTTTCAAGACACTGTCCATTCCGTTCAACTGCTCTTCCAAGTCCTTTGCTGTCTCTGACAGAATTACAATGTCATCGGCGAACCTTAAAGTTTTTACTTCTTCTCCATGAATTTTAATACCTACTCCGAATTTTTCTTTTGTTTCCTTTACTGCTTGCTCAATATACAGATTGAATAACATCGGGGAGAGGCTACAACCCTGTCTCACTCCTTTCCCAACCACTGCTTCCCTTTCATGCCCCTCGACTCTTATAACTGCCATCTGGTTTCTGTACAAATTGTAAATAGCCTTTCGCTCCCTGTATTTTACCCCTGCCACCTTCAGAATTTGAAAGAGAGTATTCCAGTCAACATTGTCAAAAGCTTTCTCTAAGTCTACAAATGCTAGAAATGTAGGTTTGCCTTTTCTTAATCTTTCTTCCAAGATAAGTCGTAAGGTCAGTATTGCCTCACGTGTTCCAACATTCCTACGGAATCCAAACTGATCTTCCCCGAGGTCAGCTTCTACCAGTTTTTCCATTCGTCTGTAAAGAATTCGCGTTAGTATTTTGCAGCTGTGACTTATTAAACTGATAGTTCGGTAATTTTCACATCTGTCAACACCTGCTTTCTTTGGGATTGGAATTATTATATTCTTCTTGAAGTCTGAGGGTATTTCGCCTGTCTCATACATCGTGCTCACCAGATGGTAGAGTTTTGTCATGACTGGCTCTCCCGAAGCCATCAGTAGTTCTAGTGGAATGTTGTCTACTCCCGGGGCCTTGTTTCGACTCAGGTCTTTCAGTGCTCTGGTAAACTCTTCACGCAGTATCTTATCTCCCATTTCGTCTTCATCTACATCCTCTTCCATTTCCATAATATTGTCCTCAAGTACATCACCCTTGTATAAACCCTCTATATACTCCTTCCACCTTTCTACCTTCCCTTCTTTGCTTAGAACTGGGTTTCCATCTGAGCTCTTGATATTCATACAAGTGGTTCTCTTCTCTCCAAAGGTCTCTTTAATTTTCCTGTAGGCAGTATCTATCTTACCCCTAGTGAGACAAGCCTCTACATCCTTACATTTGTCCTCTAGCCATCCCTGCTTAGCCATTTTGCACTTCCTGTCGATCTCATTTTTGAGACGTTTGTATTCCTTTTTGCCTGCTTCATTTACTGCATTTTTATATTTTCTCCTTTCATCAATTAAATTCAATATTTCTTCTGTTACCCAAGGATTTCTATTAGCCCTCGTCTTTTTACCTACTTGATCCTCTGCTGCCTTCACTACTTCATCCCTCAGAGCTACCCATTCTTCTTCTACTGTATTTCTTTCCCCCCTTCCTGTCAATTGTTCCCTTATGCTCTCCCTGAAACTCTCTACAACCTCTGGTTCTTTCAGCTTATCCAGGTCCCATCTCCTTAAATTCCCACCTTTTTGCAGTTTCTTCAGTTTCAATCTGCAGTTCATAACCAATAGATTGTGGTCAGAATCCACATCTGCCCCAGGAAATGTCTTACAATTTAAAACCTGGTTCCTAAATCTATGTCTTACCATTATATAATCTATCTGAAACCTGTCAGTATCTCCTGGCTTCTTCCATGTATACAGCCTCCTTTCATGATTCTTGAACCAAGTGTTAGCTATGATTAAGTTATGCTCTGTGCAAAATTCTACAAGGCGGCTTCCTCTTTCATTCCTTCCCCCCAATCCATATTCACCTATGTTTCCTTCTCTCCCTTTTCCTACTGACGAATTCCAGCCACCCATGACTATTAAATTTTCGTCTCCCTTCACTACCTGAATAATTTCTTTTATCTCGTCATACATTTCATCAATTTCTTCATCATCTGCAGAGCTAGTTGGCATATAAACTTGTACTACTGTAGTAGGCATGGGCTTTGTGTCTATCTTGGCCACAATAATGCGTTCACTATGCTGTTTGTAGTAGCTACCCCGCACTCCTATTTTTTTATTCATTATTAAACCTACTCCTGCATTACCCCTATTTGATTTTGTATTTACAACCCTGTAATCACCTGACCAAAAGTCTTGTTCCTCCTGCCACCGAACTTCACTAATTCCCACTATATCTAACTTTAACCTATCCATTTCCCTTTTTAAATTTTCTAACCTACCTGCCCGATTAAGTGATCTGACATTCCACGCTCCGATCCGTAGAACGCCAGTTTTCTTTCTCCTGATAACGACGTCCTCTTGAGTAGTCCCCGCCCGGAGATCCGAATGGGGGACTATTTTACCTCCGGAATATTTTACCCAAGAGGACGCCATCATCATTTAATCACACAGTAAAGCTGCATGTCCTCGGGAAAAATTACGGCTGTAGTTTCCCCTTGCTTTCAGCCGTTCGCAGTACCAGCACAGCAAGGCCGTTTTGGTTAATGTTACAAGGCCAGATCAGTCAATCATCCAGACTGTTGCCCCTGCAACTACTGAAAATGCTGCTGCCCCTCTTCAGGAACCACATGTTTGTCTGGCCTCTCAACAGATACCCCTCCGTTGTGGTTGCACCTACGGTACGGCCATCTGTATCGCTGAGGCACGCAAGCCTCCCCACCAACGGCAAGGTCCATGGTTCATGGGCGTATCGCCGTATCATGTCGCAAAGTCGCTTCAGAAAAAATTGGTGTATTTGCAGTATCTTTTCCCTTTCCTCACTCAATAATTTAAAAAGATGATATCTGCTATGAACTACCATCATGTGTTACTACGATCTGTAGTCAGCTTCTATATTGTATCGTATGTTAACTGGGGACTTAGAAACGACGGACAGGCTCCGTCCCCGTCGCAGCCGCAGTGGTCCACAACCCCACGACGACTACCGCAGTCCACTTTACCCCTCCGCCGCCCCACACCGAACCACTCTTTCACAGTTATTGTGCGGTTCGCACCCTCCCCCCCTCCCTCTCAGGGAACGTCTCACATCAGACTTGGGTAACCACAATGTTTGCGCGTGGTAATGGTGGTGTACGCGTACGTGGAGAACTTTGCGCAACAATCGCTGACATAGTGCAGCTGAGGCGCAATAAGGGGAACCAGCCCGCATTCACCGAGGCAGATGGAAAACCGCCTCAAAACCCATCCACAGACTGGCCGGCTCACCGGACCTCGACACAAGTCCGCCGGGCGGATTCGTGTCGGGCACCGGGCGCCCCTACGCAATGCGGAAAGCCGGGCGGGCTCAGCTTCTATATACTCTCATGTCATTGCTCAAATTTTTTAAATCACGATCCCTTACATGGTACTGTTTGCATGGTTACCAAACGCTCATCAAAAGAAATTCCTCCAGAATGTCGCACAGTCAATCGTGGTAATTGTCGTACTTTGCTTTCGATAAGATTCTTTTATCTTTAACAGGACACTCGCAGTAAACAAAGTGGTTATCTTCTTCCAGCTTCAGTGCCATTCTGAAGGTTTAGACAACACAGAGTGAAATTTATATATTGTTAAAGCAATAGGATACATTTAATTAGATATCACCACAGATTGTCTTCGTACAAAATCAGGAGCAGGTTCCCATGTTGTGTTAAATGCTCTCGGCGTGCCTATCACGTTAATTTTGCTGTCGACAATATCCACTAATGTCTTCGTTTGGAAAGTAATTGACAGTAGAATTAGTAACGGAATCACACAGATGTAAATGACGCGGTAACGTTATCGCAGTCTAATACATACAGTCGCGCAGTCTGATGCGAAAATTGTTATCGTTTGACAGTTGGAGCGACATTAGCGCTCCAAGTGGTCAGAAAGCAGTCAGTTACCTGCGTCGTAATAGTTGTTATGTTTTGCGTTCCATACATTAGTAAATTACCAAGTGACGTAAACTATGGTGAAAGAAATGTAAAAACAGCCAAATCTTACTGGTTCAATGACATAAACTAAAACTTACTAATGAAGAAATACTTCAGAATACTTATGTAATTGCAGCTTACACCACTGAAGGTAAGACAATATAAACACACATTTCTTGCTTGAGAAGCACATATTCTTGTTGTCGGTTCTTATTATGATACGGATTTTAACTTGTCACACAGAAATTTGTTACGGAGTCTAATGATCCGTCCATTCTTACACTTCATTCTACTTCTGATACATGAATATTGTTCTAAATGTAATCACTTTTACTCCAAAAGTGAATATGTTGAAAATTCTAGCCGTTTAAGGTTCTGATGCAGGAACTATTGTGGAATGGGCTGCTTCTGTGCTGCGAAACAGTTTTTCCTTTTATGTTATATTATCACGTCTTTGTGGCTTTCGTTTTAGCTACAAGTATGATGGATTATTTTGTACATTAAATAATTTTGATATTTCGTTCTTCACAGGTTTCCCACGTGGCACATTCACTGATTTGATGAAAGTGTAGCGAACAAAACTTCGCGTTGCTGGGTAGACATACCTGAAAAGTAAGTATTCTGGTGTTTACTACCATTTTTTTATTCTTAAAGGAGAATGACATTACTCAGTAAATATTTGCACGTTACAAGAGCATAGGAAATAAAAAGTCCTGTAAGACGCCGTTTCCTTCCCCCCAGAATAATGACAAATGTGCTGTCACGTTTTAGTTACTGTCGATTTTTATTGCACTGTGTATGCTCCATATTGTATAAACTATGTTACAAATCAATATAAGCGATAGTATTTGCACTAGCGGAATATTCTATTCAGTAGTATCGCTTGCTGGCCACTTGGCGTGCTGCTGTCGCTGTAACAGAAAAAGCAGACAATGTCGGGACCACAGACCATGGTCTCAGCTATTATGGTAGACTTTGGCGGTATAGAGTAGGAATATCTATGGGGTCAGCACAGCGTGCTGCACGTGTCGCCAACATCAGACGGGAAATGTCACGTCACTTTAGGTAACATACTGTTGTTTACATTTTGAGCAATATACCAAAACTGTAATGCTATACGTGTTTGTACTGTTCCCCACATTTATTATTTAGTAACAGCAACGCTGCATAATTGATGCTGCTTCGGATGCAAATCGAAATACGCGAAAGGAGGAACAATTATTTTTCGTAGGTAAGAAGTACAAAATCACATGACTCTGGAGGGAATGTATGTTGGCGACAAAAATTTGTCGTGTGAAAATAGAAGCTAATTCCACAGGTATTGTTGTTCTATGAGTAGTGCCATCTGCGAGCAGATATTACAATGAAGCCAATTACAATGAATCATTTATATCCTCTCTCTCTCTCTCTCTCTCTCTCTCTAAAAAAAAAAAAAAAAAAAAAAAAAAAAAAAAAAAAAAAAAAAAAAAAACCCACACACACACAGTTTTAATTTTTGTCTATGGCAATTGAGTGTCCAAGAAGTAGTAGTTGCAATCTCACGATTCCGACCAATGACCAAGGTTTTCTGGAGGTTTCCCTTGGTCACCAGGCGAATGCCTGAACTCCTTGGAGTACAGCAGCGTTTCTAAAGCCCTGTGGTGCGTTCTCCACTATGGAGGCGTGATAACACTATTAGTGAGTGTGTGTGGGGGGGGGGGGGGGAGGAAATATTAATTCCAAAATTAATTAAGTTACCAAAAGAAAACAAATGCAAAATACATTCTGGCATAATATAAAATTCAAATCCTGTTTATAAATGGGACTGTAGAGTATTCCACAATGCATTTAATAATTAACTTTCCAATACTAAATTAAAAACAAGTTTTGTAACTATTAGTGACTCCCTAGCCTCTGGCTTCCAGAGCAGAATTTCGATGGAGAATTTAGTATTAGGTATAGACACTCTGAGTTCTTTTTCTATGTTTAGCTGAGATCTATATTTTCTCTACAATGCGGCCAACGCGGAAAATGGGGTATCGAAAAGGTAAGCTGTTGAAAAATAGTAATAATACACGAAATTCTCTTGTTTTCAGTGAATAAAACACATCAGTCCACCGTTGTCCAAAATTCAAATAGTGCTTTCTTATTAAAACTGTCTTTTGATTCGCCACTTGCCTTGAAATCTACGAATACCGCCTTTGGCAGGTGAGACCTTCGGGAGTATTTTCACATGACAGCGGGCTATAGAGACCCATCGATTCTGGTTTCGTCTACGTAGAGGATCAGTGTCGCAAAATGGCAATAAATTTACTTATTCTTCGTCAATGTATATGGTAATACAGGGATAGATAGCCAGATGGGGGAGATGGCCAACAGGTGTGGTTCTCCACCTACCAGCTTTACAGTGCTGCCGGTTAGCTGAGAGTAGTAAAGCCCTGAATATAGAAAGCAGCGACAACGTTTTGTGTGTAGATTGCCAACAGTCAAATCTTACCATTGGTCCGCCCCGATAGCTGAGTGGTCAGCGTGTCGGATTGCCGTTCTACTGGCCCGGGTTCGATTCCCGGCTGGGTTGGAGATTTTCTCCGCGCCCATCCGGCGCGCAGGTCGTCCAATGTGGCGTCGGATGTAATAAGACCTGCACCAAGGTGGCCGGACCTGCCCCGCAAGGGGCCTCCCGGCCAACGACGCCAAACGCTCATTTCCATTTCCATTGGTCAGCTCAAAGTCGCGTGGTAGTCGGCAGCTCTTTCTGGGCCAAACTAAGCAAATACGAGGGCAGTCCAATAAGTAATGCAACACATTTTTTTTCTCGGCCAATTTTGGGTGAAAAAACCGGAAATTTCTTGTGGAATATTTTCAAACATTCCCGCTTCGTCTCGTATAGTTTCATTGACTTCCGACAGGTGGCAGCGCTGTACGGAGCTGTGAAAATGGCGTCTGTAACGGATGTGCGTTGCAAACAACGGGCAGTGATCGAGTTTCTTTTGACGGAAAACCAGGGCATCTCAGATATTCATAGGCGCTTGCAGAATGTCTACGGTGATCTGGCAGTGGACAAAAGCACGGTGAGTCGTTGGGCAAAGCGTGTGTCATCATCGCCGCAAGGTCAAGCAAGACTGTCTGATCTCCCGCGTGCGGGTCGGCCGTGCACAGCTGTGACTCCTGCAATGGCGGAGCGTGCGAACACACTCGTTCGAGATGATCGACGGATCACCATCAAACAACTCAGTGCTCAACTTGACATCTCTGTTGGTAGTGCTGTCACAATTGTTCACCAGTTGGGATATTCAAAGGTTTGTTCCCGCTGGGTCCCTCGTTGTCTAACCGAACACCATAAAGAGCAAAGGAGAACCATCTGTGCGGAATTGCTTGCTCGTCATGTGGCTGAGGGTGACAATTTCTTGTCAAAGATTGTTACAGGCGATGAAACATGGGTTCATCACTTCGAACCTGAAACAAAACGGCAATCAATGGAGTGGCGCCACACCCACTCCCCTACCAAGAAAAAGTTTAAAGCCATACCCTCAGCCGGTAAAGTCATGGTTACAGTCTTCTGGGACGCTGAAGGGGTTATTCTGTTCGATGTCCTTCCCCATGGTCAAACGATCAACTGTGAAGTGTATTGTGCTACTCTTCAGAAATTGAAGAAACGACTTCAGCGTGTTCGTAGGCACAAAAATCAGAACGAACTTCTCCTTCTTCATGACAATGCAAGACCTCACACAAGTCTTCGCACCCGAGAGGAGCTCACAAAACTTCAGTGGACTGTTCTTCCTCATGCACCCTACAGCCCCGATCTCGCACCGTCGGATTTCCATATGTTTGGCCCAATGAAGGACGCAATCCGTGGGACGCACTACGCGGATGATGAAGAAGTTATTGATGCAGTACGACGTTGGCTCCGACATCGACCAGTGGAATGGTACCGTGCAGGCATACAGGCCCTCATTTCAAGGTGGCGTAAGGCCGTAGCATTGAATGGAGATTACGTTGAAAAATAGTGTTGTGTAGCTAAAAGATTGGGGAATAACCTGGTGTATTTCAATGCTGAATAAAACAATCCCTGTTTCAGAAAAAAAAATGTGTTGCATTACTTATTGAACTGCCCTCGTACATATGCAGTGTGTCCGGAAATTCCCGTTACAAACTTGTACGACTTGTTCTACATGTCCACTCAAGTTAACTGGTCCTGCATACTTGATCTTCCTACAAAACATACGGGACCTATTGTTGCAAGTTGCGCCAGTGAATGTCCGTCAGGAAATGTAGTTTCAGCATGATAGTGCCCCACCTTATTTCTCAACAGACAATATGGTGAAAGATGGATAGGCAGAGTGGTCTAACAGCATGACCGCCGCGATCGCCGGATTTAACTCATATGGACTACTACTTGTAGGTCGTATGCAACGTTTAATTTACGTACGAGACTCCTGGCACGAGTTCTGGCCGCTGCACTAGAAATTGGGGAGACACCAGGTGGGACGGAGAGTGTGTGCCAGGACATGCTTCGTAGGAACAAGTCTGTAACAACTTCGGTGGTCGTTACATCGAGCCGCCGTTGTAATGGATCAGTACTCTTCTGTACTTACAGAATATTGTTTTTTTGTTTTGTTTTGGAATAACTTCGTGAACGAAGTCTTCTGTCGTTTTTATGAATACATAAATCAATATACGTCAATTACCCAGTGTTATTTATATTAGGGTCTGATATTGGAATCAGAAAAAAATCATGGCCGTCTATTCTTGTTTTACCCTGTATTAGCGTAGCAGACAGGAGGAGGGCGTGAAAATTATGACTAAAATTGGGTCCGGAATACTGGAAGGTTGAGGAACGCTGAAGAAGAGGATTAAAAATACACACTCACACAAGTCTGCACTCACTCACGTAACTCGGTAAGAGGAAATGTCACAAGCAACGCATCTTTTAGGAGAGAGCACTCAAGCATTAGGACTGAACACAACAGTCATCAAGAAAGAATCTCAAACTTGCAAAAAGCACCTCAGGTTACGTGGAGTCACTCCAAAAAAATTGTCTCACGCAATGCCAAACTAAGACATTACAACACGGTGCTTCTACCAAAAGCACTCTGCGTTGCAAAACTATACAGTGGTCCAACGTGAAACAAAAGTAAGATTGAATAAGCAGGAAAAGCATATTCTTAAGGAAAATATATGGACCAGTTTTTCGTGAAGAAATTTTGTCTGAAGAGGCAGTTGAGAGATATCTACAAACAGGGAGAAACGATAACGGACACCTAAAGAAAAAAGATGAAATTCTGTGGACATATCCGATGAACAAGAACAGGCTCACACGGCAGATCTTCGAGACAGCAAACACTAACAAAAAGAATAGACCCATGAAATGGAAGAAGATAGTAAAGAAGTGGGAATCACACATAATATAAGCAGTCAACAAGAGGTCAGAAACAAATAAGTGTATATATAGATACTTAAACAAAAACGCACAGAAAAGACAATAGGAAATAAATGGTAAGTGAGCTTATGAAGAAAATTTGGGAAGAATGAAGGAAAAGATAAAAAAATCATGATTATTGAAGTTCAAACGCTCTTTTAAAAGTGAATATTCGAAATAATATGTATAAAAAATTTTATATTTTTTCCTCGGGCAATGGACCACATTGTCGCAGAAATAATTGCAATCTTCTAGCCTGACCAACTTTGTAGGGACATTTGCCTTACCCACAAGGAGAAACCGGAACTGTAAATCTGTTCCCAAAGATTCCCAATAACGAGTCCCCGGCTCCACTACCAGCCTGTTGGAAAGTCTGGCTGGGAAGAACGAAGTCCTACAACAGCCAGCCCTACTATCATGAGTTGGGAATGACAGACTTAAGGGAAAAAAAAAACATACATTATAGTTCCTAAAGCCGTTTTGGTGATTGGGCAAGAATCCTTGTCTTCCCAAACAAGATCTTATGTTTATTAGTGAAACTGTGTACCGCAAAGCCGGCCGCGGTGGCCGAGCGGGTCTAGGCGCTTCAGTCGGCAACCGTGCAACTGCTACGGTCGCAGGTTCGAATCCTGCCTCGGCCATGGATGTGTGTCATGTCCATAGGCTAGTTAGGTTTAAGTTGTTCTAAGTTCTAGGGGACTGATGACCTCAGATGTTAAGTCCCATAGTGCTGAGAGTCATTTGAACCATTTGTCCCGCAAAAGCAGTTTTTTCAACAAAAACAAAACGAGGATAATGGAATGTAGTCAAATTAAATCGGGTGATGCTGAGGGGATTAGATTAGGAAATGAGACACTTAAAGTAGTAAAGGAGTTTTGCTATTTAGGGAGTAAAATAACTGATGATGGTCGAAGTAGAGAGGATATAAAATGTAGACTGGCAATGGCAAGGAAAGCGTTTCTGAAGAAGAGAAATTTGTTAACATCGAGTATAGATTTAAGTGTCAGGAAGTCGTTTCTGAAAGTATTTGTATGGAGTGTAGCCATGTATGGAAGTGAAACATGGACGATAACCAGTTTGGACAAGAAGAGAATAGAAGCTTTCGAAATGTGGTGCTACAGAAGAATGCTGAAGATAAGGTGGGTAGATCACGTAACTAATGAGGAGGTATTGAATAGGATTGGGGAGAAGAGAAGTTTGTGGCACAACTTGACTAGAAGAAGGGATCGGTTGGTAGGACATGTTTTGAGGCATCAAGCGATCACAAATTTAGCATTGGAGGGCAGCGTGGAGGGTAAAAATCGTAGAGGGAGACCAAGAGATGAATACACTAAGCAGATTCAGAAGGATGTAGGTTGCAGTAGGTACTGGGAGATGAAGAAGCTTGCACAGGATAGAGTAGCATGGAGAGCTGCATCAAACCAGTCTCAGGACTGAAGACCACAACAACAACAACAACAACATGTACTTGTTGTGCCGTTTATGATCGATATGGCGTTGTAAAATGGTTATTAAACACATCTGTGTGTTTCCATTACCTCGTCGACAGTCAGTTGCTTTCCTAGCGAAGATCATGGTGGATACAGGTGTTTGGTCTAAAGTTATACCTTCTGATCGTATATTAATTGTTGTTGTAATAAAGTTTACTGCACCAAGGAGAGCTTTGATCTTCATAAGGCATGAACGCGGCAAATATACCGTGAACATTTAATACAACTAATCCGTCGTCAAAGGCTACGTGGTTGCAGGATTCCAGACTTTTACTCTTGGCGAGAGAACGGTGATTCTGTTTCGTGTTGCAACCTCCCTTCGCTTCGCGACTGCATTTCCCCAGTCTGTCAAGACCCCTCAACATGTGTGTCTGCCCCTCGTGTCGTTTCTCCCCTCACACGAGCCCTCCGTACTACAACGAGCCCTCTGGAAATCTCAAGTGGGTACACTTGTTAAGATTCAGATGCCAGCAGTTAAACAAAGACGCCGCACGCTAAAATCCCTCCGTTGCTGCCTATGCCAACGTATGTCGTACCGTTCATATAAAACTTAGCAAGGTGTTGCCGCATGTAAAGTCAATGAACAGGTCCATGCTTTCCATTCTTATATCTCGTGGATCAGTCAGGCGATAAAACTATATGCTACAGACAGAAAACAAATATCAATTCCAGATTTAAAAATGCGTTCACACATGAGATTACTGCAGTAACTACAAGTCTGTCAGATATCATTACTAACCAAGTTCAGCATTCTCTGTATGCGATATAAATTTCCGATACAGTGCCAAACGTCGAATACTTCGGCTACCTTGGTTACGGAAGCACCCACATACGACAATAAGCCCGCGTTCGAATTCACTTAGCTCCCACGTAATGCACTGACAGCTACACAGAACACTGTTCTGATCACGACTGAAAACGTATTGAGGACATCACTCAGGTGCAGATCGCGGTGAAATACAAGAGCGCAATCTGCAAGCTTGTCTCGCATCTGCATTTCTGTTCAAGCATATATCTCTTGCAGTGCTTCCATCTTCTCGTAAAACCCCTGTACGTTTATGGTTTGCGAACTCTCAGGCAGCGTACAGCACCTCGCCTGACCCGTTAATTCTCTCGATCCAGTAGAAGATGTCAGGAATCTGTAACATCGGATGCAACTTAGTAATCAAAATACCTGCAATCTGGGAGCTATAAGTGATCTATTAATTAGCCGGCCGGTGTGGCCGAGCGGTTCTAGGCGCTCCAGTCTGGAACCGCGCGACCGCTACGGTCGCAGGTTCGAATCCTGCCTCGGGCATGGATGTGTGTGATGTCCTTAGTTTAGTTAGGTTTAAGTAGTTCTAGGGGACTCATGACCACAGTCCATAGTGCTCAGAGCCATTTGAACCATTTGATCTATTAATTAATGAGTGGCTCCACCTGCATAGGGCATACCTGAAAAAACTTCGAGACACTTGCCTTCAAATGGCTCTAAGCACTATGGGACTTAACAAAAAAATGGTTCAAATGGCTCTGAGCACTATGGGATTTGAAATCTATGGTCATCAGTCCCCTGGAACTTAGAACTACTTAAACCTAACTAACCTAAGGACATCACACACATCTATGCCCGAGGCAGGATTCGAACCTGCGACCGTAGCAGTCACGCGGTTCCGGACTGAAGCGCCTAGAACCGCTCAGCCACAGCGGCCGGCCGAACTGAAGGCATTATCAAGTTTAGAGATGGAGTTAGTGGGAAGACATCAGAATCAGGGAAGATACCGGTAAGACTCTACAGAGATTACGCGGAATAACTTACTCTCCTCTTAGCATCGTTTTATCGTAGATAGCTGGAGCAACAAAGGGTACCAAGCGACTGGAAAATAAGAGCAGGTCATTCTCGTTTTCAGGAAGAGTCGTAGGACAGATGGACTTAATTATAGCCCTGTATCGTTGACGTCAATTTGTTATAGAATTAGGGAACATTTTTTACGCTCAAGAATTATAAATTTTGTTTGGAGAACGAAAATCTCTTCTATAAATATCAACATAGATTCCACAAACATGTATTTTGTGAAACAGCTCGCTCTGCTCTTCCATGAGATCCATAGCGGTGTAGAAAACGGCGCTCAGGTTGAGGGCGTGTTCCTTGAGCTCAGTAAGGGATTTGACACCGTCTCGTACTGCCGTTTGGTAAAAAAACGAGCTTGGCAATTATCGGACTGGATTCAAGACTTCCTTGCAGACAGAAATCAACATGTTGCTCTTAACGGAACAAAATCGGCATATGTAAAGGTAATTTCCGGAATATCCCAAAGAAGTGTGATAGGAAAGTTACTACTTGCAATGTATATAAATGGTCTAGTAGAAACCGTCCGAAGTTCTTCAAAACTGTTCGCAAATAATGCGGCTGTCTCTAAGAAAGTAGCAACACCAGAAAACGGTAGAAATTTGTAGAATGACCAACGGAAGACTGATGAATGGTGCAGGCTATGGCAGTTGACCTCAAACGTAAATAAATACAGGGTGTTAACAAAAGGTACGGCCAAACTTACAGGAAACATTCCTCACACACAAAGAAAGAAAATATGTTATGTGGACATGTGTCCGGAAACGCTTAATTTCCATGTTAGAGCTCATTTTAGTTTCGTCAGTATGTTCTTCCACCTACGCTCAATGGAGCACGTTATCATGATTTCATACGGGATACTCTACCTGTGCTGCTAGAACATGTGCCTTTAGAAGTACGACACAACATGTGGTTCATGTACGATGGAGCTCCTGCACATTTCAGTCGAAGTGTTCGTACGCTTCTCAACAACAGATTCGGTGACCGATGGATTGGTATAGGCGGACCAATTCCATGGCCTCCACGCTCTCCTGACCTCAACCCCCTTGACTTTCATTTTTGGGGGCATTTGAAAGCTCTTGCCTACACAACCCCGGTACCAAATGTAGAGACTCTTCGTGCTCGTATTGTGGACGGCTGTGATACAATATGCCATTCTCCAGGGCTGCATCAGCGCATCAGAGATTCCATGCGACGGAGGGTGGATGCATATATCCTCGCTAACGCAGGACATTTTGAACATTTCCTGTAACAAAATGTTTGAAGTCACGCTGGTACGTTCTGTTGCTGTGTGTTTCCATTCCATGATTAATGTGATTTGAAGAGAAGTAATAAAATGAGCTCTAACATGGAAAGTAAGCGTTTCCGGACACATGTCCACATAACATATTTTCCTTCTTTGTGTGTGAGGAACGTTTCCTGAAAGTTTGGCCGTACCGTTTTGTAACACCCTGTATATTGCGCATACGTAGGAGAATACATCCGCTATTGTGCAACTACGCTATTTATGAATAATTACTAGAAACAGTACCTACAATAAAATATCTAGGAGTAACTATCGGGAGCGATTTTAAGTGGAAGGACAACACAAAACAGTAAAAAAAGCAGATGCCAGACCGAGATTCATACGAAAAATCTTAAGGAAATGTTACTCATTCACGAAGGAAGTGGCTTACAAGGCGCTTGTTCGAGGGATTATTGAGTATTGTTCATCATTTTAGGATCCTTACCAGGTAGAACAAGAGATGAGGAGGGTCCAACCAAGAGGAGCGCGTTTCGTAGCAGGATCGTTTAGTCGGCGCGAGAATGTTACAGAGATGCTCACAAACTCTAGAGGCAGCTTTACAAGAGAGGCGTTGTGTATCACGGAGAGGCTTTCTATTGAAATTTCGAGTGAGCACTTTCCGGCAACAGTCGGACAGCATATTATTTCAAAATGGCTCTGAGCACTATGCGACTTAACTTCTGAGGTCATCAGTCGCCTAGAACTTAGAATTAATTAAACCTAACTAACATAAGGACATCACACACATCCATGCCCGAGGCAGGATTCGAACCTGCGACCGGAGCGGTCGCTCGGCTCCAGACTGTAGCGCCTAGAACCGGCCATATAATTTCCTCCCAAATATCTCTCGCGAAATGAGTACAGCGAATTCGAGATATTGGAGCTAATTCAGAGGTTCACCGACAACCATTCTTCCCACGCGCCATTCGCGAGTGATACAGGGTTGGTTCAAATGGCTCTGAGCACTATGGGACTTAACATCAGATGTTATCAGTCCCCTAGAACTTAGAACTACTTAAACCTAACTAACCTAAGGACATCACACACGTCCATGCCCGAGGCAGGATTCGAACCCGCGACCGTAGCGGTGGCGCGGTTCCAGACTGAAGCGCCTAGAACCGCTCGGGCACTCCGACGGCGTGAAACAGGGAAGGGGGGATCCGTTGGTGGTACCAGAAGTTCCCTCCGGCACACACCGTTAGGTGGCTGGTGGAGCACGGTGTTTATGTAGATGTTAGACGGCATTAGCGTGGCGTCTCCCACGGAGACGAATTTTATGTCCGGTGTCCTTCAGTTAACTGCAAGCTTTTAAGCACTGTATATAGAATTCAACTAGCTGTTTGAAAACGTTGCAACTGTTGATGAAAATGCAGACAAACGGTCGCTCTCAAAACTCGCAGTGCGTCCACATTTTGTCCTGTGGAAGATACGGGGAGGCGATATCGACGCAGCAGAAGCTGTAAAGCAAACAGAGGTTCAACGGATTTCGTCCGACCTCCAAAAGTCGTGGCGCCGAAAGACGTGCTGCGTGAAATATTGGCGCGTTTCCAGTCGCCTGCTATTGATTTAGGAAACCGCAGCAGTGACGGGCCGACGAGCGAAGAGTTTACGTCGCTACCAGCGCTTCCTGTAGTCCGCCAAAACAGCGCGAGCGCGGCTCGCGTTCCTCAACACTGCCGCACGGCCCCTCATCTCGACCAGGTCTCCTGCAGTCCACCGGGACTCTGGAAGGAAAGTAGATTGCGGTTTAAGGTTCCGCCGGCGATGAGTTCATTAGACACGGAGCACACGCTCGGAATGGGGAATGATGAGGAAAGGAATCTGCCGCGTCCTTGTCAAAGGCACCATCCTGGCTTTGGCCTTCTGTGATTCTACATCTACATGGTTACTCTGCAGTTCACACTTAACTGTCTGGCAGAGGGTTCATCGAACCAATTTTATACTACAACTCTACCATTCCGCTCTCGAATGGCGCGTGGGAAAAAGGAACACCTCAATCTTTCCGTTCGACCTCTGATTTCTCTTATTCTACGAGGCATGTTTTTTAAGTAAGTACCGTTTTGAAATTAAAAAAGGACGTGCTAAGATACCCCAATAATTTTATTTTTACATGAAAGCCTGTACCTTAATCTACGCACTGACGCCATTACAGTCTGATTCTTCCTTGTTTACGTTGTGTACTGAGTGTTTAAGATGCCTCCGACAATCGTGAGTCCCGCCGACTGTGAAGTACGGGATGTTATATAAGTTTTCTTAGTGCTGAAGGCCTAAAAGCGATCGATATTCACCGTGAGATCTGTGCAGTTTACGGAGAAAACCTCATGAGTGATGAAATGGTAAGAAAGTGGGTGAGAGCATTTAAAGATGGCCGCACAAATGTGCATGATGAACAACGAAGTGGGCGTTAATGAAAGTTTGGTGCAGGAAGGTGAGAGAAAACAGACGCTTTACGATTTCCTCCTTGCGGGATGACTTTCCTAATGTTTCTCGTAGTGTTTTGTATGGCATTGTGACCGAACACTTGAATTACCGAAAATTGTGCGCACGTTGGGTACCGAAAATGTTGACGGATGTGCACAAAACCAAACGTTTAGACAGAGCATTGACCTTCCTTGAGCGGTATCACAACGACTGTGATGATTTCTTAAGCCAAATTGTTACGGGTGATGAAACATCGGAGGCCTACGTCACACCAGAATCAAAGCAACAGTTCATGGAAGTTGAGCAAGGGCATCGTTTTGCTGCAAGACAATGCCCGTCCGCATGTGGCGAATCAGACCAAGGATCTGATCACATCTTTTCGATGGGAAACTCTAGATCACCCTCCGTACACCCCGATCTTGCGGCCAGTGACTATCACCTGTTCCTGCTCTTGAAGAAACACCTGGGCGGCCAGCTTCTTCAAGACGATGACGAAGTCAAAACAGTGATGATACAGTGGTTAACAAGTCAGGCTTAGACATCCATGAGGAGGGTATTCAAAAACTGGTACAACGTTATGACTAGTGCCTCAATATTGACGGAAATTATGTAGAAAAGTAGATTAAGGTACAGGCTTTCATGTAAAAATAAAATTATTGAGATATCTTAGCACGTCTTTTTTTAAAATTTCAAAACGGTACTTACTTAAAAAACACGCCTCGTATTATTATGATCATTTCTCCCTACGTAGGTGGGTGTCAACAAAATATTTTCGCATTCGGAAGAGAAAGTTGGTGATTGAAATTTCATAAATAGATCTCGCCGCAAAGAAAACCGCCTTTCTTTCAATGACTGCCACCCCAACTCGCGTATTATATCAGTGACACTCTCACCCCTACTGCGCGATAACACGAAACGAGCTGCCCTTCTTTGCACTTTTTCGATGTCCTCCGTCAATCCTACTTGGTAAGGATCCCGTACCGCGCAGCAGTATTCAAGCAGAGGACGGACAAGTGTAATATAGGCTGTCTCTTTAGTGGGTTTGTCGCATCTTCTAAGTGTTCTGCCAACAAAGCGCAGTCTTTGTTTCGCCTTCCCCACAATATTATCTATGTGGTCTTCCCAATTTAAGTTGCTCGTAATTGTAATTCCTAGGTATTTAGTCGATTTGACAGCCCTTAGATTTGTGCGATTTATCATATACCCTAAATTTATCGGATTTCTTTTAGTACCCATGTGGATGACCTCGCACTTTCCTTTATTTAGTACCAATTGCCATTCCGCACCATACAGAAATGCTCTGTAGATCATTTTGTAATTGGAATTGATCGTCTGATGATTTTACTGGACGGTCAATTACAGCGTCATCTGCAAACAATCTAAGGGGGCTGTTCAGATTATCACCCAGATCATTTATGTAAATCAGGAACAGCAGAGGGTCTATGACACTACCTTGCGGAACGCCAGATATCACTTCTCTTCTACTCGATGATTTACCGTCTATCACTACGAACTGTGACCTCTCTCAGAGGAAATCACGAATCCATTCACACAACTGAGACGATACTCCATATGCAGCAATTTTATTAATGATCGCTTGTGAGGAACGGTAGCAAAAGCCTTCTGGAAATCTAGGAATATGGAATCGATCTGAGATCCCTTGTCGACAGCACTCATTACTTCATGGGAATAAAAAGCTAGCTGTGTTGCACAACAACGATATTCACGAAAAACACGGAAAATCTATACCAGGATGGCCGGACGGGGTTTGTACTGCGGGGCCAGACTCTTAACCACTGCGTCACATCGCTCTGCTCCGGAATCGAAGGTGAATAAATACGACTCTGTATTTGATTTGTCTTTTCTGTGGTAACACTGTCGGTCAAAAATATGGTCACGTAATTGTGTTATATCTAAGGAAGCGCCGGCCGGGTTGGCCGTGCGGTTCTAGGCGCTACAGTCTGGAACCGCGTGACCGCTACGGTCGCAGGTTCGAATCCTGCCTCGGACATGGATGTGTGTGATGTCCTTAGGTTAGTTAGGTTTAAGTAGTTCTAAGTTCTAGGGGACTGATGACCTAAGATGTTAAGTCCCATAGTGCTCAGAGCCATTTATATGCTTGCTGCGGAGAATGGCCACAAAACTACATTTACGCCTCACACCAGATATTACGGGCATATTTTACATGAATAAGTACGGTAATTTTAAACCTCTGGATCTCAGCAACGGATAATGATATTTTATTTTGCTTGCAAGTTAGTAGAATTCCTTCACTTCGTGGTCCCCAATTTCGATGTTAAGTTTGTCGCTAATCTCATTTCTGCTAGTCCTCATTATTTTCATCTTTCTTCGGCTTACTTTAAATCCATATGCTGTAATCATTAAGCTGTTCACTACACTCAGCAGATTCTGTAATTGTTTCTCACATTCACTGAGAACAGAAATGTCATGATAATTGATACCCTTTCACCCTGAATTTTAATCCTACTCTTGAACCTTTCTTTTATTTCCGTCACTGCTTCGTCGATGTATAAAGTGAACAGTGGGGCGAAAGACTGCATCCATAGCTTAGTTCCTTTTCAATCTACATTCTTATTGTTTCTTCTTGGTTTTGTTCATGTACGATATTACCCGATTTTATTTATTGATTACACATATTTTCCTGTGGGTTTTCAACATCTTGCACCATTGTACACTGCCGAACGCTTTTTCCAGGTCGATAACTCCTGTTAACCCGACTTGGTTTTTCATAAGTCTTGGTTCCTTTATTCAAACGCAACGTCACAGCTGCCTCTTTGGCGTCTTTACTTTCCTAAAGCCTAACTGATCGTCATCTAATAGACCCCGATTTTTCTTTTCATTTTTCTGTATATGATAGTTGTCAGCAACTTGGATGCATGAGCTGTTGACTGCCAGTAATTCTCTCACTTGTTTGCTCTTGCTGTCTTGTGGTTGAAATTTTTCCGAAATCTAGTGGTCTGTCATGATTCTCATAGATTCTACACACCAACTTGAATAATCGTTTGGTTGTCCCCCTCCCCCCCCCCCCACCCCACCCCCCCAATGATTTCAGAAATTCGAAAGGAACATTATCTACGAGTTCACCCCTATTCAGTAGGAAGTTTTCCACAGCATTGTTGAACTTTGATTCTGACACAGGATCTCTTAAGTCTTGCATATCGTCTCCAATTTTTTCTTCCATCACGGCATCAGAATACTCTCATTCGTAGAGTATTGAATGTATTCTTTCCATCTCACACAAGGATGCTGTTCCATCGTGGAACAATATTGCATCACTCTCCAAATCTACATTATGTAGCATGTACTAGGTGTACATGAGTTGCAGCAATGGTTAAGTGTTCATTTAGAAATTGTATGAATGACATACACGGCTGCTAGTGATATTGCTCACTTGTACTAAAAGGCGATAATCTAAGAGCCGAAATAGCGCGGAAACAATGAACAATTTCAACAACTGTGTTAGTTTTAAGCACGTCATTCATACAATCCTAACAGCTGGAGAGCAGGAAATGCACGAACGTAAAAATTCGTTCCTCCCAGTAGCACTTACACAATAACTAGTTACCACAAGGCGGTTAACTAGCGGAAAATAACCGCTTTATGACCTAAAAGTAACGTTCAAGTGCATGACGTCACTCGCTGTCGTGTAATAACTCGAAAGCGAAATGCCAGAACTACAGCTGTAGCTGCCGCAGCGTTGCTTCTGTGCGAACCAGAACACACGTGTTCCACACAGAGATTGTGGTGGCCGATGTCAGAATTTTGCTCTTCATGTTCTGTCTTTTATATTCTCTAGTATAATATAAGAAGCGGATTCCAACCTGACAGTTGGTCTGAACCAAGCATCGACCTGTGGAGTCCGATCAGTTAACATACTCACGCAGTAAACTGAGAGGAAACACCGATTTGGAAGTACGATTTAACTGTAATTTTCCATTTATCTCACCCACAGGGGCCGTTGGAGTCGAAAGATTGACGCGGAATGAACAAGGGAAGGAAGAATACTGGGTTTGATGTTCCATCTACAATGATATCATTGAAGTTCGGATTGGGGAAGAACAGTCAAGGAACTCTATCGTGCCTTTTTCGAAGGAAACATTCAAAAATGTTCAAATGTGTGTGAAATCTTATGGGACTTCTCTGATAAGGTCATCAGTCCCTAAGCTTACACACTACTTAACCTAAATTATCCTAAGGACAAACACACACCCATGCCCGAGGGAGGTCTCGAACCTCCGCCGGGACCACCATCGCACCAGACCGCTCGGCTAATCCCGCGCGGCGAAACATTCAGGCATTTGCCTTAAGCAATTTAGGGATATTACGTGAATCCCAAAGCTATACCCCGAGAGAAATTAAGGATAACACGTATCAGAATAACTGAATGTCCGTTTGAAACCGACTACTCCGAATACGGATCCAGCATAATATTAGAGTAGAAATGACACATTGTGTCAAACAAAATCTGAGGAGGAATCTGGAGTCCAACGAATAATTTGAGGATTTACGGTCTGACCCCTTTTCATTATTTTTATTTATCTGTTCATGTCAAAAGCGTTGCATACAAAATAGACAAAAAGAGAGAAAAAAAACAGATTAATTATATAAAATTAACACATACAAAGGAACTATAGATACAATGTGAGGCAATTAGTGACATATAATAATAGTTATAAATAAACAGATTGCAAACACTAAATATAATCAGACCAAAAATTAGCAACCTCGACAGCCTTCTCCCTGACACGCAATGTGTCCTCCAGAGTGCAGGAAAATGGGCACTGAGGACAGTTGCACAGCTGCTTGGTGGTTTGTTCGGCTCCACATTCGCACAAATTTCATGGGTCTCCAAGATAGTTCCATTTGACCCCAGTGACCTTAGTCGGTTGGGGGACTTCCACGTTTTCTATTTCAGATTTTCACCTTAGGGGAGGGCCTCCGAAGGTGGGATCCATGATGCGATATCTGCGTTTCTGGTTGCCCACAGCTTTTGTCGTGCCGTTGACGATGATGCACTGTCGCTGACGTAAGTTTCCTAGATTTCAGCGTGTTTAGCGGAAGCCTGCAACCGGCGTTTAACACCACTTTGCGTCTCTCTGTGTTTGCGGCAACTTCCCGTCTTATATCTGGTGGCGCTGTTCCCGCCAGGCCGTAGAGTTTGTAGGTAGGCGTTGCCATCCTCCAGCATGCCGATGCTATTCTACATGTCTCGCTGATGAAAACATCCGCATTTCTGGCATGAACAGAAGAGCACACCATCCGCTACGTGTGAGCTTTCTGACGACGTCACTGCAAGCGGATAGTTCTTGTTTTGTGTTTAGTGCTTCCTAAATGACAGCGCACCGTCCAGAGTGACCCCCCGCTCTTCTGGATTGTAACAGTGCTCCAGCTGCATGCCACACCAAATGACTTTCAATGTTCTGTTGGCGTCTTTGTTTCGCAGATGAAAAGCGCATACGCGAGTTTTAGCCGAATTCTGTTTCCGTTAGTTATTTTGGTAGTATGCTGCGTGCGTGTGAAGTCCCATTTGCTAAATACTTCTCAAATGTTTCGAAATCTATGGCTTCTGGTATTAGCGTAAGATCGTCAGCATAGACGGAGCCCTCGGGCATGGATGTGTGTGATGTCCTTAGGTTAGTTAGGTTTAAGTAGTTCTAAGTTCTAGGGGACTGATGACCACAGCAGTTAAGTCCCATAGTGCTCAGAGCCATTTGAACCATAGACGGAGCTTTTGCGTTAAGAGGTTGTTGTGTACATAGTTCCGTGTAGTCAGCGCGTACACAGCTTTCCCACTAGAGCGCGCCCCGCTAAGCACAACAGCGCAGGCGCAGCTCTCTTCCGTGTCCGCACTACGAGATGGCACTGCCATAGAGACGGACCAAATTCTGCTTCCGCCGATCCGCGTATTAATATGTAACACAGCCAATGAGATTGCTGCTAATGTAGAACCTTTTCTCCTCACGGATCACACTCGCGCAGTGATACATGAACGCACGAGGTATTATAACGAGTGTACAGACCTCCGATTAGTCAGTCTGCATTTGTCTGCACCAGTCTGCATTAGTCTGTACCAGTCTGTACGAGTTCTACATTTGTCTGTACCAGTCTATAGTCAAGTTTCAGTCTGCGCCTAATAAGATTACCATATTCCTGTACATAACCATGAAGATAAATGTATAGACACTTTTGTCAACTATCAGAGATATATGTGAGAATAAGATTAACGTAGCTGGCCGAAGTGGCCGCGCGGTTCTGGCGCTGCAGTCTGGAACCGCAAGACCGCTACGGTCGCAGGTTCGAATCCTGCCTCGGGCATGGATGTGTGTGATGTCCTTAGGTTAGTTAGGTTTAACTAGTTCTAAGTTCTAGGGGACTAATGACCTCAGCAGTTGAGTCCCATAGTGCTCAGAGCCAATAAGATTAACGTACCAAGACCAAAGGAACTTCAGATTGTCAGTTGTAAACAGCATCCAGAATCAAGTTACCTAATGTCTATATTTTTTATTATTTTAATAAATGTGTGTGAAAATTAATCAAGTTCTGTTTAACGTTGGTCACCGTCAATCTGCTACTCTAAGCGTGCCAGTGGCATTTCTATAGTCTGACCTAACGGCAGAAGATAAACACGCCACAATAAGACCACGAGACATATTGCTGACACTCGCCTGCTTCGTTAGAGCGACAAGTCAAATAATCGGATGGTGTGTGTACTGAAGGTCTTACAGTACACACACCACAGAGGTTGTGGCTGATGGTTACAACAGATGTTAAACAAGGTTGGTGCTAGGACGCTACTTGGGGCAGACCACTGCTTTGTATTCTCCCTCTACTTTTCTTGACATTTAGTTCGACATAAAATCTGCGGTTCTAATGGAGAGTTTCTGTGAAGTTGATTCATTTCATTATGAAGCGCAACGACGTTGTAAATATTATTTAGGAAACAATAGAAAATTAACAGATACAGAAACTGTCTTGCCTACACTGTCATGGAGAAATGAGACGCTTCTTGCAAATCTTGTCCTCACCTCGAATCTCTCCAACAAACTTGGTTGTAAGTTACTTGACCCATAAACCGAATTATGAGAAATAGATATTAGAAGGGCTATTCGGAAAGTGAGGAACGATCGGTCACGAAATGGAAACCACTGTGAAAATCCGACGAGGCTTTTCACAGACGTTTTGGGCAGTGTCTCTAGTATGCTCGTCGATCGCATCAAGACACTCTTCTCAGTTGTGAGCGCACTGTGAGCGAGCAAAGGTGCCTACAACAACGATGCCTGCCGCCAAGTAGGACGGCCCGCTGAGAGGCTTCGCCTTAATGAATGCAACCCACCCAACACAACTGCCGCGCACTTCCTTCTTCATGGCAATTCTCAGCCGCACTCTGCAGGGGTATTGAAGACGCTCCTTGCAGCCTTTTCGATGGGAAGTGTTCGAACACCCACAACACAGCCCTAATTGGCTAGTCCTGAGTATCATCTCTGTTCACATGAAACGCTGGATACGAAGACAATATTTGGGCGCAGGCTACGCGCTACAGACCTGCGTAGAGAATTATCGGAAAGCACAGGCGGCTGCCTACTATGACGATGGTGTTGGAAATTTGGTATAACGCTCCGACAAATGCCGGAGTCAGAGCGGCGACTATATAGAGAAGTACCTGGAAGGTGTAGCTAAATGTGCAAAGAAAACAGTTTTGATTTTCACTGTGGTTTCCATTTCGCGACCGATTACTTTCCAAACAACCCTCATACATTTCCTACCAACTGTCATGATCAAAACTTCTGTGATATTGTTACTATCTTCAATTTTCAAAGGTTTGGCTTCTAGTACGATGGTGACTTTGAGAACGCTAATCACTCTTTTCATCATCTCCGTTACATTAGAGGGAGAAGAAAAAAAAAAGAGTTATTACCTGATGATTGCCAAATAAGCCGAAAACTGAATAGTAATAAACAAGTATTAGTTGAGAAAAATACAGTTTGTTTGATATTCTTCTAAAATACGAAGCTTTTCTATCATGAAGTGACGGAAAAACTCCGTAACGTAAGTTTGGAGCACAAAAAATTAGTATTTTGAGAAATATAACAACAGATGATGTTCGGTCGG
Source organism: Schistocerca nitens (assembly GCF_023898315.1). NCBI lineage: Eukaryota > Metazoa > Arthropoda > Insecta > Orthoptera > Acrididae > Schistocerca > Schistocerca nitens. The sequence goes on from NC_064620.1 coordinate 391,880,874, forward strand.
AGCTACACTGCGAAAAATAACTTATCACTTTTTCGAAACGTCGCAGTTGTCTCCCACTGCGACGCATAAGTTTGAAATTTGACTCAAAGGTGCCTACAGCCTTCCTGTGTAGTGGTGCAAAAGAGAGGCGCCCTGCTTCGTCTCCCCCTCGGCTTGGCGATGCCCCAAACAGCAAGGAGTCGACACGTGCGAAAAAAAGGCACGGTTCAGAAGTTCACGTGAGGTGGAAGGAGGCTTAATGATGTCACACGGCACCAAATTTCATCATAATTCTGCCCAACGCCGTCGTGGACGAGTTACACGATGAGGAGTCATCGCACTTCCTCTTACTCACATTTTATCCACCTAAGGGGTGTCGAAGGGGTTGCTTGCCCTCAGGCGCTAGAGCAGTCGTGAGAGACAACGCATCTCAAGGGGGGTCGATGTCTCCCACAAGTACGTTTTTTATCTGCTCGAAAATGTTGCGCTGGTGGCACCGACGGTGTTGCCCTATTGGCGAAGGTGGGGGACGAGGTCTCAGACAGTCCCTTTGCCGCTTTATTCACGCACATGTCAATGTTGCACCCCTCCGTGACCACGTCACAGGAGTGTGCAAAACTTGCTGTCGGACTACCCTCCAAAGGCGTCAGATCACGTTCAGTGGGGTCGTCAGAACGTCGTCCTGTTGCTCGTCGCAATGCGAAATGTGTGGGGGGCAATATCCCAAAGAAAGGGATGCTACCACTGACGCCCCTTATGCCTTCTCCTGGGGGTTTTTCGTGTAGATTCTGAGCGGCTGTGTGTCTGGAATTTTTCCTCGGCCAAGAATAAGACAACCTATGATTTCAACGTTGGGTGTCGCGGTTCTGACTTCCATAGCAGAGGCGCGGTTCTGACTTCCATAGCAAAGGCGCGGTTCTGACTTCCATAGCAAAGGCGCGGTTCTGACTTCCATAGCAAAGGCGCGGTTCTGACTTCCATCGCAGAAGCAGTCCCAGATCTACGATGTTTACGAACCGGGGCAAAAAATCGATAGTGGCACCCCCTCCCACACTCGAGCGTATGACATATGACGTCAAAAATTTAAAAAAAAGATTTTTCAAAAATATGTTCATTTTGTAGCGCACATCTTTCTGAAGAGTTTCATATATAAAACACGTATGTTTGAGGAAATTTAAGACATGTTATTCGGTCTTAAGCGTGCCAAAGTGTAGTGCCACGCCTCTTCACAAGGCATTCTTCTATCGCACGTACTGTAATTCGCTCTGTGGGATTCAAACGTATATATTTTGTAATGGAAGCGACCGCGACCAAGCCTATATTCAGGCCAGTGGAAATTAAAATGTCCTGTGGTGTCTCTCCTGCACCCAGTCGGTCGGTTTAACATCTTACCCCCCTTAAAAAACCCTCACAGTTAATATTGGGTGGGGTTATCCGTGAACGGGAGAACAACAATTTTTCAGAAAATTTGCACGCTTTATTGCCTATTAGCGAACAGCTTTCACTTTTGTGTAACATAAAATTAAAAATAGGAAACATAAAACCAGTAAAGACAAGAGACAAGCAAGACAGTACACATTTCTTCAGTCCTTAGGTCCCACCATTTCCTTCTCTCTAATCTTGCTACAGCTTTGCACGGCGTGCTTTCCTTTCTGCGAAAGAATCTCTTATCTCATCAAAGTTCGTCAAATGATTTGCTACATGAAAAATCACAGTGTCGTCGTCGAATACCGAAAAAGCTATTAATACGAATAGCACCAAAGACTGGTGTGATTTCTCAATTTGATTACATCTATTCTACTATCGGCTAGATGAAACGAAATAGGTCTTTCTGATACTGCAGCGCCGGCCGGAGTGGCCGAGCGGTTCTAGGCGCTACAGTCTGGAACCGCGCGACCGTTACGGTCACTGGTTCGAATCCTGCCTCGGGCATGGATGTGTGTGATGTCCTTAGGTTAGTTAGATTTATGTAGTTCTAAGTTCTAGGGGACTGATGACCTCAGATGTTAAGTCCCATAGTGCTCAGAGCCATTTGAACCATTTGATATTGCAGCAATCGTAATACATGCCAAATACGCGAGACTGTTTTGGCACAAATGGTCATTTTTAGCTATGTACTTTATACGCATAAATAACGCGACAGAACATAATTTACGAAGTACCAATATCAAATGCCTATTAGGCTTACTACAAGGAAAAAGTTTTATGTTAGGAAATAGTTTCACATTTCATTCATATCCTCCAGTTTCTCAAGCACGAGACCGAAAAGTAGTAATACGAAATTTTTACATAAATTTGGAATCGTCATATTCTTCCATATAACTTGTGTGATGTCCCCGTCTCTTTTCCTTCCTCGTTCTAACTAACAATCTTGTCATCACTAATTCTGTAACTGTTGCTGCCAGTTTCAAAACTTATTCTGCGGTTCACTTCACTAATCCCGCCAGTATCGCAAGTTCAGTTACCGCGCGCTTATTCTCCTGTGAAGCGTTATTAGGTGTTCGTACAAAGCGTTTTCCGCGCTATTCCGAGAATATAACTTAAAATGACTGCTAACCGGGGAGTGTACAACTGGTAGTGTAGCCATCTGCCAAAATTTTTCTGTCAAAATTTCATTTTCTTGGATACACCGAGAAGATAATGTGTAATCTTTCTTAGTTCTTATTCCTGTTAGTAGTTTATTTCCACTCTGGTAAGCCGGTCGGAGTGGCCGAGCGGTTCTAGGCGCTACAGTCTGGAACCGTGCGACCGCTACGGTCGCAGGTTCGAATCCTGCCTCGGGCATGGATGTGTGTGATGTCCTTAGGTTAGTTAGGTTTAAGTAGTTCTAAGTTCTAGGGGACTCATGACCTCAGAAGTTGAAGTCTCGCAGTGCTATGTGTTTCATCTACAAGACACATAGCAGGATAGAAGAGCTCCACAGTAACATCAACACAGTACACCCACAAATCCACTTCACAATGGAAACGGAAAAAAACAAGGAACTAAATTTCTTGGAACTTACAATCACAAGAAACAACCACCAACATGAATTCTCCATCTACAGAAAACCCACATCCACAAGCACTGTTATCAAAAAAATGGTTCAAATGGCTCTGAGCACTATGGGACTCAACTGCTGAGGTCATAAGTCCCCTAGAACTTAGAACTACTTAAACCTAACTAACCTAAGGACATCACAAACATCCATGCCCGAGGCAGGATTCGAACCTGCGACCGTAGCGGTCTTGCGGTTCCAGACTGCAGCGCCTTTAACCGCACGGCCACTTCGGCCGGCGCACTGTTATCCACAGCTCATCCAACCACCCGACAGTGCATAAATATGCCAGTTTCACACACATGCTCCACAGGATAAATAGAACACCTCTTAAACCAGGAAACTACACCCAGGAACTAAGCATAATCAAACAAATTGCTGTTGAAAACGACTACAAAACAAACATCATAAACAAACTCAACGACGAGGTAAAACGGAAACATGCAGCACACACAGACAACACAGCAGACCACAAAACTTCAGAAAAAAGACAGAGATGGCACACACTAACATACAATAACAAAATATCTCATAGAATAGGAAACATCTTAAAAAAGCAAGGGATCCCAATAACATTCAGAACAAACAATAGGGGTCACAAAAGACTAAGACCAGTCAGAAAAACCTCAGACAAATTCAGCAACGCTGGAATATATCAACTCACTTGCAACTCTTGTCAGGCCCTCTACATAGGACAAACAAGCATAAATTTCCGAACGAGGTACACAGAGCACATGAGAGCTCTAAGAAGTGACAGCACATTGCAGAACATCTAATGAATAAAAACCATAAGCCCACTAATATCGAAAACGATTTACGCATTCTGAGAAACAGCAACAGTCTATACCGACAACTAACGATAGAAGAAAATTACCACAAACAAAAGGCTATAGTCGAAGGGAAAAACGTAATAAATGAAAACACAACACTCTGCAACAACACACACTTTACCGCTCTGAGAGAACTGACCAAGGACACAGAACAGAAAGCACACACACAGAGACATAAATAATGAACAGAAGTCGTCGTAATTCGCACTACAGTTTTTCATAGCCTTTCTCGCCACTTGCGATCCGCCTCTCGCGACACGCGCGAACAGCAAGATGGCGTAACATTCTGGATCAGAAACAAAGTGCAAAAGTTTTGTTTTTCTGTGTAAAAAAGCAGCCACACACCATCCAACGAACGTGAGTACACGAATAGCTAAGCAACAGCTAAATACACACCAAAATAACTGGTTTCCACAAACACTACCACAACCCCAAGTATATACTGCTGACATACGAAGTTCACCTTTGATTATTTGTTTACTAACAGCCGCTCATATGGTTGCAGATGACATGATGTTCGCTAAGCAAAAAGACGGCAACAGAAAAAAGAGCACAGAAAATATGTCACACCAACAGCGCCAATAATAGCTTAAAACATGCTGTAGCATACAATAAATAAGTTAGTATGAAAGTATCAATATAAAACTATATTTCAAAAGACGATTTGTAAATAATGTAATAATGTTTTGCTGTGTTAGTACAACCATACCATTTTCTGCAGGTTTTAATTTAAAAAAAAAAACACTGATGATGGTGATACTTGTCGCCGAAACTAGTTTGGGATAATAAAGAAATAAACAAATAACACGGTGTTTGCATCAAGGCGGACTCAATTTGTGATATTACTGATGCACTGCAGAAATTGTTCAAAACTCTTGGAAAATTTTGGAATACCGACAATACGGTATATTTACACACTCAGAAAGTTATGAAGAATCAGTCACAGCTCGAAAACAACAGTAAGAGTCGTACATTACAGGTTGAATCTGTAACGATGTTAGAAACTTTCAGGGATATTAGAGAAGGGTAAATGTATCTATTTTAGGGCAAAGGACCCTGGTCGGAAACGACAGAGTCGAAAGTTAAAAGCGAAAATCGTTCTGATACCTCTGACAATGCATCTCTTCTGCTGCAAACACTGCTTGCCATACTTTGGGAGGAGGTTGTATGCACCAAATCAAGAAAGAAATTGTCTAGTTAACTTGGCCAATAAATTCATACAGTGGGATCTTTTTTTTTTCAGTGAAAAAGATATGTTTCACTGTAGCAAAGAAGAACAACTTTGCGACTTCCAACAAAATTTGCATGTAATTTCAAATATTTGCGAAAATTTTTCTCGCTGACATACCCCACAAAATGATGAAGGAACAAAAGTTTGTCGCTTAGCAGATTTTCGCTGTTTGTCTGAGACAAATTGTGCAAAACGATTAGAGAAATGCCGGCCGCGGTGGCCAAGGGGTTCTAGGCGCTTCAGTCCAGAACCGCGCGACTGCTACGGTCGCAGGTTCGAATCCTGCCTCGGGCATGGATGTATGTGATGTCCTTAGGTTAGTTAGGTTTAAGTAGTTCTAAGTTCTAGGGACTGATGACCTCCGCTGTTAAGTCCCATAGTGTTCAGAGACATTTGAACCATTTTTTGATTAGAGAAATAGGGTGTAGCATAGCATCCACTATGGAAAAAATACATATGATTAGAGAAATATCTCTATTGATAGTTTTTTTCTGTGGCAACTAACTTATTAATTTGCCAAAACGTTCACAAAAAGATATTTGTAATTGCCTCACAGTAACGATGCAGTCATCGGTTGCAAACAAAGCATCTTAAGTGCGTAGCAAATGCCACTACTTTTCACCGCGTCTTGGACAGACGTTAGTCATAATGGTAAGAGTGAAAAGAAGCAAAAGAAATAATAAGAGCTGCGCAGGATTAGCCGAGCGGTCTAGGACGCTGCAGTCATGGACTGTGCGGCTGGTTCCGGCGGAGGTTCGAGTCCTCCCTCGGGCGTGTGTGTGTGTTTCCTTAGGATAATTTAGGTTAAGTACTGAGTAAGCTTAGGGACTGAAGACCTTAGCAGTTAAGTCCCATAAGATTTCACACACATTCGAACATTCAAATAATAAGAAAAACAACATATCTCAGCTTACTTCTTGCCTTGAGATGATTTTCCGCAGGTTTAGTTTTCCCTGAAATGTGAGTGAAATCAACAGAAAATTCCAGCAGAGCAGACTTTTCTCACATCAGCTACTGTAATTTTTTTGAAAAAAATCTTACGTCTTTTCGTCTGTCAATGCGCCAACTGAAACTGTAAGTGTATAGTCGTCATTTCTAGTCCAGTTGGTTCACCATACTAATTGCAACAGGGTTAACGATTTAAAAAATCAGTTTATTTCTACCCCATTTAAGAACGAAAAATATTTTTAATTCTAACCCATTAACTAGAATGAATTTTTTTAATACAGCAATGTACTGATTACGCTCAGTTAAAAATAAAATACAATTGATGTAATCTTAACGGGGACATCTAAATTTAACAGAAGCTTACAGACAAAAGAAAGCTAATTACAAGATGTCTGCACTTTTAATAGTCATTTTACCGGTACATCTATCCAGAGATTATTAATTAATTATTGATTTGCTGTGCTCTCCTGAGATTTCTTATGTTGCTCCCGGACAACTGGTATCAGCAAAATACACTGGTAGGTTCCTTCAAGGAACAATAGAAGGGAAAAATACACGAGGCAGACAGAGACTAGAATACATCAACCAGATCATGGAACATTCCAGCTGCACCACTTATACCGCTCTCAAGAACAAGGCCGAAGACAGAAATGCATGGCGAACTGCTGCTAACCAAACTGATGGCTGAAGACCTAAGATGATGATGGAGGTCCCTTATAGCGCCACTGGGGTGAGCCAGCCTCTGTCACATATGTTCTGGGACAAAGGTAGGAAATGCAGCGTCAGTATTTCCTCTTGTCCTCTCTACTTTTGGAGATAAATCTTCGGTGTGCACGTTTTTGACAATCGAGCAGCGCCCGTGTAGGATCAATAATGAACAGAAAAACAGACACGGAAGAAACAATGAAAGGAAGTGTTGCATGTTGTTGTTGTTGTTGTTGTTGTGGTCTTCAGTCCTGAGACTGGTTTGATGCAGCTCTCCATGCTACTCTATCCTGTGCAAGCTTCTTCATCTCCCAGTACCTACTGCAACCTACATCCTTCTGAATCTGCTTAGTGTATTCATCTCTTGGTCTCCCTCTACGATTTTTACCCTCCACGCTGCCCTCCAATACTGAATTGGTGATCCCTTGATGCCTCAGAACATGTCCTACCAACCGATCCCTTCTTCTAGTCAAGTTGTGCCACAAACTTCTCTTCTCCCCAATCCTATTCAATACTTCCTCATTAGGTTATGTGATCTACCCATCTAATCTTCAGCATTCTTCTGTAGCACCACATTTCGAAAGCTTCTATTTTCTTCTTGTCCAAACTATTTATGGTCCATGTTTCACTTCCATACAAATACTTTCAGAAACGACTTCATAACACTTAAATACTCGATGTTAACAAATTTCTCTTCTTCAGAAACGCTTTCCTTGGCATTGCCAGTCTACATTTTATATCCTCTCTACTTCGACCATCATCAGTTATTTCGCTCCCCAAATAGAAGAACTCACTTACTAATTTAAGTAGTACAATGTCATCGGCGAACCTCAAAGTTTTTATTTCTTCTACATGGATTTTAATACCTACTCCGAATTTTTCTTTTGTTTTCTTTACTGCTTGCTCAATATACAGATTGAACAACATCGGGGATACGCTATAATCCTGTCTCAATCCCTTCCCAACCACTGCTTCCCTTTCATGCCCCTCGACTCTTATAACTGCCACCTGGTTGCTGTACAAATTGTAAATAGCCTTTCGCACCCTGTATTTTACCCCTGCGACCTTTAGAAATGGAAAGAGAGTATTCCAGTCAACATTGTCAAAAGCTTTCTCTAAGTCGATAAATGCTAGAAACGTAGGTTTGCCTTTCCTTAATCTTTCTTCTAAGATAAGTCGTGGAGTCAGTATTGCCTCACGTGTTCCAACATTTCTACGGAATCTTAAAACTAGTAAAAATGGCTCAAATGGCTCGGAGCACTATGGGACTTAACGTCTGAGGTCATGAGTCCCCTAGAACTTAGAACTACTTGAACCTAACTAACCTAAGGACATCACACACATCTATGCCCAAGGCAGGATTCGAACCTGCGACCGTAGTACTATCTAGTAGACTGTAAACTGGTTACGTTTCGCAGTATCTACATATCTTCACCGTTTCCTGCCTTCTCAGAGATACTCCTGCTTACCAGGACAGTAGGATTTGGCTGAGATTGGAAACGCAATAGAATACGGTCCCATTCTAGGACGAGGGGGTATTAGCAGACTGAAGTTCGGGGTCGGACTGGAATGCTAATATTATTCAACTGGTTGAACGTGCCCAGAAAACGCCTTCAAGTTGTTGCCCGTTTATCGTACGAAGTGTATCTTACATTGCGAATTATCTGACGGCGACTTACCGAATGCCATTTCCGCGCTAGTTTCAACCACATCTTCACCGAAAGCTTTTCGCCTAGGTGAGGTTCAGCAATAGCGTTGGCCTTTCGAAAGATCTATGCGGAGTGGTGAAAGTGGCGGTGACGCCTAGCCTCCAAGGACTAAGAAAGGAGAACACCGCCTTATCTCCTTCTAGAAACAACAGCACAAAGTTCAAGAGTGCCCCAGACCGACAAAGGCGAGAATGTCTGGGCGCAAGCAGAGCGAAGGGTTACCAGTCGCCGTTTCTGACGGAATAATTACTTCTTGACTCTTTCTTTTTTTAAACTAAGTTCTCTGCTCAAATTTCAGTCTACACCTACACACATATCTACATCTGCACTCCACCAGCCACCTTAAAGTGTGTGGCGGAGAGTACTTTGTGTACCAGTGTCACTTTTTTTTCCTGTTCAAGTCACGTTATAGATCGCGGGAAGAAAGACTACTACTAATCCTCTAAGCGTGCTCGAATCATTCTAGTTCTGTTTTCACAGTCTTTTCGCGAGACATACGTTAGAGGAAGCAATGTATTGGTTGCCTCTTCTAAGAACGTACGGTTTGGAACATTGAACAGCAAATTTTACTGTGAAGCAGAACGCCTCTCTTGCAGCGTCTGCCAGTGGAGTTGGCTGAACATTTCCATGGTGCTTTGTCGCTTACAGAATGAACCTGTAACGAAATGCGCTGCCCTTCTTTGGATCTTCTCTTTTTTCTCTATCAGTCCTACCTGGCACGCAACCCGGACTGACGAGCAATACTGAATTAGAAAATGGATGTTATTTTGCTGTATTGATTTTTACACGTTTATTCCGAACAGTTTTGGTTTTCAACCATCATTTAAATGTGTGAAAATCAATGCAGCAAAGCTAACATGCATTTGCTAAAATTATTTTTATGTCGTCGTTCCAGTTCAAATCACTCCGTACACATACTCCCAGATATTTTATACAGGTAACTTTTTCCAATCGTATAATCAGACAATAGAGAGCCTTTATGTCTACTTATTCGCTGTACGTTACATTTGTAGATATTAAAGGTTAATTGTCACGCTTTGCACCAAGGTCTTCTTCCATTTCACTACAGTTTTCTAGCGTTGACTTTTCTGTATACATCATCATCTTAATCCACGAAAAGTCTAATGGAGCATCCGACGTTATCTACTAGGTCATACATATCTATACTATGAAGAGTAATTGTCTGTAGCATAGGACAAGCTGATGTTAGCACGAGCGATGCTCTGTAAATTGGCGCTGATTTGTGGACAGCTCTTCCGTCACAAGGGCATTACGAGAGGTGATCAAAAACTAAGGCTACATGGGTTCAAATGGCTTTAAGCACTATGGGACTTCTGAGGTCATCAGTCCCCTAGAACGTAGAACTACTTAAACCTAACTAACCTAAGGACATCACAACATCCATGCCCGAGGCAGGATTCGAACCTGCGACCGTAGCGGTCGCGCGGTTCCAGACTGTAGCGCCTAGAACCGCTCGGCCACTTCGGCCGGCAGGCTACATGGGTGATCATAAAGGAGTTTCATCTGTTATAGAAAAATTAAAATCTTGAACACAGCTGATACAGCAACTGTAGAATGGAATCTTCGTGAGGATACAGTAAAATACAATCACTTGCAGAAACGAAAGGTTTATTCAGACGCCTTGACCTAGGTTTCGATAGCTTTAAAAACTTCTTTAAAATGATCAATGGTTGCACCTACAGTAGTTAACATTATATACATGTTAAAGTATAGGTATGCAGAAAAAGTGAAAAATAGCTCACTACAATACAAATAATTATTTACGTTTACAGGTTACATAATGTTGTGCAGTTACGTTAAAATTGTAGCCATGAGGCACCTATGAACGCTAAAATTCACCTCCGTAATACTGAAACCATACAAATCATGTTGATCATCATTAGACAGTACTTCACATATTTAACTGATAAACTTAAGCGCGCTTATGTCTGTTATGTTAAGGAAAGCTCTGGACGAGAGACGGCCGAAACCTGTATGCGCGGGATGTGTGCGCAGGAGTGAATGAAAATAATAGCACTGAAATGGCTTACAAGAATTGGAACTAGACCACGGATTTTTAAGTTGTAAAAAAGTGTGTTTTAGGCACCTAAAATAGGCTCCTTCAGTAGTTCATTTAGGCTATATAAAACCTAAAATAGGTTCTAATAAAAATGATGCAGAGAAAATAAAAATAAATTAAAATACACAGTGTTGACAGTATGAACATCTTATTAGTCATTAAAACAAGGAGAATGAATATTTACACAGTTACAGAGCACAGCAATCTACAACATTAATGTTGAACATAACTCCAAATATTTTTGAGTTCCTGCAAACTAAAGATCTCCGTAAAAAAGATGTGACAATGGTTTAATTAATACATTCGTAGTGTCACATATTCTGACCATAGTTGGCTTCACAATAAATAACCAAAATCTTTTCTAGGTTTTCTAGTGAAAAACTGTGGCGCTTGTCAGTCAGAATCAATTTATACGCTGAAAAAGAACGTTCTACATCAACAGATGTGACAGTTCGTACTTCATTTTCGGCACATGTTGGACAGGAATGCTGCAGTCAGGAGTCCTAGATTTTCCACTAAGTATGTCGGCAGCTGCACACAAATCCTTCAGGCCAGTGTTCTTCTGCAAAACCGTTTGCATTTTTGCCCGTACTTTTTCCCCTACTTCACCTGCCGCTTCATTAATTTTCATTTTGACTACTTCAAGCAAAGAAATGTTGTCGTAGTTAGGTCTCCCTGAGCCTTCTAATTGTGAAATTATTCTTGCCATAAATGTGTAGTGGGCCCTAATGTAAGATAAGTCCCGTTTTAAAGAAGACTCTTTGAGTAACTCTATTGCTGCAGTTACGGATGCAGCATCCTCCGGTATATTTTCAACCACCTTCTGGACAGCTGAGAGATGCGTACTATAGTATTCTGGTGCTATCAGCCACGTGCCCCAGCGGGTGACAACGGGCTCTGGTGGCAATGGGACATCTGGAAGCTGTTCTTTCAATGCCTGTATTCTTGATGGTGCTTTAACAAGAATTTTCTTCACCATAGATATTACTTAATTTACTTTAGGAAATTGTAGCCTTACTTGCTCTGCTATGCGGTTGATCCCATGCACTACACAAGTTACGCACAGCATCAATGGGTAGAATACTTTTAATAGTTGAAACGCTGCTATCATATATGCAGCAGCATCAGTGACGGCCAGAAGCACTTTATTCTCATCCACTCCGTTTGGGTATAGCACCTTCAGCCCATTGTTCACAAACTGTGCTATTGTTTGTTGGTTAGTTTTTGCAAGCTGTTTTGAGTAAATCAAATGAGCCCTGGATGGAGCATCTGGATCTAGCTTGCCAATAATCAGGTTTGCAATGTAACGGCCAAGACTGTCGGTAGTTTCATCCACAGAAATCCATATACAAGATTCTCCAACATCTTCTCGGATTCTGTGCAATGCAGCATTGTAAGCTGAATCCACATAATTCCTACGTAAAGTTGACTCTGCAGGAATAGAGTGATGGCAGTACTTCTCAAGAAAACCTCCGAAAATAGGGTTTTCTAGTTTCCGAAAGGGGATGTTTGTTGCCACAAGTGCATGGCACAAAGCACTGCAGAACTTGTTTTTTTCGGAGGATTCACCAGATTTATTGATTAAAAGAGTTTGCTTGAATTTGGACTTTCGTTCAACATTAGCTTTATGTGCGATTCCATCTGCATGCTGAGTTAAGTTAGATTTCTTAACACTCTAAACCTAATACGAGAGAAAAGGGAAATGCAGTTTAGAATCGCATATAAAGAGTATTTCGTATTACTAAAGGATATCGATAAAAAAGAATCCTAAGTGACAGGAAAATAAGAAGTCTAAGAAAAACATCAACTAACCTCCTTGTTGCATGCATGGCACAAAATAATTTTCCCATCTGTTGTATAATGCGGAAAATCTTGCAGCCACTGCCTTATATGAGTAGACTTTGAACTAGCTGTTTTCGGCATGGCGTAGTATTCTCACACAGAAACTAGAATTTATTTTGCACTTAACACGTCGGTCGCTACACAATGTACTGATTTGTTTTCGCTGGGAAAAGTGAACGATGACTTTTTTTTTTTACTGCGGTGCATGGGAGCTGTAGGGGAAGTACCGCACTCGTTGCTGGACATATGGCACCTGACAGGTGGCCTCCCCTTCTGAACAAGCGAATGGAATCTACCGGTGCTTCAGATGAAAGCATCTCACTACTGGCAAATTACTTTTTGAATCGGAAAATTCACGTGTAATACCTTTCACGAAACAGAGTAGTTTCATAGGTCTGCCTGTAGACAGCAGCGAGAAAATGCGCGAAGGGCAGTAATTTAGCTATAGAGGGCGTCTACGATTAACATTGTGATTTTTTAATCCGTGCTCAGCTCAAGGCCTATGAAACCGTTTCTTTGTGAAAATACACAGCTGGCCAGAATCTTACGAACGAAATATTTTCAAATATAACATTTAGTACTCCCACCTTCTATTCTAATGTGTAACTGAAATCTTTGACCGGTTCCCATTCGCTCACCGAAGTTAAGCACTCTCGCGCTCGGCGCGTACTTGGATTGATGGCCATTCAACCGTGCCGAGTGCTGTTGGTAGTAAGGCAAGCAAAGGAATTGTAAACAGTCTCTAACGACCATCGCCTTCGACGAGACGTAGAGACCTAAGTTTACTTCCTGTTTCTAATCTTTGAAAACACAAGAACTCTATGTCAGATTAACGAAATAGGTACTTTTTAGGATTTTGATGCCGAAATAGGTAAAATTAGGCGTCAACGTCGAAATACGCAATTTTAGGTCCTATAGAACTAACGGTATTCAATTTAGTTAGTCATGAAACGCGTAAGTACCAACTTATATGCAAATTGGAGCTTAGGGAAAAAAAATAGGTTTTAACCTAAAGATCCTTGATCTATTTTTTACATATGAATAATAAAACACCTATAAAGAGTATCTGGTATTAACAGGGATAGCGATATAAAAAATTAATAAAACCGAAGCATGAGCGCATATCAACTAGCCACCTTGCTGCACGCTGGGCAGAAAACATTTTTTTCCATCTGTCGTATAGTGTGGAAAAACTTGGAGCCACTGTCTTATATGATGAAATAGGCACTTTTTAGGATATTAAAGCCGAAATAGGCAAAAATAGGCACTAACGTCGAAATAGGCATTTTTAGGTCCTATAGAATTAACGCTATTAAGTGTAAATAGTCATGAAACGCATAAGTACAAATTTTTATGCAAATAGGAACTCTGGAGCAAAATAGGTTTTTACCTAAAATCCGCTGTCTAACTGGAACATTAAAATTGTCACTTAGAAACAAGGGATTTAGTGACCATATGATAACAGGCAGATTCGACACATTGCATTTTATTAGGTTACCTTACATCTTTTTTTTATATAAAACATAAACAATAAAATAACTTGAAGTACATCATTTGTGAGTGAAAGCAAAAGGGTAGGGGCAAGGGGGGAGGCGGAAAGGGCAGATGTAAAGTTTAGGGACAATTATAATAAAAATATGTGAATGAAAAGAGATAAATTAGAAATGTGCAGTAATTTTGATACATTCGGTTGGCAGCTGGGTGCAGTTTCAGTCACCCGCCACTCTTCAGCGCTAGTTATAAGCAAACAAATGACGACTCATTTGGAAAACTAGTTTGGCTAAGAAATCCGCTCAGTTATTCGATTATTGTGAACCAAACAGCATATCGCAACTGAAATTCTCCGGCAGCTGGTAGAAGTTTACAGACTGTCATGTCTCGGTAGCATGTCGCAGAATGGTGTCGAAAGTTGCCGACCCAGCATGGCAACCAACAGACTTGAACATTGCTCGCGTAGAGGAACTGATTCAGGACAACAGGGGGATTGCTCACATGCCGTTAGAATTGGGAATCTCGTTCGGAAGCGTTCGTCACATTGCTCACCACGTTCGCGCGAAGCAGTCAGGAATTCTCACCAGGGACATCATCTTCCTTTACGACAACGTGCGACCTCATACAGCCAAGAAGACCATCATGCTGTTGAAGCAGTTTCGTTGGGACATCATCGCTTTATACGAGAAGGCAAAACACTTCGCGACAACGCACAAGGGCAGGATTTTTACCAGGAGAATATATTCAAACTCATCCCGCGAAGCGACAGGCGCCTAAACCGATATGGAGACTATGTCGAAAAATAACCGGATCAATGTACTGGTTGGCTGTATTCGTTGTGTGAAATAAAATATACATGTTTCACTGCAGGTTTTGTAACCTTAGTTTCTAATCAACCTCGCATATTCGAACTTAGAATGTGCTCTAGAATTCTTGTCAGTTGCTTCAAATTTATATTTTTTAATGGAAATCTTTAATTTTTGTTGCATACTGCCTGTATCCGGCTACGCGTTGCTGTGGATCAGTCTGGTTAAATGGGAAATGGGGAATACGCACGAGAAGTGGATATACCTCTAATCCCCCCCCCCTGTGTCAGCCCATCTCCCCATCCCTCTGATTGCGCATCTCCACCTCCTTCCTCCTCTTTCTGTCCATCATCTCCTCCCCCCCCTCTCTCTCACTCTCTCTCTCTCTCTCTCTCTCTCTCTCTCTCTCTCTCTCTCTCTCTTTTCTCATCCCCTCGAGCCCCCACTCTTTTCCATAACCTCCCCTTCCTTTCTCTGTCCAACTTCTCCCCCCCCCCCTCTTTCTTTCCTCTCCTGCCTTCTCTCTAAACATTGGACCGATTTCAACCATACTTGGTACACGTATCCCTTACTGGCAACAATCGCTTTCGCCGTAAGAACCACCTACCTTTATAAACAATGAGATGCGTAAAGAACTCCCGCATCATGTATGAAGTTTTGTTACAATCATTTTTTACTACTAAGACTCCCTCAGTCGAGTCAACTTAAGAAAATCCCTGAAACCTAGCAGCACTTTTGAAAGCTTTCATCTGCGAAGCACAAATGGCTACTATAGACGAAAACAGTCGCCATCTATAGAGCTATGAAGAGATGTTGCCATAGAGACATTTACAAAATCCAGCAGTAGTAGCACCTGCTAGTTGCAGACACGCGAAGCAGCTGTGCTCAGCGTACAGACACTGTCCGGAATTTTACTCTATAAACAAAGTTCATTTTTTGTTTTCATTTCTAATAGCAAACTGGCAAAATATACCCTTGCAATGCCAGATTTGTCAGCCAGCATATATATATATATATATATATATATATATATATATATATATCCTATGTGTGTCCAAACGTTTATTAGAGTGACGTGCAGAAATCTGAACTAAATACGTCGCGTAATTTTTGAAATTTTGGAGAGAATGTTTACCTTTATATATTACGTATATAAAATGGTTCAAATGGCTCTGAGCACTATGGGACTCAACTGCTGTGGTTATCAGTCCCCTACAACTTAGAACTACTTAAACCTAACTAACCTAAGGACATCACACACATCCATGCCCGAGGCAGGATTCGAACCTGCGACCGTAGCATTCGCACGGTTCCGGACTGCGCGCCTAGAACCGCGAGACCACCGCGGCCGGCTATTACGTATATATATTATATATATTAAAAATATATATTCTCTGTCCGTCTGAATGTTCACTAGAGTGTTGCGTAAAATTTTAAATACCTCTTTCATCAAGAATCTTTCGAGATTTTTGGTAACAATGTTTCCGCTTTATATATTACATATAAAATGTATGTATTACATTTACTAAAAATATCTCGCCTATCTCTTTCTGATGGTAATTAGAGTAGTAAATCGGTCGATAATTTTTATAGATTTTTGGTAATAACGTTTCCCCTATTATATATTACTTATTTATGTTTCTAACGGCAACGTAGTCTTTTAATGTGCGACGAAACCAAACGTTTCAGAAACGTTCAGAACTTAACCATTGTTCTACTAACTATGAAGTACAATCTTTCCGTGGACATTTGCGACGGTTGCTTGCAACATGATACGTGTCATTGGAGCTCATGCTCTTGTAAACACACTGCTACACATTATTTCGGATTCGAAGGCTAACATGGTCAAAAACAATCTGAGTGTATAAAATGAAGCGCGTATGTGAATACAACATCTGTCAACAAGTCAATCGACCACTTTTCGAGACAAACACACGCATGTCGAATTTTTATGCATGAAGTTTTTGACTCTATACTAGATATTTCAACTTTTGCCTGAAACAGTTATTTATAATCCTATTAGGTGCTGCTGTTATCGGTGGAAATAGGGTAAACCTCACTGTTTAAAAGGAACCCCTTTGTTAACCGCATGTATTAATTCCATATGGAAAGTGGAGGTACAAAATCTTTGTAGAACTGTACTTTGTATTTTTTTATGTAGGAGTGTGTTTACAAGAGCATGAGCTGCAATGAGACGTATCATGTTGCAAGCAACCGTCGCAAACTTCACGGAAAGATTGTACTTCATAGTTAGCAGAACAATGGTTAAGTTCTGAACGTCTCTGAAACGTTTGGTTTCGTCGCTTATTAAGACTACGCTGCCGTTAGAAACATTTTGTTTCACAAACGAATGGGCAGCTAAACGCAGTGGAGCCCTTGAGCGTTCTGGCATTTCATTCTTCTCTTCCTCTTTGTAGCCGCTGTCTCTCTGAGGCAACACATCTACCCAGTAGGCTCAAGCAACCACTCTGAGAGCGAATATTAAGGGAAGCTCGGAGCAAAACATACGAGACAAAGCTGCTATATAAATTACGCGGAAAAATGTTATAAATACGAGCGTCGGCGCTTCTCTCTGGCACAACAAAGATTTGCCAACCCCAAACAAATAATAAAAAGGGGGCAGGCGAGCGATTTACGAGCGGCAGGTCCGCGCGACGTCTCGCAAACTGGTGCAGCGCGAGGAAACATCTGTGCAAACTGGCCTTGAGCCGCCGGCGCTCAACCAACAAACGCTTGCGCGCTATCACTCGGGCCCTGTGGCAGATTCCCTCAGTCCTGCGAAAATTCTCTTTCTTCAGATTAGTACCGTATGCGCTAAACTTTGCTGCACTTGAGAGGCGTAAACCCGCAATATCCCAATTATTGGCCTATTGTCTTTCCTGTCTTTTACACAGCGTTACATTGTTGTTGTTATGGCCTTCTATACAAAGGATTTCATGTTTCGTGCAAGTCCATCCTGCTCGAGCCTCATCATCTACTCGTAGCTACCGCAATCCATTTGAACCTACACGATGTTGTCAGTCCATCTCCCCTACATTCTACAATTTGTACCTCGCCCTGCCCCACATATAAACACACTTATTCATTTGCAAACAGGCGACTTCGTGATACTTCGGTAGTTATCTTATCGAATGGTTCAAATGGCTCTGAGCACTATGCGACTTAACTTCTGAGGTCATTAGTCGCCTAGAACTTAGAACTAATTAAACCTAACTAACCTAAGGACATCACACACATCCATGCCCGAGGCAGGATTCGAACCTGCGACCGTAGCGGTCACGCGGTTCCAGACTGAAGCGCCTTTAACCGCACGGCCACACCGGCCGGCAGTTATCTTATCAACTAATCCCTACTTTTAGTCAAGTTGTGCGGTAAATTTAATTTCTTCCCAATACGATTTTGTACCTTCTCATTAGCCATCCGATGCATCCATGTAATCTTCTCATTCTCCTGTAGCATCACATTTTAAAAGCTATTGTCTTCTTGTCTAAACTATCAATCCGCATTTCACTTCTTTACAAAGCAACACTTAAATTTGTATTCGATGTTAACAGATTTCTCTTTTACAATGAAATGGATACCCCTAGCTAGCTGCATACAGGCGTTGATATACGTCAACGGAGACAGTTGAAAATGTGTGCTCCGACCGGGACTCGAACCCGGCATCTCCTGATTACATGGCAGACGCTCTATCCATCTGAGTCACCGAGGACACAGAGGATAGTGGACTTATCTCTGGCACGCCTCCCGTGAGACCCACATTCCCAACTTATCGTTCCGCACTATATTCATAGCGGCTTTTTGCCGATTCCCGTAAGAGTTCGGGCACTGTTTGTGCATCCTCACAGAAGAAGACGGTCAAATGTCCGGTGAGCCTTAACTAATATATATATGGTTCAAATGGCTCTGAGCACTATATGACTTAACTTCTGAGGTCATCAGTCCCCTACAACTTAGAACTACTTAAACGTAACTAACCTAAGGACATCACACGCATCCAGGCCCGAGGCAGGATTCGAACCTGCGACCGTAGCGGCCTCACGGTTCCAGACTCCGGTCGTCAAGGTTTTCTTGTCAGTCTAAATTTTACATCCTTCCTATTTCGGTGATCACCATCACCGTCATCATTTGTTTTCCTCCCAAAGTATCTAACTCGCGTACTGCTTTTAGTGTCTCGTTTCGTAATCCAATTCCCTCAGCATCACCTGATTTCAATCTAGTACTTTGCCTTTCTTTTTCTTCTTCTTCTTCTTCTTCTTCTTCTTCTTCTTTGCGGATGGATCACTTAGGACCGCGCGTAATCAAGATTTGTTGGCCTTCCTTTTCGCACAGTTTCCTTCATACGCAACGAATGGGCTAGTTTTCGTTGCGCAGACCACGTATGTCTGTTAGTTTTTCTCTCTTCTTCCTCAAAACCCCGTGTGTTTGTGATTTTTCTGATTTCATTTCTGTCGTGTAGATTTGGAGACCCGAATTCTCTCAGGTCTTTTTCCGTTTGTTTGTACCAGTTCGGTCTTGTAGTTTCTTCTTTAAAAATGTATGGATTTTGTGAGTTAACCTGTTTGAGTCCACTCTTTCTAAATGCTCCATGAATTTGATTCTTCTCATGCGCATTGTGTCTGTTTTTTGGAGATTTTTCATATATTTCTGCATTGGGTTTTGGATAATGCACACCATCTCTAGTTCTTGGTCCAGGATTTTCCTCATTATTTTACGTTCTTTCGCTTATAATTCCCCTTTTAGTGTTCTGTGTTGAAGATTTGGTGTCTCAGATGCGTAGAGAGCTTCGGATTTAGTTACTGTTGTGTAGTGTCGTATTCTGCAGTTCCACGAGAGTCTTTTTGTTGTAAACGTTTTTTTGTTAACTGAAACGCCGTCTCCATTTTCTGGACTGTTGATCTGACAGATTTCTTTTAATTACAATTTTCAGCAATCCATTCACCTAAATATTTAAACTGGTTTACTCGAGAGATGTAGTTATTACCTTGTTTTATTTATTTTCATCTTATAACTTATTCAGACTCTTCTAAATTTTTTGGCGTTCTCTGACAGAACTGCAACGTCACTGCCAAATCTCTAAGATTTTTTTTCTCCCTGAACTTTAATTTCGTTAGTTTCCTTTACTGCTTGCTCAATGTACGCACTGAATAGAATGTGGGATAGGCTACAAGTCTGCCTCACCTAACTACTGCTTCTCACGCGCTCCACTCCCGTGAAGTACAGTCTTGTTTCCATACAAGTTAGGAAATACCTGTACCTCCCTGTATTTTATCCCTGTTCCCCTCAGAAATACATGAGTCGTGATCCATAGATCTTGCCCAGGAGTGTCCACGGGATGCGGAAAAAGGTCAAATTCGAACTTTTTCTTTAATTGCAGTACAGTGAAACAGGGAACGAAAGGTTAACTACAATTTGTACAGAAACCAGACTGCTGCTATAAGAGTCGAAGCACATGAATGGCAGACAGCAGATGAGAAGAGATTTAGACACTGTTATATAGCCTATCCCGACGTTATTCAGTCTGTGCACTGAGCAAGCAGCAAAGGAAACAAAAGACACAGCAGAAAAATGAATTAACCTCTTAATGCCGAGTGTCGCGAATTGCAGTTATACCAGTGCTGTGCTAATAACTGGAAGGTTAACTGTTTTTGAGCGCCAGTGCTGGTAGCTGCTACCAACGCTTCTGACAAGCGCTGCAGTCTCCTGAGTGTTTCGGATATCTCTAAAAAAAATGGTTCAAATGGCTCTGAGCACTATGGGACTCAACTGCTGTGGTCATAAGTCCCCTAGAACTTAGAACTACTTAAACCTAACTAACCTAAGGACATCACACACATCCATGCCCGAGGCAGGATTCGAACCTGCGACCGTAGCGGTCGTGCGGTTCCAGACTGTAGCGCCTTTAACCGCTCGGCCACTCCGGCCGGCAATCGGATATCTCTAAAGCGCCACAGTTTCTGATTTTTATCTTTCATCTAGAAATTTATTCAGGCATGAAGGGGTTAAAGTTGAAGAGGTTATAAAAAAAATCAAAACTATGGCAATGAAGTCTAGCCAAATTCAATCCGGAAATTAGATGAGGAAATTAAACACTATAACTCTTACATGAATTTTGCTAGTTGAGCAACAAATAAACAAACTATTGCAGAAGTCGAGAGGATATAAAAACCAGCCAAGTAATAGCAAGAAAAAGCTTTGGTGTAAAGAAGACGGTCGTAGTGGCCGAGCGGTTCTAGGAGTTTCAGTCCGGAACCGCGCGACTGCTACGGTCGTAGGTTCGAATCCTGCTTCGGGCATGGATGTGGTTAGTTAGGTTTAAGTAGTTCTAAGTCTAGGGGACTGATGACCTCAGATGTTAAGTCCCATAGTGCTCTGAGCCATTTGAACCATCTGAAAAGGAGAAGTACTGTATTTAATATAAATTTAAAGGTAAGGAAGTGGGTGCTGAAATATGTCTGGAATGTAGACTTCTACGAAAGTAATACGGTGGACGATAAAAAAGACAGAGCAAAACCAATGTAGGACCTTCTGAAATGTGGTGCTACAGGAGACTAGATGGATAGATCGAGCAAGGAGTGGATGTAATTGGGAAAAAAGACTTTGTGATACAATTTGAGTAAAGAAATGGATACGTTGACGGGAAGCGTGCTGATGCGTGAAGGAGAGGTGAATATGGTAATTGAAGGGAGGGAGAGGGAGTGGGACAGGAAGAGTAGAGGAGTGCAGAGATGAACACCAGCTTATCATAAACTAGCGTGGAGAACTGCATGAAAGCACTCTTTGCTCTCAAGACCACCATCATACAATGTGATGACTTAACCTTATAAAATATTATTATAATGCTAAAAATTATACAAAAAATTAAAAATTTCTTACAAGATGCTCTTCAAAGGAGTAAATTCTGTCACGAAGACCACATTTCGCGTGCGACTTAATATACTCTGGTGAGTTTTAGTACACATGTGTGCATGTATTTTACTCCTGTGCTAATTGTAAGACTCAAATCTTTACGGAGGTAGTCTTCAATCCAAGTATTATAGTCTTGTTTTGCACTGATCTTCAAAGACCTATTGGTAATTATAAAGGAAATTAACGAATGTGTTTATTGTAAAGCAGTTTTCACAATACGAAAGTTTTTAGAAGGGACTCTACACAACGTTCTGCAATGAATACCCCATAAGGTGAAGCTGCCATCTATCCAATAAAGCAAAGCTCTCGTGTATCCGATAAGGTAAAGCTGTCGCCCCCAGCCATTCACTCCAGAACCACAGTGAAACTTGTCGTTTGTCACATTAACAAGTCGTTGGCAGAGAGGAAAAATTCTAGCACCGAATTGAGCTTCCCCTTTCTAATCCGACGTTACCCAGTATGGCACCAAATACCAGATATAATTGTTATTACACACTTTTATACTCTGGTTTTCAGTTCCCGAAATAGAAGTTGTGTAGCTCGTAAGTAAAGGAAAATATACAGGTTAAACACGTTCCTCCATTTTTAAGTGACCTATAGCAGTACTAATGTGCACTGCAAATGAACTCAGACACTGTAAGTTAATGCATATATTTAGCCCCTAAAACTCTCTAATTGTTGTACCGGGTGGTTATAATGAAAGTGCAGCTATTCAAGGAAGTCCAATCTGGGCTGTAATTATCGTATGGCAGCGAAATTTGGGACACATTCTAATGCTTTAATGTGGAACCGATTTCCGCTGGAAAAAATTAGTTTCAATTTTGGCCACCAGGTTCAATATGAGCACCGGAAATACCGATGTCATGCTCCACCCGTAAAACGACTTGATGAACAGTTGCTCACAGCAGTACCGGTGGACTCTGAGCAACGGGGTCTTGTACACTGGCCTTCAGATCAGGTATATATCAAACGTGTTCCTGGCAATCGCGTTCTTTTATATATCCCCAGAGGCAAAAGTCACATGGATTCAGATCAGGTGATCTTGCAGGCCATGATCTGGAAAACCTTCAGGAGATAACACATTGGTGGAAAGTTGCATTAAGCAGATCTTTCACTAGGCGATAGACATAAGGTGTTGCCCCACCTTTCATGAAAACAATGGTTTCCACGCAGTTGCGCTCTTCCAAAGCAGGAATCCATGCTGTACAAGGTGGTCTCGATAAGGTGCAGACGTCTCGCTACACCTGAAGAGGCCCTCTGCGTTATTGTATTCAAAGAAGAACGGACCGAGAATAAAGATACTCGTAGTATGTGACTGCGTGGTGTGGATTCACGAGTGCAATGACTCTTAGTGCACATACAAGGTTTAACAGTACCCAAAATTCGGCAGTTCTGTCTATTCGTTGCACCTCTAGTGTAAAATGTGCGTCTCCACTCAATATAATATTGCCTAGCCAGATGTCATCAATTACGATCCGCGCCAGAAATCGGAGAGCAAATTCAGAACGTTGCTGCGGGTCAGGAGGTTTCAGCTGGTGCACCGTCTGGATCGTGTACAGGTGCCACGATAAAACAGGCCGCAAAACTTTCCGCATTCTTGACCATGACATGGAGAATTCTCGTGACTCAACACACGCATTAGCGCTACCCGTGGCACGTGCTGCATGGTCAGTTACAGGAACAGCAACCTCGTCCACAGTTTCCCGGTGCCACACCCATCTCACCCGTGTTTTAGAATTTCATCGTCATCTTTAAAACTTTTAATGACATCAGGCCTCTCCTCAGACCTTCCAGTCCTCTCAGTCGGCGATAGTGTCTGAATGCAGCACTGCAATTATGGCCGTTCACATAAAACAGTTTCACTAACATCGCACGGTCTCTCTTCTTGGTAGCCATGTTGTTTGCTCATGTTATGGCTTATCAGATGACAGCGTGGATGTCATACCGTCGAACAGAGTACAGTGCCAGGTCTGCACCTGGTGGCGAAAACTGAAACCATTTTTTTCTGCGTAAATCGATTCACATTAACGCATTAGCATATCTAGCGAGTTTCTCTGCCATACGATAATTAGAGCTCACATTGGTCTCCCGTGAGTAGTTGTTTAATTGTATTATGTTTATTGTATTGTATTTAATTTCACTATGACAGTCCGGTATTTCATTGTGTGACGGTTTTTACAGCTTGTGAGTTCTACGTTAAACATTAAATATTATTCACTGAGTTTAGCCAAAATTTGAATCCAATAACCCTGAATAGTTTTTTGACGTTTCCAAGTACAGGGTGGCACACGAAATGTGTTACCAATTGTTCCTTTCACAATTTACGACGCACATTAGATATCCCGCTGGGATCTCTACAGCAGTACAAACAGAGCTTGGAAATACAAATGAGTTACGAAATGACCTGTAATTCACGATACTGCCGCTAGGAGACTAGTAAGTAGCAATGGCTAACAATGGAAGACTGACGACACAGCAACCATCGGCAATTGTGTTACTTTTTCAAGAAACGAAAAGCCTTGTTGTAACTCAAGAGGCGTTTTCGACAACAGTTTAACACACGGTGGGTCCCTTGCAAGAAGACCATCCACAGGTTGTACGATAAATTTGTACAGGAAGAAACAGTATTTGAAGCGATGCGACCTCGGCCTAAGCCTATTTGTTCGCCGGAGAATATTGAAGCGGTAAGAGTTTCTGTACAGAGAAGTACAGATAGTATCAAGATATGACAGGCAAAGTTGAATTATATTCTTGGTGACAAATAATAAACTTAATTCCATCGAACAGGCCTCGGAACTCCCAATGGAACCGACCGACTGCCGTTTCATCTGCAGCCCCGATAAGCGTCACCGTATGCAGATATGTGCGGGGGGGGGGGGGGGGGGGGGCAGGACACCAGTCTGCCGGCAGTTGTCACTTTTCGTGATCTGGAGCCGCTACCAGTCTGTCAAGTAGCTCCTCAGTTGGCATCACGAGGCTGAGTGCCGCAGTACGTCACTTGGCCGCCCGGATGGACAACCATCCAAGTGCCGACGACACTCGAACGGAACCAGAGTACCCATCTTGACACGCCACAATGGAAACAATAACTAGGAGTAACCAGCCGTAGCGACCTAAACTGTAGCGAACACGTAATACAAATTGTAGGAAAAGCAGACCAGGTTAACATCTTCATCAACGTGTACGTCTACAGGGACACTCTGAAATCACACTGAAGTGCCCGGCAGGGGGTTCATCGGACCACTTTCACAATAACTCTCTATTATTCCAATCTCGAACAGTGCGCGTCTAAAACGAACACATATATCTTTCCGTGCGAGATCTGATTTCCGTTATTTTATTACGATGATCGTTTCTACCTCTTAGGTAGGCGTTAACGAAATATTTTCGCATACGGAGGAGAAAGTTGGTGATCGAAATTTCGTGAGAAGATTCCGGTGCAACGAAAAGCGCCTTTGTTTTAGTGAGGTCCGCCCCAAATCCCGTATCATGTCCGTGACATTCTCTTCCCTATTTATCGATAATACAAAACTTACTGCTGTTCTTGGAAATTTCTCGATGTACTCCGTGAATCCTATCTGGTAAGGATCCCACACCGCGCAGCAGTGCTCCAAAACAGGACGGACGAGCGTAGTGCAGGGAGTCTCTTTCGTAGATCTGAGGATAGGGAGGATAGGGAAGAAACTCTCAACAACGTTTGGTTTTCAGACGAGGCGCATTTTCATTTAGACGGTGTGGTTTAACAAACAAAATGTACGCTTTTGGCCACTGAAAACCCACGAGTGCTTCATGAACGACAATATTATGCTTCGAGGATTACAGCGTGGGCAGCAATTTCCAGTCACAGACTTATTGGACCCTTTTTCTTTTAAGAAGCTGAACAGCGAGCGTTATTTGAGCATGCTTCGCAATAGCTTCATTCCACAGCTTCTTGCTACTGCCTTGCCCTTCAACACACAGTGGTTCATGCAAGATGGGTCAAGGCCACATACTGCAAACACTGTGTTGGAGTTTTTACACGAGCATTTCGACATGCGGATCATTTCACTCAGGTTTCCAGGTCGCTTCAATGACGGACAAAATTGCCCCCCCCCCCCCCCCAATAGTCGAGACCTCAATCCATGTGACTTCTTTCTTTGGGGGCACCTAAAGGAAAAAAATTTCCCGAAACGTCCACGTGATTTAATGGAGCTCAGAAGACTTCTTCTTCAAGCTGCAGTGAAATTACGGAAGACATGTGCCGTAGGGTAATCACTAACTTCAGTGTTCGTTTAAAGGAAGTTAGGAAACGAAATGGTGGACATATTGAGCATGTGCTGAGTTAGAACAAATCTCCATGGACAGCTCTTCATTTTAGTATTTGTTCCTTTCAGATTGTATTGACAAAGTTTATATTCCAAAACAAAATGGTAACACATTTCGTGAGCTGCCTTTCAGTAAGAGGACTGATAGTGTGTTTTCTCTATTCTTGCATCGCTCGAAAAAAGAAAAGTCAAACGTTGTTTTTTACACGGATCCACTTACTGTACGTCGCCCAAACAAGTACATGTAATCGCGTTCGTACGCCACTTGAATTGCTATTGTGCTTGCACAATATTGAAGGTGTAACTCAAATTGTTTAACGTCGTGAGATGTTAGAGTTACTTCCCATGGCAAGTCGCCCATTCTCTGAGTCCTAAAGCAGAAGAACTAGCGTTGTGTTAAGATGTATAATTTGACCTCTAGCAACCCCGGCAGTAGTAGGTTTCGCATGTGGCTGGCTGTGAGGGAATCGGGAAGGAGCCCCGCAGAAAAACGCCGACGGTCACTCGGAGGAAAGGAGACGGCATGAATGAAGGGGGCGGCCATCAGGGAGGAAGGTCGCGGCACTAACAACAACAATAGCGGAGGAGGCCTCGGCCGCGCTTTCCGGTTTGTGGAGGCAGCTGGCGCTGCGCGTGACCGTCCATCTATCTGGAATCTGATGCCTCGGCACCCCGGGCCTACAAAGGCGGACGGGGGAGGTGGGGGCGGCGATGAGTGATGGGGCCTCCGGTGTGCGGACTGTGTCCGTGGCCGGTGGCGGGCCCGGCGTGGCAACACCGCCGCGTCCCGGCTCTTAACCTGTCACACAGCTGGCGCCGGTACAGCGGCTGCCAACGGCACCGCACGCTACCGGCTGCTCTCCACAGTCCGGTCGCGTCGCGCTGCCGCAGGCACAGCCTCAGAGGCCGCCTAGTCGCTCGCTGCAGTTGCAGGTCTTCGCGGAATCAATCGCGCAGAAAGCAAAGTACGGATCCAGAGGGGGGGAGAGCATCATGACTCTCCCAACGCCCCCCCCCAAATAAAAAACTTTTCAGTAAATGCATGGAGAGGATGGCATAACTCCAGAAATATTAAAAATAGAGATGGGCTCATAAGAACTTACGCAGCCTTAACAGAAATCTCTCTCTCGCTCTCTATTCTTCGTTTAGTCGGTTCCGACTCTTCGTGACACCATGAACCAAATCACGCCACTTTTTCCTGTCTTGCACTTTCTCCCGTAGACCTTCCAGGTTGGAACCCATTGCTTCTGTGATGCCATCTATCCCTCTCATCCTCTGACGTCCTCCTCTTCTAGTTCCTTCAATCTTCCCCAGCATTAAGGTTTTTTCCAGCGAGGCATGCCTTCACATTGTGTGTCCAAAGTAGGTCAGCTTTTGTTTTAACATTAGACCTTCCAGGGAGAAATCTGGTTTTATTTGATCCAATATTGATCTGTTGGTTCTCTTTCCATGGAACTCTTAAGAAGTTTCCTCCAACGCCACAATTCGAAGGAGTCAATTCTTCGCCGTTCAGCCTTTCTAATGGTCCAGGTCTCACATCCATACATCACAACTGGAAAGACCATAGCCCTCACAACACGGATCTTTGTTGCTAGTGTTATATCTCTGGACCTTATAACCTTGTCAAGGTTTGACATCGCCTGTCTACCGAGCAACAGGCGTCTGCGGATTTCATGGCTGCAGTCGCCATCATCAGAGGTCTGGGAACCGAGGTAACTGAATGTGGTCACTACCTCCGTGGTTTCTCCTGCTATATCCCACGAATTGGTAGGTGTAGTTGCCATAATTTTCGTTTTCTTCACATTCAGCCTAAGACCGGCCTTTTCACTTTCGTCTTTCACCTTCAGCAAGAGTGTTCTCAATTCTTCTTCACTTTCTGCCATCAGGATCGTATCATCCGCGTACCTGAGGTTGTTTACCTTTATTCCAGCTATTTTAATTCCTGTTTCTCCTTCATCTAGCCTCGCATTCCTCATAACATGTTCTGCATACAGATTGAATAAGTACGGTGACAGTATGCAGCCTTGCCGGACCCCTTTCTGAATCTATCCATTTCGTTGTTCCATACATAGTTCTCACCGTGATTCTTGGTCAAGGTATAAACTCCGTATCAGATGAATGAGGTGACATGGAGAGTATGGCATAACTCCAGAAATGTTAAAAATAGAGATGGGCTCATAAGAACTTACGCAGCCTTAACAGAAATATGGATAGTTAAACAGATCCAGAACGAAATTTCACTCTGCAGCGGAGTGTGCTCTGAAATGAAACTTCCTGGTACTGTCACTTAAATTTATGTTAAACCAAGGTGACTAGTAATTACATATAATAAACTGTATTAAATGCCGTTGATCGCCGCTGGGGGTGTTGCCGTCTATTCACGTGATCTCAGCACGCTGTTTAAGCCCATACAAAGGGTTTGTCTCGCATAGTTTCCTGCCGTTATGTAGACAGGAGTGACACCACCAGCAGTCGACCAATGGGTAACACATGTTAAGTTTGCGTAATTTTAGCTGTTGTATAATGAAATCTTTCTGACGGATATCTACAATTTAACAGTGTAAACGCCCAGAAGATGACCCCTACTTCCGGTTGAAACCGGTTGGCGGCATAATAATAATAAATGCGATTAAGACTGTTTTTGAATAACTGATAATGCATACATCCCATAAAAGGTTAGTCTCTGTATCTCCCGGACACACATTTTCTGTCGCCCACCTGGTGCCCACAGTGAGTCATTAGCAGCTAATATTTTTCCTGATGTAACTGTTGGCACAACTTTCAAATGACTGAATCTGCAAACTCGCTTTGAATTTGCAAATTCGCACTCAAGGGGTTCCTTGTGAGTGAAAATATTCACTAGATTGATTCGGTTGTTTCGTTCGACTGAAAGAAAGAGACTTAACGAAACAAGATCGACTGGCCCACCGATTGCTGAAACCAGTCAGTTGTCCCAGCTCACTATCGTTAAGCAAGCTTGTAACCGAGAGAAGGCTAGCGACGCAATCAATGGACCGCGCATGCGTGGTCGAGCTATTGCGGAATTGCGAGTCAACACCGTCCGGAGAAGCAAACTACTGCTTTTATTGCGTCTGTGCGTGGGCGATAAGGCGGACGCGGTGTCCCTTTGTCCAGGAAGCCGGACGTGTCGGTTCCGCGCTACTGCCAGCTGCCGCTTCCGACTTTCCACAGCCACCAGCTGTCTGCACGAACACACGGCCTGTCTGTGGGGAGCCCTCTCCAAACCCCACCAACATACTGAACACTACTCCCCACAAAGTGCCCAAAAAACTTTTGCACAGGCACTACATCAGAGAACGTGTTAGGGACTAGGATTCAAACGAAGTAGAAAATGAAAACATAAGTCTTATGAACACAAATTCTAAAAAACTGCTGTGGAATACACTGATGTGCCAAAACACTACGGCCACTGGCTACAACGAGACTGACAAGGACACCACCTGGCAATGGGATTTTTGCTGTGCGGTATCTGAGACACCGCGTGCACGATCATCAGCCGCATTCAATTAAGAATCAACTCGCGAACTGGGATCATTGTTTCGCATCAGCTCTAGAATATTTCAGCACTAATGAAAATTTGTGCCGGACCGGTACTCGAAACCGGATTTCCAACTTGTCGCGAGCGGTCGCCTTCGCCACTTTTGCTATCTGAGCACGCTTACAGGAAAAGCCCAAATCTCACCAGGAGATGTAACTCCCTAAAATTCTCCATAAAATCGACTTTGAAGTTTTTCCAGGAATTTAATGAATTAATGTTTAGGCGATTTTCACGTCAGGCCTTGCGGCTCACTCGGTAGTGACGGAGGATGGTACTGCGTGGTCGTTAGTTCGAATCTTGCAGTGGTTTTTTTCTCGTTCTATGTTTTCGTTCAGTTCGAAACCTACATCATTCAAATATAAAATTCATGCAATGGATGGCAATAAATATCTAATCATCTTTTCATGAAAAATACACGTCGTCTTGTTTCTAATTACATATTTCAGGTTTCATTGCAAATATAAATTCTTAGTTACCGATATTTATAAAAGATTGTTAGCAAATTTGTAATTTATTTTATCTAAACAATCTTTATTAACAACGTTTTATAAAATATCGATCGTTAATAATTTATATTTCCACCGTAAACTGGAATTTTGCATAGGGTATCAGTATGTAATTAGAAACAAGAAGACGTGTATTTTTCGTAAAAATCATGAATAGATATGTGTCAGTTAGCACATATTTGACGAATTTTATATTTGAGTGATGTAGGTATTCGAAATGTACGAGGAAAGACCTAACGAGATTCGAGTAGTGATCCCCAACTACAATCCTCCAATGCTACCGACTGAGCCACTCGGCCCATTGTGAAAACGCCGAAACTTTGAAACGTTTATATATCAAGAGAAATGGCAGTCTTTATTCAGATACGGTATTTACCATTATGAGCGTCTTTGGATGCCTGAATGCACGTGTGATACGTTTGTCTTTGGCTACCACAGGCTGTAGTAGGAGCGGACGATAGAGGCTTGCGAGTGAGGAGCTGTGACAGCGGACGTGCTGAATATAGAGTGAATTTTACTTGAGATGTTCCCTGATGTGTGTTGTGTTTGTTACGGAATATAATACAGAATCGTCATATTCGCTATCGCTTGCTGTGCTAGAATAGAATTATGTTTGGCATTTGTCATAGCAGCACCGAAACACGAATTCTTAGCGCACCACCACGTTCAATGGAAGCTATTTCCTTGCAGGCACACGTCTTTTGCAGAAGCGGTACCAGGAAACACAATTCGTTTGGATACAAAAATACTGTTCCTCCTTTGATCTACTTCGAAGCGAACCAACTGCATTTGATCATTCCTGTGAAAGCAGGTGCACTAAACTGATGCAGAATTAAAGAATGTATCTTCAGGGAAGCTTCCCTCGACGCAATTTCTGTTATTCTTCAGCAAGTTGGGAGCATTTTTTTTTTTTTCGTGAAAATCTTAACCTGCCTGTAGAAATAAATATTACAGGGTACGCAAAGTGGAGCACATTTGGTTGGTATAATTTGAGTAATCTTGCATAACATATACTATATAAATTACATTCTGTACGATGAAGCTGAGCCGACCGTTGTGGCCGAGCGGTTCTAGGCGCTTCAGACCGGAACCGCGCTGCTGCTACGGTCGCAGGTTCCAAACCTGTCTCGGGAATGGATGTGTGTGATGTCCTTAGGTTAGTTAAAGTAGTTCTAAGTCTAGGGGACTGATGACCTCGGATGTTACGCCCCATAATGCTCCGAGCCATTTGAACTATTTCATGAAGCTGAAATAAAAGGACATGGGAAAGATTAGAAGCAGTGTAGCCAGCGGGTTAGCCGTGAATCTTAGCCGCTGCCCTAGGCTCGCTCTGTTGCAGCACGACTAACGTTACGAATAGATGACACGCATAAACTCGGAAACTAAGGGCCGTCGCAAGATAAGCTGCTAGCGAAGTATTCAGGGCAAATCCGTATACAAAATTCGAGATTAACTGGTCTGAAGGTCCCCTTGTCAGTGAGCGAGTGAGGAAACTGCCGGCTGCGCACTTTCGCACCGCGTGCATGCCTAGGGATGAGAAACGAACGCCGTTCAGGCGTGTTCGTCACGCTGATGCAGTGCCGTACTGCACATCGCATTCTGCGAGGTGTGTATTTCGCGCATAACTTGACGAGTATTTACAGATAAACCTTCCTCCACGCAATCCAGCACCACCTATTATTTGCAGAGGAGCCAGCCGAATAGCTTGGTCGAATATTGTAAAATATTCTAAGTGCATTTATAAAAATACTTCAAATTATGGTGACATTCGTTGCGAACCTTTTCTCTGTAGACTCCGTCTGCTTTTCGATACTACAACCTGCTTCACCATTCACTAAATGCCTGTCTGCAAGTTTCCGCAAGGAGTAATGCTCCCATCTCTGGCAATCCGCCCTGTACTCTTTAACAGCACATTTTCACCATGTACATATTACAGAAGATTCTGTATTGTTTTTCACGGTTGCACCATCAGTGTCGATGCGGATGCAGGTGTTTCTTATGGAACGTAGGCCGTTTATATACACGTCCCTCACTCGCAATGCACACTGAAGACCCCGTACCACTTGAAATATTCACTTCCGAATGTTAGTTCAAAATTAGATAATACCCAGTTTAGCATCACATGCTAATAACGAGAACAGTCCAAAGCTCGAAAAAAATAGATTGAGTTGTGGTTCGTAAATGCAAGAGCTCAGTAAACTGCTGAAAAACAAGTGCAAAAATTAGTTAAAAATTGGCTGTATCTGACTGGAGATGAGAGTGAAAACAGTTAAAACGCTTGAGACTTAATAACAAATATGACAGATTATAACTTTTTTGTACTGTTCCGAACATTTTTCTTTGTGGAAGTACGTCGCCACTCCTCCTCCTGATTGTCATCAATCATGATAATATTTATTGGATCGTGCAGAAATTTACACTTTATTGTGAAATGAATACGAGTACCACTTTTGACGTGCTTGGATGGCATGTACAGGTACAGCTGCCCATGCAGCTTCAACACGATACCACAGTTCATCAAAAGTAGTGACTGGCGTATTGTGACGAGCCAGTTGCTCAGCCACCATTGACCAGACGTTTTCAATTCGGGAGAGATCTGCAGACTGTGCTGGCCAGGGCAGCAGTCGAACATTTTCTGTATCCAGAAAGGCCCGTACAGGACCTGCAACATGCGGTCGTGCATTATCCTGCTGAAATGTTCGGTTTCGCAACGATCGAATGAAGGGTAGAGCCACGGGTCGTAACACATCTGAAATGTATCGTCCACTGTTCAAAGAGCCGTTAATGCGAACAAGAGGTGACAGAGACGTGTAACCAATGGCATCCCATACCATCACGCCGGGTGATACGCCAGTATGGCGATGACGAATACACGCTTCCAATGTGCGTTCACCGCGATGTCACCAAACACGTATGCGACCATCATGATGCTGTAAACAGAACCTGGATTCGTCCGAAAAAATGACGTTTTGCCATTCGTGCACCCAGGTTCGTCGTTGAGTACACCATTGCAGGCGCTCCTGTCTGTGATGCAGCGTCAAGGGTAACCGCAGCCATGGTCTCCGAGCTGACAGTCCATGCTGCTGCAAACGTCGTCGAACTGTTCGTGCAGATCGCTGTCTTGCAAACGTCCCCATTTGTTGACTCTGGGATCGAGACGTGGCTGCACGATCCGTTACAGCCATGCGGATAAGATGCCTGTCATCTCGACTGCTAGTGATACGAGGCCGTTGGGATCCAGCACGGCGTACCGTATTACCCTCCTGTACCCACAGATTCCACCGGCGCCAACCTTGTGAATGCTCTGAAAAGCTAACCATTTGCATATCACAGCATCTTTTTCCTGTCGGTTAAATTTCGCGTCTGTAGCACGTCATCTTCGTGGTGCAGCAATTTTAATGGCCAGTAGTGTATATACCTCAGCACGGGGCCACGAGAGCACTAACAGTTTTCTACAGAGACAATGTGACAATGTAAGCGCACAACGTCTTGTCTATGTTAACACCATCCTCTAAGACGTGAGTTCCGTAAGAACGCATAATAGCCCTGTCTTCTTACAGCAGGTGTGTGAATGACGAAAAGCATACGCCGCACTTGTCAATTAGCGGAGAACTACCGACAAAGGCCTTAGCACACACATTGTTTCCCCATTCCGACATTTCCCATTGCGAAGAACGTGTCCGAAACAACCGTCCGTCTTAACTCTCCATTTAGACGGACGTAGCGAGTTTCTCAATCCTCGCTTTTTCTTGTACCGAACAGAATGGATTTCTTCCGCTAACAGAGAGAAAATACTTCTTGAGCAATACCGCTTCCTAGCCCACCAGCTCTGCGGAACCAGTGTCCGGCGTTACTGAATGTTCGTTTTTCACGCCGTCCGCCGAGTACAGCAACTCTATGGCGCAGAAAATACAGTCAAGAGAGAATACCCTGGAGGCTCATTAGTACGTAGAAAAGAGAACAGTTCCATCCCCTTTGACATCAAGAAAAGAAAAACTGCCCTGAAACCGAAGTTTTGGCAGCAACACCTCAGTGATCTACTATTGTATAGGCTTGGTCCTGTTAAACGTGACAGGCTCTTGCCTTCCTCCGATCTTTGACATGGCTTATCCAGACAGTAACAGGAGGACCTATAATTTAACGTCGTGTATCTTGGCACTTTTAGAATTAGTTCATTTTCAGAGGAGAAAAAAGGGGTGAGTGATGGAAAAAAATCCTAAGACTCCGGATTGAACTTGGGACCGCTGGATTTATAGGCCTCTATATTTCTGACGTCTGTTGTCTATTTTTGGAACATGCTTTATGTTCGCGTATTATGACGTTCATGGAGCCCGAAAACCACCTCTGCAGGAATCAACATTGTTTCCGAAAACAACGCTCGTGTGAAACCCAGCTTGCTCTGTTCGTCCACGAGACCCAGAAAGAAATGGATACAGGCGCCCAGGTAGATGCCATGTCTCTTGACTTCAAAAAGGCATTCCATACAGTTATGAAGTGCCGCCTAACGAACAAAATACGAGCGCACGGAATATCAGACAAACTGTGTGATTGGGTTGAAGAGTTTCTAGCGAACACACAGTCAACAAGGATTTACAAAACATCGTTCTTGTACAATACAACTAGTTCTTTACTCAAATGAAGTGTTGAGTGCTACTGATAAGGGATTTCAGATTGATTCCGTATTTCTAGATTTCCAGAACGCTTTTGACACTGTACCACACAAGCGGCTTGTAGTGAAATTGCATGCTTATGGAATATCGTCTCAGTTACGTGGATTCGTGATTTCCTGTCTGAGAAGTCACAGTTCGTAGAAGTTGACGGAAAGTCAGAGTAAAACAGATGTAATTTCTGGAGTTCCCCAAGGTAGTGTTATAGGCCCTTTGCTATTCCTTATCTACATAAACGATATAGGAGACAATCTCAACAGCCGCCTTAGGCTGCAGATGATGCTGTCATTTATCGACTAGTAAAGTCATCAGAAGATCTAAACAAATTGCAAAACTATTTAGAAAAGATACCTGTATGGTGCAAAAATTGGCAATTGACCATAAATAACGAAAAGTGTATGCTACAAGGAATCCGTTAAACTTCGGTTACACGATAAATGAGTCAAATGTAAAGACCGTAAATTCAACTAAGTATCTAGGAATTACAATTACAAACAACTTAAATTGGAAGCAACACAGAAAATGTTGTGGGGAAGGCTAACCAAAGACTGCGCTTTATTGGCAGGACACTTAAAGAAATGTAAAAGATCTACTGAAGAGACTCCGTACACTAAGTTTGTCCGTCCTCTTTTGGAATACTGCTGTGCGGTATTGGATCCTTACCCGATAGGATTGACGTAGTACACCGAGAAAGTTCAAAGAAGGGCAGCACGTTTTGTATTATCGCGAAATAGGGCAGAGGGTGTCACTGTAGTTACACAGGATTTGAGGTGGACATCGTTAAAACAAAGGCGTTTTTCGTTGCGAAGGAATCTTCTCACGAAATTTCAATCACCAATTTTCTCCTCAGAATGCGAAAATATTTTGTTGATGCCGACCTACATAGGGAGAAACGACTAACATAATAAAATAAGGGAAAGATATAGGTGTTCGGTTTTTCCGCGCTCTGTACGAGATTGGAATAATAGAGAATTATTGTGAAGGTGATTTAATGA
Source organism: Schistocerca nitens (assembly GCF_023898315.1). NCBI lineage: Eukaryota > Metazoa > Arthropoda > Insecta > Orthoptera > Acrididae > Schistocerca > Schistocerca nitens. The sequence goes on from NC_064620.1 coordinate 391,916,472, forward strand.
ACCCTCTGCCATGCACTTAAATGTGATTTGTAGAGTATCCATGCAGAGCCGGCCGTTGTGGCCGAGCGGTTCTACGCGCTTCAGTCTGGAACCGCGCGACCGCTACGGTCGCAGTTTCGAATCCTGCCTCGGGCATGGATGTGTGTGATGTCCTTAGGTTAGTTAGGTTTAAGTAGTTCTAAGTTCTAGGGGACTGATGACCTCCGATGTTAAGTCCCATGAAAAAATAGAAAAAAATATCCATGCAGATGTAGATGCAGAAAAGAACACAGCATGTCATTCTGAACGGAGACATCTTCAGATGTAGAATCAACTTCAGTCGCGCCCCAAGGGAGTGTTATAGGACCATTAATTTTTACAACTTACAGATAAATAATATGGAAAACGTCGTAAGTTCCACGATGACTTTCGAGGATGATGCTGTTGCATACAGAAGAGTTGCAACACCAGAAAATTGTAACCAAGTGCGGGAAGACCTGGAGCGGAGAGACGCTTGGTGCGTAGAGTGGCAACTGACTATCAGTATAAACAAATGTAACGTATTGCGAATATATACAGAGAAAGAGTCTACTGTATGATTATAGACTTGCAGAACAGTCATTGGAAGCAGTTACCTCCATAAAATATCTGGAAGTATGTGCACAGAGCGATTTGAAATAGAACCAGCACATAAAATTAATCATGGGTAAGGCAGATGCCAAGGAGAATCAGTGGAAGAATCCTCAGGAAATGTAGTCCATCAACAAAGGAAGAAGCTTACAAAGTACTCGGGACTGCGGCTGCGTGTGCAGGTAAGCGGCGACACTCAAAGCACTGCAAGGGAGTGCGAAATTCAGCGACGATGGAAAAGTAGAGCGTGCTTCACCGTGTCCGTGTGGTAGAGCTTTACACTGAAACGAAGCCAACGGCAACGACCCAGCAAGCTTTCCGCAGATTCAAAACCAGCACATATGCGTTCTGCATGGCCCTACCATACAGTTATCTTTTTTGGGGGAGGGGGGGGGGTACGAGCGCTCAACGACGAAGTTATCAACGCTCTTGTGCCTTACAGGCTCTGAGCACAATGGGACTTAGCTCCTGAGGTCATAAGTTCCCTAGAACTTAGAACTACTTAAATCTAACTAACCTAAGGACATCACACACATCCATGCCCGAGGCAGGATTCGAACCTGCGACCGTAGCGGTCGCGCGGTTCCAGATGCCTTACAGGGATGGGTCAGTTCGCGATAGGAAGTCTCCTGGACGACTCCGAAATGTTAGGACACTAGTAAACATCGACGGTGTACGGGCATCAGTTCATCCGATCTGACGGCTCCCGATTTCTTCCTCTGGGCGTAATGTAAGTCCAGAGTGTTCGAAAATCGCCCTGAATACTTCCAGGCGCTGGAAGCCAACATCCGTAGAGAAGTCGCCGGTATTTCTCATGTTGTACTGGAGAACACTTTGCGTAGCAGCTTCATAGCTCGTATACATGTGTGCTCTGGTAAAGGCTGTGCTCATTTGAGTGACGTGATGTGATCTTTAAGAAGTGAGTGCTATACATCACATGAAACTCCAATGACCATTTCAAAGACCCACTAACTCATGTGCATTTGCAAAACATGAAAACCTATGTTAATAAAGTTTTTGTAAAAATTTGAAAAGCGACGTTCTGTTGTATTTATGGATTATCGGCTTGGATCAGAATACTAATACAGACTCTGGATTTGCAATAGCAATAAACATGACAAGGTTAGATAGAGGGGGCAAAAGGAGACGGAGAGTGGGGGAAGAGATGACAGACAGAGAGGGATCAGGAGAACCGAGACAGAGAGAAGAAGAGGAGGTGTGGAGAAAGAAGTAGGAGGAGGAGATGGACAGATACGGAGGTGAGCAGGACATTAGGACGTACATCCATCTGCCAAAAATAATAGAAATGTGTACTTTCTCTTTTCTTTCTTTTCCATTTAATCAGACTGAGTCCGCAGCGTTCTCGCTTCCCGCGCCCGGGTTCCCGGGTTCGATTCCCGGCGGGGTCAGGGATTTTCTCTGCCTCGTGATGACTGTATGTTGTGTGATGTCCTTAGGTTAGTTAGGTTTAAGTAGTTCTAAGTTCTAGGGGACTGATGACCATAGACGGCAAGTCCCATAGTGCTCAGAGCCATTTGAACCATTTTAATCAGACTGAGGCACAGCAACGTGTAGCCGGAAACAGCTAGTTTATAATAACCTAGTACAGTGGCATTCGACGCAACCTTCGGATTGAGGGCAGGATTACAGTCATGTTTCCCTCGCTCCATTTGAGAGTAGAAAAGGAAAGGGGATGACAAAGTACCATCCACCGTGCAGTACACACTGCCTTGCAGAGTGTGTATGTGTCCGGCTAGGGGGAATAACAAGTGCCTACTTCATCTCGCACGGGTGGCACCCCTCGCCAGGCAGGCAGAGATAAAGAGCGCGGGGGTTGGCGGCGGCTGGAGACTGGAGGCTCCAGAGCGGGGGCGCGCCACCGCTGGAATGTGCCGCCCCCGCACTTGTCCGGCTTCTGCCGGATGCCGGCAGCCGCAGCTTCCCCACACGGTCGGCCCGCCCACGCCACGCAACGGCCACGGCAGCTTCCAGCGAAACTGGAGCGCGCAACTTCCTTCCTTCCTCTGAACGCCGCGCTTCTGTGTCCGCCTGGAAGTTTCCAAGTGCAGTATGCAAGCGTCACAAAACGCGTATCGCCGAACCACCTGATGTACCACAGTGGCCTAAGACAATGCAGCAGTAATTGGCCCCCTATCCACTGCTACATACCCGCTGGTTATAATTACAGTGCAGCTTCTTACAGAGGTCCATTGAGGCCTGTAATTATCGTATGGCAGCGAAACTTCGCAGATGTACCATTGCGTTAATGCGAAACCGATTCCCGCTGTAAAAAAAAATAGTTCCTGTTTTGGCGACCACGTGAAAACCTGGTGCTGTACAGTATCTCGTCGATATTTCCGCTGCTCATATCGAACAAACTGTGTATGCGGCGGTTAATAACATTTACGTTACGCCTTTCTCACTTGTTTGACCTTTTCTGTCCACTATCCGTTGCGAATCCTAAACACGCGGAATAATTTTTATACGCCTTTCTTGCATTCACAGCGTCAGATTGCACCAAATGGCCAAAACTGAAATTTAGTTTTTTCTAGTGTAAATCAACACCTTAGAGATTGGAATATCTACCAAGTTTCGCTTCCATACGATAATCGCAGCCTACAAGGAACCTCTGTGAGTAGCTGCACTTTACTTATAATTATCCAGTATATACAGGGTGTTACAAAAAGGTACGGCCAAACTTTCAGGAAACATTCCTCACACACAAATAAAGAAAAGATGTTATGTGGAAATGTGTCCGGAAACGCTTAATTTCCATGTTAGAGCTCATTTCAGTTTCGTCAGTATGTACTGTACTTCCTCGATTCACCGCCAGTTGGCCCAATTGAATGAAGGTAATGTTGACTTCGGTGCTTGTGTTGACATGCGACTCATTGCTCTACAGTACTAGCATCAAGCACATCAGTACGTAGCATCGACAGGTTAGTGTTCATCAGAACGTGGTTTTGCTGGTTCAAATGGCTCTGAGCACTATGGGACTTAACATCTATGGTCATCAGTCCCCTAGAACTTAGAACTACTTAAACCTAACTAACCTAAGGACAGCACACAACACCCAGCCATCACGAGGCAGAGAAAATCCCTGACCCCGCCGGGAATCGAACCCGGGAACGCGGGCGTGGGAAGCGAGAACGCTACCGCACGACCACGAGATGCGGGCGTGGTTTTGCAGTCAATGCAATGTTTACAAATGCGGAGTTGGCAGATGCTCATTTGATGGATTAGCTCGGGGCAATAGCCGTGGCGCGGTACGTTTGTATCGAGACAGATTTCCAGAACGAAGGTGTCCCGACAGGAAGACGTTCGAAGCAACTGATCGGCGTCTTAGGGAGCACGGAACATTCCAGCCTATGACTCGCGAATGGGGAAGACCTAGAACGACGAGGACACCTGCAATGGACGAGGCAATTCTTCGTGCAATTGACGATAACCCTAATGTCAGGGTCAGAGAAGTTGCTGCTGTACAAGGTAACGTTGACCACGTCACTGTATGGAGAGTGCTACGGGAGAACCAGTTGTTTCCGTACCATGTACAGCGTGTGCAGGCACTACCAGCAGCTGATTGGCCTCCACGGGTACACTTCTGCGAATGGTTCATCCGACAATGTCAATCCTCATTTCAGTGCAAATGTTCTCTTTACGGATGAGGCTTCATTCCAACGTGATCAAATTGTAAATTTTGACGATCAACATATGTGGGCTGACGAGAATCCGCACGCAATTGTGCAATCACGTCATCGACACAGATTTTCTGTGAACGTTTGGGCAGGCATTGTTGGTGATGTCTTGATTGGGCCCCATGTTCTTCCACATACGCTCAATGGAGCACGTTATCATGATTTCATACGGGATACTCTACCTGTGGTGCTAGAACATGTGCCTTTACGAGTACGACACAACATGTGGTTCATGCACGATGGAGCTCCTGCACATTTCAGTCGAAGTGTTCGGACGCTTCTCAACAACAGATTCGGTGACCGATGGATTGGTATAGGCGGACCAATTCGGTGGCCTCCACGCTCTACTGACCTCAACCCTCTTGACTTTCATTTATGAGGGCATTTGAAAGCTCTTGTCTACGTAACCCCGGTACCAAATGTAGAGACTCTTCGTGCTCGTATTGTGGACGGCTGTGATGCAATACGCCATTCTCCAGGGCTGCATCAGCGCATCAGGGATTCCATGCGGCGGAGGGTGGATGCATGTATCGTCGCTAACGGAGGACATTTTGAACATTTCCTGTAACAAAGTGTTTGAAGTCACGCTGGTTCGTTCTGTTGCTGTGTGTTTCCATTCCATGATTAATGTGATTTGAAGAGAAGTAATAAAATGAGCTCTAACATGGAAAGTAAGCGTTTCATATTTTCTTTCTTTGTGTGTGAGGAATGTTTCCTGAAAGTTTCGCCGTACCTTTTTGTAACACCCTGTAGATAGCTAGCCACCATACGGTGTACGGCGGAGGGTACGCTGTACCACATCCAATCGTCCCCTTTCCTGTTGCACTCGCATACGGAGCGAGGGGAAACAACTGACTATATAGTGAGTTCCAAAAGGAATGCTCAGTGTTGAGCGTTCCAGAAGGAATGCTCAGTGTTGAGGGATATGATGAAAATGACCATTTGAAACAAAAAGTCTTGTAAACATAGCCGCACAATCAGATTAACAGTTGATGCATCCACATTGCTGACATGAATAATATATAGAAATACGGAAAAGAATTTGGAAGATTTGTTGAATGACGATCAGCTTGGCTTTAGGAAAGGCAAAGGCACCACAGAGGCAGTTCTGATGTTGCGGCTGATCATGGAAGCAAGCCTAAAGAAAAATCAAGACACGTTCATATGATTTGTCGACCTGGAAAAAGCGTTCGGCAGTGTCAAATGCTGCAAGATGTCTGAAGTTCTGAGAAAAATCGGAGTAAGCTACAGTGAAAGAGGAGTAATATACAATATGTACAAGAGCCAAGAGGGAACGATAAGAGTGCAAACTCAAGAACGAAATGCTCGGATTAAAAAGCGTTTAAGGTAGGGATGTAGTCTTTCACCCCTGCCGTTCAATCTGTACAGTAAAGAAGCAATGGCCGGCGGCTTTGGCCGAGCGGTTCTAGGCGCTTCAGTCCGGCACCGCGCTGCTGCTACAGTCGCAGGTTCGAATCCTGCCTCGGGCATGGATGTGTGTGATGTCCTTAGGTTAGTTAGGTTTAAGTAGTTCTAAGTTCTAGGGGACTGATGACCTAAGGTGTTGAGTCCCATAGTGCTTAGAGCCATTTTTTGAAGATGCAGTGAAGGAAATAAAAGAAAGGTTAGACAGTGGGATTAAAATTTAAGATGAAAGGATGTCAATAATAAGATTCGCTGTTAACACTGCTGTCCTCAGTGAAAGTAAAGATGAATTACGGGATATGTTCGACTGCTATGGTCGCAGGTTCGAATCCTGCCTCGGGCATTGATGTGTGTGATGTCCTTAGGTTAGTTAGGTTTAAGTAGTTCTAAGTTCTAGGGGACTTATGACCACAGATGTTGAGTCCCATAGTGCTCAGAGCCATTTGAACCATTTACGGGATGTGTTGAATGGAATAAACAGTTTGATGAGTATAGAATATAGAGATTGGGTGTAAATCGAAGAAAGGCGAAAGTAATGAGAACAGTGAAAAACTTGATAAAATCTTCTCGAACTGACAGCCGAGTCCGTTCTCCGGCAACGTTTCAGCAAGTTTCTTACTGCTATCTTCAGGCGAAAGCCTAGATTTTATAGAGATTCGCCGAGAAAGCCTGCATTCTCATATAACGAGAAACTTATCAGAATTGGTGGGATCAGCAGCAAAATAGCCTCTGATGGACGGAACATGGACGACACAAAAAGCAGAATAGCACTGGCGAAGGGGGCGTTGCTGGCTAAGAGAAGCCTACTAGTATTAAATGCAGACCCTAAGCTGAGGAAGAAATTTCTGAGAAAGTACGTTTGGACACGGCATTGTATGGTAGTGAAACATGGACTGTGGGAAAACCAGTAAAGAAGCGTTTGAGATGATGTGTTACAGACGAATGTTGAAAATTGGATGGACTGATAAGGTAGAGAATCAAGTCTCCGCAGATTTGACGAGGAAAGGTATATATGGGAAACACTGACACGAAGAAAGGACAGAATAATAGGACTTCTGTTAAGACAACAGCGAATAAGTGCTATAATACTAGAGGGAACTGTGGAGGGCGAAAACTGTAGAGGGACACAGAAACTGGAATACATACAGCAAATAACTGGGGACGTAGGTTGCAAGTGCTACTCTCTCTGAAATGAAAGATTGGGGCAGCAGAGGAATTCGTGACGGGCTGCATCAAACAAGTCAGAAAACTTACGACTCAAGAAAGACATGGGTTCGAAAATGCATACCGTAAGAGCTATAGCACTTTTTCAGCATAAGAAATGTTTCACAGTAGTGAAGATGAACAAGTGCTCATGTCTCTTAAGATATGCACTTTAGAATCCATGTTTACTGGATATTTTTTCCTTGTTTTGGTTCATATTAGCACCTCTCAAAACGTGAAATGCAACGAGCTTGCAGGTGAAAAGGTGTTTCACGATACCAAAGATGAATACGTGCTCATAGCTTTTAAGGTACGTATTTTAGAACCAATGTATACTAGACCTTTTTGCTTCGAATGGTCGTTCCTATCATTTCCCTGAAATTGACCATTCTTCGTGGGGCACCCTGTATGCCTCTGTAACAGCACTAATTTCCGTTCTGCACTCAGCCGCAGATGCCGGTTGTTTAGATTTTCTCAACAGTGTTTCGCGAAAAGAACGTCGTCTTCCCTCCACGGATTCCTATTTGAGTTCACGTGCAACACTGACGTGCTGATCGAACCTCGCTGTAACATATCTAGCAACATGCCTCTGAATTGCTTCGATGTCTTCTTTTACTGCGACCTGGTGGGGGTACCAACCGCTTGAACAGTCTAAATAATGAGTCACAGAAATGTTCTGTACATCGTCTCCATCATAGATGAACTAAACTTTTCCTAGAACTCTCCTAACGAACCGTAGTCGATAATTCGCCATCCCTACATCCAACCTTACGTGCTCGATTCATTTCATGTTGCTTCTGCAACGTTACGTCTACCTATTTAAATGAAGTGAATGTCTCAAACAGTACACCACTAATACTGTAGTCGAACATCACGGGATTGTTTTTCCTACTCGCATCCATTAACATGTATTTTTCCACATGTAGAGTAAGCTCCCTTTTATCACACCAAATAGATTTTCGGTCTAAGTCACCTGGTATCTCTCAAAGTAGAAAAAAATGGCTCTGAGCACTATGGGACTTAACATCTGAGGTCATCAGTCCCCTAGCCTTCGAACTACTTAAACCTAACTAACCTAAGGACATCACATACATCCATGCCCGAGGCATCCATGCCCGAGGCAGGATTCGAATCTGCGACCGTAGCGGTCGCGCAGCTCCAGACTGTAGCGCCTAGAACCACTCGGCCGCTCCAGCCGGCTGTTACTTCTGTTCGTGTTGTTGCAAATTACTTTCAATTTCTGTCTGTACTATACTGTAGCAATTCTTTCTATGTAATTTGCAAAAACAGACATCATGTCTGTTGGGACACCGCAATCACTGTTTATACAATGTTACTTATAATCGGTCTTGATTACAAAAATGTTTATTCACATGATCGGTTTCGGGTCCTCTAGAACCACCTTCAGTTCTGCATTTTCGGTTACAGGAGTAACCCGTACACACACAGCAACCTTCACATGTGACGCATGCTGTGTGTGGACGGGTTACTCCTGTAACCGAAAATGCAGAACTGAGGGTGGTTCTAGAGGAACCGAAACCGGTCATGTGAATAAACATTTTTGCAATCAAGACCGATTATAAGTAACTTTCTATGTATGATGCAAGTTTCGTCGAGCCATGTTACTTGGCAGTGATACATGATGTGACAGTTACTTTTGTCCTTAAGTTATTAACATCAGCCGCGCGGTTTGAGGCGCCATGGATCGGATTGCGCGGACCCTCCAGCCGGAGGTTCGAGTCCTCACTCGCGCATGGGAGTCTATGTTGTTTTTAGCATACCTTAGATTAAATTAGTTTAAGTAGTGTGTAAGTGTAGGGACCGATGACCTCACCGGTTTGGTCCCTTCGGAATTCATACACAGTTGAACAGATATTAACACCAGTGTACTTTGGTTGCGATGCGTTCAGTTTATGTGGACGCTACTTGTAGCATTCCCGTTGTGTCCGCGGGATACTTTGTCTTCCGTATTTCCACCCAAACTGCGTCTTATCATGTGCTCGTCCCTGGTGGCGTAAGGTCGATGGCGCCCTAGCACGGCCACGGTCAGAGTTACGGCGAATCCGGTGCGACCAGTTTTACACGGAGAGAGCACAGAGCAAGTGCACACACCAGTGCGGCCACCTAGTAATGCGCGCCAATACTTCGACATGCGACCTTTCAGAGATACTGCCCCAAGAAGATCAGTTTGAAATAAAAACACCGATTGACACACGGAAAATACACTACTGGCCGTTAAAATTGCTGTACCAAGAAGAAATGCAGATGATAAACGGGTATTCATTGGACAAATATATTATACTAGAACTAACATGTGATTACATTTTCACGCAATTTCGATGTTTAGATCCTGAGAAATCAGTAACCAGAACAACTACATCTGGCCGTTCAAAATGATTCAAATGGCTCTGAGCACTATGGGACTTAACAGCTATGGTCATCAGTCCCCTAGAACTTAGAACTACTTAAACCTAACTAACCTAAGGACATCACACAACACCCAATCATCACGAGGCAGAGAAAATCCCTGACCCCGCCGGCAATCGAACCCGGGAACCCGGGCGTGGGAAGCGAGAACGCTACCGCACGACCACGAGCTGCGGACATATCTGGCCGTAATAACGGCCTTGACACGTCTGAGCATTGAGTCAAACAGAGCTTGGTTGGCGTGTACAGGTACAGCTGCCCATGCAGCTTCAACACGATACCACAGTTCATCATGGCGTATTGTGACGAGCCACCACTGACCAGACGTTTTCAACTGGTGAGAGATCTGGTGGAAATGTGCTGGCCAGGTCAGCAGTCGTTCATTTTCTGTATCCAGAAAGGCCCGTACAGGACCTGCAACATGCGGTCGTGCATTATCCTGCTGAAATGTAGGGTTTTGCAGGGATCGAATGAAGGGTAGAGCCACGGGTCGTAACACATCTGAAATGTAACGTCCACTGTTCACAGTGCCGTCAGTGCGAACAAGAGCTGACCGAGACGTGTAACCAATGGCACCCCATACCATCACGTCCGGTGATACGCCAGTATGGCGATGACGAATACACGCTTCCAATGTGCGTTCTCCACGGATTCGCCAAACACGGATGCGACCATAATGATCCTGTAAACAGAACCTGGATTTATCCGAAAAAAGGACGTTTTGCCTTCCGTGCACCCAGGTTCGTCGTCGAGTACACCATCGCAGGTGATCCTGTCTGTGATGCAGCGTCAGGGGTAACCGCAGCCCTGGTCTCCGAGCTGATAGTCCATGCTGCTGCAAACGTCGTCGAACTGTTCGTGCAGATGGTTGTTGTCTTGAAAACGTCCCCATCTGTTGGCTCAGGGATCCGTTACAGCCAGGCGAATAAGATGCCTTTCATCTCGACTGCTAGTGGAACGAGACCGTTGGGATCCAGCACGGCGTTCCGTATTACCCTTCTGAACCCACCGATTCCATATTCTGCCAGCAGTCATTGTATCTCGACCAACGCGAGCAGCAATGTCGCGATACGATAAACCGCAATCGCGATAGGCTACAATGCGACCTTTATCAAAGTCGGAAACGTGATGGTACGCATTTCTCCTCCTTACACGAGGCATCACAACACCGTTTCACCAGGCAACGCTGGTCAACTGCTGTTTGCGTATGAGAAATCGGTGGGAAACTTTCCTCATGTCAGCACGTTGTAGGTGTAGCCACCGGCGCCAACCTTGTGTGAATGCTCTGAAAAGCTAATCATTTGCATATCACAGCATCTTCTTCCTGTCAGTTAAATTTCGCGTCTGGAGTACGTCATCTTCGTGGTGTAGCAATTTTAATGGCCAGTAGTGTACATTACGTCTGTCGAGACCATAAAACCTGGACCATCAAAGGTACATTACGCGTTCCCACCTCTCGCCATATCATTATACATCCAGAATACTAATCAGAATGAATCTGCTATCGCTACCCATTTCCTTGTTGGTCCAGTCACCATGTTCTTGGCACAACCGTAATGGGTACCGCCGACTTGTGGGTGTCAATGGACTGCATCGTACTGATGGTCGGGCAAAGAGAACACTCCCACGCAGTCCCCGCGTACCTGTGGAGCGTGAGATTTCGTGCCTTGAAATCTTGTTAAATGTAGTTGCAACTGCACCTTGTGTTTCACATGGGTCCCTTCTCTTTTGTTGCATAATGTAACGGTCATCTGCAGCTGTAGCTGACCGCGGTCGACCATCTCCACTCGTTAGGGCAGTAGTGCCTATGGTTCGACGCTCCCCCTGTACATGAAACAAATGTGTGAGCAGCGCCATAATCCTGCGCTACAACTTGCCATACTTCGGTCTTTTTCCGCTTTTCAATGATTTTTTCCCCCCGTATGAAGTATCTAAATCTTGTCTACGGGCCATGTTGCAATGAAGAACACCTCCACAGTGCATCGTAACTGCCCAATGATTGAAATACAGTCCTTTCCCGTAACTTCAACTGCATCGTATTGCAGGGCCACCCCTATACGGCGCTATAGTCACTCTCAATTCACGACAGGTGGTGTCCAGCTTTCTGTTCACCACTGAGAGACTTCGGGCAACATGCTCCCGCACTTTCCATTCATTTCCATCGAGTAGTTACTAAATTGTGGTACTTTACCTATCTTGTCCTTGCAATGTACTTCCGTGGTCGCAAACTCTTAGCAATCATGTTCACTGGAGTATCCCTTGTTTCTTCACATGCCTACAGAGGAAGTAATTCATTATTGTCACGCCTGGTGACAGAATTTGAGAGACAATTTGTTGTGTGTGTGTGTGTGTGTGTGTGTGTGTGTGTGTGTGTGTGTGTGTGTGTGTGTGTGCGTGTGAGAGAGAGAGAGAGAGAGAGAGAGAGAGAGAGAGAGAGAGAGAGAAAATATGGCTTTAAACCTAACTAACCTAAGGACATCACACATATCCATGCCTGACGCAGGATTCGAACCTGCGACCGTAGCAGCAGCGCGGTTCCGGACTGAAGCGCCTAGACCCTCGGCCACAGCGGCCCGCAGAGAGGGAGAGGGAGAGTAAAAAAAAATTTAATGAACTATTGTTTTTATGAATACGTTCCGAAGAAGTGGCGACTGCGCATCTGAGATGGGATAACGTGTTTTCCGCCAGAATTTAGCCCGTTATGTTAATGAACGTGTATGAGTTAGATCTTTGTCTTGCTCACCCGGGAGCAATTAGCGTTTTATTTGAGACTGTGGTGGTTGCATGCTAATCATCTTCAACAGCCAAACTAGTTAGCTCTGTAGCGCTACTTATTACCAGCAAAGAAACGTCAGGCACAGAATCAGAGGAAAATATTCTCCTGCGCTTTTCGTAAAGAGATCTTATAACGAAATTTGATCAGTTAGTGGGTGTGAAGTTTACTGTTGAATTCAAACATTTGGCTCAAAAGTGAAGAAAAGAAATGGTCACTAGACGTTTCATCATGTATGATCTCCAGACAGATCAGCAGCACTGAAGGGACTGACTGGGTAGCAGAGGACGAAGTGCGACTACGTTTGTCTCTGTCGCTATGAAGAGCAACTCTTGTCCTCATATCAGAAAAAGTATATTTGGCACCTGATAGAACTAGTGAAAACAAAGCAAAGGAATTATCAGTCGATCGAATTCGAGAACAAGGACAAAAATTTCTATAACTTACAAAAAAGAAATCACATTAATAGCAAAACCTACAGAAAACAAGTTTGGTACGAGTATAAATATCAAAGATGCTACGGCAGTAATATTGTATTCCATTTTTATCATTTTAACGTAGCAAGCAGCTGTTAGGTTTAAAAGCAGAACAGCAGTTAACGTGTACGTGTGCGTGCGTGTGTGTGTGTGTGTGTGAGAGAGAGAGAGAGAGAGAGAGAGAGAGAGAGAGAGAGAGAATCGTGGGTCCTCTTCCTAACAGCAGTAGCGCAACCTCTGACACACATCCCAGAATGAGATTTTCACTCTGCAGCGGAGTGTGCGCTGATATGAAACTTCCTGGCAGATTAAAACTGTGCGCCCGACCGAGACTCGAACTCGGGACCTCGTGCTTCGGTAGCTCAGATAGTAGAGCACTTGCCCGCGAAAGGCAAAGGTCCCCGAGTTCAGTCTCGGTCGGGCACACAGTTTTAATCTGCCAGGAAGTTTCTGACACAGATGTCCAAGTGGTTAAATGTTTGTCCTATCGTCCAGTTCCTACACACTGATTAAAATTTGTTTGTTGCAAGAGAAGATCAATGAGTACACCAGAAAGAGCTGGCACGAGAGTAGTGATGGAAAGACTGAATCACACAGATTTGTGCATTGTGAGAGGACGCTGGGGGGAAAGGGTTCTACATGTGCAGATGACGAGCACGTGCAGACGTCAGCCTTTGACTTTTGTGAGCAATGTGCATCTGTCAGAACTACACTTTTTTGCAGTTTTCGATAATTTAGTTTTTCGATAACAATCCGGTGCAACGTTGTGCGGGACACGTACGGAAATTGCATAGGAGCGACACTTTCCCTCCACTTCCGTACTCGCTTACTTAAAGGATACGCTACAAATACGAGGGCACGGTGAAGAATACAGCCTCCGAATTATGTGACAACTGTGAAAGCTTTTTAAATAAAAAAAGTTTCACATTTTTATTCTTCATGTCTACATTTTTATTTTTCAACATAGTCACCTGGCGACGAACAAATTTCTCCCAAAGAGAGACCAGTTTGTTGATACCGTCACTTTGTTTGATTTAGTTAACACAGCCACGAGCTCACCTCTGCCTGCACCGCTTCATCACTATCAAAATGATGTCCTTGAATTTTATCTTTAACTTTTGCAAAGATATCAAATCCGGTGGGGCCAAGTCGGGCCGGTATAGAGGATAATCAATGACAGTAAACCCCAGCAGTCGGATTGTTGCAGATGTCGCAGCGCTCGTGTGAGTGTGGCATTGTCACGCTGAAGAACAGCGTGCGTCATGTGAGGACAACTCCATTTTGCAAAGAATAGTCACAGCAGTGACCGTAACAGACACTCGGCGTAGTTATTTATTTCGGATGACTTTTCAACTCGCTGTCAATGACACTTCACCGAAGTACGAGAACCTACCCGTGCTGGAAAGATTTGTCGAAGCCACTTCCCAAGCCTTACCTGATCACTGGAGATAACGTGAATTTAAAAAGTTCTCGTCCACAAAAGTCGCTAGATTTCGATAAGCGCGTGATTCTCAGTAGATTAGTACCGCAAAAATCGACAGAACAGCCGATGGCAAAACGGATGTAAATTGTTGAATATTTCACTGGCACGAATGAGCGATATTAAACTTTCCTTACAATAGATGACATGACCCGGTACGTAAGCTCTTCAGTCTACGCCAAAGTCTATGCTACCAATAGCTGTATCAACGTTTCCTTAAGTGTATTTAACCAATACATATTGCTTTTTTGGTGAATTACAGCTGTATGATGAGCGACATATATCTATTATGACTAGACATCGATACTGCTAGATTCGATAATCGATATCCCGCCGTGTTGTAGTAACACAGTGACTGTTAGCGTGCAGTTAAACACAGTACTAAACAAACCGGATTGCTGCAGTGACAGCCATAAAAGTCAGCAGCAAGTATTATGATGAAGCAATACAGTTCAGAAATATACTAGTAATGTAAACGTTCTAGCAATAAACACAAAACTAATTAAGCACGGAACGTCCGAAATCGAAAGAGAACATTTTTCTATTCTATTTCAGCATAGTAACTGATAGAAAAAAAAATCTTCTTGCGTCCAACACAGGCTAAATCATGCTGCTCCACAAATCTATGAGCTGCAGGACTCTGGGCCCTACACAAATACAACAACAACAACAACAACAACAACAACAAAGACTACTGGACGTCACTTTCTCAACCCCCCACCCCCATCATAGTGGACATAATTTATCAGATAATTGTAAATTCATTTAGGTTATGCATGCAAAAAAAGACCCTATGATGAGGATAAACATGCTGGAAACAAATCGTTGAGTCTTAAATTCAAACAAAATAAATGCGGTGAATGTGGAAATACAAAACAAAACATTATTTCAGTGGTATAAGATAAGAAAGTCTTGTAGAGATATACGACAGTTTTTCGTTCAGCGCTCGGAAAAATTATTAACAATCAGCTTAATCAACTTCTCTGGCTTGCGTAATTTCACAGCTGAGATGAGTGTAGGTAATGTTCGTCGCGTTTCGATCAAGCGAGCTTAGCAATTCACCTAGATCGCGCTGTTGGTACAAGTTCATATCCTGCCTGCGCACTTTTTTCCGGTTTCACCGTACAAATTGCCATTAATTAGTATATTTCATGCAAAATTATTCAAACATAGTCATTTTCGCCTTAGTAATTTTATTAACAAGTCAGTCATTACGGTCAACTTTTTTCAAACGTGTATTCCATTTATTACATAATCGATTACAGAATTGTATAACTCGCTACCACGTGCATCGCTTGTAGTGCTAGAACAGAATTCTAGGTGGCGCTTAAGCAACCTAAACACAAACTCGTAGATAATGATGTTTGGTTTGTGGGGCGCTCAACTGCGCGGTCATCAGCGCCTGTACGGAGTCCCAATTTTTTCACAGTCCAATTGTTACACAGTGCAATGTGGCCACTGTCACGAATGATGATGATGATGACGATGAAATGATGACAACACGAACATCCAGTTCCCGGGCAGAGAAAAATTCCAACCTGAACGGGAATCGAACCCGAGACCCCGTGATCCAGAGACAGCAACACGAGCCACTAGACCACGAGCTGCGGACACAAATTCGTGGAGCACCATGCACATTTAATGAAAGCTACTGCTTTGCAGGCACACAGACTTTTCAGAAACAATACCGGAAAACAGTTTAAATACAAGGAGGCTGTTCTTTCTTCGATCAACTTCGATACGAACAACGAGTGTTTGAATAGTCCTGTGGAATCAGGTGCCTGAATTGATACAGAATTAAATAAACACTTTTTATGAATCTTCCCTCGAAGCTATTTCTCTATTAGTCTTTAGCAAGTGGGGAGCACTTTGAACTTTCTTCGTGAAAATTTTAACCTGCCTGTAAAAATAAGAATCACAGGGCTGGCAAATCTGTACCACTAACGAGGTAGCCGTGGAAGTTAATCACTGCGGTATGTTCGCATGATCCAAACATGACGAACATTACAGGTATGCGAGGTACGCAAGAAACTTCCACATCGATTTTCACGGAAACTAGAAGGCGTTACACGAAAAGTAGCTAGCCAGGTACTCAGGACAAGAGCCTGTATGGTTATGCGACAGTGGATATCAGCGCTGTCAGAAGATGAGTTCGTCGCTGTAGCAAAGCTGAAGGGCAGCCACCGTTGGCTGACGAAATGCGAAGCGGCAGGCCAATGACTGCAGTGACTCCACACAACATTCAACGAGCCGATGCCATCATTTGCTGTGGCCGTCGGATGACTGCAGATAATTTGTGCAGCATTACCTTCCTCAGGAAAGGCAGTGTGATGACGATTATTCAACAGTTGGGGGTTTGTGCGACATGGATACCAAGAATGGTAATCGAAAAAAAGCTCTGTTCAACTCTTCGGAACAGAATTAAAGAGACATTTAATGGAATGGCATCACACAAACTCACCGAAGAAGAAAAATTTCAAAAGTATGCTGTCGATCGGTGGGGAACGTTATGGCTGCGGATTTCTGGGATGCAGCGGGTATGATTATGATTGATTTTCTGGAGCGAAGATGCACTATAAATTCTGTCCGATACAGCTAAAACCACGTCTTCAGCGAGTTCGGCCGCCAAAAGCTATGGCGGATCTTGTTCTTTTGCATGACAACGCAAGACCACACACCAGTCGTCACACCACGGAAGACATTGTGAAAACTGGATGGGAAGTCTTGCTTCATCCGGCATAGAACCCTGACCTGGCACCAGCAGACTTCAATCTATTCGGGCCGCTCAAAGCAGCTCATCGTGGGATTCACGTTGAAGATAAGGAGGCGGTGAAAACGTACGTGCGTCCGTGGGTTTGGAAGCAGAACCATCCATTTTACGCTATTGGCCATTAAAATTGATACACCAAGAAGAAATGCAGATGATAAACTGGTATTCATTGGACAAATATACCAGAACTGACATGTGATTACATTTTCAGGCAACTTAGGTGCATAGATCCTGAGAAATCAGTACCCAGAACAACCACCTCTGGCCGTAATAACGGCCTTGATACGCCTGGGCATTGAGCCAAACAGAGCATGGATAGCGTGTACAGGTACAGCTGCCCATGCACCTTCAACACGATACCACAGTTCATCAAGAGTAGTGACTGGCGTATTGTGGCGAACCAGTTGCTCGGCCACCATTGACCAGACGTTGTGAATTGGTGAGAGATATGGAGAATGTGCTGGCCAGGGCAGCAGTCGAACATTTTCTCTATCCAGAAAGGCCCGTACAGGACCTGCAACATGAGATGGTGCATTATCCTGCTGAAATGTAGGATTTCGTAGGGATCGAATGAAGGGTAGAGCCACGGGTCGTAACACATCTGAAATGTAACGTCCACTGTTCAAAGTGCAGTCAGTGCGAACAAGAGCTGACCGAGACGTGTAACCAATGGCACCCCATACCATCACACCGGGTGATACGCCAGTATGGCGATGACGAATACACGCTTCCAATGGGCGTTCACCGCAATGTCGCCAAACACGGATGTGACCATCATGATGCTGTAAATAGAACCGGGATTCATCCGAAAAAATCATCGCAGGCGCTCCTGTCTGATGTAGCGTCAAGGGTAACCGCAGCCATGGTCTCCGAGCCGATAGTCCATGCTGCCGCAAACGTCGTCGAACTGTTTGTGCAGATGGTTGTTGTCTTGCAAACGTGGCTGCACGATCCGTTACAGCCATGCGGGTAAGATGCCTGTCATCTCGACTGCTAGTGATACGAGGCCGTTGGGATCCAGCACGGCTTTCCGTATTACCCTCCTAAACCCACCGATTGAACAGTCATTGGATCTCGACCAACGCGGGCAGCGTTGTCGCGATATGATAAACTGCAGTCGCGATAGGCTACAATCCGACCTTTATAAGAGTCGGAAACGTGATGATACGCATTTCTCCTCCTTACACGAGGCATCACAACAACGTTTCACCAGGCAACGCTGGTCAACTGCTGTTTGTGTATGAGAAATCGGTTGGAAACTTTCCTCATGTCAGCACGTTGCAGGTGTCGCCACTGTCGCCAATCTTGTGTGAATGCTTTGAAAAGCCAATCATTTGCATATCACAGCATCTTCTTCCTGTCGGTTAAATTTCGCGTCTGTAGCACGTAATCTTTGTGGTGTAGCAATTTTAATGGTCAGCAGTGTACTTGTTAAAAGACGGACCAAAACTGTGGAAATGGACGTAGATTATATCGAAAAGTCATAGATTAATCATCAATGTCGTGGTTTCCAACTTAGGTAGTTGCAGTTGAAATTCTTGACAAAAACGAGGCATTACTTTTTGACTGATCTTCGTAGTAAATGCATTCACAGGTCGTTGTTCATAGTACGCCGAACAACTATACGAGTATAACTATACCAGTCTGTAACGGCGGTAAGATGGAAGCTAGGGACAGGCCGACTGCTTTCTGGTAGCGTCGGGAGATGGCAGCAGTGAGGGTGGCGATGTGCTCATTTGTAGGCGTCACAGGCAGTCGGAAGCGAGCGTTTATCACGTCGCGCCGCTAATGCATTCCAGGGTCCCCATTGTCAAGGCGACAATGGCTGCAGGGGGCCTCCTTCTGGTTGGCCGGACACGACAGGCTCTCGATCGTCTTCCAGTACAAGCGCCCCGCCGTACCGAGAGCAGAAACTGATGAATGCCTCTATTAGGGGAAAAGCGCCGAAGAGCGTCACCAACAACGAGGGCCACACGTTCAAACTCCGGAGAATAAGGAAAACCGTTCTACCTGCTTGTGGAAGAGAGTATGATACGGATCATCATTCTTGTGGATGTTACAGATGACATGAAAATTACGGCAATCCTGTTACACGAACGTGTGCAGCTCGGTCATGAGTACCAGCCTGTCTGATGTGTCCTTCAACAACGTAGCTACAAAGCCTACGACGCATTTTTCAGCTGCTTGTCACTGATCTCAAAGTCTCAGGTAAAAAAAGAAAAATAAAATTAATGACAAATACAAAACCAATTAAATACACAGAAACACAAATCGCTAATAAAGGTTAAATGTTTTTGAGAAACTATACAGCAGGATGGACTAGAAGTATTTGCAAGAGATGTAAGAGTTAATAAAATGGCAAAGAACATGCGTTTTGTCAAAAAATACCTAAAACTAGAAAAGCATATCTAGAAATTCAAATGCTTCAAATGACTCTAAGCACTATGGGAATTAACATCTGAGGTCGTCAGTCCCCTAGACTTAAGAGCTACTTAGACCTAACCAACATAAGGACATCACACACATCCATGCCCGATGCAGGATTCGAACCTGCGACCGTAGCAGCAGCGCGGTTCCGGAGTGAAGCGCCTAGAACCGCTCGGCCACAGCGGCCGGCTCTAGAAATTCAAAACTAACACACTATACCATAGTGGTAAGACCAGAATGTACACATATGTGTACGCTTAAACAAACTATGAGCTCGGCAGAATAGGGGTATTCGAAAGACGGATTATTATAAAAATAATGATGGGTGCTATACAAATTACCGATGGTTGGGAAATGAGAAGCAACGAGGAGATCAACGAAAACATGGAAAAGATATCAGAAGCAAATGGAAAAGTCAAGCTTAATCTTCTTTGGACACCTCTACTGACTGAATGAGAACACGCTAACGAAACAAATATTCCTACAGTTCTGAAAAAAAAAAAACCGACTATAGCATTTACTACAGAAAAAAAACTAGAAAGAAACACCATCAAAGAATTGGAAATAACGAAAGCAAAGCCTTTAAAAATGAAACAGTAAATTTAGATGGCTTTTAGGGCAGAAGAAATAAGAACTCTAAAACATCTAAAATAACAAGGGTGGAAGGATGGAAATCACAACACGAGAAGATGGAATACTGGAAAAACAGGACACATCAACAAAGATAAGAGGAGATGAAGCTTTTAGAATCTAGTTGGTCAACATGAAGATATACAGGCAGATATTTTATCTGTAACTGATAAGAAATTGACATGCTTCTGTCTCGGGTTCTTCGGCCGACGTTCATCTAATGATTTTTCTGACGTTTCGCCAGCACGAGTGGCTGGCATTGTCAACAAGTGGCCACGAAAGCCTCAACAATTTTGTGATAAGAAATTGTAAATTTTTTATAAAAAAAATGGTTCAAATGGCTCTGAGCACTATGGGACTTAACTTCTGAGGTCATCAGTCCCCTAGAACTTAGAACTAATTAAACCTAACTAACCCAAGGACATCACACACATTCGTGCCCGAGGCAGGATTCGAACCTGCGACCGTAGCAGTCTTGCGGTTCCAGACTGTAGCGCCTAGAACTGCTCGGCCACTCTGGCCGGCTTTTTATAGACAGACAGTTGTTTATTGATAATAGAGTCATCTGGGGAAAGTCCGAGCTGCCACTAATATATTAACATAGAGAGGCTGTGTTGCGGCGTAACGACAGGCGCCGTCACGAAGATGAAGAACGCAAGAGCAGAGGAGGCTGTGAGACGTCAGCCAATAGCCCGCTGTCTAGGACCGCACCACGACAGGAGTGACCTCTACCGGACATTATAAGACGGACACCAGTAGACCCGCATTAGAAGAGAGCACTAGAGGAGCTGTTACTTGTGATCCATATCCATTACTTGCACGGACATTCTATATAGCGAAAGACAGTAATTATTTGCATGTCGCCAATAGCTTGCGACACGACATTGTAAACCAAAGTTAAGTATTGTCAATCTACTGTATTGTAATAAAAAACATTAATGTGATTTGCTTGAATTATTGTTTAGCTATCCGAGAAAGCAGCATCCTTTAGGCACCCTAAAAGAGGGCTGAACACAGGTTGTATCGTGAATGCATTTGCTAGTTTTTTCTGTCTGTCTCTCCACTTAGGTTTGTGTGGTGCGTTACGCCTATCCCTTCGCAGTTACTTAAGGGGAGGCTCAACTACGAAACTTCATTTTTTTTCACAAACACTGTAATGGCTATTAGACACCATTGGAGTGTTTACCCTTAGATCGGTAAACGATCTCGCTGTACTTTAATTAGAAGTACGTCTAATGTGATGTGTACAGCATGAGGGGTCGTGACACACTGACTGCTGCCACAGTGGTCGAGATATTACCTGTCTATCAGAGACCTGCATCTGATGCACTGCTGGCAAGATGCACTGGTGGCAAGACACGAAATGCTAATGAAATTTTGCACAGTGCCATTTGGTCCCTAGAGTTCCAAAAGAGAGAGAGAAAAAAAGAAAAAGATAGTTTGTTTATTTTAGAAAATGTTTCTAAATTCAAAATGTTCAAATGTGTGTGAATTCCTAAGGGACCAAACCGCTTAGGTCATCGGTCCCTAGACTTACACACTACTTAAACTAAATTATGCTAAGAACAACACACACACCCATTACCGAGGGAGGACTCGAACCTCCGGCGGGAGGGGCCGCGCTTTTAAGTTCTGACGGAATGTTTGACGATTGAAGAGAGCAGAGTCCCCCCACGCCTTTATCACCCTCCTAGAAGATCTGCTTATCTAGAGATCAACGACAGCTCGGGCAGTCTACAAGATCATACAATGAAGGCTTTCACGACCGGATGGTAGTGTTGTTGATAATTCTTCCTGGTTATACGGCCGTGGTCCATGGAATTCTTCTATTCCTAACGTTTCGTCCAATACTACGTTGGACATCTGGAGAGGTATGGCTGGTCCTGCTGAGTCCTGCCGACTGACGAGTGGGGCGTCGGAGAGCGGCCTAAATACCGAGGAAAGTGGGCGTGGTCTAGCTTGCACATAGTAGCAGAGAGAAAACTAGTCAAAGATAAAATGTAACTATCGATAATACTCCGTCATAGATAAAAATCACTTATCGATTCTGTAACGCCACTGTCCATACCTCGCTTAATTTCAAGGCCTCTTCTTTTCTATTAAAATTATCTTCATGTTTATAAATTTCAATAGCCTCCCTATACAGTCGTGGATAATAGTTCGTAATAGTACTTAAAACTGTAGTTTCAGATAACTACATGGTCACCGGACTGGAGTGCATGTTCCGCAACGGCCGATTTATCTATTTTTCCCAGTCGGAAAAGACTTTTATTCTCCTTTACCCTCGTATTCACACTTCTTTTCGTAGTACCAATATAGACCTTGCCACAAGTACACTACTATGTGCAAGCTAGACCACGCCCACTTTCCTCGGTATTTCGCCGCTCTCCGACGCCCCACTCGTCAGTCGGCAGGGCTCAGCAGGACCAGCCGTACCTCTGAAGATGTCCAACGTAGTATGGGACAAAACGCTAGGAATATAAGAATTCCATGGACCACGGCCATATAACCCGGAAGAATTATCAACAACAGTCTACAAGATGTTGCCTGCAGAAGGAAAAATTCAAGGAAAAGGCTACGCTGGTCTGGAAATTACAAGAAGAATAAGCCTCGCAGTAGCAGGAAGGGAAAACATACGGTGCTGGCGAATTTTAATGGGTTTGTGTCTTGTACTAGAATTCATTTTTAACAAAATTTTAAAATCTATTTTCCCGTAAGTTTGTTTATCTAAGTTCTGTGCAAATTTTTTATCCTGAATAATAAACAACATGAATAAAATTTTTGCACGAAGAAGTCTTGAGGCATTTGCATACTTCTATGCATGAAATTTGTCGGAAACGCAGTTTTTCTATTTCTGTATCACATTTATGGACCAACAATTAATGGAAATTATTTTGAAACTTGAAAGACTGAAAGAAAATTAACATTTCTCATAAAAGGAATGCATAGAACGGTTGAGAAAAGAGCTTTTGAATGTAGCTAAAAAATCTGGATTGTGAAACTTGAGGTTTGAGTACCAAAAGTTGGTTTTCAAGAATACCATTAAATCATATTAAAAATTCGTAACTAAAAAAAAATTAAGTTCTGCTCTTCAAATGGTGGGTAATACTATTTCTTACGTGAAAGACAGCATTTTAAAAGCCGGTTGACATCAGCAAAGTTGAGGAAAATTTAAATTTTTGAGTGGAGTCTCTCAAGATGCAAATTATGTCAAAGACTGCAAAGCACGTATCCAGTCTACTCCAAATCCTGAAGCCGTAGGTGATCTGTTTCTGTCCACAAATTTGTAAGTCAGAGGTTCCTCGGTAGACGTCTCCCACCGGGAAAATTCTTTGTCTTTTAGTAGGACTTTCTTCCCCGTCAGTTCCCTCTTTTAGCACAGATAGCAATAGGATTCTAGGTTTTCGGGATTTTGGTTTCACACACATCTCGGCAGCAGTCGGCACTGTGATTTTTCAGGGCAGTGCTTCCCAGAGCACGTCTGCTACAATGCTACCCCTGAGGGATGCATTTGCGCTGCGTGTTTTAATTCGTGAGTATTCAACATCAGTAATTGTTTTTATTGTTCGGCCTACCGATAATTTTATCGAGATATTCTTCGTTTCTCGCCGTTACGTTTCGCATTACTAGATTAGCTACTTTTACTAGAGTCAGGAAGCTGAATTACAACACGCTGCACTCACAACATATTTTCCTTCCCGGAAGCGAAGCTTCGATATGCCACTACCTACCGAGACGGATGCAAGCATGAGTCATTTCACAAAGCCGCGGTCGATTTCCTGTGGAAGCCTTGTCAACTGAAGCGCTGCGTCTAACGATTTCGACATTCGAAACTGTCTTCCTTCAGTATGACACAATGTTTCGGGAAGTGGAGAGTTCGCCACAGCATTTCCTTACTTATAAATGACCAATCGTCTTGTCTAGTGGTTCCCAGCCCTGGGGTAATTACTCTCGAAGGGTAAAATGAAATTTTCTGACAGGTAAATACTAAAGAATTCGATTCTCTTTCAGTCACGAAACTAAATTATTTTCAAAAGGTCATTACTATTATCACATTTTTGTAAGACTCTAATACTGATTATGTAAATTAGCAATACGTAACTACTTTTTCTCAGTTATTAGCATTAATGCGGTGGACGTTACAGCTTCCCCACACAGTTCACCCACTACACACATATTTTGTGTGCTTTGTCCCGTACATCGCTGATGGTAAAAATGAGACATATACTTAGAAAAGGCTACGAGAAAATGTCTTCTCCAAGTTGTAGATAGTATCTGCAGTAGTCCAGAAATTACTTCATTACTCACTTCGAAACAGATAAATGAAATAATTGACAGTGCGACACAGCAGTAACCACATAAGGGCTACTGTAGTTCTGTACAGAGTATTATTATTATTATTATTATTATTATTATTATTACTGTGGTCAAATGGTTCAAATGGCTCTGAGCACTATGGGACTTAACATCTGAGGTCATCAATCCCCCATAACTTAGAACTTCTTAAACCTAACTAACCTAAGGACATTACGTACATCCATGTCCGAGGCAGGATTCGAAGCTGCGACCGTTGCGGTCGCGCGGTTTCAGACTGTAGCGCCTAGTACCGCTCGACCACACCGGCCAGCCGACTGTGGTCAGACACAAAGCATTAACAGTTTGAAGTCTTCTAATTTCGGCCAGTTCAGAAGTAAGCAGCCGAGCAATCAAATGGTTTACGAACAATAAGTACAGTGCACACACGTTAACTTGGTTGATTTTGAATGGCGTTGCAATGACCAGGTCAATCAAGTCCTGCAATGGGAAAGAGTAATTCAAGGTAGGTATGTTTTCTAACTAGTGTCTACCCTCTCTATGGACAGTTAGTTATCTTATGCGAGAAAGAGTTCTGGGCAACACTTGCTCTGCACTACGAATTCCTTCGTCATTCTTTCTAAAACACACACACACACACACACACACACACACACACACACACACACACACAATCTAAATATCATTCATCTTTCATAATTTTAAAAATAAAAGGGTTCCAAGAAAAGTCTTTCATTCTACAGTTTAGTTAGGTGTTGAAGTTTGTGATAACATGGGGGTGGGGAGATACTAGATAATGTCTAATTGCTCTCAGGGATAACGGTCTACGAAAGTTTGGGATCCAGTGACGATTACAATGCGCGAAATCTTCACCTGCATTTCTTAGTGGAGATGGTTCGCTTGACTTTTTTTTCTTTTTTTAATAACAGAAGTTACTGCGTCACAGTGGACGGTAAATGTTCAATAGAGACAAGAGTAACATAATTTCTGTCTTATGTAATTTTACGATTGATTCTGCAAAAATTTGGTGTAGCTAAAATGCTGCTATAACTAGAGCTCATTTTCACTTTTTTTTATTGTTACTTTATTATCTGCAGGCTGCAACACACTTACATTATTCTGTATATCTAATTTAGTATGTGGATAATCTTTAAGGGTATTCCCATTGTAAAGGTCTAAGAAAGTGGGCGAAAAAATAGGCCTTGTTTTATTCCCCGATCAATTTTTATTTCATCTGTATTCCTCTCTCCTGTATTTATAATTACTCTTATTTCATGATGCCAGTTTTGCGAATTTCCCTAATGGGGCGTGGTTGTAATGTACCTCTTATTTCAGGTCCCACTGATTTGTCATTTTTCGTATTATTTCAGTTGAAAGCTGCATGTAAGATGGATATGATGCTATGGCAAGCAGTAATGCGGAGTGCTGCTACAAGGCATAGGTAGGCGATTCGAAGGGTCGGCAAGCGTACGGTCGCCATATCTGACGTTCAGCTGCAATTGTGTTTTTTGCCTGAGAAACCTACCGTGCGTGAGGGCGTATGTAGTGGAGCAACCGCAGGCGCCGGCGACAGTTTAACATTTAAGCGCGAAATAGCTACTTTTTCTGTATTACTAGAAGCCACTTTTGACAAAATAAATACTAGCGACAGTCTAAGAGTTATTAAAGCTTTTTTAGTATTATTATACTACGCAGTAAATTAATGATAGTGGAGACGCTACCGAAAAAAATACGAATCCTTCCGATGTCGCACGAAGTTTGCTAGTGATTCTGCCGGCCGCGGTGGCCGAGCGGTTCTAGGCGCTTCAGTCCGGAGCCGCGCGACTGCTACGGTCGCAGGTTCGAATCCAGCCTCGGGCATGGATGTGTGTGATGTCCTTGGGTTACTTAGGTTTAAGTAGTTCTAAGTTCTAGGGGACTGATGACCTCAGATGTTAAGTCCCATAGTGCTCAGAGCCATTTGAACCATTTTTGCTAGTGATTCTAGTTGAACGGCAAATAAGTCAGTCGGCGTTAAGACTTAGGGGGAATCTCGGTAAAGTGGCCATCATAAGGAAAATGTTGATTTTCTTTGCCGCTATGTCGTACGAGCGTCAGTCAAAAAGTAATGCCTCCTTTTTTCCTCCTTAAATACAGTCTGTTGAGTGAAAAGTTTGAATCTGGCGCTATTCCGCAAAGGTTCTTCTCCAACTCACTCCAGTAGCAACTGTCTGCGTCAACAGATGCCAGTACTGCAGTGTCTTGAAAAATGGTCGACATCGAAGTTCGTATTAGACAGCAGAATGCGGAAGGTGCAACGCTCATTCGCATTCTTGAATGGCTAAAAAATATGTACGGTGGTGCAACAGCGGACATTAGCACTGTTAGACGATGGGTTCGTCGCTGTAGCGAAGCTGAAGGGCAAACACCGTTGGCTGACGAAACAGAGCGGCAGGTCTGTGACTATACAGAGACTCCACACACAACATTCAGCGAGCTGATGACATCACGCGTGGTGGCCGCCGGATAGGTACAGATAACTTGTGTCGCATTACCCTCCTCGGTAAAGGCAGTGTGAGGACGACTATTCAACAACTGGCATACTCAACGGTTCGTGCAACTTGGGTACCACGAATCAAATGGTTCAAATGGCTCTGAGCACTATGGGACTCAACTGCTGTGGTCATAAGTCCCCTAGAACTTAGAACTACTTAAACCTAACTAACCTAAGGACAGCACACAACACCCAGCCATCACGAGGCAGAGAAAATCCCTGACCCCGCCGGGAATCGAACCCGGGAACCCGGGCGTGGGAAGCGAGAACGCTACCGCACGACCACGAGATGCGGTACCACGAATCCTAACCGACAAAATACCGTACAACTCTTGGAGACGAAACATGGGTTCACTTGTTTTGAACCAGAATCAAAGAGACGTTTTATGGAACAGCATCACAGAAACTCAAAGAAGAAGGGAAGTTCACAAACGTGCGATCGGTAGGGAAAGTTATGGCCACAGAATTCTGGGATGCAGAGAGTGTGATTATTTTTTCTATCCAACACGTCAGAACTGTCAAAGAGCTTAAAGCACGTCCCCAGCGAGTTCGCCCAACAAAAGGTATGGCGGATGTTGTTCTTTTGCATGACAAAGATAGACCACACACCAGACGTCACGCCACTAAAGAGATTGTGGAAATTGTACGGAAAGTCTTGCCTTATCAAATGGCTCTGAGCACTATGGGGCTTAACTTCCGAGGTCATCAGTCCCCTAGAACTCAGAACTACTTAAACCTAACTAACCTAAGGAAATCACACACATCCGTGCCCGAGGCGGTATTCGAACCTGCGACCGTAGCGGTCGCGCGGTTCCAAACTGTAGCGCCTAGAACCGCTCGGCCACACCGGCCGGCTTGCCTTATCCCCCATACAGCCCTGACCTGGCACCACCAGACTTCTGCCTGTTCGGGCGGTTAAAAGAAGCTCATCGTAGGATTCACTTTGAAGTTGAATAGGACGATTAACGCGTGTGCATCAGTTCCTTCGGAAGCAGGACAGTGTGTTTAACCACAGTGGAATACATTCCCTTGTTAAAAGATGGACCAAACTAAGGAAATGACCGGAGATTATATTGATAAGTCAAGTTAGTCGTCAATGTTGTGGTTTTCAACCTACGTTCTTGCATTTGTAATTGTTGACCAAAAATAGACCTTGCTTTTTGACTAACCATTGTGGTTAAACATATGAAATGTATCTGCATAAACTACATTGAAGCGCCAAAGAAACTGGTATAGGGTACACGAGTGGGCCTCCGGCTCCGAAAGCCCGTATCAATGATGTTCCGTAGAATCGTTCGCACACTGACACTCGTTGATGTCCCAACACTGAAATCTGTAGCAATTTGCGGAAGGGTTGCATTTCTGTCACGTTGAACGATTCTCTTTAGTCGTCGTTGGTCGCGTTTTTGCAGAATCTTTTTCCGGCCGCACATATGTCGGAGATTTGATGTTTTAGCGGATTCCTGATATTCATGGTACACTCGTGAAATGGTCGTACGGGAAAATCCCCACTTCACCGCTGCCTTGGAGATGATGCGTCCCATCGCTCGTGCGCAGACTATAACACCATGTTCAAACTTACTTAAATCTTGATAACTGCCATTGTAGCAGCAGTAACCGATCTAACAACTGCGCCAGACACTTGATGTGTTCTATTGGGGTTACCGACCGCAGCGTGGTATTCTGCTTGTCACGTATCCCTGTATTTGAATACGCATGCCTATACCAGTTTCTTCAGCACTTCAGTGTATATACGTAATGGCGCTGAGCTCAAAGTGGAAAGTATCTCTTTTCGAATCGACGACAGTAGTGGTATGGCCCGTTTAGGAACTTCAAACAGGAGGTCAGACACATCAACATCAATCTACAAAATTTCTTTAAAGTCAGTACCGCCATTAGACTGTTTTTTATTTGCAGAGTTACATTTACACGAGCATTATTTCGGCTTGAAAGTGCCATTATCAAGTGTTTTTATTGTTATACAGTGCCTAAGATGGCATACTGTTGTATTTAAAATACACTAACATGACTGTGGCCCCACATTATGAAAAGAATTATTAAATCTGCAAGACGTCAGTGCAGGACGCCCAGCTACAGTTAGAACTTCTAGACTTTGAGTGTCACAGCCAGTTGTGTGATT
The DNA here is from genome assembly GCF_023898315.1 of Schistocerca nitens. Taxonomy (NCBI): domain Eukaryota; kingdom Metazoa; phylum Arthropoda; class Insecta; order Orthoptera; family Acrididae; genus Schistocerca; species Schistocerca nitens. The sequence goes on from NC_064620.1 coordinate 391,945,374, forward strand.
CATTTTTGGACTCGTATAAAAATTTTCGTCAATATAATTTTCCACGAGTCCAGAGGTTTGCAGTTACGATTATGTCGATATTTTAACTACATACTTGTGCGAGCAACCTTTTCCAGTGAAGAGAACAAAATCTACGGACAGAATCCCGCCCACACGTTGCGACGTTAAATCTTATCTTCGAAATAGCAATGCTCAAAAAGTGGCACCATATATTGATGCTTTAGTGGATAGAAAAATTATCAGAATTCATTGAAATCGAATGACTTTAGTTTAAAGTGTGAATAGAGTAATCATGAAATGCAAGTTGATGTCAATTTAAACTTCGTTGGAAAACTACCTTCTTTATAAGGCTGCATCATTCTCAAGAATTATGTGTGTGGTGTCACCGCCAGACACCACACTTGCTAGGTGGTAGCCTTTAAATCGGCCGCGGTCCGTTAGTATACGTCGGACCCGCTTGTCGCCACTATCAGTGATTGCAGACCGAGCGCCGCCACACGGCAGGTCTAGTCTAGACTCCCTAGCACTCACCCCAGTTGTACAGCCGACTTTGCTAGCGAGGGTTTACTGTCTACATACGCTCTCATTTGCAGAGACGACAGTTTAGCATAGCCTTCAGCTACGTCATTTGCTACGGCCTAGCAAGGCGCCATATTCAGTTACTATAATTACTTCAAGAATGTATTCTGAACAGATAATATTGTGAATCACGTACCGTCAAGAGCGACGTTCATCATTAATGGATTAAAGTTAAGTATGAAACTAATTACGTCCGCTTTCTGAATTCTCATTTCTTGTCATGTTCCAGACCTCACGTCAGTAAGCTAAGACGCGTGCATTTCGGCCTCCCCTCGTAACACGGTGTTGGCTCTTTTGCTAACACAACAATGTGAACTAGTATTCAGCTGCCCCGTGTTCTTCGCCTCATCAATTAAAAGAAATGTCTCTTTAATCTCTCAATTGAAGTTCACACAAAATCTGAATGCAAACACTGTCAGACGGAATTGTACACTAGGTCACTATCAAAATCATACAACGCTGTCACTTCAAGTCTATATACGTCCGTAGTTACAAGCGTTGAGTCCAAACACTTTGCGAGGCTGCAGCCTGACTCCGCCCTACCGTCCGAGGAGGGGGGGGGGGGGGGGTGAGCTTCTAACTAGCCCAGCGCGCAGGTGTGCACAGGCCGCCGATGAGCCCGACGTGGCGTGGCATGGCGTGATTGGCCCGTAGTCGGTAGGTTGGTATTTTCCGCGTGTACGCCAGCTGGCGTTGCTAGAGTTGGCGCGAAAGCGGCTTAGGGGTGGTTGTGTGTGCGGTGTTGAGCGGTGGTAGTGCCACCGCGTATCGGCCGTGAGCTGAACGCCGTCTGATTGTCGGCCACGGAACGCTGTGCGCCCCGGTGCGGTCGTTGATGATACTGCAAAAAGCATCAACTAGCCGCAGCGAAGTGATAAATCTCCGCAGAACCAACATTAGCGACCGTAGAATCGACTCGCTAACAGCAGTTTCTCGTGCCGAGCTGGCTTGTTCCAATTCTTCCTCCCCTCCGCTCCACTTCCCACCCCTTCACCCACCATTACAAACCGTGAACCGCCCGGCTGCTCACTCCTGGGGCGTGAGAGCGAGCCAGCTCATAAGAGCAGATTGGTGAACAGGCTTCATATACACCAACAAGCAGGAATGAAATGACCGTATGGCATCATTGGCTGGGACACCCATCTCAGGCTTTGTCTGACGCCACTTCGGCGCCTTCCGCTTCGGTGCCGATGAAATGATGATTCGTACTCGGGACCCCATGTTCTAGTGGCAGCAACTAGATCACGAGCTGCTAACACCCGGCAATGAGGCTGGGCTGTGCGCCGTGTTTACACGGTGAGCAGCGGGTTTATCGCGGACTAGAGGCAGAGTCCGCCACCGGCGGCGCTGGAGCCCGCGTTCCCGTCCTTGCCGGGTCGCCGGCTGCACCTGCCGCGTCCGCTGACGTCACGAGGGCGCGTGGCAGGAATGCCGCCCGGCAGCAAGCAGCGACCAGCCGCGCATAACGGCCTAGGCGCGCAACACCATTCCTGCGGCGTCCGCCTCCTGCACTGCCGGCGAGGGTCTAGTCTACCCCGTCTTGTTGCTGCTCTGCTCAAACACACGGTGCAGCCACATTAATATGAACAACGCCTATGTTCGATGTCAATGTCCCATACTGCGCACAGACGGCTGCGGCTGGTGGCAACACAAGCTGTGGGGACTGTGTAAAGCGTGTCACGGGAGGAGGAGGAAGGCGGGGGGGGAGGGGGGGGGGAGGACGACGACGTCTAACATTTTCATGCCCCAGGCAGGAGAAGCACTTAAGGGGTATCACATTCCCACTCTACTCCCTATACATAGCAGATTTCCCCAAGACCCACCGAAAGTGTGCAACTACCGACAAACGACACAGTTTACTGGTGCTCCGCAGCCTCCACCATGACATTACAAATAGTGACAGATGACTACCTCACAACCCGCCAGGGTAGTTGAGAGCTACTTGGACTCTGGTAAGCGCGCCGGCCCCGGATCGAATCCGCCCGGCGGATTAACGACGAGGGCCTATGTGCCGGCCAGCCTGGATGTAGTTTTTAGGCGGTTTTCCACATCCCTCTAGGTGAATACCGGGCTGCTCCCCATGTTCCGCCTCAGTTACACGGCTCGCAGACGTCTGAACACATTCGCACTATTCCATGCATTACACTCGATGCAGACAATTGGGGTACACTAATTCCGTTCCGGGGGGGCATCTGGCCACCCCTTAAACATTAACATGCCAAATCCGATTAACGATAGATAGATAGATAGATAGATAGATGACTACCTCACAGGACTACAACACTGGATACAAAAGTGAAGAATTAAATCAAACCCAACCAATACACAAACGTTATTCTTTAAGCACGGAAACCTAAACCAAAAACAAACTCCGACTCACTTTCCTGATACTGAAGAGACTTATTCAACGCGACAGAAATGCAACCCTTTGGCAAATTGCAGCAGATTTCAATACTGGGTCATCACCAAGTGTCAGCATGGGAACCGTTCAACGAAACATCATCGATATGGGGTTTCGGAGCCAAAGGCCCAGCCGTGTAGCCTTGATGACTACACGACACAAAGCTTTACGCCTCGCTTGGGCCCGTCAACGCCGACATTGGACTGGAAACTTGTTGCCTGGTCGGACGAGTCTCATTTCAAATTGTATCAAGCTGATGGAGACAACCTCATGTATGTCAGCATGGGACTATTCAAGCTCGCAGAGGCTCTGGTGTGAGACGTTTGCAGTTGAAGTAATGTGGGACCCCAGATACGTCTGGATGCGACTCTAACAGGTAATACGTACGTAAGCATCCTGTCTGATCACCTGCATCCACTCACGTCCACTGTGCATTCCGACGGACTTGGGTACTTCCAGGAAGAAATGCAACGCCCCACACGTCCACAACTGCTAGAGATTGGCTCCAGGAACACTCTTCTCTTTTTAAACACTTACGCTGGCCACTAAACTCCCCAGACATGAACATTATTGGGCATATCTGGGATGTTTTGCAACGTGTTGTTCAGAAGAGATCTCCACCCCCTCGTACTCTTACGGATTTATTGCCAGCCCTGCAAGAGTCTTGGCGTCAATTCCCTCCAGCACTACTTCAGACACTGGTCGAGTTGATGCCACGCCGAGTTGCGGCACTTCTGCTTGCTCACGGGGCCCCTACACTATATTAGGCAGGTGCGCCTGTTTCTTTGTCTCTTCAGTGTATTAAAATTTGAATGGGCCGCACCATGTGCATAAGCAGGGGATAAAACATGGTAAGAGCAAAATTAATGCAGTGGGTTGTTACTGAATTTAAAGTTATTGCTAATTACAAATGTGTTAAGCATTTAAGGAAAGAAAATCCAAAAAACTAAAAATCTGATGTTGCAGGTGACAGTTTTGTTGGTTACACTGTAGTAGCAGAAAAATCCCTATGCATTTGTGACAAGTTAATAATCGGTGAGACACATATACAACAACTTAGACATGGATAATCTAGAGTGAATATAGGCAACTCACTACACGGCACCAAAATCTCTAGAGAGGGAGCAGGCGTCTCTCTCTTACCTCCTAGCCGTAACAGAGACGTCACAGATGAAACGATCGTAAAATCGACTTCAATCTCGAATACACTGCGATCCCTCCAATGACGAAGTCTTGTTCCGTGGCTGCAACTGGGACACATCCGGCAAGCAGCGGTCTAGCGCCGGGAAGCCAAGTGCGGGTATAATATTCCCATGGCCAGATGTTCGTCCAGATGGACCCTACACTCCGCCTCCAGAAATGGACGCATCCCCAGCTCCATACTTCTTTTGCTGAAACGCAGTAGCCGGCCCGACTATAATTATTTCCACGTTCGGCCCGCGCAGCTTAATCTGCCGAGAGATTAAAAGCGCATTAGCCTGGCGGGTCCCTCTCCATGTGCTGCAGGAAAACAGAGCCGCCTGTCGATCCCTGGAGTAATGCTTCGCTTGGACCACTGCAGCGCAGAAGAATGAACGCATTCGCGTTGAAATGAGCTGTATCACAATGGAAACGATTTTATTGCGGGGTAACTGCCAGTTGGCAGTTATACAGTATTATATGCGAGTTAATTCTTACAAAATCAGCAACCAGTCTCTTTAAATTATGTTTACCACTAATTAAAAATGGCGCCGTTATCGAATCGACAAGTTCATCACGAAACGCCTGTTTGTGGCTGCGGTGGTTTCTTGGGGTTGTGATAACCTACTTCTGTGTCTAATTCGGCTGGCCACCAAACGGTGTGTGGCAGAGTACTTTGGGTAACTTTATCTTACCCACTTCGCTGCTACACACGTGGAGCTTGGGATGAATGAATACAGATAAACCTTAGTATGAATTCTTAATTTTTTTCTGACTTTCTCGTTCTGTTCATTTCACGAAAGGTATGTGGGAAGAAGTTGAACGAATTGATTGATGGGATTAAAGGAACCAAACTATGAGGTCATCGTTCGCTCAATCCTTTGTGTGACAAGCCGGGAACAGTTCCCAGAGAGAAAGGACACGAAAGACAAATCCCTATGAATCAGACGGTATGTGAGAGTCAAGTAAACCAAGAGGTAGAAGCAAGAAGAGGTGAGAGAATGGTAAAAGAGGTGAAGATTGTAGAGTTGCCCTGGCCACAAAGGAGCTGGAGGCCCCCGGCTGTCCATATGCGACGGGAGACGCACCCTATGCACCCGACCATGGCTTCTACACCCTCTTTTACAACAAAACTAACTACACTGGCAAGTCAGTAAAATCTTAAGCAAGAGGACGAAAACGACGAGACAGTTAGCCAACGACAGATATAAAAGAATGAGGAGAATTAATAATGAAAGTATATCGGTCTAGAGATAAATTACTAATTTCAAATATCCGTGATGTATACACGGTGGTCCATTGATAGTGACCGGGCCAAATATCTTACGAAACAAGCGTCAAACGAAAAAACTACAAAGAACGAAACTCGTCTAGCTTAAAGGGGGAAACCAGATGGCGCTATGGTTGGCCTGCTAGATGGCGCTGCCATAGGTCAAAGGGATATCAACTGCGTTTTTTAAAATAGGAACCCCCATGTTTATTACATATTCGTGTAGTACGTAAAGAAATATGAATGTTTTAGTTAGACCACTTTTTTCGCTTTGTGATAGATGGCGTTGTAATAGTCACAAAAGTATAAATACGTGGTATCACGTATCATTCCGGCAGTGCGGACGGTATTTGCTTCGTGATACATTACCCGTGTTAAAATGGACCGTTTACCAATTGCGGAAAAGGTCGATATCGTGTTGATGTATGGCTATTGTGATCAAAATGTCCAACGGTCGTGTGCTATGTATACTGCTCGTTATCATGTGAAACGTCAACCACGACCTGCAACAAGCGATGATGCCCAAGTATGTGTTTTAGCTGCTGTCGCGGCTACTCCATACATCAGTAGCAGACAAATTGTTCGAGAATCGGGACTCTCAAAAACGTCGGTGTTGAGAACGCTACATCAACATCGATTGCACCCGTACCATATTTCTATGCACCAGGAATTGCATGGCGACTACTTTGAACGTCGTGTACAGTTCTGTCACTGGGCGCAAGAGAAATTACGGGACGATGGCAGATTTTTTGCACGTGTTCTATTTAGCGACGAAGCGTTATTCACCAACAGCGGTAACGTAAACCGACATAATATGCACTATTGGGCAACGGAAAATCCACGATGGCTGCGACAGGTGGAACATCAGCGACCTTGGCGGGTTAATGTGTGTTGCGGCATTATGGGAGGAAGGATAATTGGCCCCCATTTTTATCGATGGCAATCTAAATGGTGCAATGTATGCTGATTTCCTACGTAATGTTCTACCGATGTTATTACAAGATGTTTCACTGCATGACAGAATGCCGATGTACTTCCAACATGATGGATGTCCGGCACATAGCTCGCGTGCGGTTGAAGCGGTATTGAATAGCATATTTCATGACTGGTAGATTGGTCGTCGAAGCACCATACCATGGCCCGCACGATCACCGGATTTGACGTCCCCGGATTTCTTTCTGTGGGGAAAGTTGAAGGATATTTGCTATCGTGATCCACCGACAACGCCTGATAACATGCGTCAGCGCACTGTCAATGCATGTGCGAACATTACGGAAGGCGAACTACTCACTGTTGAGAGGAATGTCGTTACACGTACTGCCAAAAGCATTGAGGTTGACGGACATCATTTTGAGCATTTATTGTATTAATGTGGTATTTACAGGTAATCACGCTGTAACAGCATGCGTTCTCAGAAATGATAAGTTCACAAAGGTACATGTATCACATTGGAACAACCGAAATAAAATGTTCGAACGTACCTACGATCTGTATTTTAATTTAAAAAACGTACCTGTTACCAACTGTTCGTCTAAAATTGTGAGCCATATGTCAGTGACTATTACAGCGCCACCTATCACAAAGCGAAAAAAGTGGTCCAACTAGAACATTCATATTTCTTTACGTACTACACGAATATGTAATAAAAAATGGGGGTTCTTATTTAAAAATCGCAGTTGATATCCCTTTGACCTATGGCAGCGCCATCTAGCGGGTCAATCGTGGCGCCATCTGGTTTCCCCCTTCAAGCTAGACGAGTTTCGTTCGTTGTAGTTTTTACGTTTGACTCTTATTTCGTGAGATATTTGGCCCGGTCACTATCAATGGACCACCCTGTGTATGCAGACCGAAGCGACGAATGAAAATGTGTACTAAGGAAGGAGGAGGAAGGCATGTTAGGATAGTCCGTGCAGTTGTGCAAAGCCACTGTGCCAGGGTGGCGTAGTGGTTAGCTCATCTGGCTAGTCAGCACGAGACCCGAGTTCGAATCCTCGCCTTGCTACAAATTTACATTCGTCGCTTCAGTCTGTATATATACACCAAGAATTAAAAAGATGGGAAAGACTGGAGCCAGGTCGGACCACCGAGCAATCGCAGCCATGGGCCGCTGAGTTGGAGCAGGCGGCGGGGCACCCTGCCGACCCCACAAGCGGCCGACGAGGCTAACGTGCCCTACGTCAGAGAGGAGTAAAACCTACTCTCAAGGGTTAAACGTAAAGCCAGATCAGCCGCTTTGGCATCGTCCGCTAGCAAGCAGAGGTAGCAAGTTTGAGGTTTCGCTGTAAGGTGGCCAAATTAGGGCTGTTTAGTGGCTATACATCTATACACGCCACCCTCCTCCTAGTTTCTGATAATTAAGCGTTGCTTATGACATATTAATTTCTAATTATTATCTCTTACAGCAAAATCTTTATGGTTCATTTAGTTTTTATTCTGCACACATCTCAGAATTCTACTTCGAATAGAATCCTGCATATTTACTGGTTTTAGTGCTTTTATGATCTTCTGATTATGGCATACTACTGTAACTCTACTAAACGTATAACCAATAAATGGCACGTGCCTCTCAGGTATGGCAAGAACTTTGCTGAATAAAACGTTCTCCGTTTTCCAGCCGCGTCAGTTCGAATCAAATCCTCGAGCTTTCGATGGCAGTACATTTTCCATCTGGAATCATTAATTTGTTCCGTCACGTCCTAAGGACAACGTACTTTTTGTACTGCGATGAATATTATGAGATGACGGACGGCACAGCCATGGGATCACCACTGTCTCCAGCAGTCGCAAATTTCTTCATGGAGCACTTTGAGGAGCAGGCTCTGCAAACTGCGCATTACTGCCGTCTTGCTTTCTGCGATACGTTGATGACACCTTCCTCATATGTCCTCATGGTGAAGATACACTACAGCAGTTCGTCGATCATATGAATGGTGTCCATCCCAACATTAAATTTACTGTCAAGAGGAGAAGCACGTCAAGCTACCATTCTTGGATGTTTTGGTTGAGCGGAAGGCAGGAGGCCAGCTTGGTCATTCAGTGTACCGGAAACCAACACCCACTGATCGGTACTTCAACGCAAATAGTTTCCACCATCCTGTACACTAAAAAGCTGTCCTGAACACGTTGGTTCATAGAGCCAAGAGTATCTCTGACGACGACCACCTACAGTCTCAATTGCAGAACTTAAAACGTGTTTTCAGGGAAAATGGACACAGCAAAAGAGAAGCCGCAAACGCTTTCAAGGTTCAAAAATGGTTCAAATGGTTCTGAGCACTATGGGACTTAACTTCTGAGGTCATCAGTCCCCTAGAACTTAGAACTACCTAAACGTAACTAACCTAAGGACATCACACACATCCATGCCCGAGGCAGGATTCGAACCTGCGAACGTAGCAGTCGCGCGGTTTCAGACTGTAGCGCCTAGAACCGCTCGGCCACTCCGGCCGGCAAACGCTTTCAAGGGCCGACGACTAAAGACACCTGGTGAATCAGTAGAAGAGGCCAAACGGTCTGTATTCCTTCCATATTGTGGAGCAACTAGCAGTAAGTTAGGACGTCTGCTGCAGAAACTTGGGCACCAGTGTTCCGGCCCGCCCCCAAGATACGAGATATGTTGCGCCCTGTTAAAGACGACATTGCTCTTCGAGTGTCCGCTGTGTATGGTGTACCTTGTGAATGTGGCAGCATGTATATCGGACGAACAATTCGCACGGTTGCTGAGCGTTGTACTGAGCACAAGCGCCATATAAAACAAAGGGAGCTTGACAAGTCGGCCATAGCGGAGCATTCCCTAGAAAACGGACATAAAATACAGTTCGAAAATACAGAAGTGTTGGCTCATACGTCTACATATTGGGACTCCGTTATAAAGGAAGCGGCCGAAATTCGTTTAAACAACAACAATTTCAACAGAGACCAGGGATACACACTCAACAGGGCACGGGGACGGGCGTTGGACATCGAACGAAATTAAAGACAGATGCGCGACGCGGGAGCGGCAGTTTGAAACGCGTACGTTTCATATGTATTCATTACCAGCGATGGCGAGGCATGACAGAATCTCTGACCAGAGAGTTATTTATCGTGGCTAGTCTGCGCTTGACCGCGCGAGAGTTTAGTTGCGTGTACCGAGTCGGCAGGAACAGTTGCGAGTTGCACTCTGTCTGTAGTAGAAGTCGGATACAGTTGTGTGAGGCGAGTCGGCATGCGTCCACGGTGTGCTCTGCAAACGAGTCTGGTCAGGAATGTGGCGCTCAGCTAATAACGTATGTTAATTGTAATTAATTTGTTCAAAAAAATGCCCCAATAATAATTTTTTTTATAAAGTAAATCTTTTAAAGAAAAGTAATCATTTCAATTTAAAGAATTTTTCCACTCTTTTGAAGAAAAAGCATTCATTTCAATTTAAAGAATATTTCCTATGCATTTCTTCCAAGAATCAAAATTAAATATATGCCAGCATTGCACAGAGCTGTGCCGAAAAATAAGAGCAGATATAGACGCAGTTTTACTGAGGTAAGAATTTATCAGGTTTAATTATTTCACAGGGCCGAAGGTCAGCGTTGCTGCCCTTATATGATTTATCAGGTTTAATTATTTCTGTTAGGAATTTACATTTCCTACATGGTTCATTAGTTAATTGACATTATTGTGGTTTTTGGTCAATTTTCATTTATCAATTTTGTGGAGAGTTTAAGCTTGGTTCCATTTTGCATTATTATTTAACATAATTTTGTGGGGAGTTAACATTTGGCTCATTATCATTGTTATGCATTTCTGTGGGGAGGTTACACTTGGGCCATTATTATTCTTAAATTTTGCAAGGAGGTTACGCTTGGCTCATTTTTATTATTCACTTTTGTGGGAAGACAACATTTGGCACAATTTCTGTAATCATTGGCTTCCAAAATCTTGCGGGGAGGTTACAAGTTTCAAACGTGGAGCCTGCCCTTGGCGCCACCTGACGTCACCGGTGCTGACACGGGCAATAGCTCCGCTAGCTTCCCGGTCGACTTACGCGCGCGCGCGCCACATTGCATCGATCTGATTGGCTGCTGATGATGTCATCATGCCTATATAAGCGGGAGACCATAACAGCCCCGGCAGTCAGTGAACTCCTGACGACGATGGCGGAGATGACCATCGAAAGCTCGAGCATTTTATTCACGCGGCTGGAAGACCGAGAACGTTTTATTCATGTATGCCATCGCGAAAGACTCCGAGGACTTTGTTGTTCATTTACGTTTTACTCTGCACGAATCTCTTTCAGCTACCAGCTTTTTATTTAGTGCTATTACACATTTCTATGCGCCTCTCGCGTTATTTACATCATTTTATAATATTTTCTCTCCTACATGTAAATTGGTCAATTTGAACGGGAACGACAGGGCTAATCTGTCTCCTGCCATTCACTTCCAGTCGCCCTTACAGATTGTGGTATCACGTACCGATACCACCTCACGGCCGTCGCGAAGTTGGCAACGGACTTGCAAGTTTCCGCCAGACGCCGACAGCGGTTGTGGGCTAGGAGCGACCTCTGCCGGGGCTCGCCACGCTTGCGCTCGGAGTCACCACGTACGCACACGCCGCCTCGTCGTAGGTCCGACACCATCGTTCGTGCTGTAGTGCACGGAGTCTCTCCCTTGTTGACACCGTCATAGTGGGACCCTGTTTCTTGCTGCAATCCTTGCAATGAGTCTTCGTACATTTGGAGAAATACAAGTTAAGTAAATCTTCCGTTTACATTGTTATCTTGTTTGCTAATCATTGCCGGCCAGTGTGACCGAGCGGTCCTAAACGCTACAGTCTGGAACCGTGCGACCCCTACGGCCGCAGGTTCGAATCCCGCCTCGGGCATGGATGTTTGTGATGTCCTTAGGTTAGTTAGGTTTAAGTAGTACTAAGTTATGGGGGACTGATGATCTCCGAAGTTAAATCCCATAGTGCTCAGAGCCATTTGCTAATCATTTCTGCTTCCCTACAGGTGTGGGGCGCGTGCAGTCATTCATGTGCATTCCAATAGACTTGGGCACTTCCAGGAGGACAATGCGACTGGCCCGTCAACACAGACATTGAACTGTTGATGACTGGAAACATGTTACCTGGTCGGACGAATCTCGTTTCAAATTGTATGGAGCGGATGTAGACAACCTCATGAATCCATGGACCCTGCATGTCAGTATGGGACCGTTCAAGCTGATGGAGGCTCTATAATGGTGTGGGGCGTGTACAGTTGGAGTGATACGGAACACCTGATACGTCTAGATACAACTCTGACAGGTGACACGTACGGAAGCATACTGTCTGATCATCTTCATCCACTGCTGTCCATTGTGCGTTCCGACGGACTTGGGAAATTCCAGCAGGACAATGCGACACTACATGTCCAAAATTGCTACAAAGTGGCTCCAGGAACACTCTTCTGTGTTTGAATACTTCCGCTGCCCACTAAACTCCCCAGACGTGAACACTAATGAGTGTATCTGGGGTGCCTCGCAACGTGCTGTTCAGAAGATATCTCCACCCCCTCGTACTGTTATGGATTTATGGACAGTCCTTCAGGATTCATGGCGTCAGTTCTCTACAGCACTACTTCAGGCATTAGTCGAGGCCAAGCCACGAAGTGTTGCGGCACTTTTGCGTGCTCGCGGGGGACCTACACGTTATTAGGCAGGTGTACCAGTTCCTTTGGCTTTTGAGTGTACAAACAAACTTGCAACTGAATCGGTGATTTCCATGTCTATCCGGTGATTTCCATGTCTGTCACTGAAAGTGTCCCCAGCAAATTTCGAACTATCACACAGGCGAAGAGTAGCCGTACTTCATATTATATTGTATGTTAACTGGGGACCCAGAAACGACGGAGAAGCTCCGTCCCCGCCGCACCCGCAGTGGTCCACAACCCCACGACGACTACCGCAGTCCACTTCACCCCTCCGCCGCCTCACACCGAACCCAGGGTTATTGTGCGGTTCGGCCCCCGGTGGACACCCCCCCCCCCCCCAGGTGACGTCCCACAACAGACGAGTGTAACCTCTATGTTTGCGTGGAAGAGTAATCGTGGTGTACGCGTACGTGGAGAACTTGTTTGCGCAGCAATCGCCGACATTGTGTAACTGAGGCGGAATAAGGGGAACCAGTCCACATTCACCGAGGCAGATGGAAAACCGCCTAAAACCATCCACAGACTGGCCGGTTCACTGGACCTCGACACAAATCCGCCGGGTGGATTCGTGCCGGGGACCAGGCGCTCCTTCCCGCCCGGAAAGCCGTGCGTTAGGGCACGGCCAACCGGGCGGGCACTCTGACAGGTGACACGTACGGAAGCGTCCTTTCTTATCAGCCACATCCATGCATGCCCAGTGTGCATTCCAATGGGCAATTTCAGCAGGACAATGCGACACACCACACATCCAGATTGATACAGGAACACTCTCCTGAGTTTAAACACTTCCTCTGGGCACTAAACTCCCCAGAAGTGAACATTATTGAGTGTATCTGGGGTGCCCTGCAACGTGCTGTTCAGAAGAGATCTCTACCCGCTCGTACTCTTATGGATTTATGGATAGCCCTGCTGGATTCATGGTTCAAAAATGGTTCAAATGGCTCTGAGCACTATGGGACTTAACTTCTGAAGTCATCAGTCCCCTAGAACTTACTACTTAAACCTAACTAACCTAAGGACATCACACACAACCATGCCCGAGGCAGGATTCGAACCTGCGACCGTAGTGGTCGCGCGGTTCCAGACTGTAGCGCCTAGAATCGCTCGACCACCCCGGCCGGCTGGATTCATGGTGTCAGTTCCCTCCAGGACTACTTCAGGCATTGGTCGAGACCAAGCCACGTCGTGTTGCGGCACTTCTGCGTGCTCGCGGGGGCCCTACATGATATTAGGCAGGTGTACCAGTTCCTTTGGCTCTTGACTGTACAAATGGAAGCCTTGCAATTGAATCGGTGATTTCCATGTCTGTCATTGGAAGTGTCCCCAGCAGATTTTGAACTATCACACAGGCGAAGAGTAGGAGTATCTTATTGTGGTGTGCGTACTGTAAGACCTTCGGTACACACACCATCAGATTATTTGACTTGTCGCTCTAGCGAAGTAGGCGAGTGTCAGCAATATGTCTCGTGGTCTTATCGTGGCGTGTTTATCTTCTGCCGTTAGGTCAGACGATAGAAATTCCAGTTGCACGCTTAGAGTAGCAGATTGACGGTGACCAACTTTAAACAGAACTTGATTAATTTTCACACACATTTATTAAAATAATAACAAGCATAAAAATTACTTAACTTGGTTCTGGATGCTATTTACAATTGACAATCTGAAGTTCCTTTGGTCTTGGTACGTTAATCTTATTCTCACAAATCTCTGATACTTGACAAAGTGTCTATTCATTTATCTTCATGGCTATGTACAGGAATATGATAATCTTATTAGGCGCAGACTGAAACTTGACTATAGACCGGTACAGACAAATGCAGACTGACTAATTTGAGGTCTGTACACTCGTTATAATACCTCGCGCGTTCAGGTATCACTGCGCGAGTGTGATCCGCGAGGAGAAAAGGTTCTACGTTCGCAGCAATCTCATTGGCTGCGTTACATATTAATACGCTGATCGGCGGAAGCAGAATTTGGTCCGTCTCTCAGGCGGCGCCATCTCGTAGTGCGGAGACGGACGAGCGCTACGCCTGCGCTGTTGTGCTTAGCAGGGCGCGCTCTAGTGGGAAAGTTGTGTACGCGCTGACTACGCGGAACTATGTACACAACACTTGTATTAATGTTCACTAATAGGTGTCCGAATGCTTTTGAGCTCGTAGTGTACCTTGAGGAGAGACTTTCAAAGAACTTCGTGTTACTTGTTAACAAATTTGTGTATTTCAGAAAGGCTTTTCTAGCTACTGCCAGTCTGCCTTTTTGTATCCTCTCAACTCCGGCTCGTGGCGCGGCAACCGGTCCGGCTCGCTTCCTCCCTGCAGAGGAGTGGAGACAACGGAACTGGCTTATCAGCATTCATCCCACACATGACGGATGCACGCGGCCGCCGTTTTCTGGAGAAGCCAGCCGGCAGGCGCGGCGCAGCTTCCTCGGCGCCCTGCCCCAGGGGCCAGTGTGCCCCGCTGTGGGCCGCAGGCTGCGAGATAACGCGAGAGGCTACGCAGCGCCCCTTATCTCGCACGCAGCTGCAGCCGCTCACCTTTCGCTTATCGCACCATCGCGCCCGCAGTTCTGGGAACGAGGCTGCCGCTTCGATGCGCCTCTCAAAGCGCGCCACAGCGAATTCTAAACAAGTACAGTAAGACCGCAATCTTTGGTTTTGGTTTCATTTATGCCGCTGATGCAGCAGTGGCCACACAGGATAAAACCTTTGAACAAGTGGAGGAGAATCTCACAGGCGCCTTAACAGAACTTACTACCTATTACGAAAGTAACAATCTCAAACGAAACCCTAGTAAATCTCAAGTCTCCGCCTTCCATCTTACAAGGGCACCTCCCCATCGCACCCCCCTCAAATTTAGTTATAAGTTGGCACAGGGATAGGCCTTGAAAAACTGAACACAGATCAAGCGAGAAAACAGGAAGAAGTTGTGTGGAACTATGAAAAAAATAAGCAAAATATACAAACTGAGTAGTCCATGCGCAAGGTATGCAACATCAAGGAACGTGTGAGCTTACGAGCGCCGTGGTCCCGTGGTCAGCGTGAGCAGCTGCGGAACGAGAGGTCCTTGGTTCAAATCTTCTCTCGAGTGAAAAGTTTAATTTTTTATTTTCAGACAATTATCAAAGTTCAGGCACTCACACATAATCAACTTCGCTCTCCAAAATTCCAGGACATATTCAGATTTGCTTGGACATATGCAGGATTTGACGGTCTACACACGGAAATATTTGAAAACGTAAAAAACATATGTTTTGACAGAGCACAGGGAAAACTGTGCGACTGTGAAACTGTTGCATTCATTTGTTGCAGTTTATGTGACAAACTCTTATGTTTTCATCACTTTTTTGGGAGTGATTATCACATCCACAAGAAAACCTAAATCGGGCAAGGTAGAAGACTCTTTTTACTCATTCGCGAAGTGTGCAAGTTAGACGGGTCGACAACATATTCCTGTCATGTGACGCACATGCCGTCACCAGTGTCGTATAGAATATATCAGACGTGTTTTCCTGTGGAGGAATTGGTTGACCTATGACCTTGCGATCAAATGTTTTCGATTCCTATTGGAGAGGCACGTCCTTTCGTCTACTAATCGCACGGTTTTGCGGTGCGGTCACAAAACACAGACACTAAACTTATTACAGTGAACAGAGACGTCAATGAATGAACGGACAGATCGTAACTTTGCCAAAATAAAGAAAGTAAAATTTTCACTCGAGGGAAGACTCGAACCAAGGACCTCACGTTCCACAGCTCCTCCCTCAAACCACGGGACCACGGCGCTCCATAGCTTACAGTGTCCTTGATGTTGGCTATCTTGCGCATGTACTACTCAGTTTGTATATTTTGCTTATTTTTTCATAGTTCCACACAACTTCTTCTCGATTGATCTGTGTTCAGTTTTTGAAGGCCTATCCCTGTGCCAACTTATAACTAAATCTGAAGGGTGTGTGATGGGGAGGTTCCCTTGTTAGGAACAAACACGCCAAACGGAAACTCCGAGTCATGTGGCAAGGGGAAGAGATGAAGCATACAAACAGCCCAAAATGCCTGGGAGTAACATTGGACAGAGAGCTTACTTTTAAGCAGCACTGTCACAACACTAAAAAAAAGGTCTGTGCCGGGAACCACATACTGCGGAAGGTTCATCGTGGTGAGCTCAACCACACGATTTGCGCACCCCAGGTCTGGCGCTGAGTATCTCAGCAGCGGAATACGCAGCGCCAGTTTGGAGGAACTCTGCTCACACTAAGCAAGTTGACGTCGCCGTAAACGAAACTGTACGTATTGCCACAGGATGCCTCAAACCAACTCCCAAAGACAAAATTTATCCCATCATAGGCGTAGCACCACCCACTATCCGCAGACAAGTAGCCGCCGAGATCGAAAGATTAAAACAAAAGAATGATCCTCGACACCCGATGCATATGAACCGAAAACAACGTGTCCGGCTGAAATCCCGCAGGAGTTTCAGTGAAATTACTGAAGAGCTCGCCACCAAGCCCGCCGCAAGGCGGCTATCTCTTTGGGAAGAAATGGTGCCACACTCCACAATGGAACTACTTGAGGAGGGATCTGCAGGATTTCAACTACCTTTTACAACTTGGAGGTCATTAAACCGGTTGCACACTAGAGTAACTGGGTGCAAATCAAACCTATTTAAATGGGGCTACAGTGATAGCGATACCTGTGAATGCGGAGCAATACAGGACTTGGACCACCTATTGATTTGCCCAGATATGTCTACAACGTGCACTAAAGGCGATATTTTGAAAGTCAATGACAAAGCAACCTACGTTGCAAAATACTGGGAGGGGAAAATATAATTGGTGCATCCGGATACGGAAGACGAAGAAACCGCAATAATCGGCAGACCCGATTGTCTGGTGCGCTTCAGAAATTTTGCTGTCTGGCACAGTGTTTTAAACCCAGAGGAGGCACCAGAAACTGCAAGTCCTCAGACGCCTTATACACTTTTGTGAAACTCGCTGAAAGTAGCCAACAGTACAATGCTTCTGACGTTATGAATCTGCACATCACACAAAATAGTTTTTGTCAAGAAAGAGCTCAATCAAAGTAACAAGTTAGCATTTCTGAAATGCTCCAGGGGGCTCAGTACAAAATTTCAGCTAGACCAATGGTAGATAATGGTCCAACGTAGCCTATTTCACGCAGTCGGCAATGTCAGATATCTATGGTATTCCTATAGACAGCGATTCCAATTAAACTGCACCAAATTCTTTGTAACAATATTAAATAGCTTGCTCGTGGTCTTTTCAAATCTGTGGTGTTTGTTTTATTTCGTAACTGGCGTTAAAAACTATTTACGCATAATGTTGATGGTGTTGAGGCAACAACCAGACACAAATTTAAGTTCCTTTATTCCAAAGGTACCGTTACCGGTTTCGAATCATTAAGATTCATCATCAGACGGCTTTCATGCTTTCATTACAACATGTGCTGCGTTTTTTACTGATTCCTTGCTTCTTTGTCAGCCACGTCGTTACCCTGTATCCCAACGTGTCCAGGTACCCAACAAAACATCACCTCCTTGCCACGGCGTTGGAGCCGCTGTAGGCAGTCATGGATGAGCTGAATCAGCGGATCTACCGGATACATTTGGTGAAGCACTTGCAGTGCACTAAAAGAGTCGGAACAGACAAGAGTACGGTGATGTCTGTGAACCCTCTCCAATGCCATCAGAATGCCATATAACTCCGCATCATAATTTGTGAATTGTTCTGGAATACACACTTTAAAAACCCCATCAGGGAAAATCACGGAACAACCGAAAGCATTCTCCTGCTGGAGTCCATTGGCCTGCAATATCACTCGATCTGAATCCATGACTTTTGGTTCTGGAGATATTTAAAAGAACGTCTTTACCAGGGACACGTTCGGCCTCCATCTGATCAGACGGCGACTATATAGGAACACGTTGTTCAGATTCCACCGCAACTGCTGTGAGCAGCTGTTGATCACGTCGTTTTACGGAAAATCATCAACATCTCCGGCTCTCGCATTGAGCAAATAGCTTAAACAGCGGATAAAAATAAATTCAACATTATGCCTCTCTCACCTGTTCGACCTTTTCTGCCCACGTTCCGTTTCTAATCCATTACACACGGAAACATTTCTGTACGTCTTTCTTGCATTTGTAGCGCAGATTTGCACCTGGTGGCCGAAATTGTAACTAATTTTTCCCCGCATTAGCAGATCAACCAAGTTTCGCTGCCATACGATAATTACAGCCCACACAGGATCTCTGTGAGTAGCTACACCTTAATTATAAGTAACCGGTACTAACACCTTTATCTTATTTCTAACCCTCACATCTTATTCGCTGTGGAGGCATACTGACTCATTTTTTCAGACTAGCAAAAGAGGATTAATAAAACTGCTGCTACCACCACCACCACCACCACCGCCACCACCACCACCACCACCACCACCACCACCAACACCACTTCTACTACTGCTGCTGCTGCTCCAGGATCACGATAATTTCACCGCAGAGATCGTGCACGACTAAGCAGCCTTCCTTATGAACGTTAACACTGACTGACTTGAGCTGCATCTGCCTAGAAACGGCACGAAAGAGCGCGCTGAGGTGGCGCTAATGCCGACATAGGGCTGTGTAATGCATGCAGACCTCCCGTGTACGGTTGCCTCGGCGAGCACGGCACAGCAGACGGCGCTAGCGTGCGCTGGCAGAGTCCGGCGGACAATGGTGGCCATTGTGCGGGCGGCGACACGTGGGCCGAGGCGGGCATTGTACGTGGCCGACACGGCTGTCTGCGGAGAGCCGCGGGCTCAGCCAGCAACAGCCATCCACTTAGGCATTGCTCTCGGATGAAGTCTGACGTCAACCACGTACTCTTCCGTTACAATCAACATATATTCCCCAGGTATCGTTATAAATCTCGTAGTAAATCCGGCGATTGTTGCAGGCTGTTCGCTTTCAGATGTTTCACGGAGTACACGCTAACGGCCATCTGCCCTATGGGGCATTAAACGTCATTAATTTGGTAAGGCCACCTATCGCCATTCAGTGGACGAAGAGGCGAGTATGTAAATTAATCCTAAAGGAGAAAATTCAACACTTGAAAATGTAAATAATATTTGTGCCAAAACTAACAACTGATTTTCTGCAAATGGGCTATCGCTGAAGTGACATTTACAGCGGTCGCCCTCTGATTTTTCGTCGCAATCTTCTCCCAATGACCGCCTATCACGATAGTGAAACATCACGCGACACATACTTTCGTTCGCTTTGTTACTTAGCGAGTAATGCTCTGTGCAGTGTGCGAACTGAGCGGTCGTCGACAGCAGGCAGGCAACAGGCGAGCTACTACAGCGGCTCTGGCGGTAGGTGTGTGACCTTCCGTTCCCTTCCCTGCCGAGTTACGCCCACCCACGCGGCGCGGTAAGGCGACCCCACGCTGCGGGCGGCCACGCCCATCACCTTTCAACATTTTAGCCGCTCGTTTACACCGCCGGCGGAAAGGGCGTGCGTTGGCCAACGCTGCAGCTACCGTCTGCCCCACTCGTGCGATCGCCGGCGGCTGGTGACAATTCAGTCACTGCTGACAGCGCACATCGCCAAAGACATCGGAAGCTTAACCAGGTTCTGATAGTGGAAAACCAGTAGGTAGTTCAAGTAACCTACCTCTGCATACAAACTCCGCAAGTCGCCGTACGCTACTGTAGGGTACCATGCAAGGCTTTCTCTTACCTATTCGACTCACGAATGGAGCGACTGCCTATATGAGATATTAGGAACCCGAATTCTTGTGTAATGTATATTATGGTATGATCAATACGACTAATAAACAACAATATGACAAATATGGACCCTCAAAGACCGGAAAAGTAACAAGGAAACCTGCACCTTGGCTAGCTGAAGAAGTAATACAGCTCATGAATCTCCTCAGAGACGCCGCACATCGGGTATGCGAACTATGCCCCACGCCTGAAAATCATATTGCATACAAACAGAAGCGGTAAAGTGTCAGTCAAACTGTGAGAAATGCAAATCTGTCATGCCCATGCATTAACCGACATCAGAAATAGGCCAGCTGTTCTACGGGAAAACCTGCGTTGTCTCGGTATTAACCCTCTACTGTCCACTATAACATATCTTCAACCATTCCATAACAAGCATTTTCCCTGGGACCTGGAAACAGGGACTAGTTAAACAACGACCTAAAAAGGACGTTGCCACAGATATCTCTGATTACCGACCTATTTGCAGGCTTTCTGCACTGTCCAAAGCCTTAAAATATATAGTCCACAACCAGATAATAAAATACCTAACAATAAACAACCTACTAGATGACTACCAATCACGTTTCCGTAAACATCACAGTACAACATCTGCCACAATAAAGGTAACAGATGACCTCTTGCCGTGGATAAACACGACGCGATCATCACGTGCTTCTTATACTTCAGCAAAGCTTATGACAATGTCAACTTCGACATTTTCCTTGTCAAAATTAGCGGCCTAAACTTCACGGCACGTGCAGTACTGGTTTCGCTCATACCTGACGTCTCGCCAGCAATGGGCCATGTGTGGCACCAAAGAGCCACAATGGAAGCAGATAGCATCAGGCGTCCCCAGGGTTCAGTATTAAGTCTTATACTCCTTTCGTCGCACGTAACTGATGTGTGCTACAGCAAATACCACATGTACACTGATGACCTTCAGTTGTATCTTAGCGCAAAACCTATAAACCTGAAGACAGCTATTAAGGACCTCAATACCGACCTCTGGTCAGTATTAAAATGGTCGCACGATATAGTGTTAAAGCTTAACCTGTCCAATATACAAGCGGTACGGTTTGATCAGTCTAGGCTCATTAGCCCGAATTATCGGGAATTCCTACCATATGTAACCCCAAAAGGGACAAATACCAACTTCTCTCCTTTAGCAAAGCGTCTAGGAGCACAAATTGGACTGAGCTCGTAACTGCAATATGCAAGAAGGCATCAGCATCCATGCTCAACAAAAAGTATAAAAAGCTGCTCCCTCTTGACCTGAGAAAGAAGTTTGTACAGACACTTATTCCCCATTATTGAATATGCTGATGTTATCCTTAGACGTCACATCTTCAAATGGGACAGCCCTTGCTGTGAATTTAGGTCACTCCCAAGAAAAAAATCGCTAACTTGACCTCATATTTTAGGGAGTAAACAGCGCACTCACACAAGTTATCAGTCGCAGCAATCGATCCCGCGCGAAAACCTGGGCCACAATTGTGATAGTACGCAGTTATGACCCCCTGAAAGTACAGGTTTTAAACTTCCGAGTGCACCGGCTGTTTGTCGCTCGCTCGGCCCCATTGCGGCCCCCAAATGCCGGAGGACGAAGTACTATACAGCGGAGCGAGTAAGAGGTTGTGAGTTACTGCTGTGGTATTGCTAACATGCTTTGTTCATTATGTCAAAGGGTATTCACAAATGTGTAAATGAATGAAACGAATGAGTGTGTCATTAAAGCAGCAGCGTGATGATGGTAATGAGGTCCCATCCTCCGAGGAGCGTACGGAACGATGTGGGGGACCCGCACCGCTGTACTAGGCAAGGTCCTAGTGGAGGTGGTTTGCCATTGCCTTCCTCCGACCGTAATGGGGATGAATGATGATGATGATGATGAAGACGACACAACACCCAGTCATCTCGAGGCAGGAAAAATCCGTGACCCCGCCGGGAATCGAACACGGGACCCCGTGCGCAAGAAGCGAGGACGCTACCGCAAGACCACGAGTCAAAGAAATTAAGGCTCAACAGCAATCTTAATAATTTAATAGCGCTAGTCCGCAGCTCGTGGTCTTGTTATAAATCGGAAATCATTAACTTTATTTCATAATAATTCTTCAGATGCTTAGGTCTATTCATTTTTAGGCGAATGTGTAGCTGCAGAATATTATTACCAAAATATCGTTAAATTAATATTTGACTTACATTTGCGTGAGGTTGATATGTTACGTAGCATGTTACTATTTTTCGCGTAGAATAACACGTGTTCTCGGACAAGATTCCAAAACACGCTGGGAAGATGTGACCATCTCCCCGCTCCTCTTCCCACGCTTTCAACAACCCACGAATAGGAGTCTGGTTCTTCTCCGATAGTACTTCGCGCTCCAGAGTTAGGCAGCTGCCGTGAGGCGGAGAGAGTGATAGACGAACGGTGTGCGGCAAACTTCCCGGATTAAAACCCAATCGAGAATCTGTGGGACCACCTCGATCGGGCTGATCGCGTCATGGATCTTCAACCGAGAAACGTAGCGCAGCTGGCCACGGCACTGGAGTCGCCATGGCTCCACATCCTGGTCAGTATCTTCCAGGACCTCACTGACTCTGTTCCTGCGCGTCGCGTAATAGTCTGCGCTGGAAAAGGTGGTTATTCAAGCTTTTGATAGGCGAGTGACCCAGAAGACAGGGCTTGATATTTATATAACACCATTGCCGGGTGCCACCAGAGTGCATTAGGTGTTGTTACCAGGTCTGGTAGGTATACACTGAGACCACAAAAGTCGTGGGACATCTCCTACTATCGTGTCGGACCCCTTTTGTTCGGCGTAGTGGTCCTACTAGACGTGCCGTGGACTCATCAAGTAGCTGTAAGGCCCCTATAGAAATATTGAACCATGCCGCCTCTACTGCCGCCCATAATTGCGAAAGTGTTGCCGGTGCAGCTTTTTGTGCGCAAAAACACCTCTCGATTATGTGGAGGAGGAGATTAATGTTTAACGTCCCATCGACAACGAAGTCATTAGGGACGGAGGGCAAACTCGGATTAGGGAAGGAAGGGAAAGGAGATAGGCAATGCCCTTTCAAAGGAACCATCATGGCATTTGCCTGAAGCGATTTAGGGAAATCACGGAAAACCTAAATCAGGATGGCCAGAAGCGGGTATGAACCGTCGTCCCCCCGAATGCGAGTCCAGTGTGCTAACCTCTGCGCCACCTAGTTCGGCCCTCTCGATTATGTCCCAAACATGTTCGATGACTGGCCAAATCATTCACTCGAATTGTCCAGAATGTTCCTCAAACCAGTCGCCTACAACAGTGGCCCAGTGATATGGTGCACTGTCATACATAAAAATTCCATCGTTGACTGGGAACATAAAGTCCATGAATGGCTCCAAATTGTCTCCTAGTAGCTGAACATAACCATTTCGGAGGCACCTTGCGGGGCAGGTCTGGTAGCCTTGGTGCAGGTCTTATTACATTCGACACCACATTGGGCGACCTGCGCGCCGGATGGGGATCAAATGATGGTGAAGACAGTACAACACTTAGTCCCTTATCGGAGAAAATCCCCGACCAAGCCGGGAATCGAACCAGGGCCTGTAGGATGGCAATCCGTCACGCTGACCACTCAGCTATCGGAGCGGACATTTCCAGTCAATGATCAGTTCAGATGGAAGAGAGGACCCGGTCCATTCCATGTAAACACAGCCCACGCCACTGTGGAGACAGCACCAGCTTGCACACTACCTTGTTGACAACTTGGATCCATGGCTTCCCGCCACACTCGAACCGAACCATCAGCTCTTGTCAACTGAAATCGGGACTCATCTGACCAGGCCACTGTTTTACAGTCGTTTAGGGTCCATTCGATATGGTCACGAGTCCGATAGAGGCTGCAGGTGATGTGCTGTTAGCAAAGGCAGTCGCGTCGGTGGTCTCCTGCCTTAGCCCATTAACGCCAAATTTCGGTGCACTGCCCTAACGGATACGTTTGTTATACTTCCACATTGATTTATGGTGTTATTTCACGCAGTGTTGCTTGTCTGTTAGCACTGATAACTCTACACAAACGCCGCTGCTCTCGGTCGCTAAGTGAAGGCCATCGGCCACTGCATTGGCCATGATGAGTGGCAATGCCTGAAATGTTGTGTTCTCGGTACACTGTGCACACAGTGGATCTCGGAATATTGAATTCCCTAACGATTTCCGAAATGGAAAGTTGCATGCATCTAGCTCCAACAACCACTTCGGTTTCAAAGCCTGTTAATTCCCGTTGTGCGGCGGCCATAGTCACGTCATATCATTCACCTGAGTACAAATGACAATTCCGCCAATGGGAACGCCTTTTTATACCATGTGTACGGTGTACTATTGCCATATGTATATCTCCGTTTCGCTATCCCACGAGTTTTGTGATCTCAGTGCATAAGAGGCCTGAACAGCGTCAGATGTTGAGTAATCACTGAAGGATACGGTGATGCTGTGTACAAGTGCGAGACGGCGTCAGTAGCACCAGACATACACTATGTGATCCAAACTATCCGGAAACCTTATGGTGTTGGCCCACCCTCACTCACCCTTGATTACAGCTTCCACACTCGCAGGCATACGTTCAATCAGGTGCCGGAAGGTTTCTTGGAGAATGGCAGCCCATTCTTCACGGAGTGCTTCGCTGACAAGAGCTATCAATGTCGATCGCTGAGGCCTGGCACCAAGTCGCCGTTCCAAAACATCCCAAAGGTGTTCTATAGGATTTAGGTCACGACTCCGTGCAGGCCAGTCCTTTACAGGGATGTTATTGTCGTGTGACCACACCACCACAGGCTGTGCATTATGAACAGGCGCTCGATCGTGTTGAAACATGCAATCGCCATCCCCGACTTTCTCTTCAACAGTGGGAAGCAAGAAGGTGCTTAAATCATCAATGTAGGCCTGTGCTGTGATAGTACCACGCAAAACAACAAGAGGTGCAAGCCCCCTCCATGAAAAACACGACCACACCATAACACCACCGCCTCCGAATTCTACTGTTGGCACTACACACGCTAGAAGATGACGTTCACCGGGCATTCGCCATACCCACACCCTGTCATCGGATCGCCACATTGTGTACCGTGATTCGTCACTCCATACAACGTTTTTCCACTGTTCAGTCGTCCAATGTTTAGACTCCTTACACCAACGCGAGGCGTCGTTTGACATTTACCGGTGTGGTATGCAGAATCTCGACCATGAAATCCAAGTTTTCTATGACTACTAAGGTCATTGATATAGAGTACCTAGCAGTCGGTGGTAGCACAATGCACCTGATATGAAAAACATGTTTTTGTGGGTATTCGGATACTTCTGATCACATAGTGTAACTTTAAACCGGCTTCATTGTGGGTATCCACTTCAACAGTTCGTCGAATCGCGCAATTTCGAGATTTGTAGGGCATTCGGATGTGACTTCGGCCCAGTGTTGACACCAAGTGAGATGGCGCTGTGGTTAGCATACTGGACTCGCATTCGGGAGAACGACGGTTCAAACCATCATCCAGCAATCGTGATTTACGTTTCCCTGATTTCCCTAAATCGCTTCAGCCCAATTGCCAGGATGGTTCCTTTGAAAAGGCACGACCGATTTCCTTCCCCATCCTTACGTAATCCTCGCTGTTTGGTCCTCTCCCACAAATAACCATCCAACCAGCCCGATGTCTACATCTACATGACTACTCTGCAATTCAAATTTAAGTGCTTGGCAGAGCGTTCGTCGAACCACAATCATACTATCTCTCAACCATTCCACTCCCGAACAGCGCGCGGGAACAACGAACACCTAAACATTTCTGTTCGAGCCCCGATTTCTCTTATTTTATTTTGATGATCATTCCTACCTATGTAGGTTGGGCTCACAAAATATGTTCGCATTCGGAAGAGAAAGTTGGTGACTGAAATTTCGTAAATAGATCTCGCCGCGACGAAAAACGTCTTTGCTGTAATGACTACCATCCCAATTCGCGTATCATATCTGCCACACTCTCTCCCCTACTACGTGATAATACAAAACGAGCTGCCCTTTTTTGCACCCTTTCGATGTCCTCCGTCAATCCCACCTGGTAAGGATCCCACACCGCGCAGCAATATTCTAACAGAGGACGAACGAGTGTAGAGTAAGCTGTCTCTTTAGTGGACTTGTTGCATCTTCTAAGTGTCCTGCCAATGAAACGCAACCTTTGGCTCGCCTTCCCCACAATATTATCTATGTGGTCTTTCCAACTGAAGTTGTTCGTAATTTTAACACCCAGGTACTTAGTTGAATTGACAGCCTTGAGAATTGTACTATTTATCGAGTAATCGAATTCCAACGGATTTCTTTTGGAACTCATGTGGATCACCTCACACTTTTCGTTATTTAGCGTCAACTGCCACCTGCCACACCATACAGCAATCTTTTCTAAATCGCTTTGCAACTGATACTGGTCTTCGGATGACCTTACTAGACGGTAAATTACTTACAGCATCATCTGCGAACAACCTAAGAGAACTGCTCAGATTGTCACCCAGGTCATTTATATAGATCAGGAACAGCAGAGGTCCCAGGACGCTTCCCTGGGGAACACCTGATATCACTTCAGTTTTACTCGATGATTTGCCGTCTATTACTACGAACTGCGACCTTCCTGACAGGAAATCACGAATCCAGTCGCACAACTGAGACTGTGTGGGACCATGAGGGCAGCCATACTCATCGTCAAGGTCCCAGTCGACGATATACGCCCCCCCCCCCTCCCCCCGACGGACGATCACTGTACTGTGCTCAAGGTAACCGCTTCACATTTGCACCTACCACAAGTAATCCTCGCACCACTGGCCAGAGACTAGCAGCAAGCGGACTAGGCAATTACCGTCCCATGCGTGGACTGCTATTTAACCCACAACACAAATGGATACTTCTGGAGTGGTGCCGTGACCAGGACGCATGGACTGTTGATGAATAGCGTCGCAGTTTCAGCAATGAGTCGCCGTTCTGCATTGACACGTGTGACCGTCGTCGCTGAGTGTACAGGCGACAGGTCCCATTCCTCCAATGTTTTGGAGACGCACGGCTGTATTATTTCTGGTATTATCGTGTGGAGAATCATTGAGTATGTTTTCAGGGTACGACTACTGGCAGTGATTGAGCGAACTCTGACGGACATCGTGTTTCCTCGCGTGTTACCTCTCACGCGATAGTATCGTGGCATCACGTTTCAACAAGACAGTGCTCCTCCACACTTGGCAGTTGTCTTTATGAACAGTCCCCGTGTTCTTGAGGTATTCTGTGGCCAGCAAGATCCCCAGATCTGTCCCCGATAGAAAATGTGTTGAACCAGCTCGGACCTCAGCTCTACCCCAGTGCCAACATTCAGGACATCAAAGACCAGTTACAACAATGTTAGTCACCAGGCCTCAGCAGCGGTTACAACGGCCGCATGACACACTGCGTCGGCCGGTGTGGCCGAGCGGTTCTAGGCGCTTCAGTCTGGAACTGCGCGACCGCTACGCAGGTTCGAATCCTGCCTCTGGCATGGATGTGTATGATGTCCTTAGGTTAGTTAGGTTTAAGTAGTTCTTAGGGGATTGATGACCTCAGATGTTAAGTCCCATAATCCTCAGAGCCATTTGAACCATTTTTTGACACACTGCTCAACGAATCGGTGCATGCATCTAGGCCAGAGGATGTGCCACGTCATACTGGAAGGTTCTTTGTAAATTTCACTCTATTTTGTAATCACTGAAATAACATCACAAACCTATTGAATCCGTGAAGTTTCATTTCGTTTCCTCCTCTTCTTCTGGGTTCTGACCTTTTTTCTGTCAGACAGTGTGAAAAGTGAACAAGAAAGGATCCAATATCGATTCACTGTAAGAGAAATACTGTGCTGGTGCTGTTGAAACGGAAGGCAATAGCCTTCTTCTTTGATTTCTCCGGTCTGGAACACGAGATAGTGCATTCGAGGCTGAGCAGTAATGTACCTAGCCTATTAGGCCTTCGTCTGCGGGAGGTGGGAACTTCTATTTGAAAATGTGCCTCCGATTCATCCTCTTTCTCCGATAGTTTTGAAAGGCAGGCTTTAACGAAGGTGAAGGTTCACAATTTTAACTTCAAATATCAAAACGCCAAACAGCGTTTCAATGCGTACTAAAGTCTGATACATAGTATGACTCTTCTGTCATGCTAAAGTTTGTGTGCCTTTGCCCAAAAACGGGCAACAGTAGAATCGCGGGCCATCAGTACAATAGAAGCTACTTTCAGTACAGTAGAAGCTACTGAGCGTAGCCCTCAAACTGAGAAAAAAGATGATAAATTCAACCTCTAATTTTTTTATCAAATATTTTAACGGATTTTGATGAGGACTGGGCCTACAGCCTTCTTGTAATTATTGAATGTACTCATTCCACATACGGCCGTTAAAAAATATTTATTGCGATTGCAGTTTAGACTTATCGTTATTTTCAAGCATCCTGAAAGTAAACACTGCCACCAACTAATGTACGCTGCAGTCAAAAATGGTGTAACATAACCTTAAAACTGAAAACGTAAGAGTACTTCTGAGAGACGTTGAAGCCCATTCTTCAACGTTTTGTCGTGATGTGCTGAAACATATTTCCCAGCAGTCTGGACCCAAATACTTATGATGGTGTAAGTACGCATATACACTCTTCCACACTCGATCTTGGCATGAGTCATGTGGCAAACGCAACGGGAACCATCAGTTTGCAGAGAAACAAAAACTACATTCACACCGAAACTAATTGCTCGTGTAGCAACGTAGTGATTATAAGCGGTAAAATGACAAGGACTGTGTGCTCTAGACTAAAAAGATATTAGTATTTGGAGTCGATATCATGTGGTTCGTGAAACGTGTACCCACAACGGACGAACATTGTGTCCCAGGAGGAATGGTCAGTATTCAGGGATATGAAGGAACGACCACTTAAGCCAAAAAAAGTCCAACAAATATGGACTCATAAAATGCATACCTTAAAAGATATGAGCACCTTTTCAATCTCTTGTACTGCACGCTCTTTGCTTTCCGTATTTTGAGAGATGGTTTCATGGACCAAAGCAACAAAAAAAGTCCAGTAAACATGCGCTCTAAAATGTTTGCATTAAGAGCTATGAGCACTTGTTCATCTTCGCTGCTGCGAAGCACATCTTTTCCACTGAACAAGTGCTCACAGAGCTTAAGCTATGCATTTTAGAGCCATGTTTACTAGATCTTTTTGCTTCGAATCCTCGTTCCTGCCACATCACTGAATACTGGCCATTCTAGTAGGTGGGACACCCTGTATGTACTAATGTAGAAGGAATAAATGTAATTTAAAAGTGGGTAATACCCACATATATACGTACAAGTATATCTAATCGCAAGTGACACTTCATAGGATGCCAATGATATGACTTGCCAAGTCAAGGGAAATATCTTAATGAGTAGCAATGATAAAGACCACTCCAAAGCTAAGGAATATCTTAACCGTTCATGCTGTTCTTTGATTTGTAAATCGCAACTGTTTATTACATAAAAGATACTGTAAAACAATTATAAATTTATTAACATTTATTTTCTTTCGGTTCTAGTGTTTACACGCTATGTATCTTCCACATGAGTATATTTCTTTTCATGGGTGTAACGAACTATCTGCCTTACCCTTCATTTCACTACAAATTAGTTGTAATTGTGTGTCACTTGTTATCTTAATATGACACTGAAGCCATACATTACAAGCGATAAGAAAACTACTGCCGTTTATAACGTATAACGTATTACGATAAGAAGTGACACACCACTAATTTGTAGCGAAGAGAAGCGTAAGATACACGGAGGTAAATCACAGCGATATTATGGTTGGCCATTATCTAGCAGATTCGCAAATTAAGGGAGCCGAAAAGTGGATCAGCACTTGCCTCTGGAAGAATATATATAGTTTAAAGAAGCACTTTGGCAAGCTGTGTACGAATCTGCTTCATATCCCTTATTTCATACCCAAGTTGTTTTATGTTTTCAGTGAGTGTATTTTCAGATAAGCCAGGTTCCGAACCAAATATTTGTTCTGCTACTAATACATGCACATTCTGCGTCACTGCTAAGATGTTTCACAAAAACGTAGTTATCAAGAGTTAATCCCTCTTTTATTTATTGTTGAAGCGTCTTCAAATAAGCACATGATATATGCTGTCGGGACTAAACCGTATATTTAGTCTTTTCATAAAACGAATCTTGAGAAGCAGCTTCTTACAGAAGAAGAAGAAAAGCTGATGAATCTGCATTAAATACTCTTTTATACTTCACAGCATATAAAATAAATAACGTTATCTTCTGGCGTACCAGACTAACGAAAATTACTGTATTAAGGTGCGATCAGTAAATTTAAGCAAGCATAATTTTCTGTTGAAATAGCAGTGCTCGCCAGTGTGTCAGGACTAGCGAAAACAATACAAGCAGACTGCTCATACAATGTAAATGAGAAATCGCGGATAAATACGGGAAGAGCACACTTATTTATAATCACGTAAATAAGGGATCTTGTGAAATGAAATAAGTAGAAAATAAGGACGCAAATTTCACGAGATTAATGCCGTTTAAACATGTCTAAAATAATTCACCTATTTACGTGTATTTTCTTCATGACCTAAATCCGCAATTCCTGTTCTGTATCAACATGTTCGCATGTGTACAAAAATAAAAGGCCAAAAATTGTCTGAGCGTCGTTGGAAATATATAATTATGTCTTTTTTGTGCAGCTGTTGACTTACAATGTCTTCTACAAAATACTTCGTGACACTTTACTTTATGCTTTGACTTCGTAAACCAAGTCAGCAGAGTGTGGTCTTTCTTTCATTTATTATCAAACTGGGTCCTATCTGAGACGCACTCCGCGACATATCTTATGACATTCATATCTTGCCTTGTATTTGGTGCATTATTCAAGTGCCGTACGGAAAATAGTATTATCGTTACGCCATCTATTCCTGTACCTATAACATGACGTTATTTTTACTGTAGTCACGATAGTAATATAACTGGTTTTTGTAAATACATATGTCCTGGAAGTTGGAACCAATTCCTAAACTTAAGAGATCCATCTTTTTTCCCTCGAATGTGGGGAAACTTAACAATGCTGCGTACATATTTCCCATTTCGTAACAGTACTAACGTTTCCGAAAGCTTGATGCATCCGCTTTGACCTGTGGAGCGGTCGCAGCAGGTTCCGGAAACCCAGTCCGAAGGCCGCGATAAAAAGAAACAATAAGATCGCAGTCCAGCACTAAAACACGCTCAGCCGTTGCGCGGGCGCGTGGCAAAGTCTCTTACGAAGAATATTTCTTCCACTAGTACTGTCTTGCTCTCGTTTCTCACAAGATTTTCATTTCACCATTCTAACGAACATTACCTCAGGTACTAGCCAGTTGACGAGCGTGTTTTACAGTAAAGAAGAGAACGACCTGGAATGACCCCAACCACAAGTGACGTTAACCGATGGCGCAACTTGAGCGACAATGCCCAGAAAGTTCCTGAAATGCGCGCCCAAGTGCACTTAGCTAGAAGGAAAACGGTGCGAGGTCGTGTGTTTTATGCTGACGGTAAGGTTGCAACACCTTAACTACCGCCCGCTGTTAATAGTCAGCAACCTTGTTTACTCACCACGCTGTCCGTAGAAGGCTGCGTCGTCGGCCTGCGCTGACGCTGTCTCTGGACACAAAACAGTGTTGCGTTGAGGAACAGGCAGTCTTCTGCTAAAACAATAACACTCCTTACACGGCAGACCCTCCACGCCGAAAGGACGCCACGGCAATAATTAGCGAGGAGGCGATAATAAACACGCAGCGATGTCAGTTGTCTGTGCACTAACTGTGGAAGCACTGTTTAACGATACATTCATTAATGAAGACGCTTTCGTGAAAAACGCGTCGGCCACAATTTTCACTGTCGAAACCTCGGCTGGAGCGTTCACACAACCGCCAAGCGTCACCACGGACGTGCCAGCGAATGCAGAAAACCGCCGACTGCCGCCCGCTGGCATCACGTGACTTCTTCCCGTCAAGAACAGCGATTTCCGCGACGCCCTGCGGCTGCTACGTTAACTACTAGTAGCGGTTACTACGTCAGCGCCACGTAACGAACCATTTGTCAACTAAGGTGCCCGTGAAGTTTTAAGTTACATCACAATGCACTCGCGCTTCATTGCACCAGTAATAGGTGAAAGTACTAATTGTTTAGCTGAAAAGTACGTAACTATTCGAAAGCACTACAGACAACGGAGGTATATACTTATCTTGACCGTCGGCAAGTCGAAGGTGAAGCCGTAATAACGACTTGCACAGATTACCGTTATGGTTCCCAACCTGGGGGTAAATACTTATTTACAAACCGCAGGGGTAAAATGAAATTTTCTGAGGGATAAAATCAAGAGGCGATTGTGTTTCGGTCACGAAACTAAGTTATTTTTGAAAGTTCATTATTGGAATTACTTTTTCACAAGACAGTAATACTAATTACGTATGTTACCAAGTACTCATTTCCAAATACTAGCATTAGCGCATGGCACAATGTGCTGGAGGTTACAGCTTGTGGAAGGATGTGTGAACATCATCTTCCTCACATAGTACATCCAATCCACACATACTATGTACCATGCATCTATGTCAATGTTGAAATATCTCATGGAAATTCCTGCTCCGAGAGTTGTAGGTAGTTCCCGCAGTGGACCAGTAAGTGCTAAATTATTCACTTTGCAATTGATAAATAAACCAGTTAACAGCACAGCACAACAGTAACTACATGGGCGTGCTAAAAAAGTAATGCCTCCGAATTTTTTACGTGAAATCTCTGAATGCTTTTTTAAATAAGACAAATGTTATTAAAATTCTCCATGTCTACATATTTGCAACACTCTGCCGCTGAAGGGCGCCGAATTCTTGCAATGTGTAGCGTGACTATGTCAGTCCGTGAGGAACAGCATGCTGTAGTCGTTTCGAATTCAAAGAATTCATCCACACGTGGAGCACCAAAGGCCTAACCTTCCGCATGACAATATCAGACCACACACGAGCGCTACGACATCTACCACAATCCGACATCTTGGGTTCAGAGTCATCGGTCATCCTCCCGACTTAGCCCCATTCGATTTTCACCTGTTTACAAAACTTAAAGACCACCTTCGAGGACTTTACTTTGACAGTGATGAAGCGGTGCAAGCACAGATAGGTGGTGATGTGGCTCAGTTAACACAATCACGCATTCTATAGTTAAAAGTTTTCACATAAAAAATCTGAGGCATTACTCTGGGTAATACATTGCCACAGGCCTGCACAGCTCAATGACGGTAAAAAACCCAAAGACGTAGCATTGCGAGATAAACGAAAGTAGGTAGGCGTGTTTCTACATCGGAAAGACGACCTCTATTCAGATTTTGAGCCACTCTCATAAGAGTGGCGATCGTAACGTCACCGTGAGGATGCAAATAGGGTTTGCCTTACATATGCGCTGCAACGGTCGTGAGCTTTAGTTATCTTTGAAATTAGACGTAGTGAGCTCATGGTAGCCAAAAACGCCTCTAAAACGACAAAGATATGATAACCAGCAGTTCACAGGGTTTGAACGAGGTCGTGCAATTAGGGCTACGGGAAGCTGTATGTCCCTTCCGCATACTGCAGATTAGTGATGGGCTAAACTGCGATTTTCCGATATCAGTGATTTCTGTGAATGCTACTTTTCAGTATCTGTTATTCTTAACTGCGATTTGTCGCAGTTAAGAGTCGCAGTTAAGGAACATAGGTCGTGTATCCCTCCGCCACTGCTATTTCTGCGATTTCTGCTACTTCTGCTACTTCTGCGATTTCTGTGACTTCTGCTACTTCTGCGATTTCTGTGACTCCTGCGATTTCTGCGACTTACCACTGTATGAAAAAGTTACATCTGTCAAC
The DNA here is from genome assembly GCF_023898315.1 of Schistocerca nitens. NCBI lineage: Eukaryota > Metazoa > Arthropoda > Insecta > Orthoptera > Acrididae > Schistocerca > Schistocerca nitens. The sequence goes on from NC_064620.1 coordinate 391,979,176, forward strand.
ACAGAAAATTGCATCGCAACAAACCTGTCATTGGCAAGTATGTTTACGTTTTTTCTTCTGTTGGCTTTAATTTTGTATTAAAGAAACAACTGTGAAAATATTAATAGTGTAATTAATATGTAAGTAGCCGTACAGTACCGTAATAGTTCGTATTTAGAAAATGAATTCTAACATATTGTTGTGTTCACAGGTACCTGAACTACATTTCAGTCACTCAGTAAAGTGATAACTCAAAATATCATTGTCAACAGATCTGAAGAAATTGCCACTGCGTCTTTAGACCGTTCTCGTCAGACGAGAGGTTAGTTTCTAAGCGTTTCGATGGACTTAATTACTTCAGTGAGATCGTTCTTGCAAATGTGATATTCATTATAGCAAATATTAGCAATCTACTCAGTCAATTATATTGCTAGTAATTAATGACAGCAAAAATTGTTTAATAATCCTTGTGTTTTTGCAGACACAGTTCTGACTCTGATTACTGGTTGCTGTACGTATCTATCCACATCAAGGCTGTTGGGAGAGACTCGTGAAGATTCAAGACAGCTCTTAGAGGATTTGCAGTTTAAAAGTGAAATAAGTGTGTGAATGATTAAACTGTGTTTTATTGAAGTTGTTGTGCGATTTTAAAGGAATAATAAATGTCAAATACAGTGAGTGAATAATAAAAATCTCATTTTCCACATGTTTAAGCCGTCCTATACCCATAATTTTCCGCCACTTACTTATTGGTAAACACTTGTTGGAGAGAGACATGCCGCCCCCCCCCCCCCCCCCCTTTCTCCACAATCTTGGTGTGACCCTGACCTGTAACATATCCCGAAGTCTACAATATGCATTTTGAGGCTGCTGATATGAAAGTGGGAAGTACAGATCTTCCAGTTAAATCAGGAATAGCTTAAGTGCATTACTTGAAAGTAACACAGGAAAAGCTTACTTATGTAGGTGGTAGTAGTGTCGGCAAAAAGTTCTTGTGTGTGAAGTTGCCATGTAGAACACCAGGTGTAAAACTTTTCTCCCGAGTCTTGAACTGTGTCGGAACAAAAGTGAGGCATTCGTATGTCTGTTTTCATTTCTCTACACTTATACAGATGTCTGAGTTCTGCTGTGTTAACATTGCAAAGTCCTGTAGGCATGTGGAGTATTAACCAAAACTGTCATATTGGAAGCAGAATCAAACACATTTGTTACGTTACTTGATATTTTCAGGAGAAAAGAGCAATGTTGCTTCTTATTAATATAATACATTCAGAGTCACAGCAGTATTTGACCAACCATAACTGATGCTGAATGTGCATGTCGTCATATAATATGAAAGGCTTATTTCAATAGTGGTACAAGTCCATTACCTCCACTTTTCTGTCTATAATGCTTCTGAAATTAGTGATCCAAACAAACATAAATAAAGGTTCATCTCTAGCAAGAAGCCATATGCTTGAATATTTCTGGTATCTCAACTGCAGATTTTTCAGCGCTCATTTAACTTTACGACTCTGTATCTCAAAATGAACAAAAATGGACTTGTACCACTATTGAAATAAGCCCTTCATATGCACACACAGCACATCGATCTCGTGAGGCACAAGGCTCTCATAACGAAGTACGTACGTCGGTCAACAGATGACACTAGGAAGAGTATGTTAACTGCGCTTTTTAGTTGCTACTTGCGACTCTTAGTTGCGATTTGTCACAGAAATCGCAGTTTGACTCGGTAGCGAATAGCGTAGTATGAACTTTGCTCAACAGATGGGAGTACTGACTGCGCTTTTTAGTTGCTACTTGCGACTCTTAGTTGCGATTTGTCACGGAAATCGCAGTTGGACTCAATAGTGTATCGCAGAGATGGGCGTAGTACGAACTTTGACCCACAGATGGCACTGTTAACCGCGCTTTCTAGTTGCTACTTGCGACTCTTAGTTGCGACTTGTCACGGAAATCGCAGTTGGACTCCATAGCGTACCACAGAGATGGACGTAGTACGAACTTTGGCCAACAGATGCCACTGTTAACCGCGCTTTTTAGATGCTACTTGCGACTCTTAGTTGCGACTTGTCACTGAAATCGCAGAAAGCAGTGCTAAATTCGACCAATAGATGGCTCACGTCTTTGAATGTGAAATACTTACTGCGACTGCTAACTGTGACTGAAATCGCAGTTAGATTCTGTAAAGTTGCTACTGTGATATCTGTGACTTCTCAGTCACTGTGATTTCTAACAGATACGTGATTTCCTGCCCACCACTACTGCAGATAGACCTCGGCAGGAATGTAGCCACTGTACATGATTGCTTGCAGCAGTGTTCATGAGAATTTACGGTCCCAAGAAGACCAGGCTCTGGACGGCCACGTGGCACTACCGAAAGAGAAGACCATCATGATTAGCATAAGGCTCTGGCGCATTGTACTGCAGCTTCAGAAGCGATTCGAGCAGCAGACGGGACCGCAGCGACACAGCGAACTGTGACAAGTGAGCTGTTTCAAGGACAGCTCAGAGCCAGACGTCCTGTAGCATGCATTCCACTGACTCCAGATCACAACAGTTTGCGACTTCAATGGTGTCAAGCGAGAACTAATTCGAGGGCAGAGTGGAGGTCCGTTGTGTTTTCCGAAAAAAGCTGGTAATGCCTAGGTGCCAATGATTGCCCTGTGTTGGTTAGAAGTAAAGCTCTTGGTAAAATATTAATATATCGATATAGAAGGAATATATAGGCGATGTTCTTGAGGACAATATTATGGAAATGGAAGAGGAGGTAGATGAAGATGAAATATGAGATACGATACTGTGTGAAGAATTTGACTGAGCACTGAAAGACCTAAGTCGAAGCAAGGCCCCGGGAATAGGCAACATTCCATTAGCAACACTGATAGCCTTGGGAGAGCCAGCCATGACAAAACTTTTCCATCTGGTGAGCAAGATGTATGAGACAGGAGAAATACCCTCAAACTTCAAGAAGAATATAGTAATTCCAATCCCAAAGAAACCAGGTGTTGACAGGGGTGGAAATTACCGAACTATCTGTTTAATAAGTCGCAGTTGCAAAGAACTAACACGAACTACTTGGGGAAGAATGAAGAAAAAAAAAATACTGGTGGAAGCCGAACTCGGGAAAGATCAGTTTGGATTCTGCAGAAATGTTGGAACACGCTATCCAATACTGAACTTACGACGTATCTTAGAAGATAGGTTAAGGAAAGGCAAACCTACGTTTCTAGCATTTGTAGACTTAGAGAAAGCTCTTGACAATGTTTACCGGAATACTCTCTTTCGAATTCTGTAGGTGGCTGGGGTAAAATAAAGAAACCAGATGGCATTTATAAGAGTCGAGGGGCACGAAAGGGAAGCAGTGGTTGAGAAACGAGTGAGACAGGGTTCTAGCCTATCTCCAATGTTATTCAATTTGTATATTGAGCAAGCAGTAGAGGAAACAAAAGAAAAATTTGGAGTGGGAAGTAAAATCCATGGAGGAGAAATAAAAACTTCGAAGTTTGCCGACGATATTGTAATTCTGTTATAGAAAGCATAGGACCTGGAAGAGCAGCTGAACGGAACAGACAGTGTCTTGAAAGAAGGAAATAAGATGAACATCAACAAAAGCATAACGAAGATAATGGATGCAGAGGGAATTAGATTAGTAAATGAGTTTTGCTATTCTGGAAGCAAAATAGCTGATGATTGTCACCGTAGGGAGGATATAAAATGTAGACTGGCTATGGCAAGGAAAGCGTTTCTCAAGAAGAGAAATTTGTTATTATCGAGTGTACATTTAAATGTCAGGAAGATTTTTCTGAAAGTATTTATATGGAGTGAATCCATGTATGGAAGCGAAACATGGACGATAACTAGTTTAGACAAAAAGAGAATAAAAGCTCTCGAAATGTGGTGCTGCAGACGAATGCTGAATATTAAATGGGTAGCTCACGTAATTAATGAGGAGGTACTGAATAGAACTGGGAGAAGAGGAATCTATGGCACAACTTGACTAGACGAAGGAATCGGTTGGTAGGACATGTTCTGAGGCATCAAGCGATCGCCAGTTTAGTATTAGAGGGAAGCGTGGAGGGTAAAAATCGTAGAGGGAGACCAAGAGATGAATACGCTAATCAGATTCAGAAGGATGCAGGTTGCAGTAGTTACTCGGAGATAAAGAACCTTGCACAGGATAGAGTAGCATGGAGAGCTGCATCAAACTAGCCTTTGAACTGAGGACCACAACAACAACAAGAACCTTCCACTTACATTAACCTGTGAAGTTGCAGTGATCGCTTAAATATATTACCTATCAAATGTATTCCCGGAATTTCAATACTCTACATTAATTATTTCTTGGTGTTGGGATTTTTAGTCATCAGTGTCTTATTATTATTATTATTATTATTATTATTATTATTAGTGACAGTGTCTGGCACTAAGCATCAGCAGCCCTAAGATGTCACAATACTGTCAGTTCAGAAAGAAGGAGTCCAGCAACCATGTGATTTACAGATAATAAGTATAGCATACATATGTTACCTTGGCTGATTTTAAGTGGAGTTGCAGGATCTGGATGAAGAGAGTGCTGTTAGAGAGGAGAGTGGCGCAGAGGAAGCATATTTTCTAACAAGTGTCTGTCCTCGATATGGATTGTTAGCTTTCTTTCCTGAGGAGGAGTTGTAGGTATCATTCGTGATACACTGAGAATTGCTTCATCATTCTATTAAAAAAATTATTAAAATATGAAGTACCAATCGTCTCACTGAATATTGGTCTGTGGTTTAACAAAGCACCTACAAAGAATAAATATCAATTATCTTTCGTCAGTTTAAAATCAAAAGTGTTTGAAGAAAGTTGTTTTCCACGGTACAGATTAATCGAGCACTAATGATGACGATGGTAAGTACGGGAGAGGGTGAGGGTGGGTACTAGATAATATCTGATTATCTGATTACACTCAGGGGTAATGGTCTCACAAAGGTTGGGAACAACTGGCGTTAGACGGATATATGCAACAGTCCGCATGATAGGTACCAATTGTTAAAATTTCCTCAGTTCTGTCCAGAAATTAGATGATTTATATAGGGTATAACTAAAGTCTTTTTCCAGATTTTGGATGCTCGTAGTGCGGACCAAGGCAGCTAAGTTTAGCACAGGAACTCATGTCCGAAGACGTGCCGTTTTCCCGTTACACGCAAAATACCACGACACACGTTTCTCTCTGACTCCCTATGCTTGTCTGTGTCCGCTTACAGTTGGGGCTTGATGTAACGATTACAGGTGTCAACACATGTACAGTACCTCCGTACCATGTTTCAAAACACAAATGGCTCTGAGCACTATGGGACTTAACATCTATGGTCATCAGTCCCCTAGAACTTAGAACTACTTAAACCTAACTAACCCGTGATGACTGGGTGTTGTGTGATGTCCTTAGGTTAGTTAGGTTTAAGTAGTTCTAAGTTCTAGGGGACTGATGACCATAGATGTTAAGTCCCATAGTGCTCAGAGCCATTTGAACCATTTGAACCTAACTAACCTAACGACATCACACACATCCATGCCCGAGGCAGGATTGGAACCTGCGACCGTAGCGGTCACGCGGTTCCAGACTGAAGCGCCTAGAAGCGCACGGCCACACCAGACGGCTTCAAAACACACGATCACCACTCCCTGGTCCTCCAGCATCTGTCACAGTAATAACCCGTGCCAATAGGACTTCCATAGATGCCACAGGGGTCTCGTAAAACAAGGATTTCATGTGACCCCACGTCTAGCGGGTTCAAGTCGGGAGAACGCGCAGGCCAAGCAATGAGGTCACCACGACCTGTCCACTGTTGCCCAAATCCTTGATCCAGATGGCCTCGGACAACAGGAGAAAAATGAAGTGGTGTGTGATCATGCTGCAACCACTGTTTTTGACGCTCATACAGTGGCACATTTTCCAAAAGTCCATGCAGTAAGCCGTCAAGGAAACGCAAGTACGCGGCACTCGTGAGATATGGTCCAGTCGCATGTCCATCCAGGAAACCTGCCCAAATGTTCAGATCGTATCATTCCCGAAACCCATGGGGGCGAGCAGCAAGCAAATTTCATCAGCCCTCTAGTGACTGTTGTGGAACTAAGAACACACCCCCTGGTGAACTTGGCTTCATCCGTGGAAAGGATCCGCCTTGGACAGTCGGGCTCGTCCACACAACCGTGCAAGAACTACCAGCACAAGTGAAAAAAAAATGACTCTAAGCACTATGGGGCTTAACATCTGAGGTCATCAGTCCCCTAGACTTAGAACTACTTAAACCTAACTAACCTAAGGACATCGCACACATCCACGCCCGAGGCAGGATTCGAACCTGCGACCGTAGCAGCAGCGCGGTTCCGGACTGAAGCGCCTAGAACCGCTCGGCCACAGCGGCCGGCTAGCACAAGTGGACTGGTGACGCAGAATTCTGTGGCTACGTTCCCTGTACCTTTTGGGATGGTGTGAGTGTAGCTGCTGCTTGTACAGAACATGCCAGACAGTTTGGTGATCCAAATTCAGTCCGCTTGCTATATTTCTGGTGCTCGTCATCGCTTTCTTTTACCTGCATGGAGTAAAAACTCGGATGTAAGGCCCTGCTGCTACAACCGTCTCCGAGGCTCGCTGGTACACCGTAGCAAAGATGAAGTGCGAAGGTGCCTGGCAGTCTGTAAAAGTGGCCATGGGACGGCAGGTGATCGGTGAATGACGTGCATAGTACCCTAGTCATTCACCGAAAGTGCGAGAGATTTGAACGTGTGTTATGGTATTTTGAATGTAGCCGGGAAACGATATGTTTCCGGACATGAATTCCTACAGTAAACCTGACCATCTTGATCCAACTACAGGTCTTCAACGTCTGTAAAGGGAATTTAGTTGCACACCATATATACACGATCCAGTCACATTAATGTAACCACCGCCTATGTTCGACGTCAACGTGTGATAACCACTCGCAGACGGCTGGTGGCAGCACTAGCACTGGAGGGTATGAAGTGTGTCGGGGGGATGCGGAAAACAGTGCAGTCGTTGTAACACGGAAATGGAGCGATTTATATGACGTCCAAAGGGGCATGATCATTGGCTTTCAGCCCAAGGGTGGTAGCATTCCCGAAGTGGCTGAGTTTGAAAATTGCTCTTATGCCACAGTGGTTAAGCTACACCAGGTATGGCAAAATGGCGCTACGCAAAACCGGCGCCGAGTAACTGTGCACCCCAGGCCATAAGTGACACGGATGAACGACAGCTGCAGAGATGTGTGCAGGCAAATAGACGTGCAACTGTTGCGCATTTGCCCAGATGAACTAAGTGGCTACCAACAGTGTTTCCAACTTTGTTGCATATGTGTCACCGCAGCTGCCGTTTGATTCATCCATCTATGCTGGCTGGTGTCCATCGGTGAATTTGCTGCAGTATGCAAGTCGGTAACGCAACAGGACATCCACTGAGTGGTATCAGGTGGCCTTTTAAGATAAATCACGTTATATGCACCATCGTGCAGAAAGCAGACATCATGCAACAACCGTTGGAAGGGTCAGGATGGGGAAGGGAAAGTTATGGTCTGGGGAATGTTTTCATGGCATTCCGTGGGTGATCTCATCATTATGGAAGGCACAATAGATTAACAAAAGTATGCATCTATCCTTAGGGACCATATCCACCTCTACATGCAGTTTGTTTTTCCTCAGCACAACGGCATCTACCAGGAGGACAATGCAACGTGTCACAGCTGACAGTGTACGTCCATGCTGCGAAGAGCAATCCCATGAGTTTACCGTACTCTCCTGGCCACCAAACTCCTCGGATTTAAACGTATTCGAGAATCCGTGGTACAATCTCGATGAAGCTGCTCGCCATCCATCTTCAGCCGAGAAACACAGCTGGCCACGCCACTGGAGTCGGTATAGTTCCACATCCCTCTCGACACCTTCCAGTACCTCAGTGACTTTTCCTGCACATCCCGCAGCGGTCCGCGCTGGAAAAGGTATTCAGGTTTTTGACAGGTGGCTGGACATTGTATAAAATAATGAGCATAAAAAATACACACAACAAAAAAATGTTTTGCATCACCTTGGTTCCTAGAGTTCCGGAACTTGTACAGAAAATCCGAAAGGAGATCAACATAAACATCATTTCCGCCATTTTTATTGCTCATGAAAACCACACATTGCACAGCGAGACCTTCAGAGGTGGTGGTCCAGATTGCTGTACACACCGGTACCGCTAATACCCAGTAGCACGTCCTCTTGGATTGATGCATTCGTCGTGCCATTCTATCCACAAGTTTATCAAGGCACCGTTGGTCCAGATTGTCCCACTCCTTACCGGTGCTTCGGTGTGGGTCCCTGAGAGTGTGGTTGGTGGGTCACGTCGTCCATACAGACCTTCTCAATCTATCCCAGGCATGTTCGATAGGGTTCATGTCTGGAGAACATGCTGGCCACTCTAGTCGAACTATGTAGTTATCTTGAAGGAGGTCATTCACAAGATGTGCACGATTGGGGCGCGAATTGTCGTCCCTGAAGACGAGTGCCTGACCAAAATTCTGCCGATAATGTTGTACTATCGGTCGGAGGATGGCATTCACGTATCGTACAGCCATTACGGAGCCTTCCATGGCCACCAGCAGCGTACGTCGGCCCCATATAATGCCACCCTAAAACAGCGGGGAACCTCCACCTTTCTGCACTCGCTGGACAGTGTGTCCTTACGTTCAGCCTGACTGGGTTGCCTCTAAACACGTCTCTGACGATTATCTGGTTGAAGGCATATGCGATACTGATCGGCGAAGAGAACGTGATGCCAATCCTGAGCGGTCCATTCGGCATGTTGGTGAGCCGATCTGTACTGCGCTGCATCGTGTCGGGGTTGCAAAGATGGACCTCGCCATGGACGTCGGGAGTGAAAAATGGTTCAAATGGCTCTGAGAACTATGGGACTGAACATCTATGGTCATCAGTCCCCTAGAACTTAGAACTACTTAAACCAAACTAACCTAAGGACAGCACACAACACCCAGTCATCACGAGGCAGAGAAAATCCCTGACCCCGCCGGGAATCGAACGCGGGAACCCGGGCGTGGGAAGCGAGAACGCTACCGCCGTCGGGAGTGAAGTTGCGCATCATGCAGCCTATTGCGCCGAGTTTGAGTCGTAACACGACGTCCCGTGGCTGCACGAAAAGCATTATTCAACATGGTGGCATTGCTGTCAGGGTTCCTCTGAGCCATAATCCGTAGGTAGCGGTCATCCACTGCAGTAGTAGCCCTTGGGCCACCTGAGCGAGGCATGTCATCGACAGATCCTGTCTCTCTGTATCTCCTCCATGACTGAACAATATTGTTTTGGTTCACTTTGAGACGCCTGGACACTTCCATTGTTGAGAGCCCTTCCTGGCACAAAGTGTCCGCCCCTGGTAGCTGAGTGGTCTGCGTGACGGAATGTTATACCTAACGGCCCGGGTTCGTTTCTCGGCTGGGTCGGAGATTTTCTCCGCTCAGGGACTGGGTGTTGTGTTGTCCTTCTCATCATCATTTCATCTCCATCAACATGCAAGTCGCCGAAGTGGCGTCTACTCGAAAGACTTGCACCAGGCAAACGGTCTATCCGACGGGGGGCCCTAGCCACACGGCAAAAAGTAACAATGCGGACGCGATGGAACCGCTTTATTGACCGTTTAGGTATGGTTGAACTACAGACAACACGAGCCGTGTACCTCCTTCCTGGTGGAATGACTGGAACTGATCGGCTGTCGGACCCCCTCCGTCTAATGGCCGCGGCTCATGCATGGTTGTTTACATCTTTGGGCGGGTTTAGTGACATCTCTGAACAGTCAAAGGGACTGTGTCTGTGATGCAATATCCATAGTCGACGTCTATCTTCATGAGTTCTGGGAACCGGGGTGATGCAAAACTTTTTTTGATGTGTGTAAATTAAGAAGCAACAATTTTCCGTAAAAACGAAAGGTCTGTTGTGAAATGTCTCTCAGATAAGAGGGATTTTTAACTCAGATACACTATTTACCTTTGATTATAAAAACTACTGCGTTTCGAAGCGAGTTTCTTTGTTTGCGTGTCTTTTCATGCAAACAAAAGTATTTTTAGTAGCGACGAATGTCTGGGTGTAAGAATCTGTAGTGATATGAAACGATATGGTCTCATAGGCTGAGTGGTGGATAAGGCTCGTGGCAGATTTCTGTTCATTGGGAGGATACTGGAAAAAATGCAGCCAGTCTACAAATGAGACTGTTTACAAATCACTCGTGCGTCATATCTCAACAATATTGCTCAAGTGAGTAGGACCCATATCAAAATAGGAATAACAGTGAAGACTGAACACATATAACAAAGAAGAGTCGCACAGATGGCGCAGGATTGTCTGACTTGCGGAAGAGGGTAACGGAACTATTGAAAAACCTGAACTAACAGATTCTTGAAGATAGACACAAATAATCCCACGAGAGCCTACTTCCGAAGTTTGAAGAACGAGTGTTAATCGAATAATCCAAACATATTGTTCAACGCCCTACCGTAGGGACTATGAACACAAAATTGGGCTAACGACGAGGTGCATTCAAGTTAGAATGCCTCCCTTTTTTCTCTCAGGACTGGAAACAGATAGAGACACGCAGTTTGTTTTAAAACACGCGTGCACTCGTTGTGAATGTGTGACAGAGTGGCAGCCGTGTAAGGAACATAGAAGTCTAGCGGTTGCAGTGAGAATGAGTACTTAAAATGGCGACGTTTTCGTTACAAGAACATAATCTAATTATTCGTTTCCTTCATTGGCGTAGTGCGACATTGACTGAAATTCACCAGCAGTCGGCCGAGACATACGATGTGCGACAATAAAGTAATGAGACTGATGTAAAAAAAGAAGTTGCTTACCGTTTCAGTCAACTTCAGTGTTGTCTCATTCAAAGAAGTTCCCTTTTTCCAGCACTTCTGCTATTGATGGTAGCATTTCTAGAACTCATCTTCTATAATATCCTCCAAGACCCTCGTCACAGCTTTTTGGACATATTGTATTGTTTGAAAATGGTGTCCCTTGACCGCCGTTTTGACTCTTGGAAGTAGAAAAAAGTCGCACGGAGCGATATCTGGTGAATAAGGTGGCGGTGGTAGTACTGAAATTTGTTTTGAGGTTAAAAATTGCTGTATTGACAGAGCAGTATGGAATGTAGCATTATTGGTTCAAATGGCTCTGAGCACTATGGGACTCAACATCTTAGGCGCATAAGTCCCTTAGAACTTAGAACTACTTAAACCTAACTAACCTAAGGACATCACACACACTCATGCCCGAGGCAGGATTCGAACCTGCGACCGTAGTAGTCCCGCGGTTCCGGACTGCAGCGCCAGAACCGCACGGCCACCGCGGCCGGCTGTAGCATTATCGTGATGCAGAATCCAGTTATCAGCAATGTTGGCACAGACACGAAGAACTCTTTTACGAAGTCTTTCTAAATATTTTTTGTAGTATATATATGTAGTATATATTTATGAACAATTCCCTTGGAATCAAAGAAGCACAGAAGCATGCATTTCACTTTTGACTTTGACATGCGAGCTTTTTTTGGTCTGGGTGATCCCTTTGAGCACCATTGCGAACTTTGGCGTTTTTTCTCTGGATCGTACTGAAAAAACCAACTTTCATCACCAGTGATAACACGGCTCAACAATTCTGGATTGATTTCCGTTTGCTCTAACAGATCGGCTGCCACATTTTTCCGTGTTTCACACTGTTGTGGTTTGAGATTTTTGGGGACCATCTTTGCACAAATCTTTCTCATACCAAGATCTTCAGTTATTATTAGACGAACCGTTTCTCGATTGATGTTCAGTTCTTCTGCAATCATTTTCACGGATAATCTTCGATCAGATCGTACGAGTTCACGCACGCTGGCCAAGTTGACATCCGTCCCTGAGGTTGATGGTCGTCCACTGCGGTCTTCATCTTCACTATTCGTTCTGCCTTCACTAAATATTTTATGCCAAAAAACTTGAGCTCTTGACATAACCTTCTCTACAAAAGCCTTCTGAAGCTTACCATAAGTTGTCGCCGCGTTTTCACCCAATTTAATGCAAAATGAAATGGCATACCATTGCGCACTATTATGCGGTTCCATTTCCATGACGAAAGACACAAATACGTGTTAACTTATTACAGCACAACTAACGACTGAGCAATTGCATCGATGTGCCGCTTGGACTAGAAGCAGCTTATAGACCAAGGTCAAATATATTGTGCCTACACAAGCCTGCAGGGTTGCCACATCTTGCAAAGAAAATCAGTCTCACTAATTTATTGTCGCCCCTCGTATGGTGATGGTGTGATAAAGGTGGCTAATGTACGTCCATTGGTGTGACAGTTCAAGGAAGGCAGCACGTTGTGCGACAACAAACCGAGACACTCCTAGCCTCGCACCAGCTGGCCTGATGACCTGATCAAAGGAGTGGAGATGGCTGTTTTGGAGGATTGACAAATGAGAGTGGAACACGTCGCCAGAAGCGTTGGCGTTTCCATGGGAACTGTGCGCACAGTCCTGCATGAAGACCTGAAAATGTGAAAAATGTCCTCCAAGTAGGCGCCATGAATGCTAACAGACGACCACAAGGCTGCGCACACAGCTTGTTGTCAGGCAATGTTGACGCGTCATGACAGCTTGACTGGCACATTATTTTCATTGGTTGTGACAACATGTGAGACATGGATGTCGTTTATCAATCCTGAAACGAAGCGCCAGTCAGGTCAGTAGAAGCACACACACTTACGGCCACTAAAAATATTTCGGGTAAGCGCCAGTGCTGAAATAATAATTGTGGACGCGTTCAGGGACAGCGATGGCGTAATCCTTATTCATTGGATTCCATAGGAAAATACGGTGGCAGTTTCATCCTATCAATATGTTTTGAACAACAAGCTTCTTCCAGCACTTCGTGAAAAACGACCAGAAAAAATTGTATGTGTGCTGTTTCATCAAAACAACGCACCAGCGCATTGGGGGGCTACGACACTGCAAGTTTTTGGTGTCAGCAACTTCGAAGTGATGTCTCATACTTCCTACTCACCTGATCAGGCTCCCAGGGACTTTTGACTGTTTCAAATGATGAAATACACTCTCGGTGATCACATATGCACTAACCAGGCCACTACTGGGTCAGCTCTTTTATAGTGGTCAATCCGGACTCCTGAAGAAGCGTTCGCAGCAACTATGGAACTTTGGCACTGATATTGTGAAAAATGTGTATAGCTGCAGAGAGAATACGTCGCGTAACGCACAAGTTTCACAGTTTTCGTGTGATTAGTTTGTGAGAAAAAAGGGAGATATTACAACTTAAATATACCGCTTGCAGCATGCACAGAGGCATTTAAGTAGTCATTCTTCCCGCGCCCCATACACGATTTGAATGGTAAGAAACCCTAACAGCTGTGCACAGTAGTTTGCAAAGTATGTATGTAGATCTAGAAATATGTATAATAATTTTCACCTTAACTTTTACTTTTATCAAATGGAACTATATCGTTTCATAGACCTTTCAACTCTCACGCATGTATAATCTACGTATGCTGACTGAATCGACGAATGAAAATTTGTACCAAGGCCGGGATTCGAGCCCGAGTCTGCTGCTGGGGTAGACCATGCAGTTGTGCAAAACCACTTTGCCAGGGCAGTGTAGTGGTTAGCACATCTGCCTAATGAGCAGCGGACACAGATTCAAATCCTGGCCGTGGTAAAAAATTTCGTTTGTTGCTTCACTGTGCATATATACACCATTCTCCTTCTATGTTATACTTTAAATATTTTGGCTGTTCTTACAGTACAGTTTTTGAACCTTTCCTTGGCACTCGCATGTCGAAAGCAAACAGAATACGAGTATACAGTTTAAGTTAGCACAGAGGAAAAAGACTACAAATGGAGTCAACTGCTTCTAGAATTTGGCGACTTCAAGGGCTATGATAGAAACTTTTGGTAAGTCTTCCATGTTATACAAGGATGGAATAAGTGACTGTATAAGAAGTGGGCTGAATCTGATCTGTGTCACAACCATATCTCTGAAAGATAGGCATGCTCCTTGTGGCAGCAGAATGGAATTGGCTGCGACGTCTCGATAGTCCACTCTTCTGTGTGATCACGAATGAGTCCAATTATCATCTACGAGTATTTTCAAGATATCGGATTCTTCTGAACCTTTGTATTTTGCTTTCCTGTTCAGTGCTTTGAGTGCTTAGAATGCTACAAGTAAACACAGTTGCAGCCGGTGATCATGTGCTAATGTGCTACAGCACACTGTAAATATCACACTAAGGTTACGCCATTTCTCTTCGAATGAGAGTCGAAAATTGAACTAAAAACATGTAATTTGTCGCCGATTTCGTACTGGTATGTAAACAAAATGGACGAAAAAATGTTTTGCAGCGCTTTCTCTGTAATAACTAGAAACCTTAGTGTTGAGTGAAAAATGATTTCAGCCTTGCTGCGATTTAGTTATAGAAGTGACGCAGCTGTCTGTGTTTGACTGCACTGCTGATGTGATGTCAACCCCGCCGGCACTATTGTTCTCCAATCCTCGTAACACCATATGAGTAGGAATAAGAACGGAATAACATGGACTCTAGCAAGAACACCACCATACTGTCTCATTTCTAAGCAAGCGACTAATCAAAAGCCAGAGCTAGAAGACCAATCGAAAAGCACTATTTTTCATCTGCATGCAGATTTAGATTACTAATATTTCTCGTGCATTGAAGATTTATCATAGACACGTCAGCATAGATTTCTTAAAATTAAATGTCAATTAATAATGTCGTTGCCGGCCGCTATGACCGAGCTGTTCTAGGCGCTTTAGTCTGGAACCGCGCGACTGCTACGGTCGCAGGTTCGAATCCTGCCTCGGGCCTGGCTGTGTGTGCTGTCCTTAAGTTAGTTAGGTTTGAGTAGTTCTAAGTTCTAGGGGACTGATGACCTCAGATGTTAAGTCCCATAGTGCTCAGAGCTATTTGAATAATATCGTTAAATAATCTGTGTGTTCAGCAAGGTCGTGTGATTAGAGATGTCGAATTAGAGAACTGAAGGACCTGGGTTCCACCCTGTTGTAGTTTCGTTGATATGACAACATCGAACTACAATTGTCCGCCCACAACTGTGGGTGCTTTGATTGCTATGGGGGATGGTTCATCTGAACTACAAGGAATGAAATATTAGTTCATTTTATTACACGAATCAATAAAGAGATTTTCTTAAACTGATACAATCCTTTGCACATAAGTGCTTGAAAATTTACGATGACAGACTAAAGGCCGAAATACTAAATGTCTTTTTCCAAAGCTGTTTCACAGAGGAAGACTGCACTGTAGTTCCTTCTCTAGATTGTCGTTCAGATGACAAAATGGTAGATACCGAAATAGGCGACAGAGGGATAGAGAAACAATTAAAATCGCTCAAAAGAAGAAAGGCCGCTGGACCTGATGCGATACCAGTTCGATTTTACACAGAGTACGCGAAGGAACTGTTAGCAGAATATGGAATCGGTGGGTTCAGGAGGGTAATACGGAACGCCGTGCTGGATCCCAACTGCCTCGTATCACTAGCAGTCGAGATGACAGGCATCTTATCCGCATGACTGTAACGGATCGTGCAGCCACGTCTCGATCCCTGAGTCAACATATTGGGACGTTTGCAAGACAACAACCATCTGCACGAACAGTGCGAAGACGTTTGCAGCAGCATGGACTATCAGCTCGGAGACTATGGCTGCGGTTACCCTAGACGCTGCATCACAGACAGGAGAGCCTGCAATGGTGTACTCAACGACGAACCTGGGTGCACGGATGGCAAACGTAATTTTTTCGGATGAATCCAGTTTCTGCTTACAGATCATGATGGTGTTTGGCGACATCGCGGTGAACGCTTGGAATCGTGTATTCGTCATCGTCATACTGACATACTGGCGTATCACCCGGCGTGATGGTACGGGGTACCATTGGTTACACGTCTCTGTCACCTCTTGTTCGCATTGACGGCACTCTGAACTGTGGACGTTACATTTCAGATGTGTTACGACCCGTGGCTCTACCCTTCATTCGATCCCTGCGAAACCCTACAGGATAATGCACGACCGCATGTTGCAGGTCTTGTGCGGGCCTTTCTGGATACAGAAAATCTTCAACTGCTGCCCTGGCCAGCACATTCTCCAGATCTCTCACCAATTCCCAACGTCTGGTCAATGGTGGCCTAGCAACTGGCTCGTTACAATACGCCAGTCACTACTCTTGATGAACTGTGGTATCGTGTTGAAGCTGCATGGGCAGCTGTACTTGTACACGCCATCCAAGCTCTGTTTGACTCAATGCCCAGGCGTATCAAGGCCGTTATTATGGCCAGAGGTGGTTGTTCTGGGTACTGATTTCTCAGGATCTATGCACCCAAATTGCGTGAAAATGTAATCACATGTCAGTTCTAGTATAATATATCTGTCCAATGAATACCCGTTTATCATCTGCATTTCTTTTTGATGTAGCAATTTTAATGGCCAGTAGTGTAATAGAAATATTTAAGTATAACACTATAATGAAAAAAAACTTGTTTCCTGTGCGCATTTCTTTTGCATTTGACACGTTCCACATCATAACGGTTTTTCCGTGCTATTGATCAATGGAACACGTAACTAACTAACTCCAAAGTTATTCTGAAGCTGAAAACAGTGACGTAGGGACTTCATTCTTCGTAATTGAGTGAGTACTATTTCTTGTTTTACTATATGTTTTGTAAATGTGTTTTCTGTTTATTTTTGTAACGTTGTACAACATGGTTAAATTTTACAGGGGCTTCCTCGACTACAACAGAGCGTGTTTTCTTTTCTGGTTCCTACTTCTTGACGAAAGATAATAGAGCTTCCACAGAGATAATATAGCTTCCACCGAGGGATAGGCTGTAGGCTGCTTGTAATGATAGGGCATGACTTGCTGATAGTTACATCCGCCGCTTAGGTCTGGCGGGATCTGTATAACATGGGACACGCCTAATCAGCTTTTGTGTTGTGGTCTTCATTCCGAACTTTGATGCAGCTATCTACTCGGCTCTATCCTGTGCAAGCCTATCTCTTAATGACTACAAGAACGTACATCCATTTGGATCTGTCTATTGTAGCTTAGCGTTTGTCTCGCTCCCCACCTTTCCTTCGAATACCACAAAGGCACCCACACATCTAACTGCAAGCCTGACAAGCATGCAATATCAAGCATTTTGTGCAAGCATACTTGACCATCTGTAGGGTAATTTTATGCAAGTATTATGGCTATTCAAATTCTACATCTACATCTACATACATACTCCGCAATCCACCATTGGTGCGTGGCGGAGGGTCTCTCGTACCACAACTAGCATCTTCTCTCCCTGTTCCACTCCCAAACAGAACGAGGGAAAAATGACTGCCTATATGCCTCTGTACGAGCCCTAATCTCTCTTATCTTATCTTTGTGGTCTTGCCGCGAAATGTAAGTTGGCGACAGTAAAATTGTACTGCAGTCAGCCTCAAATGCTGGTTCTCTAAATTTCCTCAGTAGCGATTCACGGAAAGAATGCCTCCTTTCCTCCAGAGACTCCCATCCGATTTCCTGAAGCATTTCCCTAACACTCGCGTGATGATCAAACCTGCCAGTAACAAATCTAGCAGCCCATCTCTGAATTGCTTCTAAGTCCTCCCTCAATCCGACCTGATACGGATCCCAAACGCTCGAGCAGTACTCAAGAATAGGTCGTATTAGTGTTTTATAAGCGGTCTCCTTTACAGATGAACCACATCTTCCCAAAATTCTGCCAATGAACCGAAGACGAATATCCGCCTTCTCCACAACTGCCATTACATGCTTGTCCCACTTCATATCGCTCTGCAATGTTACGCCCAGGTATTTAATCGACGTGACTGTGTCAAGCGCTACACTACTAATGGAGTATTCAGACATTACGGGATTTTTTTTTCCCTATTCATCTGCATTAATTTACATTATCTATATTTAGAGTTAGCTGCCATTCTTTACACCAATCATAAATCCTGTCCAAGTCATCTTGTATCCTCCTACAGTCACTCAACGACGACACCTTCCCGTACACCACAGCATCATCAGCAAACATCCGCACATTGCTATCCACCCTATCCAAAAGATCATTTATGTAGACAGAAAACAACAGCGGACCTACCACACTTCCCTGGGACACTCCCGGTGATACCCTCACCTCCGATGAACACTCACCATCGAGGACAACGTACTGGGCTCTATTACTTAAGAAGTCTTCGAGCCACTCACATATTTGGGAACCAATCCCATAAGCTCGTACCTTAGTTAGGAGTCTGCAGTGGGGCACCGAGTCAAACGGTTTCCGAAGTCAAGGATATGGCATCCGTCTGATACCCTTCATCCATGGTTCGCAAGATATCATATGAAAAAAGGGCGAGTTGCGTTTCGCAGGAGCGATGCTTTCTAAAGCCGTGCTGATGCATGGACAGCAACTTCTCTGTCTCAAGAAAATTCATTATATTCGAACTGAGAATTTGTTCGAGAATCCTGCAACAAACCGATGTTAAGGATATTGGTCTGTAATTTTGAGGATCCGTCCTTCTACCCTTCTTATATACAGGCGTCACCTGCGCTTTTTTCCAGTCGCTCGGGACTTTACGTTGGTCAAGAGATACGCGATAAATGCAAACTAAGTAAGGAGCCAATGCAGTAGAGTACTCTCTGTAAAACCGAATTGGAATACCATCAGGACCTGGCGATTTATTTATTTTCAACCCATTCAGCTGCTTCACAACCCCAGGGATGTCTATCACTATGTCCTCCATACGGGAACCTGTACGAGACTCAAACGGCAGTATGTTTGTACAATCCTCCTGAGTGAAAGATTTCTCAAATGCTAAATTTAAAATTCCAGTTTTGGTTTTGCTATCTTCCGTTGCCAGGCCAGACTGATCGGTGAGTGACTGTATGGAAGCCTTCGACCCGCTTAACGATTTTACGTAAGACCAGAATTTCCTTGGGTTTTCAACAAGATTGCTTATCACGTGATCATTTAGGGTTTTCAGGCAGCTTGTGCCTACACTTCGCCGTTATGAACGGCTTCAGATGTGTTAGGAACCCATTCAGTGAGTTGTCTGAATGTATGTGGTGGAATGATAGCCTATACGTCCTCAAGAGCCGAAACCAGAGAAGACAGGGTTGCTGGATGCTGGAGTCTGGAGCGAAGTCTTCATTCTGACTAATCCCAAAGGTATTCGATTGGGTTACTGTACATAAACCATTGTCTCGCAGGTGCTGCTTTAAGACAGGGTGCATTGTCATGCTGATTACAATGATTGTCCCCAAACTGTTCCTCTACAGTACACAGAACACAGTGCTGAAAAATGTGTTCATATATAGCTAAAATCCTCCGTGCATTTACAAAACCCGGATACTTGTATCGGACTGTCACAGGAAACTCTCACTTCAAGCCACTCGCTTCCAACCATGCAACGTCCTGTGGCGTCGCACTTTACTCTACATCAGTACGTGACGTCTGAGTAGCTACTAGACCATTAAACTACCTATTGTGCTAGCTAGACTGCTGGCAGCAGTTTGTACCTCACGAGTGATTCAGTCCGCTGATTTCATGCCATTTTTACAATCCCCTCCGCAAGGCTCTGTGCCAGTCAGTACGTGAGATATACCTGATCTTGGTTTAGCTGCTGTTGTTCCTTCGCATTTCTACTTCACACTGTATCGCCAACAGTCACTTGGGCAGTTCCAGAACGGTTAAAATGTCTCTGATGGATCTGCTACTCAGGTGATATCCAATGACTAGTTCACATCCCAAATCACTGAGCTCTCCTGGCCGACCCATTCTGCCGTTGCTGTTTTCCTGCTGATAACGCAATACCCTTGCTTACTTTTATTATGGTGGGCCCGCCTCTCGTGAAATCCATTGGCCAATTCAGCATAGATAATGGTGTCCAGATATTTTTGGCTCTGAGCACTATGGGATTCAACATCTGAGGTCATCAGTCCCCTAGAACTTAGAACTACTTAAACCTGACTAACCTAAGGATTGGTTCAAATGGCTCTGAGCACTATGGGACTCAACATCTTAGGTCATAAGTCCCCTAGAACTTAGAACTACTTAAACCTAACTAACCTAAGGACATCACACACACCCATGCCCGAGGCAGGATTCGAACCTGCGACCGTAGCAGTCCCGCGGTTCCGGACTGCAGCGCCAGAACCGCACGGCCACCGCGGCCGGCTAACCTAAGGACATCACACACATTAATACCTGAGGCAGGATTCGAACCTGCGACCGTAGCAGCAGCGCGGTTCCGGACTGAAGCGCCTAGCGCCTCTCGGCCACCAGCCGTGGAGCGTAAACATTTCAGCACTGTTACTCGGTCAGGAAGACAGCAACCTCGACACTATTGAGTGAGACTTCGAGCGAGTTCAGCGGAAAAACGGTAGAAGAGTGCAGACTGAACTGCACTCGTAGCAAAAGCGAAGAAACACTACGTAGCACGCGATGCTGCCTAGCCGGGGTCCGACTAAGCAGTAAGGACACGCTAATAAATTCGTTAAGGAAACTTAACGGAACTGAAGATCGCTGACAACTCGAGAAGAACGGAGCCGATTCGGTCATTACGAATGACTTCGTAGAGCAGAGCCTCTCCTCGATGACCCCTACAGCCTAGAGCCTCGATTATTAGGATCGCTGGTGTTCATGTCGTTCACTCTCGATTCTGACGTACCGAGCAATGTGACGCAGTGGTTAGCACACTGGACTCGCATTCGGGAGCACGACAGTTCAAGTCCGCGTCCAGCCATCTAGATTTGGATTTTCCGTAATTTCCGTAAATCGCTCCAGGCAGATGCTGGGATGGTTCCTTGAAAGGGTACAGCCAATTTCATTCCCCATCCTTTACACAATCCGAGCTTGTGCTCCGTCTCTAATGACTTCGATGTCGACGGGACGTTAGACCCAATTTCCTTCCTTCCTTCGATTCTCTCTGTGGAAATGAGCGTACGACATCGTTGGCCGAGAGGTCCCATCCGGGGAAGTTCGGCCGCCAAGCGCAAGTCTTATTTCAGTCGACTCCACATTGGGCGACTTGCGTGCCGGTGATGAGGATGAAATGATGATGAGGACAACACAACACCTAGTCCCCGAGCGGAGAAAATCTCCAACCCGGCCGGGAATCGAAGCCGGGTCCGCTTGCATGGGAGGCGAGCACGTTACAACCCAGCTAAGCAGGCGGACGATTCTCTCTGTATGATATGGTAACGGCGAGCACGTTACCACCCAGCTAAGCAGGCGGACGATTCTCTCTGTATGATATGGTAACATGTTGTGTGTGAGAATGTTCTACTATTGGTCTTACACTTGCTGCCTTAAAATCGATCCGTAGCCACGGATTATGAAGTCCAGTATCCAGTAGTGAAGTCAGCACAGCAGGCAGCGCTGATGGGTAGTCCACAGATCTAGCAGCATGGCTCCAATTCATGGCAGAAGATACCCTAAAACTCCAGCGTCGCACGAGTCTTACAACCTACTGTATTGGTGGGCGAGTTTCAGCAATCAGCATGACATCGCGGCATCCAATATCGTGGTCCACCAGATGGGACAAAGCGAGCAGTGATCTGTGAGGGACTAAGTACTCCCCGAAAAGGAGTATGAATCAAACACACACAATGGTCACTGCGATCTCCAAGCAGGGCTACCAAAAGGGATGTCTACCAGTGGGCGGCAAAACGGTGCACCCAGATGTCATCGACTTCAATTCTGGGCTGATGCAGCAGTCTTGAGTCTGCTGTTGGATTCAACAGATTCCTCTGGTGACTACGTAGCCACCAGCCATCACAGAAGACACGGCGACGACTTGTATACTGAGTAATAAGTGGAATACTCTCAACTCTGTTTTACTGTGTCTGACAACGCCGCAAAGGTCCTTGGTCTGCATCCTGACAAAACAGCAGTGGTATCCAGCCCGACTGTGGGCGACCCCTACAAAACGCAGAGAAATTGAAATACGTCATTACTGAAAATAGAAATTTTCCCAGAACCAACTACAAAGCAAAGCTCCACGTTCTGGGCCCAATCAAGACAGACCCTCCGCCGTCTTGTCATCTGCCAATGGCATCACTTGGATGCCGTATGGAGAGGTTTGGGATCAGCACGCCGCTCTCCCAGCAATTGTCGGCATTATTAACCTTCGAGCCTCTACTTCTCAATCAAGCAGCTTCTCACTGGACATCTCGAGGTCGAGGGCACCCAGTTCCAGTCCTCCAACTAATAAAAAATCTCTGGTAGTACCAGGAACCGAACCCAGGTCTTCTGCATAGTATCCAGATGCGCTGACCACTTTTTTCCCTTTGTTATCCGTATTTATCACAATAATACAGAACTGATCTTACAGACTTCTGATGGAATGCATCTGAGAGAGCCCATACAAAACTTTGACGCGAGGTGCAGTTCTCACATAAGCCTACGCTAAACAATCTCAAACATATTTTGTGCCAAAGTTAACCCAGTAGAGACTGAAATAGTCACAAAAGGGGTTTCTTCATAAAGTAATAATGAAGCATTTCAATCGACACACTGGACATCAGCTAGATCTCTTCTGACTGAAATGTTCTGATTTTGGCGAATCACACGTGTATGTATTTACTTCTTTGTGACATACAATAAAATCAAACCGAAATGTTAAAAGTTACTTCTGTATTTCTACAAATAAAAAAGGTAATATTCGGAAACAACGTGCCAATTGCCAACCTGGCTGACATTAAGAAAGCAAAAGCATACTGCTCTTACAAGTTCCATCTGCAGTTGAAGAAAGAGAAAATAGGAAATATAGATGTGTCATTTATTCAAGTAATTTCCCTCTTTACTATAACGAACGATCAAAAAGTTTACGTTCGGAGGGTGTACAGTCCAGAATCGGAATTTCAAAAAAATGGTTCAAATGGCTCTGAGCACTATGGGACTCAACATCTTAGGTCATAAGTCACCTAGAACTTAGAACTACTTAAACCTAACTAACCTAAGGACATTACACACACCCATGCCCGAGGCAGGATTCGAACCTGCGACCGTAGCAGTCCCGCGGTTCCGGACTGCAGCGCCAGAACCGCTAGACCACCGCGGCCGGCCACGGAATTTCAATCAGGCAAAATAACCCTGACCATTGAGGGAATCATCCACCGGCGCATCAGGGTGAAGATATCTATTTGGCGAAACACTGAATCCTGCTGCATGCTACATATTCTTTTCCGACAGGAATCGGCGACCCTTCAAGGTCTTTTTTAAGCGACCGAAGGCGTGATAATCGATTAGGGAGGGATAAGGACTCTAGGACGGATGCACGAGTGTCTCCCGCTTGAGTTGTAGTAACTTCTGCGTTACATCATTTGCGATATGGGGACATGCATAAGTAGTATCATGAAGCAGCAGCATTCCTTGGTAACTCGGTGTACCATTACACAACGGTTGTTTTTGACAGACGTGTTGCCGCATACACATGCTTGATGTCTACCGGTGTTTGTCTTTCGGTAGCCAAGAAAAGAATTAGACACGTTGTTCCTGAAAGTAACGTCGCCAAAGTTCACGTTTCTGCATTTAGCACACGCACGAAGGAAAGACACGTATGCCACACTATTCCCTTGCCTACATGTCGATGCTTATAAACCTACATAGGGGTTGCGCTATGTTGCATATATGCAGTAATAACGTCCTCTGATTGAAACCTTTTGATCGCCCCTTATACATTCTTATTTTACCTTTGTTCGCAGAACACAGAGCCAAAACTCAGGATGAAGTGTCAGTCTCTTCATCAAACTGCAGAAACAGTTTTAACATATACATCTTCACGTCCAGAAAACCAAAAAGGTTTTTTTAGTACTAATCAATGCTTGTGTGTCCGCCCCCGGTAGCTGAGCGGTCAGCGCGGCACAATGTCAATCCTAAGGGCCCGGGTTCGATTCTCGACTGGGTCGGAGATTTTCTCCGCTCGGGGACTGGGTGTTGTGTTGTCCTACTGATCATCATTTCATCCCCATCGACGCGCAAGTCGCTGAAGTGGCGTCAAATCGAAAGACCCGGCGAACGGTCTACCCGTCGGGAAGCCCTAGTCACGCGACATTTTTTTAATGCTGATGTGTCCTCCACAGGATTTACATACATTTTAAACTTAACATACCATAACATTCTGTAATGTAATAACATACTGTGTGCCAGAAACTCAACGTTCAAATAGGTACAATAAAATGAATAATTGTGAAATACAGTACATACTCAATATACAAGGGACGTTCAAAAAGTAATGCAACAATTTTTTTTCTGAAAACAGGATGGTTTTACTCAGGATTCCAATATACCGTATTATTCCCCACTCTTATGGCTACAAAACCCCACTTTTGAGCGTAATCTCCGTTCTTTGTGACGGCCTTACACCAATGTATTGGAAGGCATGTATGCCAGCATGTTATCACTCATCTGGTCGACGTCAAAGCCAACGTCTTGTTGCATTAATAACCTCCCCATTGTCCACGTACCAATTCCCACTAAGTGCGTCCTTCATTGGCACAAGCAGATGGAGGTTGGAAGGGGGCGAGATACGGACTGTAGGGTGGATGAAGGAGAATATTCCAATATGGTTTTGTGACCTCCTTTCGTGCGCACAGACCTGGGTGAGGCCTAGCATTATCGTGGGGAAGGAGAAGTTCGTTTACATTTTTCTGGCGACGAACAAACTGAAGTCGTTTTTTCAGTTGTCTGAGGGTAGCACAATACACTTCTGAGTTCATCGTTGCACCATGAGGCAGGACATCAAATAAAATAGTTCCTTCACATTCCCAGAAGACCATCGCCATGACTTAACAGGCTGAGGTTGCGGCGTCGAACTTTTTCTTCAGAGGAGTGGTGATGAGGCCCCGTTCCATGGAGTGCCATTTTGTTTCCCGTTCGAAGTGATGAGCCTGTGTGTCATCGCCTGCGACGAAGGTTTCATCGTCTGTGACGAAGTTCGACAAAAAATTGTCTCGATCAGCCTCGTAACGCGCAAGCAATTTAATACTGATGGCCCTTCGTTGCTCTCTATGGTCTTCTGTTAGGTGGCGAGGAACCCAGCGTGCACACACCTTTGGGTGTGCCAACTGGCGGACGAGTGTGTCAGCGCTACCAACAGAGACGTCCAGTTGTGCAGCGAGGTGTTCGATTGTGATCCACCGCTCACATCGAATGAGTGTGTCCGTACGTTCAATCATTGCAGGAGTCACAACTGTGTGCGCCAGGCCGACCGACGGGAGATAGGACAGATTTGCGAGACTTGGTTTCAATGATGACATACGTCACGCCCAGCGATTCACCGTGCTTTTGTTCACTTGCAGGTCTCCGTAGAGATTCTCCAAAGGCCTATGAATATTTGCGATGCTCTGGTTTTCCGCCAAAAGAAACTTAGCGGCAGCTCCTTGCTTGGACCACACTTTCGTTACAGACGCCATTTTGTACGCTACTTATAGCGCCGCCACCTGTCGGAACTTCATAAAACTATATAAGCTGAAGTGGGAATATACCACGGTGTCCCACAACACATTCCGTATTTTCCCAACGGAAACTGGCCGAGAAAAGCTAATGTGATCCATTACTTATTGAACGCCCCTCCTATTATTTAACAATGCAAAATTCCGCAAAAGAATTAAATAATATCTTCACTTAAAACTTCCGGGCTGATAGGCCGTGGTCGAAGTATAAAACTGTCTCCTGACGTTTCGTCTCCGACTGCGGGAGACATCCTCGGAGGTAAAGCGGCGAACTGCGAAGAGAACTCGAGGAAACGCTGATTATATAGGCAGTACAGAGGGCGCCACTGTTGATCACGTGGCGTCGGCTATGATATTGTCTCTGGTAATGCCAACATTCTCGATTGAAAGTAATCGATCGTCACGCTTGCGGTGCAACGTTGACATCCAAATTTTATCCAGTTTAACACCTTCGTCTCTTTTGTTAAAATTATTACGATGTTTATCAATCTCGATAGCCTCTCTATACAAGCGTGCATAATAATGCGAGGTTTTTGATATGACGCTCGTCCCGCTGAATTTTATTTCATGATCACCTTCCTGGTAAACATGTTCCGCTAAGGCCGATTTATCCGTGTGACCCAGGCGGCAATTCCTCTTATGTTGGACAAGACGGGTGTTCACACTTCCCTTTGTGGTACCGATGTAAACCTGTCCACAACTACAAGGAATTTTATATACCCCCTGTGTAGCCAAAAGGGTGCCGTGCATCTTTTGCCGACCTTAAAAATTCTTTTATTTTCCTAGTAGGTCTGAAAATAGTTTCCACGCCATACTTGCCTAAAACATTCCCAATGCGATCTGTGACCTTGCTAATGAACGGAAGAAAAACCTTGCCCATGGACGACTGTTGTTCGTCGTTGCTCCTGATTCTCTGCCTAGAGCGAAGTGCTCGATCTATATCCTTGCTAGAATAGCAATTCTTCACGAAAGTTGACCGTAGATGTTCAATCTCATCTTTTAAATAAACAGGTTCACAAAGTTTGTGCGCCCTGTCTACCAAAGTTTTCATTACACCCCTTTTTTGTCTAGGGTGGTGGTTTGAATCTTTGTGTAGATAACTATCAGTATGTGTGGGCTTTCTATACACCTTATGGCCCAACGTTCCGTCCGGTCGTTTAATCACAGACACATCCATGAAGTTTAATTGCCCATTCCTTTCTGTCTCCATAGTGAATTGGATTTTCGGATTAATGCTGTTTAAATGTGCCAGGAAGGCATCCAACTCCTCTGCTCCGTGTGTCCATACTACGAACGTGTCATCGACATAGCGATACCATCTGGCTGGTCTCTTACTGGCAGTCTGCAACGCCCGTTGTTCAAAAGTCTCCATAAATAAGTTAGCCACAGCAGGACTGAGAGGACTGCCCATAGCCACCCCGTCAATCTGTTCATAAAAGTCACTATTGTATTGAAAGTAGGTTGTGGTGAGGCAGTGTCGGACTAATGCCACAATATCGGTGGGAAAAATATCCGCTATGCATAAGATAGCTTCGTTTACCGGAATCATGGTAAATAACGACACAACGTCAAAACTGACGAGAATATCATCCGGGCCCACGCTCGTTTCCTTTGTCAGTGAAATGAGCTGAATTTTTAATATGACTGTCCGTCCTACCAACATAAGGCTGCAGCATTGAGGCAAGGTGTCTAGCTAACTCGTGTTTTGGTCCGCCTATAGCGCTGACAATTGGCCTCAGCGGAATCCCAGGTTTGTGAACTTTGGGTAAGCCATAAAGTCTAGATGAGTACGCTTCTGTTTTACAAAGCAGCTTCTTATCGTCGGAACCAAATGAAGACGCTTTCATCAGTCGATTTGTCATTCTTAAAATCTTCATAGTCGGATCTTTCTGGAGCTTTTTGTTATTGGAGGGAACCAAAATATCATTTCATTGACAAGTGAAAGGAAACGAGCGTGGGCCCGGATGATATCCTCGTCAGTTTTGACGTTTTGTCGTTATTTACCATGATTCCGGTAAACGAAGCTATCTTATGCATAGCGGATATTTTTCCCACCGATATTGTGGCATTAGTCCGACACTGCCTCACCACAACCTACTTTCAATACAATAGTGACTTTTATGAACAGATCGACGGGGTGGCTATGGGCAGTCCTCTCAGTCCTGCTGTGGCTAACTTATTTATGGAGACTTTTGAACAACGGGCGTTGCAGACTGCCAGTAAGAGACCAGCCAGATGGTATCGCTATGTCGATGACACGTTCGTAGTATGGACACACGGAGCAGAGGAGTTGGATGCCTTCCTGGCACATTTAAACAGCATTAATCCGAAAATCCAATTCACTATGGAGACAGAAAGGAATGAGCAATTGAACTTCATGGATGTGTCTGTGATTAAACGACCGGACGGAACGTTGGGCCATAAGGTGTATAGAAAGCCCACACATACTGATAGTTATCTACATAAAGATTCAAACCACCACCCTAGACAAAAAAGAGGTGTAATGAAAACTTTGGTAGACAGGGCGCACAAACTTTGTGAACCTGTTTATTTAAAAGATGAGATTGAACATCTACGGTCAACTTTCGTGAAGAATTGCTATTCTAGCAAGGATATAGATCGAGCACTTCGCTCTAGGCAGAGAATCAGGAGCAACGACGAACAACAGTCGTCCATGGGCAAGGTTTTTCTTCCGTTCATTAGCAAGGTCACAGATCGCATTGGGAATGTTTTAGGCAAGTATGGCGTGGAAACTATTTTCAGACCTACTAGGAAAATAAAAGAATTTTTAAGGTCGGCAAAAGATGCACGGCACCCTTTTGGCTACACAGGGGGTATATAAAATTCCTTGTAGTTGTGGACAGGTTTACATCGGTACTACAAAGAGAAGTGTGAACACCCGTCTTGTTGAACATAAGAGGAACTGCCGCCTGGGTCACACGGATAAATCGGCCTTAGCGGAACATGTTTACCAGGAAGGTGATCATGAAATAAAATTCAGCGAGACGAGCGTCATATCAAAAACCTCGCATTATTATGCACGCTTGTATAGAGAGGCTATCGAGATTGATAAACATCGTAATAATTTTAACAGGAAAGACGAAGGTGTTAAACTGGATAAAATTTGGATGCCAACGTTGCACCGCAAGCGTGACGATCGATTACTTTCAATCGAGAATGTTGGCATTACCAGAGACAATCTCATAGCCGACGCCACGTGATCAACAGTGGCGCCCTCTGTACTGCCTATATAATCAGCGCTTCCTCGAGTTCTCTTCGCAGTTCGCCGCTTTACCTCCGAGGATGTCTCCCGCAGTCGGAGACGAAACGTCAGGAGACAGTTTTATACTTCGACCACGGCCTATCAGGCCGGAAGTTTTAAGTGAAGACAATACCGGCCGTGAAAGTTTACATTGTATAATCAAATAATAACTACATGTAATGTTTTATGTAATTCCCATTTTTCTCAGACTAAAGCACTGTATAACAAGAGGACGCATTTTGACTGATAAGCAATCCAAAGATATGCAGTAATTATTTTCTTTATTCTAGGGAATTAATACTGTTCATCTGAATTTCAGTATTCGCGACATTCAAACAAGCAACTGTTATTTATTTAAAAACATCAAGCACTTCTTTTGTCTATAAATTGTTTTTTGTCGCCTTCCTATTTTACTGAGGCCCATTTACAATACTGGAACACCAAAAGCAGCCAAACCTTTCTAAGTATTTGATAAAATCGTCAAATATGGAGCTCAGTGATCCTTTAACATCAAGTATTCCACAGAGCTTCTTAAGATAAGAACTGAGAAACACAACAGCTGAAGCCATACCGTAGGGCAGTGTAACTTTATTCACATTCACACATCATACCTGTTGAAAGTCACAGAATTTACTGGCGATATTATTTCAGTTTCAAATGTTTTTAATTTCATAGTGTTGGATGGAAATTTCTGAAAATGGCATGTACTCCGAATTTATCAAAGAATGGTGAAAGAAAGAAAAATGCTTTACGAATTAAACTTCTTTCTTGGTTCAAAATTTCAGATGTATGCTAAGCACCAGTAGTAGTGGGTGTTAGAGCTGCACCTTTTTTAGATTGAAGTCAGTTGATAGGTATTCCTGCTTAAGGGAAGTCTCTCTAACAAAGGAACCACTTTTGACAAAGCTTAGGTATCCGAGTAATGAGGGAATTAGTATATTTCATCAAAATATACAAGGTATTAGAGATAAAGTTAGTGAATTGCTTATGGATGTTGACTCTGAAATTATTGGTATATCTGAACACTTCTTAAATAAGGAGATAATTCAGAGGCTCCCTTTACCAGGATACAGGTTGGCTGGCAGCTTTTCGAGGAGCTCTTTGCGGTGTGGGGGAGTAGCCATGTATGTGAAAAACGGCATCCCATTTGAGTCAATTGATGTTTGAAAGAACTGCACTGAAAAGGTGTTTGAATGTTGTGCAGGTGTGGTTAAATTTAATGGAGCTAAACTTCTAACTGTTGTTTTTTATAGATCCCCAGACTCCGATTTCACAACATTTTTGCTAAAGCTAGAGGAGGTTCTTGGTTCACTTTATAGGAAATACAAAAAGTTAGTTATATGTGGTGACTTCAATATTAATTGTATAAGTGATTGTGCAAGGAAGAGGATGCTGGTAGACCTCCTTAATTCATATAATCTTATGCAAACCGTATTATTTCCAACGAGAGTGCAAGGGAACAGTAGAACAACCATAGACAACATTTTTGTTCATTCCTCATTACTAGAAGGGCATTCTGTTAGCAAAAAGGTGAATGGCCTTTCAGATCATGATGCACAAATTTTAACTCTAAAAGATTTTTGTGCTGCATCAGGTGTTAAATATAGTCATCAGCTGTTTAGGAAAGCTGATCCAGTTGCTGTAGAGACCTTTGTAAACCTTATCAAGGAACAAGAGTGGCAAGATGTTTATAGCGCTGATACAGTAGACGATAAATATAATGCTTTTCTCAAGACTTTTCTCGTACGCTTTGAAAGTTGCTTTCCGTTAGAACGTTCAAAACAGGGTACTAGCACAAACAGGCAGCCTGGGTGGCTGACTAGAGAGATAAGAGTATCTTGTAGAACAAAGTGGCATTTATATCAAAACGTTAGAAACAGTCAAAATCTAAATGCAGCAGCCCATTACAAACAGTATTGTAAGGTGCTTAAAAATGTTATTAGGAAGGCTAAAAGTATGTGGTATGCAGATAGAATAGCTAAGTCTCAGTATAAAATTAAAACCATATGGTCAGTCGTAAAGGAAGTGGTTGGTCTGCAGAGACAGGTCGAGGATATAGAATCAGTGCGTAATGGGAATGTCCGTGTTACTGATAAGTCGCATATATATACAGTATTTAATAATCACTTTCTGAATATAGCAGGTGAACTAAATAGAAACCTAGTCCCAACAGGGAATCATATAGCGCTCTTAGAAAAAAGTGTTCCGAGACTGTTATCTGAAATGCTCCTCCATGATACTGACAAGAGGGAGATTGAGTAAATAATTAAACCACTAAAGACCAAGAACCCTCATGGATATGACGGGGTATCTAGAAGAATACTGAAGTATTGTTCTATGTATGTTAGCCCAGTACTTAGCCATATCTGTAACTTTTCCTTTAGAGTGGTCGGTTTCCTGACCGATTAAAGTACTCGGTAGTGAAACCACTTTATAGAAAGGGAGACAGGGATAATATTGACAATTATAGACCTATTTCTATGCCATTGGTGTTTGCTAAAGTTATCGAGAAGGTTGTATATACAAGGTTACTGGAGCATTTAAATTCACATAATTTGCTGTCAAATGTTCAGTTTGGTTTTAGAAATGGTTTAACAACTGAAAATGCTATATTCTCTTTTCTCCGTGAGGTTTTGGACGGATTAAATAAAAGGTTGCGAACGCTAGGTGTTTTCTTTGATTTAACGAAGGCTTTTGACTGTGTTGACCACAAAATATTACTGCAGAAGTTGGACCATTATGGAGTAAGGGGAGTAGCTTACAATTGGTTTGCCTCTTACTTTAAGAACAGAAAGCAGAAGGTAATTCTCTGCAATATTGAGAGTGGTAGTGATGTTCAGTCCCAATGGGGCACTGTTAAGTGGGGCGTTCCCCAAGGGTCGGTGCTGGGGCCACTGCTGTTTCTTATTTATATAAATGATATGCCTTCTAGTATTACAGGTGATTCAAAAATATTTCTGTTTGCTGATGACACCAGCTTGGTAGTGAAGGATCTTGTGTGTAATACTGAAACAGTATCAAATAATGTAGTTCATGAAATAAGTTCGTGGCTTGTGGAAAATAATGTGATGCTAAATCACAGTAAGACTCAGTTTTTACAGTTTCTAACTCACAATTCAACAAGAACCGATATTTTGATCAGACAGAATGGGCATATTATAAGCGAGACGGAACAGTTCAAGTTCCTAGGCGTTCGGATAGATAGTAAGCTGTTGTGGAAAGCCCATGTCCAGGATCATGTTCAGAAACTAAATGCTGCTTTATTTACCATTAGAACAGTATCTGAAATAAGTGACACTTCAACACGAAAAGTAGTCTACTTCGCATATTTTCATACGCCTATGTTGTATGGTATTATTTTTTGGAGTAATTCTTCTGATTCAAAAAGGGTATTTTGGGCTCAAAAACGGGCTGTTCGAGCTATATGTGGTGTAAGTTCGAGAACCTCTTATCGACCCCTATTCAATAGTCTGGGAATTCTGACATTGCCCTCACAGTATATATTTTCTTTAATGTCGTTTGTTGTTAGCAATATTAGCCTATTCCCAAGAGTTAGCAGCTTTCACTCAGTTAATATTAGGCAGAAATCCAATCTGCATGTGGAATGCACTTCCTTGACCCGTGTGCAGAAAGGAGTGCAGTATTCTGCTGCATCAATTTTCCATAAGCTACCACAAGAACTCAAAAATCTTAGCAGTAGCCCAAACTCTTTTAAGTCTAAACTGAAGAGTTTCCTCATGGCTCACTCCTTCTATTCTGTCGAGGAGCTCCTGGAAGAGCTAAAAAATTAAGCAAATTCCAGTGTTACATTGTTGATTTTCTTTATTTAAACTTAGGACTTGTCACCTGAATGTTTTTTTTATATTTCATTTTATCTATTTCTAATATCGTGTTATAATTTCATGTATTGACTCGTTCCATGACCATGGAGACTTCTCCTTAATTTGGTCCCACGGAACAATAAATAAATAAATAAATAAATAAATAAAACAATAAAAATTCCGTAACTACTAAACACAAAGAGTTACAAGTTTGTAGCACATTAATATTCAGAATATGCTGCAGTTATCTGTAAATTATTTGTGAACGATTCCTTTAAGATTTATGACCATCCAAATACTACGTTTTCAACATAAAATATCAGATGCTTTTGGAAGAATACATATTGTAGCAAAAATTATCTGAGACATTTGAGAAGTTTCTTACATACGATGCAATTACATAAAGAAAATTCTGTCACATGAAAACTTCTACCTGATTCATAACTAAAACTAGAGCTTTCTGTAGTGTATTATCAGTTTGATAAGTAAAGCCATAAACAAAAGAGAACCAGACTTTCATTTTGATTACTTCAACATTGCAATTTTAAACATGGCTGATGTTTAACAACCGCATTTAAGTTTTAATGAAAGATAAAACAGCTAACCGGCTGCACACATTTTATTACATCGACCTCGTTTCGATATCGACGAAGTTTACCTTCGTAAGAATAAGTTATAATTACATGCAATGTAAACCAATGTAACTATAACTTACTCTGATGAAGGTACTCATAGTCAGTATCAAACCAGGTCAATGGAATAAAATTTGAGCAACCGGTCAACTGCTTTTATCCTTCATGAAAACTTCAACAATTATAAACCAATCACTGAGCTACAGAGGCGAACAGCTACTACAGCAAGGAGAGAAACGATTATTCTAGGCCAGGGGCAGATGAAGTAGACGAATAAACATTCGCGTATTTCAAATGTGTATAGATGCGAATGTGAAGTCTTCAGAGCCCCTTCGGCATGCAGGGTATCATAAAGTTGCGCAGCGATTGGTTCCCGTGTGATTGGTACAGAGCACGGGTCTCTCCTGTTTACAAAAGGTGTAACAGATCGGTCGCACAGAATTATAGACGAATTTTGCCGACGTTGTCTAATGCGCAGTCCTAGAGCTGAAACACTATGACGTCCCTTTAGGAAAACAGTTTATATAAAAGAAGCCGAGCGGAGTGGCCGCGTGGTTACAGGCGCCATGTCACAGATTGCACGTCCCTCCCGCCGGATGTTTGAGTCCTCCCTCGGGCATGGGTGAGTGTGTTGTTATTAGCATAATTTAGTTTAAGTAGTGTGTAAGTCTAGGGACCAATGACCTCAGCAGTTTGGTCCCATAGGAATTCAGACACATTTGAACATATGAAAGAATCAACACGGATTCAGAAAAAAGCCACTCGTGCGGAACACAGCTACCTTTTTTCTTACCCGACATCTTTCACACAATAGATACAGGTGAGTAGATAGATTTTGTCTTTCTAGATTTCCGAAGGGCCTTCGACAGTGTACAACATAATCCACTACTAACTAATAGGTCGGCATACGGAGTACCTTCGCAGATATTTGATTTTACTGATGAATATTTGACTAACAGGACGCAGTACGTTCTACGGAACGGCGAATATTCCTCTGAAACGGAAGTATCATTGGGTGTGAAATAAGGAAGCGCAATAGCGCATCTAATGTTTTCAGTGTACATCAACAATTTATCGGATAGCATATGTAAGTTTGTTCTCTGACATTGCAGTTGTGTACAAGAAAGTATTGTCGTTGCAGGACTGTAAGGCACTGCAAGAAAAAGTTAGAAAAAGTATAAGGTTGGTGCAATGAATGGCAGCTCTCTTTAAATGTGGATAGACGTAATAAAATTCGTGCAATCCAGACAGACAACAGTATAGTATCTGATTACAAGATAAGCGGTGGACATCTAGAGCGCGCCACGTCGTAGATGAAATCTGGGTATTATGGAATAATCGGGATATGTGATATACCGTGATTTCTCATCCGTCGAGTGGTGCTCCCAAGCAGGACAGCCATGATCTAGATCAAAACGCTACCTCATTGCTCTGTACTGATCTCAGTTTGTCTCTAGACGTCCCTTGAGTTACGGCGCTCAGAAACTGTTTTCGTATTTTGAAAGAACTTTGGAGGTAAATTTTCACAACTATGCAATACTTAAACTGGTCAACAGTGAAAATCTTTTCGAACAACAAGTAGCTATTTCTGAGTTATTTCATAATGAAAAAAAAGCGAAAATTACATGAAAAACTTTCAGTTACCTCTTAGTTCTCAGTTACAGCCCATTTAAATGATATTTTTTAATGAAATCTGCGCCCACGGATTGAGTTGGCACACCTAAGCACGACAGTGATGGGTTATGTGTAACTTCTATAACTACCAGGAATATCTGAAATCTAGTGATAATGTTAGCATAACGGAATGCAGAAGTCACCAGTTATGTTTGTTAATGTTTTGTGAAATTTGTCATTCTTGATGATCTTTTGTGACATTGACTCTGTATAGCTTGTTTCATGTTTCGAATTATACTGATCTTGTTTTACTTTGTGTGTAAATGTAACATACTAATTACTCTAAAAAAAAAAAAATGTGGTCAGGTGCGAATAGGACGCGCTCTCTAAGGTTCCCGTAAAACTTAATTATGTATGTAGACAGTTCATGCATCCTGGCAATCAGGAATCTCAACGATTTTTGCCTGTTATCCAATATAAATTTCAAGTTCATATAACCGTCCTTTATTGAGAAAAAGGGGTCTTAAGAGACAGGCGGACAGACTGGCAGTTTGATAACAAATAACAATTTTTTTTTCGAGTGATATAATTACGGTTCACAATTTTCGAATGTTTTACCTTGGTTGTACTGTGAAACATTGCTTCTTGCCAAATTTCATGATACTAGATAAACAGTAAGTACCCAATAGGTTTTGATCAGTGAGTTTATGAAAATCAAAATACGTGACATAAATGACCGTATCATTTCATTACATTGACTTAGAAGCTTGAATTTTTTTTCACCGCCAAGAGACCGTAGACCTTATAAGGGATATAAATTTCAACAATTTCCACCCATTCGCTGGGCGGAGTGGCCGAGCGGTTCTAGGCGCTACAGTCTGCAACAGCGCGACCGCTACGGTCGCAGGTTCAAATCCTGCCTCGGGCATGGATGTGTGTGATGTCCTTAGGTTAGAGTAGTTCTAAGCTCTAGGGGACTGATGACCTCAGAAGTTAAGTCCCATAGTGCTCAGAGCCATTTGAACCATTTGAGTCCACCCATTCCTGAGAAAAAGGGTCTTAACAGTTGGTGGACAGAAAGACAGCCAGACAGACAGACAACAAAGTGATTGCTATTGGGGTTCAGTTTTTACCAGCTGAGGTTTGGAACCCTAAAAAATCAAATTTTCGTTTTATTTCAGGTTACACAGAATTCAGGATGCCACATAATTGTCTATTCTCCTGAAAATTTTTGTCATGTGTGTGGTGAGGTGATATTTTCTCTATGGAAACATAAAAATTACTACAGGCATAAAGACAGCGTGTCACCTCTGTTTTAGAATTCAGTTAGGAGGTCTGGACAAATGGGCACCACATATAATCTGCAATACGTATGCCGCGAACCTACGTGGATGGTTAAACATAAAAGTTCTTTCAATGCCATTTGCCATCTCATAAACGATTGCTATTTCTGCATGACACTCCCACCTCCCACCTCCAGCTGATATGTTCAAAAGTCAGATATAGATGAAGACTGTGCAAGGGAGAAATGACCTCGCCCTTAATCTTCAAAGGATATTAATTTTCGACCTGAAAATGAACTAAGCCACAAACGTTTGGCCAAGCTGAACTGAGTGATTTAATTAGAGATTTAGACCCATCTAAAGACAAAACACAGATTCTTGCATTGATGCTGCAAGAACAAAATCTTCTACAAAATAAAGTCAAAATGTCTGTGCACAGGACTCTGCAAAAAAGATTAGCGTCAGCACTTTAGAAAAGGAAATACTCTTGTTGTCTGTTGTAAAATGAGTGCTTTATGACGACTTTACATCTGGAATACAATACAAAGGACTGGATGATATTCGTAGACTCTTCAAATCTAAGTTTAAAAGCTGTAATTTTACACAATGACAATTCCTTCCCTTCAGTTCCCATAGCCGTGCTGTCGACATGGAAGAAATCTACGAAAATATGAAATCACGTCTGACAGCAATTAAGTACACCGGCCACCAGCAGCAGACCTGAGGAGAGACTAAGTCACTGCAGAATTTCTGGGCATGCAGTTGGGCAACAGAAAGTACTGCTGTCTGTATCAGTGAGACAGTCGGGCTAGGTCATCTCGCTGCAAGTTAAAGGTCTGGCCACCAAGGAAAAAACTCTGCCCCAGAGAGAAAAGTGTCCAGCATGATCCTCTGGTAGAAAATAAGCAAAATTCTTTTGCCCCTTCCACACTTAAAACTTGGATTAATAAGGGACTTCGTAAAGGGAATGGAACAGGGCGGAGAAGCTTTTCAGTATCTCAGAGGACTGTTTCAATAGATCTATGATGCTAAAGTTAAAGAAGATATCTTCATAGGTCCGCAGATTCGTTATCTTCCTAAAAATAAAATCTCTGAATATTCTCCAGCGCCACGACAAAGTGGCATGGGAAATATTTAAAGAGAGATTAGTGTTTTTTAACGTCCGTCGACAACGACGTCATTAGAGACGGAGCGCAAGCTCCGGTTAGGGAATGACGGGGAAGGAAATCGGCCGTGCCCTTTCATAGGAACCATCCCGGCATTTGCCTGAAAGGATTTAGGGAAATCACGGAAAACCTAAATCAGGATGACCGGAGACGGGATTGAACCGTCGTCCTCCCGAATGCGAGTCCAGTGTGCTAACCACTGCGTCACCTCGCTCGGTGGAAATATTGCGAATGATCTTCTACAAAAGTAGCATCAATTAGGCTGCAACATGTCACTTAAACTCCATTTCCTACATTTTAATCTGGAATTCTTCCTTGACAACTGCGGTTCTGTAAGTGACGAACATGGAGAGCGATTCTAATCAGGACATTTTACAAATGAAACGAAGGTATCGGGGGAAATGGACTATTGTTGGACAGCGATAAGAAGACACGCAGAAAAAGGACTACAAGCGACTAGGAAAGACAAAACGTACAAGTGAATAAATTCCTTTTATTTGAAGTTACTGAAGCTGTAACACCAGATTTAGACCAACTAAACAATATCTAGCGTTACATTAATTTCTGTGGACCCAAATTATAGCTAGTTCAGCTGTAGTGTATTTGCAGTATTTATTATTGAAACTAGCTTATCTTAAAAGCTAGAGCTAATAAATAAAATTTGATGACGTATTGGTTTTTCTCGACACAAAATTAGGATAGTTAAGCAATTCTGAGAAAGAGAAAACTTCCAAAGCGCATTTATATTGAACAATGTTACTGAAAATGTACACTAACGATCAAAACTATGCAAGAGAGTAGTAGATCGCTACTTATTGCTCGAATTTTGGCTATAGCCACAGCTGATTCTGTTGCTATGTTGTGAAGTCCAATGTGACTTGTGCAATATGGCATATTTAGTATTCCACAAAACCCATCTTGCTGAGAACGAAGATTAGGTTTGCGACATGCAAACAGATTAATGTTAATCAAAGCACCACTATTGCCCAAACAAATAACTGTCTCAGACCTTTCTTTCGAATCTTTGTTATCGAATCAGATTCCTTTTTCTCTTGCTGATGAGTAATTCTTTCAGTAGTTTAGATTAAGAGCAGTCTCACAATTGTATTCCGTGTACAAAGGAAATTTTTCCCAAATTTGCAAAATTATCTGTATATCTGCAAACCTATTCTATATTTTCCAACTTTCCCACAATAGTCTCCAAGTACATTTTTTAAAACTTTTTTTCCGTGGTAAGTTCATTGAAATACTTATCGCCAAATGGTTGAAGTTTATGATAAAGTGTGTTTGAGAGCTACGAATGTGTTCAATTTGGAGCTACAACTACAAAAGTAAATGATATTCCTATTCTGTAACACTCGACCTTCACCTAAAAGTATTTTGGAGTAATGCTAAGAAGCGACATGAAATGGAACAATCGTGTAAATTCAGTATTTTGGCAGGCTAAAAAAAAACTTATTGTTAGATTTGTTGTATGAATTATCAGAAATGGCGGTGCACCTACAAATGAAATTGAGTACAAGTTGCTAGTGCAACCGTTTCGGAAGTATTGTTCCAGTATTGGGTGTCCTTATCAAGTACACATGGCAATATATCGGCCAAGGATAGATGCATACTTGTGTTGATCCATTGTGCCTTCCAACATGACGGTATCACTCATGGAATGTCACGAAAACATTCCCCAGACCATAACGCTTCCATTCTCTGACTTTTTTTGTTTGCTTTCACACATTTCATGCGGTAAAAATAAATGTCGTGTGACTAGGGCCCCCCGTCGGGTAGACCGTTCGCCGGGTGCAAGTCTACATCTACATCTACATCTACATGACTACTCTGCAATTCACATTTAAGTGCTTGGCAGAGGGTTCGTCGAACCACAATCATACTATCTCTCTACCATTCCACTCCCGAACAGCGCGCGGGAAAAACGAACACCTAAACCTTTCTGTTCGAGCTCTGATTTCTCTTATTTTATTTTGATGATCATTCCTACCTATGTAGGTTGGGCTCAACAAAATATAATACAAAACGAGCTGCCCTTTTTTGCACCCTTTCGATGTCCTCCGTCAATCCCACCTGGTAAGGATCCCACACCGCGCAGCAATATTCTAACAGAGGACGAACGAGTGTAGTGTAAGCTGTCTCTTTAGGGGACTTGTTGCATCCTCTAAGTGTCCTGCCAATGAAACGCAACCTTTGGCTCGCCTTCCCCACAATATTATCTATGTGGTCTTTCCAATTGAAGTTGTTCGTGATTTTAACACCCAGGTACTTAGTTGAACTGACAGCCTCGAGAATTGTACTATTTATCGAGTAATCGAATTCCAACGGATTTATTTTGGAACTCATGTAGATCACCTCACACTTTTCGTTATTTAGCGTCAACTGCCACCTGCCACACCATATAGCAATCTTTTCTAAATCGCTTTGCAACTGATACTGGTCTTCGGATGACCTTACTAGGACAACACAACACCCAGTCCCTGAGGGCAGAAAATCTCCGACCCAGCCGGGAATCGAATCCGGGGCCTTAAGATTGACATTCCGTCGCGCTGACCCCTCAGCTACTGGGAGCGGACAACACGCCAACGATCATGAGTCCGATGGACCATAAGACGTGATTCATCTGTAAAAGCCACCTGTCGCCACTCACTGGTCATGCAGTTGCGGTGCTGCGTACAATTTCCAGCCTTCGTCGGTGACTAACGGCATTCAGCATGGGTGCCTTAACCAGGCGCTGCGAAGACCCATTTGAAGAAACGTTCGCCGAATGGTGGTTGAGGGGGCACTGTTGGTAGCCTCTTGGTTCACCTGGGCGGTCAGATGCTCAACACTTGCACGTCTGTTTGCCAATAAACACTTTCACAGCCATAGTTCATCCTTGTCACCTACATAGTTTTACTAAATAAAAACTAGACCGCACATTGGCGCTAGTGTCGCGTCCCCACATTGAACGTGATAGAAGCCGCCATTTGCAGGGAAACAGTGCGTAAACATGGTTCGTTCGTGTGCTGCTTTTAATGGTAACAGTAAGAATGGAAGCAAAGACGAAGACGGAAACAATGTTACATTTCACAGGTCAGTCATTTCTGGTTGTTCGTTACTTTCTATTACTTGTATATGGTATTTTCATGGGAAATAATACATCACGTGCGTTTGTTATTGTTTAGATTTCCCCTTACAAATGATTTTCTGAATCGGAAATGGATTGTTGCTACTGGGAGAGAGAATTCCAACCGACATCAAATCATTTGCCGTGCTCTCTTCATTTTGAAGAGAATTGTTACATGGAAAATTATGTAAATAGACGTCAACTGAAGGACGATGCTATACCGACAGTATTTGGATTTCCAACTCATTTGAAAAAGGTATAGTGTTTGCAAAGCCAATTAATGCAAATGCTAAATGTAGGTGACAGCAGATTGTTCTATAGCCTAACTTGATGTCTATATTTACACCTTACACTGTATCTAATAAACTTTCAGCTACAAAAATTGCAAGCTACATAGGGAAAAAGTTGCAGTATTAGATTACAGACAAAGGTACTTTGTTGGATGTCAAGTACTTATATTGTATTTGCATACAAATTACTAAAAATACTAACAGGGTTAATGTACTAAGTTGAACTGAATGAAGAACTAGGCACATGTTAGGTATTTAGATTTTTAATCAAATATATATTAAGTATGAATCAGAGGTAGGTCCAATAATTGCGTTTAGGTACTTAACATGTGTTGTCAGGTGGGGATTATACTTCGTAAATGGTCAAATATTTGATCAAATGTTGCAAACTCAAACTCAACGGTACTGTCTGCTACTTTAAAAGTTTCATGTAATTATCTAATGCAAATAGCTCGATGTAAACTCGCTCCACCTTGTGAGGAAAGAACCTTACATTCTTAAATTTCGCGTCTCTATGCAGACGCATTTCGGAAATTAGGAAACTTCATTCATTTAAGTATAGTTTTAAAATATATCCGAATACTCAGTAATTTTTTAAACAAACATGTGTTTAATTTGTGCTTCAATTTGCTCTTGTTGCGTCTCATATACTTCAAATCACAACCCCGGTACTAGGATTCATCCCTGCAAATGGCGGCGATCAGCTGCTTCAATTGGGGGACAGTTGCCTCGCTTCTCCGCTACGGCGTGGTAGGGGCTTGGTCACCTATACCCTGTGGTGCACCACCGTTGCCTCAGTGTCGGTTTTGGATAGCGCCATTTTGGGATGCACGGAATACGTTAACTACGACGGCATGCGAACAGTTTACAGATTTAGCCGTTTCGGAACTGCTTCCACCAATGGGCCGAAAGCCAATGATTATGTCCCTTTGGACGTCAGATAAATCGCTCCGCTCTGCATGACGATAACGATTGCACTGTTTTCCGACGGGTGTTATATATATATCAGTTTAATAAGTCACGGCTGCAAAATACTAACGCGAATTCTTTACAGACGAATGGAAAAACTAGTAGAAGCCGACCTAGGGGAAGATCAGTTTGGATTCCGTACAAATATTGGAACACGTGAGGCAATACTGACCCTACGACTTATCTTAGAAGCTAGATTAAGGAAAGGCAAACCTACGTTTCTAGCATTTGTAGACTTAGAGAAAGCTTTTGACAATGTTGACTGGAATACTCTCTTTCAGATTTTGAAGGTGGCAGGGCTAAAATATAGGGAGCGAAAGGCTATTTACAATTTGTATAGAAACCAAATGGCAGTTATAAGAGTTGAGGGGCATGAAAGGGAAGCAGTGGTTGGGAAGGGAGTGAGACAGGGTTGTAGCCTCTCCCCAATGTTATTCAATTTGTATATTGAGCAAACAGTAAAGGAAACAAAAGAAAAATTCTCAGTAGGTATTAAAATCCATGGAGAAGTAATAAAATCTTTGAGGTTCGCCGATGACATTGTAATTCTGTCAGAGACAGCAAAGGACTTGGAAGAGCAGTTGAACGGAATGGATAGTGTCTTTAAAGGAGGGCATAAGATGAACATCAACAAAAGCAAAACGAGGATAATGGAATGTAGTCGAATGAAGTCGGGTGATGCTGAGGGTATTAGATTAGGAAATGAGACACTTAAAGTAGTAAAGGAGTTTTGCTATTTGGGGAGCAAAATGACTGATGATGGTCGAAGTAGAGAGGATATAAAATGTAGACTGGCAATGGCAAGGAAAGCGTTTCTGAAGAAGAGAAATTTGTTAACATCGAGTATAGATTTAAGTGTGAGGAAGTCGTTTCTGGAAGTATTTGTATGGAGTGTAGCCATGTATGGAAGCGAAACATGGACGATAAATAGTTTCGACAAGAAGAGAATACAAGCTTTCGAAATGTGGTGCTACAGAAGAATGCTGAAGATTAGATGGGTAGATAACATAACTAATGAGGAGGTGTTGAATAGGATTGGGGAGAAGCGAAGTTTGTGGCACAACTTGACTAGAAGAAGGGATCGGTTGGTAGGACATGTTCTGAGGCATCAAGGGATCACCAATTTAGCATTGGAGGGCAGCGTGGAGGGTAAAAATCGTGGATGGAGACCAAGAGATGAATACACCAAGCAGATTCAGAAGGATGTCGGTTGCAGTAGGTACTGGAAGATGAAGAAGCTTGCACAGGATAGAGTAGCATGGAGAGCTGCATCAAACCAGTCTCAGGACTGAAGACCACAACAACAACAACAACATATATTTTCCAGTCACACACATATATATAATGCAAGTTAATTTTTTTGAGTCATCATTCTGACTGGTTTGATATGGCCCATCACAAATTCTTCTCCCTATTACTAAACGACTGACACCATGCACAGTCTCCTCTCCCCGTTGCAGGTTGTGTCTCTAAATCGCTTCCAGTCACGACAAAATTTTTATTTTCAGTGTTTCATATAATTATTGATAAAACTTTAAGGTGCTTTCATAATCTACTCGTTATGAGGTACAATCTTACATTGAAATGAAATGTCGTGTGGCTAGGGCCTCCCGTCGGGTAGACCGTTCGCCTGGTGCAGGTCTTTCGAGTTGACGCCACTTCGGCGACCTGCGCGTCGATGGGGATGAAATGATGATTAG
Source organism: Schistocerca nitens (assembly GCF_023898315.1). Taxonomy (NCBI): domain Eukaryota; kingdom Metazoa; phylum Arthropoda; class Insecta; order Orthoptera; family Acrididae; genus Schistocerca; species Schistocerca nitens. Next base: position 392,022,567 of record NC_064620.1, read on the forward strand.
TAGGACAACACAACACCCAGTCCCTGAGCGGAGAAAATCTCCGACCCAGCCGGGAATCGAACCCGGAACCTTAGGATTGACATTCCGTCACGCTGACCACTCAGCTACCGGGGCCGGAATGTTACATTAAAAGTTTAGCAAAATAAATAAAATGTTACAATCAGAAACCGTGTGTACGTCGTGAGTCAGCGTAACACACAGCGCGGTAATTACCCAGAGTATTCAAATTGTATCTGCCAATGTAAGCACTTCAAACGAACATTACACATATTCCAAACTTTTTAGATATTATTTGTCTGTGAGACGTCCACAAAATAATGAAAGAAAAATGGTTACAGCTTACTACATTTTCATTGGTCGTGCAGTAAAATATTGGCATGACTCTTCAATTTATTACTTTTTTATTTCGAACTATATTCGCAACATCTTTCGCAGACAGTATTCACATATACCACTGAACGTACAGGCAAAACTGCATCGTTGTGTGACACGTACCTCAGCAGATATGGCCTGATAGATACTGAGATACGTGAGAAACTAGCTCTTCATAAACGGAGCGCATATAACCAGGACTACTCATTCTGTATTTGATAATGAGGGCACTTAGGGACTCCCAACAAATTTTAAACGACTCTAATTTCTAATAATGTCTCTACTTTCTCTTGCTTAACGTCAAATATTCAACGCATTAACTCATTTGTAAAGCAATTAGTGGTCTGAAGCTGTTTATATATATATATATATATATATATATATATATATATATATATATATATATATATATATAAGTTCGATTCTTTAAATAATAATATGTGTTTGTAGCCACCCCCACGCACTCCACAGTCACTTGTAGGATGCGTACGTCGCTGTAGATGTGTGGCGCTACAGCTTTTCTCTCATGATTGTATCCTGATTTTTTTAATCGAAGAAGTTGCGAGTGATAGGAAGTTCAAATATGTTTCTTTATTTATCCTGAAACAACAATACCAGTCATGTGGTTATACCTTCAGTTCAGAGAAACTTAATGTGAAAATACGTTTTTCGTTTAGTTTAACTAATCTTTGCCCCACATATCGCGTTTATACTTTCAGTTCTTTGTTTTTCGCATCACGAAGAGAAAGACGACAAACCCAGCAAATCATCTTTGCCCGAGGACAATGTATTCGAACAGAAATTAATGATTGCACAAGCATTCTTGGATTGCGTGCAAGAGAAGGGGATTTGCACATGTTCGCACAAAACGCTTGGTCGTACATGCTTGTCACACATCTAGCTGCACATGTGGTCGCATTAAGGGGCTCCAGAAAGGCTCAAAATCATGAAAAGTTCAATTTTTACTTTTTTGCGTTTTCTGAATCTGCAGACTATTACCTTTTAACAGATATATAATTTATTCAATTCCGAAGACTACAACTATTTTTAAATTTTTTTTGAAATGTGTTCTACATGGGCGTGACCCACTTTGGCGCTGTTAAACTGCTGTCAAATGGTGTTATTATTAACGTCCGTGTTCATCAGGTACATTTTAGTGATGTGAGATAAAGTATGTGTTGTGGCTAACCTGTGATGGTTCAATATATATCGCTGGTGTGATTGTCGATTGTTTCATGTTTATTTACTCTGTCGTTATCTCGAAAATATTCGTAATTAATTCTGTTTCTTGAGTCTCTGTTTTGCTGAAGTATAATAATGAGTAAAAGTAAAGTTATTAGAAATCCTCTGAAGGCTTTTAAGAAAAGGAGAAATGTTGGAAAGCCAAAGGTATGTGTTATTACTGTAAACAATAAAGACGATAACCAAGTGAGTGAACCTAACCTTTCAAGTACACCTGCCCATAGCAGTCAAAGTGGGAAAGAAAATACTTCACAGAAGAAGCTTGGTTCAATGAGTGAAAACTATGAATGTTTTATGGGCGAATCGGATGTGAATGAAATATTTGATATGTCGGTTCTCAAAGGAATTTTTTCAAACTGTGTAAGATGAATTCATTGTAGAGAAGTTGGTCTCCATAATAAAGCATGTAGGACTTGCTAGTGAAATACAACTGAAATGTGATAAGTGTTCATACATGACCACCTTTTGGAACAGTGTTGCAGTAACTGCAACTGAAGAAAATGGTAGCAAAATCTACGAACACGACATTAGATTTGTTTATTCCTTGCGTTCAGTTGGTAAGGGTGCTACTGCAGGTGCAATTTTCTGTGGCATCATGAATCTTCCAAATCCCCCAACCAAGTTTACGACCTATAATAAATTAATAGGGTCTAAAGTAGAAGATGTCTGTATAGAATCTATGAAGAACGCTGTGGAAGAGGCAGTAATGGAAAATAATGGTAACAGAGATTTGACTGCAGCGTTCGATGGTACCTGGCATAAACGGGGACACACATCTCTTCATGGTGTAGTATCTGCCACCAGTATGTATACAGGGAAAGTTTTAGATGTAGCAGTAATATCAAAGTATTGTAGACGTCCACAAAAATATAAAGGTATACATGAAAATAATTGCAAAGCTAACTATAGTGGCAGTAGTGGAGGAATGGAAGTGGCTGGTGTTGCCAGTATATTCCAGCGTTCTGAGGCGTGTGATAAAGTGCGATATGTTAATTACCTTGGTGACGGTGATTCTAAAAGTTTCAAACATGTTCAAGGACTGAAGCCCTATGGTGATGATGTTGTAGTGCAGAAATTTGAGTGTATTGGACACATACAGAAGCGAATGGGAACAAGACTTCGGCGACTGAAAGCTTCGTACAAAAAACAAAAACTCAGTGATGGTAAAGGGTTGGATGGGAAGGGAAGGTTAACTGACAGTGTAATTGACAAAATACAGAACTATTATGGAATGGCTATTAGGCAAAATACACAAAGTGTCGACGAAATGAAGAAGGCTGTTTGGGCTCTTTTTTTTCATACTTCTTCAACCGATGAAAATCCCCAACATAGCTTGTGTCCCAAAGAAGAAGACAGTTGGTGTAAATATAACAAAGGATTGCTAACTGGTGAAGTGTACACTCATAAGCATAGTCTGCCTCATGCAATAATGGAGGTGATAAAACCTATTTTCAGAGACTTAGCAGCACCTGAACTGTCGAAAAAGTGTATTCACGGAAAAACTCAAAACCCCAATGAAAGTGTAAATAGTGTTCTATGGTCGAGAATCCCCAAGACTGTATTTTTTGGAATAGAAACACTTCACTTTGGTGTGTATGATGCTGTTGCGACTTTCAATGATGGCAACATTGTAAGGTGCAAGGTATTTAGAAATATGAGAATGAAGATAGGTTCTAACATGGTACGAGCGATGCTTGCTTTAGACAAGGAACGCCTTCGGGCTGCAGACAGGGCTGTAAAGAGTCTAGAAATACAAGCAAGAGTAAACAGGAGGAGGAACAAGAGGAAGCTGGAGGAGGAGTTTGCAGAGGATGAAGATAATCCATCCTATGGACCTGGAATGCACTAAAAAGTTAATCCAATCTTTGTCGCTCGATTCCCAAAACTTTTATTTTCTCATACTAATTACATGTTTTCTAAGGATCTTCCAAACATATTTGTTTCAAACTTTCAGTAAATGTTACACAGTACCTTCTGCATAATTTAACACAGCCTTTTTCCAAAAAACTGTATATTTTTGAATATATAAATAAAAAATTGCAAAAAAAGTTGTGAATTTTCATTACAATTGAAAAAAAATCATCTTTAATAACTGAACTAAAATTTTGTAAAATCCCTGTGTTAAGTTGTAGCCCATGTTCCAATAAATAATCTGTAAAAAGTTCAACTTCCTACCTCAAATACTTTGTGAGGAAAGATGTAATTTATAAGCGTTATTTTAACATTGCAAGTATAGGGCGTTCCGGAGCCCCTTAAGGCAAGTGAAGATGTTTCTTTTTGTGCTCCACAACTAGTGTCCGTTACTTTTGCGCACAACATTATTTCAAAAAGCCATTTACGATTTGGATAGTGCTGCTTGAAATACGAGGTACTAAAATGTTTCAGTTCAGCTACTTTTGCTGTAAGGCTGTTTTCAACTTCAGGGACATAGAAATCATGTTTTTATTCACTGGTCTCCTACGGGATAGTACACCTGTCCAGCCATATTTATGTGACTACCGCCTTTGTTCAACATCAACTTGCAATAACGACTCACAGACGGCACGTGGAAGCACTAGCATTGGAGCATATACAGGGTGTTACAAAAAGGTACGGCCAAACTTTCAGGAAACGTTCCTCACACACAAATAAAGAAAATATGTTATGTGGACATGTGTCCGAAAACGCTTACTTTCCATGTTAGAGCTCATTTTATTACTTCTCTTCAAATCACAATCATGGAATGGAAACACACAGCAACAGAACGTACCAGCGTGACTTCAAACACTTGGTTACAGGAAATGTTCAAAATGTCCTCCGTTAGCGAGGATACATGCATCCACCCTCCGTCGCATGGAATCCCCGATGCGCTGATGCAGCCCTGGACAATGGCGTATTGTATCACAGCCGTCCACAATACGAGCACGAAGAGTCTCTACATTTGGTACCGGGGTTGCGTAGACAAGAGCTTTCAAATGCCCCCATAAATGAAAATCAAGAGGGTTGAGGCCAGGAGAGCGTGGAGGCCATGGAATTGGTCCGCCTCTACCAATCCATCGGTCACCGAATCTGTTGTTGAGAAGCGTACGAACACTTGGACTGAAATATGGAGGAGCTCCATCGTGCATGAACCACATGTTGTGTCGTACTTGTAAAGGCACATGTTCTAGCGGCACAGGTAGAGTATCCCGTATGAAATCATGATAACGTGCTCCATTGAGCGTAGGTGGAAGAACATGGGGCCCAATCAAGACATCACGAACAATGCCTGCCCAAACGTTCACAGGAAATCTGTGTTGATGACGTGATTGCACAAATGCGTGTGGATTCTCGTCAGCCCACACATGTTGATTGTGAAAATTTACAATTTGATCACGTTGGAATGAAGCCTCAACCGTACATACTGACGAAACTAAAATGAGCTCTAACATGGAAATTAAGCGTTTCCGGACACATGCCCACATAACATCTTTTCTTTATTTGTGTGTGAGGAATGTTTCCTGAAAGTTTGGCCATACCTTTTTGTAACACCCTGTACAAAACCCGTGTCAGAGGGATGTGGAAAACAGTGAAGTCGTTGTCGTAATGCGGAAACGTCCAAAAGGGCATGATCATTGGCTTTCGGGTCAAGGGTGGAAGCATTTCCGAAATGGCTAAATTTGTAAACTGCTCGCACGCCACCATGGTGAGAGTATACTGTGCATGGCAAAATGGCGCAATCGAAAACCGATACTGAGGCAACTGTGGTGTACCACGGAGCATAAATGACAAGGATGAACGACAGCTGAGGAGGTGTGTATTAGCAAACAGACGTACAACTGTTGAGCAGCCGACCACCCAAATGAACCAAGCGGCTACCAACAGCATCTTCTCAACGACCGTTCAGCGAATGTTGCTGCATATGGGCCTCTACAGTGGACGCCTTGTTCGTGCACCCATGCTGACTGCTGTTCATCAGCAACGACGGAGGAAAACTGAACGAAATGCCGCAACTGGACGTCCAGTGAGTGACGACAGGTGGCTTTTACAGATGAATCACGTTTCACGGTCCATCGTACACATGGCCATTGACGTGTACAGGTGAAACATCTGAAAGCAACCACACTGCAAGGGTCCAGTTGGAGGGCGTTTCCCGACTCAGCTCGTCATTCTGGAAGGCACAGTGGATCGACGCAAGTATACATCTGTACTTGGGAACCGTATCTACCCCTGCATGCAGTTTGTCTCTCTGCAGAACGATGGCATCTACCAGCAGAAGAATGGGACGTATCATTCACTTCGCAATATACGTGTGTGGTTCAAAGAGCACTCCCTGGTCACTAAACTCCCGGATTAAACTCAATACAGAACCTGCTGGCACTATAGATCCTAAACCAAGAAACCTAGTGCAGCTGGCCGCAGCACGGGAGTCGGCGTGGCTCTGCATTCCTGTTGGTTCCATCCAGAACTTCGTATATATACAGGGTGGTCCACTGATAGTGACCGGGACAAATATCTCACGAAATAGGCGTCAAATGAAAAAACTACAAAGAACGAAACTCGTCTAGCATGAAGGGGGAAACCGCATGGCGCTATGGTTGGCCCGCTAGATGGCGCTGCCATAGGTCAAGCGGATATCAACTGCGTTTTTTAAAATAGGAACCCCAATTTTTATTACATATTCGTGTAGTACGTAAAGAAATATGTATGTTTTAGTTGGTCCACTTTTTTCGCTTTGTGATAGATGGCGCTGTAATAGTCACAAACGGATAAGTACGTGGTATCACGTAACGTTCCAGCCAGTGCGGACGCTATTTGCTTCGTGATACATTACCCGCGTTAAAATGGACCTTCACTAATTGCGTAAAAGGTCGATATCGTGTTGATGTATGGCAATTGTGATCAAAATGCCCAACGGGCGTGTGCTATGTATGCTGCTCGGTATCCTGGACGACATCATCCAAGTGTCCGGACCGTTCGCCGGGTAGTTACGTTATTTAAGGAAACAGGAAATGTTCAGCCACATGTGAAACGTCAACCACGACCTGCAATAAATGATGATGTCCAAGTAGGTGTTTTAGCTGCTGTCGCGGCTAATCCGCACATTAGTTGCAGACAAATTGCGCGAGAATCGGGAATTTCAAACACGTCCGTGTTGAGAAAGCTACAGCAACATCGATTGCACCCGTACCATATTTCTATGCACCAGGAATTGCATGGCGACGACTTTGAACGTTGTATACAGTTCTGCCACTACGTACAAGAGAAATTACGGGACGATGACAGATTTTTTGCACTCGTTCTATTTAGCGACGAAGCGTCATTCACCAACAGCGGTAACGTAAACCGTCATAATATGCACTATTGGGCTACGGAAAATCCATGATGGCTGCGACAAGTGGAACATCAGCGACTTAGGCGGGTTAATTTATGGTGCGGCATTATGGGAGGAAGGATAATTGACCCCCATTTTATCGATGGCAATCTAAATGGTGCAATGTATGCTGATTTCCTACGTAATGTTCTACCGATGTTACTACAAGATGTTTCACTGCTTGTTAGGATGGCGATGTACTTCCAACATGATGGATGTCCGGCACATAGCTCTCGTGCGGTTGGAGCAGTATTGAATAGCATACTTCATGACAGGTGGATTGGTCATCGAAGCATCATACAATGCCCCGCACGTTCACCGGATCTGACGTCCCCGGATTTCTTTCTGTGGGGAAAGTTGAAGGATATTTGCTGTGAACAGAAGTCTGTCGCTATGGCAGAATATACAAAATTTCTGGGTGTTCGCACTGATGAGAAATGGAATTGGAAGAAACACATTGATGATCTGCTGAAGCGTTTGAGTTCAGCTACTCATACTATTAGAATTATTGCAAATTTTGATGATAAACATGATGGCTACTATACCTGTTTTCATTCACTGCTTTCATATGGTGTTATATTTTGGGGTAACTCATCATTAAGAAATTATTCATTGTGTTAAAGCATGTAATCAGAATAATAGCTCACGCCTACCCAAAATCACCTTGCAGACATTTACTTAAGGAACTCGGGATATTCGCAGTACCTTCACAATACATATATTCACTTATGAAATTTGTCGTTAATAACCCATCCCAATTCAAAAATAACAGTGAAGTAAATAGCTAAAACACTATAAGAAAGGATGATCTTCACCATCCTCGATAAAATCTCACTTTGGCACAGAAAGGGGTGAATTATGCTGCCACAAAAATCTTGGTTATTTGCCAAATAGTATTAAAAAGTCTGACAGAGAGCCAGTCAACATCTAAAAGCAAATTAAAAGAATTTCTGAATGACAACCCCTTCTACCCAATAGATGAATTCTTAAATATGAAGTACTAACTGTAAAAATATATTTTGTGTAAAGAAAACTTATGTTAAAGTGATAAAGTGACACATTCCACATCATTACGAAATGTCATATTCTTGATCCATGGAAAAACGATTACTGTATGTATGCATGTATGTAATAGTATAGTATGCCCAGAAGTAAGCTTTGCGTTTATGTCATCAGTATATAGCAGAAACAGTGTGGGTCCCAGGACTGAGTCTGTGGTGCACCATATCTGACAGATGTTGTCTCAGAGGACTGCACAATACACTGATGAACATTAGTATTTTTTTTTTGAAACTTTATTTGAACTTTTTGTGCCCTGTTTCACAGGTATGAGTCTTGCATTTGGTGTTGACCAGAAGTAATTTATTTATTATCTAATGGTTTTATGGTTTTGTTGAGATATTCATTGTTGTTTTTGCTGGTGCTTTGATATTAAAGAGAATCTTTTAATAAAAATTCCAATCTGGTATAACATCATTTTTTTCAAATATTTTTGAAAATGTTCAGAGTTGTGCTACTTGCCTGTAAATAGCTACATTATTTTCAGAGCAGTGAAAGACCTAAGTCATAACGAGGCCCCTGAAATGGACGATATTCTCGCAGAATTATTGCGACCCTTGGAAGAGTTGGCAGAGCTGAGCGTGAAAAAACTATTTAACCCGCTGTGCAGTATATGTGAGACAGGAGAAAATCCCCAAAACTTCAAGAAGGATTTAGTAATTCAGATTTCAAAAAGCTAGGTGCTGACAGGAATAAATATTAAGTCATTGTTACAAAAAACTTGTGCAAGTTATTAATGGAAGAATGGAAAACCTTATAGAGACTAACCTTGGGGAATATTGGCATGGGTTTCTGGAGAATGTGGGAACACATCAGGGGATACTGGCCACATGACATGTCTTAGAAGATAGGTCAAATAAAGATAAAGCTATATTTATGGCGTTTGTAGATTTAGAGAAAGCTTTTGCCAGTGCTGAGTGAATTACACTATTGGAAACTCTGAAGGTAACAGGGACAACATACAGGGGACGGAAAGTTACTTACAAATAGCACAGAAACCAGGCTGAGGCTGTAAGGGTCAAAAGACATGAAAGGGAAGTAGTAGTTCAGAAGGAAGAGAATTAAGGTTATAGACTATCCGTGAAATTATTCAATCTGGACACTGAGCAAACTGTGAAGGAACCCAAGGAGAAATTTGGAAAGTGATGTAAAATTCAGGGAGAAGAAATCACAACTTTTAAGTTCGTTTATGACTTTTTGACTGTGTCAGACATCTACATCTACTTTTACATCGACATCTACACCTATACTCCACAATCCACCATGAGGTGTACGGCAGGGGGTATATCGCTTTGTATTAGTTATCAGGTTTTTGTCCTGTTCCATTCATGTATGGAGCACAGGAAGAATGATTGTTTGAATGCCTTTGTGCATCCGATAGTTATGCTAATTTTATCTTCACGATCTCTATGTGAGCGGTACATAGGAGATTGTAGCATATTCCCAGAGTAATCATTTACAGCTGGTTCTTGAAACTTCGTTAATAGACTTTTTCGGGATAGTTTACATCTATCTTCAAGAGTCTTCCAGTTCACTTCCTTCAGCATCTCTGTGAGACTCTACCACAGATTAAACAAAACTGTGACCATTCATGCTGCCTTTCTGTGTACACATTCAGTATCCCTGTTATTCGTATGTGGTACAGGTTGCCCACACTTGAGCAATATTCTAGAACCAGTCACATGAATAGTTTGTAAGCAATCTTCTTTGTAGATTTATTGGACTTCCCCAGAATTCTACTTCCTGCTTTACCCATGACTGAACCTATGTGATGATTCCATTTCATATCTCTAAACAGTGTTACACAAAGGTACTTGTTTGAATTGGCCGATTCTAACAGTGACTCACTGATATTATAGTCATAGGATATTACGTTTTTTCGTTTTGTGAAATGCAAAATTTTAAATTTCTGAACATATAGAGCAAGTTGCCAGTCTCTGCACCATGTTGAAATGTTATCAAGATCTGGCTGAACATTTATGCAGCTTCTTTTGGATATTACTTAGATAGTACTTCATTATAGATAACTGCATCATGTACAACGAGCCTGATAATTTCTGAAAGGTCATTAATACACAACATGAACAGCAAGGGTCCCAACACACTTCTCTGGGGCACACCCAAAGTTACTTCTACATCTGACAATGCATATCCATCGAAGATAACATGTTGCCTCCTCCCTACCTAAAAGTCCTCAATCCATCTATAGGGTGAGCCACCTAACGTTACCGCTGGATATATTTCGTAAACCACATCAAATACTGACGAACCGATTCCACAGACCGAACGTGAGGAGAGGGGCTAGTGTAATGGTTTAATACAAACCATACAAAAATGAACGGAAGTATGTTTTTTAACACAAACCTACGTTTTTTTAAATGGAACCCCGTTAGTTTTGTTAGCACATCTGAACGTATAAACAAATACGTAATCAGTGCCGTTTGTTGCATTGTAAAATGTTAATTACATCCGGAGATATTGTAACCTAAATTTGACGCTTGAAACCTCCGACGTTCAGTTGCGTGTTGTAACAAATACGGGCCACGGTCGGCGAGCAGCATCTGCAGGGACATGTTTACGATGACGACCGTGTTTACGAGTGTGGCTGTAGTGCACTGTTGTGGTTTGGTCTAGTTGTCGCAGTGTCCCCATGTACCGCTTGCTGCTATTGTTATTCTGCATTCGTCTCCGCACGCAAACCAACTGTAGTACACCGTGTTACCAGACGTCTGTGATAGTGTAGTGTTGTAGGAACTGTGACCATAGTGTATTCGAACTCTGAAAAGGCGGAGATGATACTCATCTATGGCGAGTCTCCACGAAATGCAGCTGAAGCCTGCAGGGTGTATGCAGAACTGTACCCGGACAGAGAGCATCCAACGTGCCGCACATTGCAAAACATCTACCGCCAACTGTATGCAACAGGTATGGTCGTAGCACGCAAACGGGTCCGTAACAGGCCCGTCACAGGAGAAGCGGGTGCAGTTTGTGTGTTAGCTGCTGTTGCCATGAACCCACACATGAGTACACGGGACATTGCGAGAGCCGGTGGACTGAGTCAAAGTAGTGTCATGCGCATACTGCATCGTCACCGCTTTCGCCCGTTTCATGTGTCGCTACATCAGCAATTACATGGTGATGACTTTAACCATCGAGTGCAATTCTGTCAATGGGCATTAACAGAGAATGCGTTGCAGTTCTACCTGTTTACCGATGAAGCGGGTTTCACAAACCACGGGGCAGTGAATCTACGGAACATGCATTACTGGTCCGTGGACAGTCCTCGCTGGCGCAGACAGGTAGAGCGACAGCGACCGTGGACTGTAAATGTATGGTGCAGAATCATTGGCGACCATCTCATTGGTCCTCACTTCATTGCAGGGGCCCAAACAGCTGCAACATGCATCGTGTTTCTACAGAATGATCTGCCAACGTTGCTCGAAAATGTCCCACTGGAAACTCGTCGACGTATGTGGTATCAGCATGATGGTGCACCTGCACATTCCGCAATTACCACTAGGCTGACCCTTGACAGGATGTTCGACGGGCGTTTCATACGACGTGGAGGACGCATAAATTGGCCAGCCCGTTCTCCTGATCTTACACCTCTGGACTTCTTTCTGTGGGGTACGTTAAAGGAGAATGTGTACCGTGATGTGCCTACAACCTCAGAGGATATGAAACAACGTATTGTGGCAGCCTGCGGCGACATTACACCAGATGTACTGCGGCGTGTACGACATTCATTACGCCAGAGATTGCAATTGTGTGCAGCAAATGATGGCCATCACATTGAACATCTATTGGCCTGACATGTCCGGACACACTCTATTCCACTCCGTAATTGAAAACTGACAAAGACCATTAAAAAGGTGTTAGCATGTGGACGTAATGTGCTGTTCCAGTCTCTTTTGTACCTACGGCCCATCACCGTTCCCTTTGGATCCCTACGTAATTCGGTGCTCTCTGATACACATGATCGAACAGCGGGGGAGTGGTACTCAAGCGTCAACTTTAGGTTACAATATCTCCGGATGTATCTAACATTTTACAATGCAAAAAACGGCACTGATTACGTATTTGTTTATATGTTCAGATGTGCTAACAAAACTAACGGGGTTCCATTTTAAAAAACGTGGGTTTGTGTTAAAAAACATACTTCCGTGCTTTTTTTATGGTTTGTATTAACCAACTACACTAGTCCCTCTCCTCACGTTCGGTCTGTGCAATCGATTCGTCAGTATTTGATGTGGTTTACAAAATATATCCAGCGGTAATGTTAGGTGACTCACCCTGTATAAATTTCACTTGATACCCCATATGATCGTACTTTTGACAATAAGCATAGATGTAGTACATAGTCAAATGCTTTTCAGAAATCAAGAAGTACAGCATCTACCTGAGTGTCTTGATCCAAACCTTTCAGCATGTCATGCGAGAAAAGTGCTAGCTGGGTTTCACATGATCAATGTTTTCATAATCCTTGGTGGCTGACATTGAGGATGTTCTTTTGTTCAAGATACCTCATTATGTTTGAGCTCAGAATACGTTCTAAGATTCTACAACAAATGGATGTCAAGAATACTGAATGGTAGTTTTGTAGGTCACTTCTACTATCCTTGTTGCAGAAGGGTGGGACCTGTGCCTTTTCCAAGAACTGGTCACACTTATTTATTTGAGGGATCTATAATAAGTTTTATTTAGAAGAGGGGCTAACTCAACTGTAAATTTGGTATAGAATCGGACAGGGACTCCATCGGGGCCTGGAGCTTTGTTCAGTTTTAATGATTTTGGCTGTTTCTCAACACCACTGACACTAATTCTTATTTCATTCATCTTTTTAGTGGTACAATGATTAAATTGGGGCAATTCTGCTGGGTTTTCCTTTCTAAAGGAGAATTTGAAAATGGAGTTAAGCATTTAACCTTTTACTTTGCTATCCTTCAATTTTTGTTCTTCTCTCATTTGCTAGTTACTGGACACTAACTTTGGCGACACTAACCGCCCTTACATACAACCTGAACTTCTTTGGCTTCTGTGAAAGAACACTTGATGATATTCTGCTACAGCAGTCATCGAAGGAATCACACAATGCTCTCTTGACAGCCTGAAATAGGTAGATACAATGAAAATTGTAAATTTTAACATATTATCCAAGAGCATAAGCATATATCAATTACAAAGATGTATGTGTGAAAGAATGCTTCGAGGCAGCTGTCACTGAGGGAGGGTATGTGTAAGAAAGAGCTTATGTTAGGCCATGCAGTAGTAGGCATGTTAGGCCATGCAGTAGTAGGCAGTGGCTGCTCAAGAGCAGGAGGAGGAGCATGCCAGAGGCTGGCAGTGTCTGTTGTGATGCTCCAGAGTGGACAGCAACTTAGTATTAAATATTCAGTGTAATAAATTCAATGTTGGGTATTAATGATTTATGGAAGAAAAAAGATTTGAATTAAAACTGATTAAGAAAATACTACAAATATTGTAATGAAATTTTGATGAAGAATCTTTCCACATATAGTTACATTAATCTAAAATAATGTAATCAATATTCATGTATTTATGCGCTTTTGCTGTAGACCGAATTAAACGAGACTAGCTTTGTATGTAACCCTAAGTTTTTTGTTCTCTTCTTTGTGAAGAATATTTGCATAAATGTAATTTTTGATGATATGGTTTAACAGTTGCAAGTCAGTTTCAGAATATAGCAAGTTTTTCAAGTACAGTATCACAGTCATTCTCCTCAGTCAAGTTCTGTCTCCAAATTCCAAGTAGTTCTTATTTAAACAAATTCTGTGTCTCAGTCAAATGTATTGCATTTTGGTTTTTACAACTGTAGTTAGTTTTGTAGTGCTGACAGCAGAACAACACATTATCCAAGGCGACACTAATACAAGGTAAGAAGTTTATTTCACACAGTTTATGGATTTCCACACAGGGACCACTTTTGTACTTATTAAGATTTACAGGAACGTAGTCAGATTGAGGAAATCTGAAAATACTTACTTCTAATTTGTCATTCTTGCAGACAGGTTTTAATCAAACATATAACACGTCAGCCTCAGTTATGTTCAATTATCACAGTTGCTGACAGGGGTGCAAAATGTTAAAAATTCTTAGGTTTTAATTAGTTTAATTAGTTTCGTGCTAGGAGGCAGATTGTTTAAAACAGGGTCATGTATTTACATGATACACATAATCAGATACACAGTCAGCATACCACTTGATACAACTGTTCTTTGTTAGATGTAAATATCACACCTTACTTTAGACATAAACGTTACACTTGGCGAGAACATTATCAGGATTGTAACTGTCTGAGCATCTTTCAGTTATAACATGGTCAGACTTACGTTCTGCTCTCACTTGCATAATGAGGAGTGTAGTTACAAATTTTGTTGCCATGTATTTACTACTTTGTATTAATTTTTTTCAGCAGGTGAATGCCAAATTTTTTACTGTATTATATTGTCTTTCATTGTCTTTGTCTTGGTGATTGTTCTTCCATTGAATTTATTAACTGAGTATGCTGTGCAAAACAGTGAACAGTCAGTCGCGTCCTAATGTAACAAACACTAATAATATGTCCAACGCACAGAATAACTTTACTGGTGTGGAAAGAGATATTAATAATACTTTATTGCCTGTTGTGCAGCGTACAGCAGACAATGAACACACATCATTAGTGCCTAATGAACAGATTTTCTCAAATGTGACATGTCCTAGAAATGTGAACGATCAGACAGACATTATGCTGAATCAGAAGTCACTGAAACAGACACAATGTTCAAAACCTACATTCTGAACAAACGCACACAGATTGTGTCAATTGTAATATGAATGAAACTGCAAAGGAGGTGTCCACAGACGACACAGTTGCGCAAACAACACAGGGTACAAGCTTAAACACAGTAGATTCTGGACACATTACATCAGATTCCAATCCAAAGCTAAGTAATGATATTTCTGTGACTATGCATGAATCATCTCTCATGCAACAAAATATTTAAAGTACATCACACAGTGAAGTTCAGACGGGAAAATACCCCCTACTGATGATTCTTCAACAACTGAATAATAGTATGAATGAACGTTTTAATCAAATATCTGTGAAACAAGAAACCACAGCAAAACATTTAACTGAGAAATAATACCACATAACAAAACAGTTAAGTGACGAGATTAAATCAGTCGCTCAGCAATGCAGTGACACTACCAAATAGTTATGTGACGATATTCAATCTTTCTCACAACAAATGAATGAACCTTTTACACGACAAGAAAATAAGCTAGCTTCACGCGACACACCGAAGCACGTAACACTCGTTACCACCAGTTTATACAACAACAGGACGAAACAGTCAAAAAGCTTCGCCAAATATTAAATACAGACCCACAGGAAGATTATAAGAGACTTTTAGTGAAGTTAAAACTTTTGTAGACGACAACATAAATGCAGTTTCTGGTGCAAGATACAAACATACAGATCCAAGCCGATCTAAATGAACACAAAACAGAAACCAATACTCGTCTTCAAAACACAGAAGACAAACACACAAAAGATTTATAGATCATCACAGATAGAATTGAGAAGCTGTAACTCGTAAATGATTCTGTCGCATTTAAATCTGACATTAAGAAACTTACAAAGAGCACACGTAAGCTACAGAGCATATTGACACTATTGATTCCAACAGTACAACTAAATGCAATCTCTCACTGAGAATTATGATGACCTGGCTACATGAATGGAAGCTATGGAAAATCACAATATTGCTAAATCTGATGACACTTCACCTATACCACTTAACCATTCGCAAGAATATCAGTCAGTGCTGCATGGCGTTAATCAACTTGGCATACACAACATGTTACATGAGAAAATGAACAGTTCACATCAGGATGCTTCCATTAGGAATTTCGCGACGTTCAGTCTAAGTAATACTGACTCACAGTCAGAACAAACACAACATTTTGGGAATTCCCCTTTGGCACATACTATTGGTAGATTACACAGTGACAGAGAAACAGACACTGAACACACATCAGCAAGTAGGCACTTTCACTGTAGCGAACCTCTACAACACGTAAGACAAGATGGTTTTGACTCTAAGCATTTCCTCTCAGTTCACAAGTTTAGTCTTTAGAAAAAATAAACCAGAAATACATCACTTAGACTGGATATGGCAGTTAAAAATAAACCAGAAATACATCACTTAGACAGGATACGGCAGTTATCATTTTCATTGCCACCTAATTGGCCTGTCACCCATAAATTAGAATTTATCTGCAGCTTTTTGGAAAGCAAGCTGACCACTTGTGTGAGCTCGATCTCTAGACAATGTTATGCAGTAGAAGAGTTCCAGAATGCCTCAGTATCGGCCTACTGGTCTCAGGTAACCAAAAGAGGCATAAAAGACCAATTAATTAGTCTACCGAATTTTGGGAATTCCAACTTTTCGACAATAATGTCATTCTCTGAACATATGGTTCAACAAAATCACCACCTCACAGAACCTTACAGC
The DNA here is from genome assembly GCF_023898315.1 of Schistocerca nitens. NCBI lineage: Eukaryota > Metazoa > Arthropoda > Insecta > Orthoptera > Acrididae > Schistocerca > Schistocerca nitens. The sequence continues at coordinate 392,039,094 of NC_064620.1, forward strand.
CAATCTGCATTATTACAATTTTGTATCTCTGAATTGCCACAATATATCAGAGTATCACTTTTAACTAGCCAACAAAAGGAAAGCATTTCTGTCTTTCTGATTAATAATTCGCTAATAAGAATTTTTCTCAGGATAATTACAATAATAGTATGAACAGAAGTAACAACCAACCAGACCACTTCAATAACAAGGGTAATAACCCTTTCTGTAATGACAGTAATTATCAAGGAAATTTCAAGAAACAGCTTCATTATGACAATCAATTCCAGCCATACTAGCGAAAGTACCAACACATAGTAATGACAATCAAGGATTGCAGCCTCACGTCCAGCAACAAAACCAAGCTCTCAGATGAACTGATATGGCATCCAAGGTCAACGTGACTTCAGCGTACCACCGCCGAATTTTGTGGCCGCATTATGGCACGGTAATTATATGCTGACGCAAAGCACTAACTTTGTGCAGAGAAACCACTTGTCACAATTGCACTGCGATGCCCATACGAGAACAACTCTCACAATAAGAAACGCAAAAATCATAATCACAATTTTCAGCGCAGTTATGGAAGCAGTAATTTCTTTCAAAACCAAAGTCAACCTCGGAACAGCAATTTGTTTTAAACGAACCTGATGTTCGCTTTCATTCACAACAAAACTACACTGATGAGAATTACAGAACAGTGCAGATAGTTGAGATGCTGCAACAGGATCCCAACTGAAATTTGTAGCCAAACAGAACATGACTAGAAAATACACCCATTGCGTTTTCCAGCAACATAGGAAACACTTCGCAGCCTCTTCATATAATTAGTGAAAATGTAATAACATTAGATGACATAAGAGACATATTGTTACAGGAGAAACACCAAATGCAGTAAACCATTTCTCATCCTGTAATCGAAATTCTATTAGGAACACACTTGTATACAGCAACTATTGATTATGTTTCACTTGTCTCAGAGATTAATGAAACAGCCTTTAATAAATGTAACCATGGTAATTATTGCGCTAAGCAAAATTAAAATAAGAGGAGCTACTTCCAGCAAAGGAGTCCATATCAACAAACATATTTATCATTTTCAATTGCAGGTATCACATTCAATTCGAACTTCTGGAATGTTCCCCTCCTCACCACTGATGTAATAACAGACATGGATTTCTTAGTTACACCGGATGCGATTATTGATTTTAAGAACTTATATCTGATGCTTAAGAAAGGCAAACAACAACTCGCTCTGGAGTTTAACAACACGCTTTCGTCAGAAGACCAAGACATTAACCATATTGAGCTAATTTTTGTATCTAAAACACAATTTGCCAAACAACATTTTTTACAGATACGTATTTTCACAGTAATAATGATTTACCAAATGATTTCGACTAAGATGTAGCACAAACAAATAATGAAAAGGTAAGTCAAAGCCAAGCAACTATGGATGACGATAGACAACTAAACAATTACATGATATCTTAATGCAACTCTCTCAGGTATTTGATAACATTCTCGAAAATGTTTTCATACTCTCAGACAGAGCTGCTATATCAATAATAAGGAGAAACGCATATGTCGAAATCTGGCAACATGTAAGATTTGTCAAATGGCAGAATGATCCACTATATATTATATTGCTGCACTGTATCCGATGGCTCCCATTAAATTACCCGCATGGCTGCTGTTGATATTTTTGGATCCATTCCAAGGATGAATAGAGGATTTTGTTATACTTTTGTTGCAGTTAAATTTGCATCAAAATTTGTCTCATTTACGCCACTAAGCATAGCACGCGCCAAAGTCGTAGCAGGAGTATTTACCAAAGATTTTTTTTGCCACATGTTGGTCAAAATCACACCGATTACACCACCATGAAATCATTGACATTTCTCTCAACAACATTACGTGAACAGCACAGCACCACAAGAAATTACAGAAACAGGACAGTAATTTTCGCGACTTCCAAGCTGGACAAAAAATATTGGCACACATGCATAATTTGTTGCATAACCGTAAAATTCGATCTAGCAAGTTTGAAATTCTTTATCTCGGACCTTAAAGGATTCGTAGTTTACCACACACAAATGTTGTTCATATTGAAACATTGTGGACAAGGATGTCCAGAGCAATGATCATGTTTCTTACATAAAAAAATTATTGAGTAAACTTTGTCTTCTCTCCCTATTATGATGCACGAGTTAGCATTTATTTAATTTACATAGATATTCTATTTTAACATGTTTTGCACTATGTCTTATGCCATTAACATGTATTAACCATTTTCTATGTCCTTTTGATATGTTACTATTCTCTTACTTAAATTATGTTATGTAGGATTAAGAACCTTTTTCACATTGTAATTTTTACTGTACACTTATCATCATCATTCATGTTCCAGACTTTGATGTGCTATGTAATTATACCGAAATATTGTCTCTTTAGTAAGTGCTAAATTCGCGGTGTAAGGTATGTGATGCGTCTCAAACAGCCTCTCCATACAAATGCCAACCTCACCTTCACGAGTTGCAGCCAAGGATTGCTGCACGGTACACCCTGTTACCACTAACGAGGATATGGCGACCGAGTATCTCCCGGAATAAGGAGACATCCTCTACCAAGCGAAACGGCCTCCTAGGAGGGCGGATGAGCAGGTAGAGGCAGGGCACTCTCTTGTCCTTGGGATGGGAAACTGTCCCTAAAGGCGGAAGAGCCACATGATGGCCAACGGCATAGAATGAAGAAGGCAAGGAGAAACCACTTCATTAAAGATCTAATTAGATTTCTCAAGTATCAGCAGCCATAATATGAATATGAAACAAGCTCTAGTAAAAATGCAATCCGGAGTAATAGCCCCTCATTCGGATCTCCGGGAGGGGACTACCAGAGATCTCGTTTCAACAGTTCATAGGAAGAAAGGAAATAAAAAGAGCTATAGTAGAATTGGAACGTGGAACGTCCGCACCTTACTGCAGATGGGGAAGCTCGAAAACCTTAAGCAAGAAATGAAGAAAATGAAGTTGGATATACTAGGAGTGTCTGAAATGAGATGGCCTAACTGCGGAGATTTCTGGAGTGATGAGTACAGGATAATTCACACTGGAGCAGGTGGGGTTGGAGTAGTTATGAGTCGAAAATTGGGGCAGAGAGTGAAGGGATATATACAATATGGAGGAAGGATAATACTTGTCAGTCTGGATACCAAACCTACAGAGACGGTTGTGGTACAGGTCTATATGCCTACCACAAACCAGGAGGATGAGGAAGTTGAAGCTGTATATGAAGAGTTAAATGGAGCCTTGAGAGGAATCAAAGGAGAAACAAATTTAATAATCATGGGAGACTGGAACGCAATAGTAGGAGATAAAGAGGTACAGCCAGCTGTTGGACGCTACGGCCTTGGTAAAAGGAATGATAGAGGGGACCGACTTATAGAATTTTGTAACAGGAATCAACTGATAATATCGAACACGTGGTTTCAACATCACCCCCGTAGAAGATACACATGGAAGTCACCAGGGGATAGAGAACGATACCAAATTGATTACATTCTAGTCAAAAATAGATTTAGAAATCAACTAAAAGACTCTAGAGCATACGCAAGCCCAGATATTGTGAGTGATCACAACATGGTTGTTGCGGAATGCCGACTCAAGTTCAAATGCATAAGGAAGAAAATAGGAAATGGAAAACTGGATATAGGGAAGCTTGGAAACCGTGAGACGCAGAAGGAGTTCCAAGAAAGGGCTAAGGATCTAATTCAACAGCATCCTATAGAGAATGTAGAACAACATTGGGAAAATATGAGAGATGGCCTAATAAAAGCAGCTGAAGAGATAATTGGAAAACAAAAACCTGAAAAGAGGAAGGAGTGGATAACTGATGAAATAATACTTATGTTTGAGGAAAGAAGGAAGCTCAAAAATAATGAAACGGAAGAAGGGAAAACGGCATACCGAGTGCTTAGGAACAAAATCAACAGGAAGTTGAAGCAAGTAAAAGAAAGATTCCTTGAAGACAGATGCAAAGAAGTTGAAGACCTTCTGAAGAAAGGGAACCTTGAATTAGCATACAAAACAGTGAAACGCTTCTTCTCAGGAGGACAAAGGATTAGATGTAATGCCCTAATAAGAGAGGATAATAAGATGGTGTATAATCATGAAGATATAGCACTTACGTGGAAGGAATACCTAGAGAAATTATATGGAGGCAACGTACAAGATGACATGATTGAAAGTGAGGACAAAGTAGATAAAGATGAACTAGGAGACAGCATACTAAGGTCTGAATTTGATCAGGCAATACAGGCACTTAAGCACGGAAAAGCACCAGGAATTGACTCATTGCCTGCAGAAATCATCAAAGCAGCTGGAACAGAAATAAAAGATAAATTGTATAAATTAATCTGCCAAATATATGATACTGGAGAGCTGCCTGAGGACTTCAAAAAGTGTATTATTGTTCCATTACCAAAGAAAATGCCAGCAAAATCGTGTGCACAATACAGAACCCTCAGCCTAACATCACATGCATCAAAAATTTTGACGACCATCCTCCTCAGAAGAATTGAAGGGAACGTGGAATGCATGCTCACAGAAGACCAGTTTGGCTTTAGAAGAGGGAGAGGTACGCGAGAAGCCATTATGGCCCTAAGGCTCATAATAGAAAAAAGAATGGAAAAAGGAAAGGACACCTACATAGCATTTGTTGACCTCGAAAAGGCCTTTGATAAGGTTGAATGGAAAAAACTATTCCAGATATTGAGGGAAACTGGAGCTAAGTACAAGGACAGGAGAACGATATGGAACATATACAAAGAAGAGGTGGCAATAGTGAGATGTGGGGAACATCAACAACAAGCAAAAATTAAACAGGGTGTGAGACAGGGATGTGCACTCTCCCCTGTCCTCTTTAATATGTACATACAGAAAGCAATGGACGAGGTCAGAGAAAAGTTAGGACAAGCTAATGGAATCAGGATCCAGGGAAAAATAGTTGATATGCTGCGTTTTGCGGATGACATTGCTGTCCTAGCGGAAAATGAGGAAGAATTACAAGTAGTGTTGGAGGAAATGGAAAACACTCTTGCTACACGGTACAACATGAAAATTAATAAGTCAAAAACAAAAATCTTAGTTGCAAGCAAACAAAATAATCAAGCAATTACTAATATAAGGCTGAGTGGAGAGAAGCTGAAAGAAATACAAGACTTTGTCTACTTGGGAAGCAGAATAACATCAGATGGTCGTAGTATGAAAGATGTAATAAGTAGAATAAATCAAGCAAAGACTGCATTCTATAAAAGGAAAGGACTCCTCACATCAAATATGATAAGTCTGTCGCTAAGGAAGCGGTTAATAAAGACCTTTGTTGGGAGTGTGCTTCTCTACGGCAGCGAAACCTGGACACTTGGAGAGGACGAAAGAAGAAGGATTGAAGGATTCGAAATGTGGTGTCTGCGAAGGATGTTAAAAATTCCATGGACGGCCAGGATGACAAATGAAGAAGTCCTGCAGAGAGCGCAGGAAGTTCCAGTTCTTTGGAAGACGGTCAAGAAGAGGAGAGATATATGGATGGGACACATTCTGAGACATGAAAGTCTTCTCCACACTATAACGGAAGGCCTTGTGGAGGGCAAAAGGGCAAGAGGCAGACCTAGAAGAAAGTACATAAGCCAGATAATGCAGGACCTAGGATGTGGAAGTTTCACGGAATTGAAGAGGCTGGCCGACAATCGCACTGAATGGAGAGCTGCTGCAAATCAATCTTAGGATTGGCAACTTAAGAAGAAGAAATTCGCGCTTGGATTGCACTGCCAATGAAAATAAATCACTAAGACATAACACAGGAATACAAAACAAACAATATGGTGCACAAATAATTCCTTTCACAAACTAATATTTTTTCTCCAGGTCTTGCAAAAAAATACAAAGATAAAACACCACTCACTATGTACCTTTTCTCTTACTCACTATTTCTTTCAGTAACCCAAAGGAACTAAGCAATTTGCCATGAAATACTTAGGTTAAGATTATTAATGGTGATGTTAGATTTAAGGATCCTTATGATGTTTATTATGTTTTGCTAGGAGGATATTTATGAAATGAAGCTAATATTATGGTATGTGCTGATACTATAGACATTTTATAAAAAGAATGGTTACTTTTCTATAAGATATATAATGATGATGCTATTTTATGATGTTATTTTATAATGTGCATGTCTGTACAATATTTCAAGGTTTATTTGTTTAACTCACTGTGGACACTGATTAGGACTGTTTTTGAGGAAAGTGACTAGGTGTTATACACTTATTATGCTGTTCTTTTTTTTTATGACCAGTAGATGATAATATTTTTTGTGCTTCTAATATAGGTCTCTCACAGTTACAGCCTATAGCTAATTGCACTTTAAAATCTTCATTAGCCACCCCTGATGACCTTAGCAGTTAAGTCCCATAGTGCTCAGAGCAATGAAGTTGCTATGGTTTGCTATGCATTGTATGCCTTATCTTGCCATAAGTTATTAATCACTCATGTATCTTATCATTATGATCTGCTATGCACAATATGCCTCACGTTGCCATTTATCTGAAAGTTGAAGCATCTTTTTTGAGTCTCCTTCAGGAACTCACTATATACATTTACTCACTATATACATTTGTATAAATAGATATTAGATACTGTAAGATGTAAGGCTGTAAATATTACAGAATAGACTTTAATCATAGTGACAAGTTCACACTCATAGATTACTAGCTTACCTATGAACACTTTCTTTGATTTCCATGGTAAATTACTCAGTCTTTACCTAACTAGGTGTTCACTATCATTTTGTGCTAAATACCATTACTTATGACTGTAATATTAGCTATCAGTTATTTATGATACAGGAGTTGTCTATGTTTTCATACAGGCACAGCGATGATTTTGACATAAGATATACCAGACTGTCAGTTGCACCTTTTAGGTCATATTTCACAGTCTTAGTACTTACCATTACCAATTAATCATTCAATTACAATCCTGTCCATCCTCATGGCCATGGAATAATCAACTTATTCACCAATCTGCAATGAAATGTAACAATACCAATAACATGCTATTGACGAGATTCTTCAATAAACCATGAGCTGTGATGATACATGTCGACTTTGTGTAATGAGCTTCGAGTAAAATGAGTTATTATAGTTACACTTCTGATGATATGGTACAGCCACTGTTTATGGACACTTAATGTGTGGAGTACATGAAATCAGACACATCTTAAATGATGACTGACTTCTATCTTGATTTTGTCCTTATTCCATTCTTTTTTTCCCCATACCCCTTGTTATGATATATTTTACACTGACATTTCTAAGTAGGGTCACCAATGTTCAATATGTTTCAACAATTGTAGAGCACATGAGTACTATTTGTAATGAATAATATCAATATTATCTTTTTTTCAATTCTACACACATGATATAATGTCACTATTTCGTATCTTCAGTAACAAAATGTTTTGTAAAATTGAGATATTTTCACAACTCTAGTGCAGTGGAGCACCACAGTCAGTTAATCTCTGTAAATTTTGATAAAAACTCTTATGATTAGAACAACTGTATATGTAGACAAATAATTTTATACACTATTTTACTTCAATAAAACTTTTTCTACTGCATATTAAGAATTTGTAGGTTTGTCATTACTACAAGCCATAACACCCCAGCCAGGTTCTTGTCAGGGTGGCTGTGGGGTTGTGAAATACGTACATATATTGAAAGTTGTAAATTTTAACGTATTATCCAAGAGCATAAGCGATATATCGATTACAAAGATGTATGTGTGAAAGAATGCTGCGAGGCATCTATTGCTGAGGCAGAGAACAAAGATGTTAGGTTGCACAATAGTAGGCAATGGTTGCTCAAGAGCAGGAGGAGTAGAACACCAGACGCAGGCAGTGTCTGTTGCAGTGCTGGGGGGTGGGGAGTCGCTTAGTGTTAAATATTCAGTGTAATAATTTCAGTGTTGGGTATTAATGATTTATGAAAAAAAATAAGATTTGGAGTAAAATTAATTAAGAAAATGGAGAAATATCATTTTGTAATTTTAATGATGAATCTTTCTACATACTGTTACATCGATCTACAATAGGGCAACCAACATTCATATATTTATGCGCTTTTGCTGTAGAACGAATTTGAATGAGACTAGCTTTTTATGTAACCCCAAGTTTTTTGTTGGATTTTTTGTAAACATCATTTGCATAAATGCAATTTTTTATAATATGGCTTAACAGCTACAAGCCAGTTTCCGAATATAATAAGTTTTTAAAGTAAGATATAGTTAGTTTAGTAGTGCTGACAGCAGATCAACGCATTGTTCAAGGCGACACTAATATGAGGTAACACATTTGTTTCACACTGTTTATGGCTTTTCGCACAGGGACCACTTTTTTACTTATTAATATTTACAGGGACATAGTAGGATCGAGAAATCTGAATGTACTGACCTCTAATCTGCCATTATTGAACACAGGTTTTAATTAGTTTGGGTTTACTGATACTGCTTTCTTGCTATGAGACATATTATTTAAAACAGAAAGGTAAATATGCATATACTTGTAACCAGATATGCAGTCAGCATACTACTAGATATAACTGTTCTTTGTTAGACATAAACATCATACTTTACTTTAGACATAAACATTACAAGCCAAACCAGTTTCATTCAGCAACTCCCTGCCTTTAGCGATATGCTTTATTTTGGACTTATCATACAGTAATTTCTGCTTCTTTAGGAGTTTCTTTACAGTGGCAGTATACCAAGGTGGTTGCTTCCTATTATGAACTGTTCTATCGGGTACATATCTATCCAGCACATGGTCAGCTACACCATTAAAAGTTGATCCAGATTTCCTCTACATGCTCCTTCCCTGTGTCGAAAGTTTGAGATTCCCCATTGAGACATGACGCTAGTGATTATTTTATCTAGTTTACTAAACACATGTATCTTTCTGTTGGATTTAGTTGTCCCTTGTATTTTGATAATAATTGTTGCTATGACCACATCATGGTCACAGATACCAGTTTAGATGTGGGCATTCTCAAAGAGGTCAGGTCTATTTGTTGCCATTAGATCCAATATATTTCCATCACGAGTGAGGTTCCAAACTACCTAGGTAGTTTTCAAAGAAGGTATTTAACAAAGTTTCACAGGATGTCTTATGACATCAACCAGTAACAAAATAATATTTTTCCCAATTAATTATTGGATAATTAAAGTCTCCACTGCTGATTACAGTATGATTTATGTACAAGTGAACTGAGTTTTCTGTTACATCAAGAGATGAGTGTGGTGGGCTACAGAAGGATGCAGTTATCATTTTATGTCTACCCTGATAATAAATGTCAGGCAAGCAGTCTCACATGCATCTTCAATTTCTACATCAGTGATTTGAGTTTCTTGTCTACTGTGACAAATACACCACCTCCATTTCCCATTTGCCTATCATTTCGTTATACATTTAAATTTTCCACAAAAATCTCAGTGCTGTCGAGTTCAGGTTTTAGCCAGCTTCGTGTATCTAGTATTATGTGAGATTTACTGCATTTCATGAGCATTTCAAACTCTGGCACTTTGTTGTGAATGCCTTCGTAGTTTACCATTGGGATCTTAATATCCTCACTTGTGGGATGCATTTCTTTCGAACTTACATTGATACTTCTGAGTTTCCTATAGCTATCTAAACTGGATAAAGTATCGCTTAATCTAGAAAACCCTTGTGTAAAACCTACACACAGGCAGCTACCTGAGTGGCAGCCTCTGATGTGTAGTGCACACCTGACCCACTTAAGGGGACCCTACAGTTATCCACCCTTCAGAGCTAGTCCAGAAAGTCCCAGCCTAGCTTGTCACAGAACTCTCAACATCTCTGGTTCAAATCTCTCTCTCGACTCAGAACCAAAGATCGGTGATCACTTCTGGAACAATGCTGCAAATTGTGAATTTTGTTGAAGCTCCATATGCAAAGCTGGTCTTCTCAATCTTCGCTAACAGTCACTGGAATGACTCAAGAATGACCTCAGAGCTAAGGAGCTAAGATGACAGGCATCGTTTGATCCAACAAACACCACAATGTGCAGTTGGTTGCACCCTGTTGCCTCAATGGCTGCTGGAATAGCCTCTTCAACATGTTGAATGACACCACAGGCATACACAATGAGTGCACCTGCTGTCCTTTTCTGTCCCTTGCTGCCATTTCCATAAGACGTACCTTCATTCGCCATACATGTGAACTGCTGACGATTAATAAACACCTACCATTTTGTGTTGGCCTCCTTCCGACGCTGGACAAAATAGATTTCCCCAAAACAGATGAAGTGAGTCCTAGTGGATCAGTTTCATTTTAATTGAAAGACACACCTCAAACTTGTTGGTTAGGGGGATCGATACAAAGCTCTGAGTCCTCCCTGGTCCCCATCCACCCAGTACAGGACTCCTAGATCTGCCATTCACATATCGCTCGCAGTCAAGTGGACAAATAATAACAGATCCTGTACTTTCTGCAGTGGAGAGAGGATCCACAAGAGAGGGAACCACTTGACATACCTCTGGAACAGCCGTTGCAGGTACATGACTCTCAGGAGCTCTTCCAACAAATCGATTCACAGCAGCTGCCAATCCAATTGTTTGATAGTAATCAGGACGATTTCCAGCTGCTTACGAATGTCAACCAACTCATCCCGGGATCAAGAGCAGCGTTCACAGTGCAGCTGCACTTTGACTGTGCAATGTATTATAAGGCAGTGAACAAACAAATTTAGCTGCGCACATTGCCACAGTTGGCACGGCTCCCCCCCCCCCCCCTGGAGGTTCGAACCCATCCTCGGGTGTGTGTGTGTGTGTGTTGCCCTTAGCATGTGTTAGTTTAAGCTAGATTAAGTAGTGTCTAAGCCTAAGGACCGGTGACCTCAGAAGTTTGGTTTAATCGAAACTTACCACAAATTTCCAAATAACTTTAAATTAAGGCAGGTAAGTTGCTAATTCCCTATAAGAATTGAAGTAAATACACAAAACGAGTTTTCTATTAACGCAACACAAAAACCTGTGGTAAAAACTACAAGTATTAGTTTCCTATAACGTTTTGAGGTTGATTATAATTATTAGCAGACTCGAAAACAGAGTTTATTTATGAGAAATGCAGATAATATATAGGGCTACTCTTCTTTAAGGGAATAATAGATGTAACACAAAATCTGGTACAGTAACTAAATCACAAACGCCGATTTTCTAGAGATTGCTGAAATGTAACAGTGTAATTGAAACCCATTTAAAAATGTAAATTTTAACCATAAACAGTAATTTCCAAGATAGAGGTGTATGGAAATGTGTACTTGTGGAAAAGTTATGAAGAAAATAATTATAGAATCTTAATTACACTAATGTGTAGAAGCTCTGTAAATGAAGGGAATATTTTCCACGAAGGGAGTCTCTAGTAATAAATAAAAAATGTAAATGTATTATTGTAAATACATATTTAAGAATTTATTCTCAAATAAAATAACAGACATGTACTAATATCAAAGTGTACTAGCTGTTTTGAAAGAAACACACGGTTATATATATATTTTCAATTTTTCTATGTCAATTTTAATTGTTAATTAATCAAAAAATGATTCTAAACAATGCCAAGGATTGTTCGGGATTGTTAAGAAAGTATAAATAGTTACATCCACGTTGGTAAAGGGAGTCAGTACTTTGTGTGATGTTGGACAGAAAGCATGTAGCTTGTGAGTAAGATTCATTTCATTATTGTAAGTATGTTAGAAATTATTTGAGTTTTGTAAATAAGGTTGGATTTTTCAAGTAAACAATATTCTGAAACTTAATACTTGATTAATATTCATTTGATTTATAGTCTATTTTTACAGTTGTTGTTTAAGAACCGGGACCATGGCTGTGGCAGATATGGTTGAGTACAAACCCCGATTTTAATTATAACTTCGAAATAAAGAACGTTATAAGTGGAGTACGGAACTGGGATGCAGTGTAATTCTGTAAACTAATCTTGTATTTTGTTTCAGAGTTAATTCGCTTGTTGAAATATTATTCCATTTTTTCGAAAACTGAAAAACGAAGAAAGTGAGTAACACTACAAATGACATAATGACACATTAAAACGCAACTTGGAGAATCAACTGTAAGTACAAAACTTATTTGAATTTTTACTTTTGAAAATTATTTTTTCGTCTGCAGTGTCGTTATGGAGGATAATAGGGAGGTTAACAACAATAGGGTAGTTGACAATAATGAGGAGGTTAATGGAAACATGAAAAATAGCGTAGATATTACTGATAATAATATAGTTAATTGGGACAATGAAATCAGAGAGTATAGTGACCACAGTAGTGTATGTTCACCCTTTCGTGGATTTGAACCTAATGTACCAGCCTTGGATAGGTTAGTTCAGCTTATAGAAGAACAAAAATGGTCAATTGACGAGCATACAACCACTCTTGGTCAAAAGCTTGATTCAATCGATACAAAATTAGACAAACAGGAACCCACATTTGCGAGACAAAAGGGAGTTTAGAAAAATGCTAGGAAAAAGTAGACGAAAATTCCAGAAATTTGACGACTATAGAAGGGGAAATTGTCACCTTGAAACAGGAATACCAGAAATTCGAAGAGAGACTAAATGCCGTAGAAAATTTGGAAAAAGTTGCTACTGTAGAGGTGTTACAATTGCAAAAGCTCAACAAATATTTTGTAAAGAAATTCACTGAAACAGACCAAAAATATGCAGAATTTACTAAAATCGCAAATGATAATTTTGCAGAATTAAAATAAGATGTAGGCACTTGTTTAGGCGAAATTTCGAACTTCAAATCTAAATTTCAAGAAAGCAAAGATTTCGTTGCTGTGAAATCTTTCTGTAGTTACAGTCCATTCTTGAACAATGTTAACATAAAAATATTTTCAGGGGAGGGCAATATACATCGAGTTGATTTCATGTACCAGATTAAACATAACTTCGAAAATAAAATGAGCGATAATTTGAAAATAATTTTTTTAAAAGTTTTTAGATGGGGAGGCTTTCTCTTGGGGGAACCAATCGATCAAACCCGAAATGTTGTTTAATGAGGTAGAATGAGCTTTCATGAACAAATTCTGGTCAGAAACAAAACAAGCCAGAATTAAGTCAGAATTTTTGAATGGGCCAAATTTCAAATCTTTTGTAAACAGCAATTACGAACTTTGTTACATCTTGATAGACCACTAGACGAGATGATCCAGATAGATGCATTAAAATGTCATGTTATCTCCGTAGTATAGATACAAGGTGTTCTTTGTCACAATGTCTGCACAAATCTGAAAAAAACAGCTCAGCTATCAATTTCATGTGATACAAAATGTTTGATTTAGGTACTGTTCAATACTGCTGTATGTTACAGAAAGTCAATGCTTTTCAGTATATACAAATGTTAGCTTACAATCTGATTCTTAATGAAAACTGGTTAAATTTCTCCAATATTTTATTGAAAATACTCTGATGACCACTAACGATTCGTATGTAATGAGTAGCAAAGGAAAAACTAAAGATTGAGGATTCATATTCATGGTATAGTTGTGGTTCTTGCAGACATCTACTTTCAATTGAAGTCGAGTTGATTCATTAATACGTAACTGATTAGGAAATATATATTTATCATGCCTTTAGAGTGGCTGAACTAACCATTTTACTCCTAATATTAACTCATTCATATTTAACCACAGGTACTTCACCCTTTGCCTGAAGCTATGTTGGAATTTACCTTATCTGTGCCCAATTTTATTTACTGTCTGATCTGATGTTGCTACATCATGTTTAATGTGGTGACAATGAACAAGAAGTCTGTCAACTGGTTATTGAGCAGTATATATTCTGGAAGTACTCTGCTGGTACTTAATTTACCAATGTAAATTTGATTCTACAGTGGCATGTGGCCATTGTGGTTCTCAGTCTCTAGAAGAAGATGCTGAAAAATTAGGGATGACAACTTTCAAGCTACGAGAACAAGGTGCCTTTGACAGTTATTGTGGGCAAATCCCTTTATCCGTCCTTGTGGTTTCCTGACTTGAAATGTTCGTGTCAGTTCAGTTGCTCTAAAGTCTGAGTTTGACTGGTAAAGAAATGAGGACGTTTGGTCCTACAAGTGGTACAGTTATTATGTCTATTTCAACAGTTGAAAACTAACATAATTCTTCCAAGAAACTAGATGTCTAAAAGGCTAACAATTACTGTTTCTTGAAAGTTGCTTGACAACTACCTTTACATGATATGATGCATAATATAATTATCTGTTTACTCTGGTCTACCTAGAGTATAATGATATACTGTTACACGCAATACATTTCTTTAAATCACCCCATTGTCAATGTATTCTCAAGCTTACGAGAGTTTGATGTGATGTTTAAAGCTTTCCCAGCATACTGATTGTTCCATAAAATTGCATTTCATAAATACCACTGCTGCAAACAACATCAAATTTAAAGCAAGCATGGCTTTAGTGAGAGAAAGGATTCGTTTTACTCAGCATGAATTGGATTCTGTGTCAAAGGACATGTTCCACATACATTTGCAATTGGCAGCAAGACTATCTTCTCTGTCGTGGGACTGGGTGGATGGTGTGACATGGGCTAAAGCAAACTGGAGCCATGATAAAGCTGTGATGAGGCAAACTGCCAAGACTGACAGACTTTCTAAACAGATGCAGCAGGAAGTTCCAACTCGACGATCTGTTGTTGATTTGACTGAGAAAACTTTATATGACACGACTGTGTCTGTGCTAGCAAAAGGACTGAATTTTGCTCCCACACCTGTTTCTCTTGCCATGTATTGACCAGGGGTGCACCAATGAATAATAACATCTCTCCCATGGAGAGGATAGCCCTCCATAACTTACAAGCAGATGTGGATACAGTAGTCTTAAAATCTGACAAAGGAAACGCTACTGTCCTCATACCAAGGGATGACTATATTAATAAGATCAATGTTTTATTATGTGATTCAACGTATCGAAAAATCGATAAGGACCCCACGACCCGAGTGGTGCGAAATACAGCAGAACTTTTATCAAATAGATCTCTACCGAAGGAGGTCATCAAGAGACTGAAACCAAACGGTTCAGTTCCACATAGGCTATATGGACTGCCTAAGATCCACAAGGGAAATGTGCCATTACTTCCAATTGTGAGTAACATTGGAGCAGCCACCTATGACCTACCAAAATTCTCGGCATCTTTGCTCAAACCAATGATAGGCAAGTGTGCACGTCACATAAAGAATTCTGGTGATTTTATCAGTCGACTTCAGTCACTACAACTGCAAAGTAATGACTTATTGGTCAGTCTTGATGTGGTTTCACTGTTCACAAAGGTGCCTCTGGTGGACTCACTACACCTCACTGGCAATATGTTTGGTGCAGACATTACAACGTTGTTTGAGCACACTCTCTCCTCTACATATTTTATATTTAACAACGAATTTTACGAACAATCTGAAGGTGTCGCCATGGGGAGTCCTTTGTCTCCCCTGGTGGCCAATCTTTTTATGGAGGGTTTTGAGGAGAGGGCACTCGATTCTGCCACTTTAAACCGACAGTATTTTGGCGGTACGTTGACGACACTTTTATAGTGTGGCCTCATGGTCTGGACCGTCTCCAAGAATTTTTACGTCACATGAACTCCATACATGAAAATATAAAGTTTACCATGGAGATAGAGAAAGATGGTTGTCTGTCATATTTAGACGTCTTGGTGCGACGGAAGAGTGATGACACACTTGGTCACTCGGTGTACAGAAAGCTCACTCATACAGACCTGTATCTACAAGCTACTAGTTGCCACCATCCAGCACAAACAATGGGCGTTCTCAAAACCTTGATCCACCGTGCCCATACTATCTCTGACGCCAACAGTCTTCAAGCGGAACTGGAATACCTGCAAAAAGTATTTCTGAAGAATGGCTTTTCACCTAGGCAAGTGAACAGAGTGATGAAGACCTAAAAACGACGGAACAAGGAAGAGGAAGTGGCGTTCAGGTCGACTGTTTATCTACCATTTATTGGGAATATTTCTTCACATATAGGCAGAATATTGAGAAAGTATCAAGTGAGAGTCACCTTTCGCCCTCCTGCCAAAATTTCATCACTGGTGGGATCCGTTAAAGACGACCTGGTCCTGCGTAAACCAGGTGTTTACAAAATTCTGTGTGAATGCGGCAAATCATATATAGGGCAAACAACATGAACTGTGCAGGAACGCATTGTGGAACACCAATGGCATATTCGCCTTCTCCAACCCACCAAGTCCGCAATCGCCGAACACTGTATTTCCACAGAACATTCCACGAATTACAACGACACAAAAATTTTGGCCCATACATCAAACTTTTCGAGCTCGATTATCAATGAATCTGTGGAAATAAGATTGTCCGACAACGAGACTCTCATCAATCGAGATAACGGTTATCAGCTAAACTCTGCTTGGAATCCTGTTATAGAGAAACTTCGTAGTCGATGTAGTTATCTGCATAAAGATGGAAATCAACCTGATACCTATACGCCAGGCTTTCACAGTGGAGGGTGCGAGGCGCAGCGCACGGAGCCATTATAAACGCGCACGCTGAGCAGTGCATGCGCAATGTCACCTCAGTACGGCTTTAAATAGCGGAGCTCAGCGCGTACTCGCCAGTACTACTGAAGATAACCAGAAGACTCTGCGCCGAAATTTCGTGGCAGGACGTTACTGATATCCGGCAGTTCTCCCGTGTTTTTACGAGAGTTTATCTGTACGTGCAGCTGCTCGTAATATTGTCTCCCTATACTTAATACAATGATATACTGTTACATGCAACATGGTTCTCAGTAACCACTCATTATCAATGCTCTATTCCTTTCAAAAGATATATATTTACTTTAATTAGATCTACAACTTACAGGCGCAAAATTAGAGCTAGTGACTGGCAGATGCAACCTAATTTTCTGTAATTGTACAAGAGGTAAACTGCTTTCTTGTGGCTTACAGTCTACCCCAGCCATTATTAACAGCAAAATCATAACTATAATTGATTCTATCACTCTGATAACAACTGTTTATTTATGCGTACTGCCACTTGCAAAACACACACACACACACACACACACACACACACACACACACACATATATATATATATATATATATATATATATATATATATATATATATATATATAGTCTTTACTTTATATAAAATTTTGGAACATTAGAAACACATGAAATATATCCTTGAACTTAATGTAAGACTTATATATGCATTGTCAATTGGAAAGGGAACTTATATATCACTTGGCTGAGATTCCAGTAACTTTAATTTTATGTGTCAGACCTGCCTCCTGCTTAATTTTGAAAGTGTAACAAAAAATTTGTTTTGACAGTATCACACTTGAGTCTGTGGTGTTTAGCAAATATATTGATACATAAGAAAATACTTCACATAATGTGAATATTGCAACACTTGGATTATCTGCCCAATGAGCAGTTGACTTTGTTTATTTATTGTTATAAGATATGCTGTAATTCGATGCATTTGTCTACCTTATTTCTATATTTTCATGTTTATATAATAATTTACGTTTGAGCAGCAACAGATATCAGAGGAACACAGTAATTCTGTACCTCACTTTAATATATTCATGTTTATGTCTCAGATATGTCACAGGTTTCAATATCTCATGTTTATGTAATTGATTATGTTTGATCAAACCCAGATACTACAGGGACAGCTTGTAAGTCAGCTGTAGGATCTAGCATTTGTTACTTGGGTTAACCAATACAGCATTATATATATATCATTTACTGTGTCCTGCAGAATGCTAATTGTTCACCCATCGTTGATCAGCCAATAGGGAGTGTTGGGGTTAATTTTCGGGGACTGGGAAGGTGAAGATGTGGCAAGTCCATTCTGCAGGGAATGCCGAACGCTCTTCTCCCTCCGGTGCCACAGTGAAGTACTGGAACAGTGGGGATCCTGGGTAGGGGGTAGCGGGTAGGGGGATTTCCTGTCTTTGAGGTCTGTTGTCTCTTCTTCTTCAAATCCAACACTCCAAACCTTTTATTTCTTTTCTTACTTCTCATTAGAGTACCAAGCTATCCTTCTCTCTGTCTCTATTGCTGAGATCATTCTAATTTACCGTGTCAACACTTGTTATTGTTGACTAAAGCCTATTTTATAGAAGACTCTGGGAAACAAGCTAGTATTTCTGCACTATTGAAGATACTGAATTTACTTAAATATAAATATAAATATAAATATAAATATAAATATAAATATAAATATATATATATATATATATATATATATGTATATAATACTCAAACCAACTTACCAATGTATAAAACCTATTCATATTATTGTGATGATGTATCTGTCACTTATGAACTAATTGCCAATGTATAATCCTCAACCATATAATTGTCATGAGGTATTTGTCACTTATGTACCAATTTACCAATGTATAATGCTCTACCATAATTCTCATGATATAACTATCACTTATGAACCAATTAGCAATGTATAATGTTCAACCATATAATTGTCATGATGTATCTGTCGTGATGTTACAATCACATATAAAACACAAGCAATATGATGTATTAGTCACTTATTCGAATTATTGTATATTGTCATGCAACGTAATATGTAACCACACTCGTATGTCTCATTCCGTTATTGTTAGCACTTACTGTGAAGGGAAAAGCAACAACTGTGTTGTGCAAATATCTCTGAAAAAATACATTAATTAATGTTTGAATGATTGTAAAGGTGGGAAAGTGGCGTTGAAAGTGTCTTGACAAATGAAAAATGGAAAGATTGGACTTTGGTGAGACATTTCATTCTATATATGTAGGGTGAATTATGTTAACTGCGAGGAACCATACCCCAAGAATTTACTTGTACTATTTTATAATAATACATTTATTATTCAATACTATATGTAAATGTCAATATAAATTGCAGAGAATAGTGCCATAGCACTTAAAAATTTTATACTAGAATGATTTTAGTGATATGTTATCAAAGAACAAGTTAAAATTACAATATGAGATTTAATACACTAAATGTTTAAGTATAAACAGTTGGCATTTTGCTCAATTGAACTATTCTATTCAAAACAATCAATTACACAATATATATGAAGGTCACAAGGAGCGGAGTATGTGCCACATTTCAGGTTTTCGCTATGAAGAACTTCTGACAAGCAGAGATCTACAGCGTACTTCAGTTCACTGGTCTTCATTGCACATAGAGGAGACGGAACACTTTGTTATTTTATGGTCTAATATTAGGTGTACTTGCCAAAGATAGAATGTGGCTAAATACAAACTAATATGGATTTTGAGTATTGTAGTATCCAAACTAACGCTCCTTCCACAATGCATCACCAATATTGAGAAAGAGTTATACACACCAGTGTCTCCATTGTACTGAGAAGAACCTAGAGGATCTAATGACAGACATAAATACACAGATACAAGGCCAATTCAGCTAACTTCCAATAGATAATTTTTCTGATTGAAATAGATTTACCTGATATTCATGTTGTAATACATGCTGCAGACAAATCCTGCGACTTAATTTGTTCTTTCTTTGTGCTGTTAATTAATATTTTGTTTAATCTAGTTGAATCTGATACAAAATAATTTATGATAATTTTATATATTTGGCTACACACATCTTTCACAGATTGTTTGTTCATCCGATTGCTTGTAAAATGAGGACTGTTATGTAGATCTGTCAGAAAAGGTTTTGTTTCACTTTCAGTTTGACAAACCATTTTTGGGGTTGTTTGAAACGTAACAGTCTAATTGAAACCCATTTAAACATGTAAATTTTAACCATAAACAGTAATTTCTGACATAGAGGTGTATGGAAATATGTACTTGTGGAAAAGTTACGAAGAAAATAATTATTGAATCTTAATTACACTAATGTGTAGAAGCTCTGTAAATGAAGGGAATATTTCCCACGAAGGGAGTCTCTAGTAATTAATAAAAATGTAAATGTATTATTGTAAACACATATTCAAGAATTTATTCGCCAATAAAATAACAGACATGTACTAATATCAAAATGTACTAGCTGTTCTGAAATAAACATACGTTTATATATGTATTTTCAATTTTTCTATGTCAATTTTAAATGTTAATTAATCAGAAAATGATTCCAAATAGTGCCGAGGATTGTTCGGGATTGTTAAGAAAGTATAAATAGTTACAGCCACGTTGGCAAAGGGAGTCTGTACTTTGCGTGATGTTGGACGGAAAGCATGTAGCTTGTTGAGTAAGATTCATTTCATTATTGTAAGTATGATAGAAATTATTTGAGTTTTGTAAAGAAGGTTGGATTTTTCAAATAAACAATATTCTGAAACTTAATACTTGATTAATATTCATTTGACTCATAGTCTATTTTTACAGTTGTTGTTTAAGAATCTGGGACCATGGTTGCAACATATATGGTTGAGTACAAACCCCAATTTTAATTATAACTTCGAAATAATATATAGTGCTACTCTTCTTTAAAGGAATACTAAATGTAACACAAAATCTGCTACAGTAACTAAATGACAAACGCCGATTTGGTACAGATTGCTCTTAGATCATGCAAAGGACGACTGCAGCTTTCCAAAATTCTCAAAAATGCAAGTTTATTTGCTTTGATATACAATGAATATCAGGGGGATCTATTCTTTGGCAGAACTATGAACCACAAACGCTGATTGGCTATGAAACTCGTACCAGTAACTTACGAAAATGTAGTTTTATAAGGGTCCAAAAATTCTTAAAATAATCTGTTTCTCACAAAATTGTACAATGAAATTAGAGAACGATTGTTTTGAACCTGGATAGACCTACTGTTGTCAAGAAACTTTAAAGACCACAATTGAGTTTAAGCCTGCAATTGATGACAACAGTACAAGTTTATCACGGCACTCACATATGTTCGAAAATTCACAATATATATTACAATACAAACGGGCATTCGTATAATCAATGAAAGATTATCCAGAAACCACGCAAACAGTAAAATATGTGAATCTGGAACTTTAAATCGGCACACTGTCTTGTACACGCAGTCTCATACAAAGGAAAATTCCTAACACGGCTTTTACATATAAACAAGCGTGCATATTGCATGAATTTCTTACTTGGCTGATTCTGTGCACACTTCTGCACTGATATGCCAAAGAAGAACACTGCAGCGTGAGCTTATCTCGATCAAAATCGCTAAAATGTACAGCACCAATAAATCACGTTGTTTGTCTGTTGCAGCTAACAATGACATGGCAGTGGATTGGAAAGAGATGTTCAATAGAATGGGTAGTGCCTTGAAAAGAGATTGTAAGATGAACATCAACAAAAGCAAAATCAAATGTACTCGCTACAATTCAGCTGATGCTGGGAATTAAATTAATAAAGGAGGCTCTAAAAGCAGTCAATGAGTTTTACTATTTGAGCAGTAAAATAGGTGAAGTAGAGAGGATATAAAATGCAGACTAGTACTAGCAAGACAAATGCATCTGAAAAAGAGAAATTTGTTGTCATCATATGTATATTTAAATGTTAGATGTCATTCCTGAAGGCATTTGTCTGGACAATGAAATGTGGACAGTAAAAACGTCAGACTGGAAGGAATAGAAGTTCTTTAAATAGGGTGCTAAAGAACAGTGCTAAAGATTAGATGTTTATTAATTAGTTAGATTGAATAATTTGTAAGGTGATACTGAATCCGATTTAGAAATAAAGAAATTGATGATGCAGTCTGAATTAAGAAGGGAACAGTTGATATATTATCATTGATGCTTAATTACTATGTGCGCACATAATGTAACACTGTACTAAAACTAAATTTCTAATTAGGTATTACTTCTTTAGTAGCTTTTTAATCACTTGTTTATTGAATCTGTCGGCTCTTGAGCGAGGTTGTTTAGACGCTCTTTTTGCGCCCACTTCGCCTATGTGGATGGTATGGGCTCCAACAGGTCGTCCAATATTTTTAATGCAAGATATCGTTGACATTCCTCGGAAATGGTAAGGGGAGAGGGCTTGATGAGACAGATACACATTTCCTTGCGTATAGAGTTTGTGCCTATGCCTCTGATCTTTAGAAAACAATACTTCTAGTTATGTAAACCATAACTAAAGAAGAGACGAGTGCAGTGTGACATATTTACCATTCTTATCTTCTCTCTTTTTAATATTCTTCTTCTGTTTTCTGATTGTACCTGTTCTTTGGCTAGCTTTTGTTTTGGGAACCAGATTAATGACAAGGCATTGGCTTGTGACACAATGGCTTGTCCTATATTACTTGTACACTGGCTGTATAATATGTAATGAACAGGACCAAATAAATAAATAAATAAAATAAATAAATAAAGTGGTGTGTGCGAGACAAAACTCGTATTTCAGTCCTTTTATTAGGGCGTATACTACTACGATTAACAGTGGAGGTGTAGTTCAATAAGAATTCAGTGGCATTTAAATGCAGAAGTTGGTAACATACACGCACTGAATTTATAAATTGCTACTAAGCATCTCAAACATAGAAGTTTGTGGTTGTACACTGGCTGTATAATATGTAATGAACAGGACCAAATAAATAAATAAATAAAATAAATAAATAAAGTGGTGTGTGCGAGACAAAACTCGTATTTCAGTCCTTTTATTAGGGCGTATACTACTACGATTAACAGTGGAGGTGTAGTTCAATAAGAATTCAGTGGCATTTAAATGCAGAAGTTGGTAACATACACGCACTGAATTTATAAATTGCTACTAAGCATCTCAAACATAGAAGTTTGTGGTTGTGTGGCGTCTTCTGTCATCGTCCAGCGCCGACATGCTCGGGTGTTTGAAAGTACAGTGCTGCGAAACTTTCCCGCTGGACGCCAGAGACGTTATACACAAGCAACATTTGTTCTGTGTTGTATTCTTTGATTGTTGATTTCTGTTCCACGTTCTACTCCGTGGCGAAAGCGTGAATCGAAGTGTGTTAGATACGGAATAATTTACCGTACTGAACTTTTCTCACGCCTTCGCACGAGTTATCGGTTGCAGTATATTACTGTCTGTTCCGACCGCAGGGTTTCGTTAATAAATTATTCCATCAACCTGAGACAAGCCTACTTCTTATTCAGCCTATAAGCACACGCAGATGTTAAACCGTCGACCGCGGTATTCAAACCGGTACCGACAGTTGTAACAACATTTACAAACCAAAAGCTACACTGAGAAATACAGCATGCTACTTGAGACCACCATGAAATGAACATAATTTCAGCCTATAATTTATGGTATTTTTTTATCCGTCTATTACAACAGAACACAGCTACGGGGATCACCTTGCTACTATTTTATAAAATCGTCTCACAGGTTTTTAATAATAAATAAACTGCGATACGGTACATGCTTCTGGGTTGTCCTAAAATCTGTTCTGAAATAACTTAGTAATTAATTATTAGAAATGTTCCTGAAAGATGATTCTTATGAATGTTTTTGAAGAACTGATTTGAATTTTTTGACACATTGTGTTGCAAAGGGGCTATGATGTTTATTGCTAAGATCTTTGCTGTAGTTGTGATCGCTTTGTTATTGTTGATATTGCTGGCGCGATTTAACTGAGGTAGCTGGTGATGTAGCTGAACTTGAACGAAATGTGATTGTCATGTTGGTTTTTTTCTTTTAGTTAGCTTTTAACAGTAGGTATGTCATTACTGTTGCCGTGCATGCCACTAATGTACCGTAAATGTATAAGTTTCGAAACCATATGTGGGATATTTATGTTGAAGACATGACTGCATCTTTTTGTGCCCGTAAATAAAAAAAAAGAAATAGAGGCTTCTGCAAGAGCTTTAATGCCGTCGCTGTTTGACAAAATTATACTTATTTGAAGGCAACCTTGATTCATTTCTTACTTTTTATTGACTGTTTAGCTTTTTTTATAATTTTTTACATTACCGGTGTAATGGCAATGTGCACTAGATTAAATTTTACGTTAAAGAGGCCCAATGTTGAAACTTTCTGAAGTGCAATATAATTAAAGAACGCGTATTTGAACATCTTAACTTACCCGGTTTCCTGGCCTTTTCCGTGTGGGTGCGCTTATGAATAGTATGCCGTTGTACGCTTTTTTATCCTCCAGGTCTCTGAGGTGTCGTTCCCATTTTCAGTGAAATCTTGTAAATGAGCGAATCCTAAAACTTTAAGACGAAGAATCAACTGGTCAGTGTCAGGCCGAAAGTGCTGAAAACGAAATAATTTGCTGATGATGAAAGTTGACATGGGGCTATTTTCACCCTACGTCCGAGTTTAGGCGATTCGCTCTATCTTTGCAATAGTTCGGATAAAAACTATATATAAAAAAGAAATAATTTTTATGCTGTTCACCGCACCACAGCACTGGGTTCTTGAAGTCTATATATCTGGAACACTTCCTATATGTACCTGTAATTGTCACAAATAAGAGATAATAATGCCTTGTGACAGTATGTAAATGTAAATACCGTACACTTTTTTTTTTTTTTTTTTTTTTTTGCAGTTAAACGAACGAGTAATGATTGATATGTCCGATACTGTGCAGATTACATCTACCTTACGGCATTAGTAACGACAATGCATTAATTACCAAATTTTTGTTGTACAAAATACCCATATTTATTGACTGATGGGGAGATGTCAAATACTGAATTATGACTCTAAAAGTGAAGTAATGTTTAGGACCATTAAATAGGATGAGTTAAATCTCTAGGAAAGGTTCAGATATATATTCCGCCTTAGGTGTGTGGAAGGGTCTTCAGACAGCAATTGCAGATTATATAATAGTAAAATACACATGTAGAAACCAGATTTAAACTGCAACAAACTTCCAGAGGTAGGTATAGTTTGTGACCATAATTTATAAATCCTCGTTAACTCCACAGCTAATTCTTGTAAATATTAATAATATTAATTGTAATATTGATGCACATTTATAATGTCATGACTGGTTTCTTTCAAAAGAACATCATTAGGTTGTGCTGCCACCAGCCTCCATTAGAAACCATGATCGAGATGTGGCATTATGACTAAAAAAGTGTAGTTATCTGACATAATGTTAAAGGAAAATTGTGGAAAATGATCATCATATAAGCACTCCATTGATTACATGGCAGAAACATGGGAACAGTGAGTGCAAGCAACGTGGCATGCTGTACACACTATAGGTCCCCAGGCATGGAATTGACTTTTTGAAATCACCTATACAGTGGTGTTGGTTAGGGTATCAGGTATCACCCACTGCCACCATTCACTATTCTGTTCTCTTGCTTGTGAGCAATGAAATATTATGGAATTTGTGTGATGCAATAGAAGCTACAGAAGTACAGTCCTCATGTGCAGAAGGGTGCGTGCGGCTTTGAACCTCATCACATGCTTTAGTGTTCTTATTTTAAAATCTTTATTTAAATTATTCCACCAATTGGTTCAGCTGAATCTTTTGTCTCCAACTGAGTCCTTCGTCACATCATTTTAATCATCGTATAAACTTTCTGGTTTCCTCAAATTTATTATTTTTTAATTTGGATTCTTGTTCATGTGAGTTTATTTCTATGTAATAACTCTGTGATTTGATTTAGCCTATTTTCTTTTATCATATTATATTTTTGTCCATATTTTTGCATACATTATATTTGTTTCTTACATTGCCTAAATTTTGTTGTACATTTAACCCCCTTCTATTGTTTAGATCTTAATCTGTGTCATTTTGTCCATAGTGCATCAAGAATTTGTTTTTAACGTTTGTGTAATGTTTATCATCCAAAAAAGTAAATCTTATACTGAAAAATAAATTTTTAAATCCATTGCAGAGAGAATAAAAATAGACTATTTTGTTTTTTAACCAATAGCTTGGCATTTTCAGATGGTTAACTATGATAAACAAAAATAATTAAAATCACATGCACAGAGATTCCATGTGGAGAGCGACAATAAAGAGAGAAAAAGTGAGAGAAGTGGAAAAAGTTGATACAGTGACTAAAATGACATGATCGAAGTCATTTCGCTCAAGATTTTAAAATAAACTTTTATAGCTCATTACAGAGCTCTAGAGCATTCACACAGGACTCAGAAAAAAAATATTGATTACTCACGAATAAGGGACCACTAGAGTGAATGGCTGCACGGAGCTGTACATGGGACCCCAACCTACACCACCATATAGGTATTTTCAAATAATTTTCCCTCCCCCCCCCCCCCCCCCACCCACCTTCACCATATACAGGAAAATTTTTTATAGAAACCCCCTGAGAAAAGAGAAGCAGCTGTATGAACATAAAGCATCAGCAATGAACCAAACAAATGTTGGCTTGGTTCCTCCTTTCATGTTGTATGAATGGCTGTGTCAGGAGGGTCAGTGAGGAGTTAGAGAAGCTGCTTCGGGCAGCTACTTTGTCAGGTATGGGTTTTCTTCCCGTTGGTGCTACTGCTAGGTGGGACCTCACATGATGTGGCCTGCATCTCAATATGAAAGGAAAAGGTAAATTGCCGGGATGATAGCAAATTCTTTAAGGTGTGGGGTGGGAGTTGTGCACTGAAACTCATAAACTCATGGGAGTACCTCTTTCTTTGAAGTTCAGTGTCCAATGATTCAGTATTAAATGAGATGAAGCATAATGGTAACGTCAGATGAGCAGGTAACAGCGATGTTAAAATATCACAAGATTCTCATAAAAATACAGTGAAAAATAATGTCAGTATATTGCATAAGAATATCAGAGGATTAAAAAACAAAGTAGATGAGCTTCTTGTTTGTTTAGATGATTTAGAAACTGAGGATGGAACAGGTATTGTATGCGTGTCTGAACATCATATAGTCACGGATATGAAAAAAGGTAAATGTAGATTGATGTAAACAATCAGTACATGCAAGTAGAGACATTATGGAACAAGGAAGAGTTACCATATATGTTAAAATTCATAATAGCGTGAAAAATGTAGAAACTAAAAAATTTTATTTAGGACGAAGTATAGAAGCATGTGACTGTGAGCTTAAACTAAATAATGGTACTTTTATAATTGTTGCTGTGTATAGGTCCCCATTGGGAAATTTTTAGCTATTTCTGAAAAACTTTGGTTCTTTGTTGTGCTATCTGTCAGACAGCAAATTATGGTTTGTGAGGGTTTCAGTGTAGATTTTCTGAAAGAGTGTGATAGAAAGAATGACCTTGAAGTATTACTCGGTTCTCTCAATTTGACATCAGTTATTGATTTTCCTATTCGGATAGTACAGGAAAGCAACACAATGGTGTATAACTTTTTTATAGACCAAGATAAATTTGTCAGGTAAATGTTTTTTCCTGTTAAGAATGGTCTTTCTGATCATGATGTGCAGCTAGTTACAGTATATGACATAGCTCTATACAGTAATGCAAAACAGTCCTCCAAAATAGTGTGTTCAGTTAATAGTTTAACAACTCCAAATTTTAGGGAAAGCTTGCAACAGTTAGACTGGTATGAAGTGTACAGAGAATCTGATGCTAACTTAAAATTTAACCTGTTTTATGATACCTTTGCGAGTATATGTGAAAATAGTTTCCCTAAGAAAACAGTGAAACATAGTTGTAAGGAACCATCCAAAAAGCTGTGGCCTCTAAAGGGATAAAAACACCTGTAAACAGAAAAAGGAAGTTTATCTTATAGTTAGAAGAAGCAATGATCCAGAAACAGTCAGACATTATGAAAACTTCTGCACAGTATTAGGAAAAGTTATTAAAAAGTCTAGAAGTATGCACATAATGTCTGAGATTAGCACCTCTGATAATAAAACTAAAACAATTTGGAATATTGTTAAATGGGAAACAGGGCAACCGAGAGCACAAGAAGACTATTTCTATCAAACTGGGTGAAAAATTTGTTTACAAAATGCCAGAAGTTGAAAATATTTTTAGTGATTCTTTTTTAAGTGTTGTAGAGAAAATATGATCGAACTGTTCATCAGCAAACACAAATCTGTATGTGGGAGAGGCAATAACGCCTGTGCAATGAGATAACATTGAAATTCAACCCACCTCTCTCACCTGCTGAAATTAGGAAAATAATAAATTTGTCCAAAAGGAAAAGCTCGCATGGAATTGATGGAATTTCCAAAAGAGAACTAAAAGCTACTTCCCAACAGATAAGTGTGAGTTGATGGTTACAGGTAGTCTGCAAAAACCAGTTGTTGGCCACTGATGCATCGTTTATATGGATAGTGTTAACCCCCTAAGCATTAGCTAAAGCCTGAAGATGGTGCACTGAAGCACCAAAACTGGTAGCCATACAATAAATGACATCATAAGGACGGTTGTAGCTGTTTCATTTTCTTACGTAGATAAACAGGATTCCCAGCCACATATGTAGTAGCTTACTGAAACAGCATTTTTCTGAATAGACTGAAATGTGCTCTTGTTAAACCATTGCATACAAAGGGGGATAGGTCTGATGCTAACAACTACGGCCCAACAACACTTCTGACAGCTTTATCCAAAATTCTTGAAAAAGTAATGTGTTCAAGAGCAGCTTCACGTATTTCTAAAAATGAAGTCCTAACAAAATGTCAGTTTGGTTTTCAGAAAGGCGTTTGACAGAAAATGCTGTATATGCTTTAAATGATCAAATATTAAATGCTCTGAATAACTGAATACCACCCACTGGGATTTTTTTGTCATCTCCCAATGGCTTTTGACTGTGTAAATCATGAAATTCCTCTATATAAGCTTAAGTGTTGAGGTATGAGTGGGACAGTGCGGAAATGGTTTAATTCGTATTTAACTGGAAGAATGCAGAAGGTTGAAATTATCATTACAGATAGTCTGCAAAAATCAGCAGAGTCCTCTAACTGGGGAAGTATCAAGAACGGAGTCCCACTGGGTTCAGTCTTGGCTCCTTATTGTTCTTAATATATATTAATAACTTGCCACTCTGTATTCATGAAGGTGCAAAGCTAGTTCTTTTTGCTGATTATACAAGTATAGTAATCACACCCAACAAACAAGAATTAACTGAGGAAATGGTAAATAATGTGTTTTAGAAAATTATTGAGTAGTTCTCAGCAAATGGATTCTCACTAAATTTTGAGAAAACACAGTACATACAATTCTCACAGTAAATGCCATAACGCCACTGATAAATATAAACTTTGAACAAGTCTGTTGCTAAGGCAGGATATTCAAAATTTCCGGGTGTTCGCATTGATGAGAAATTGAATTGGAAGAAACACATTGATGATCTGCTGAAACGTTTGAGTTCAGCTACTTATGCTATTAGAATTATTGCAAATTTTAGTGATAAACATATGAGTAAATTAGGCTACTATGCCTGTTTTCATTCACTGCTTTCATATGGTGTCATATTTTGGGGTAATTCATCATTAAGAAAGAAAATTGTTCATTGTGCAAAAGCTTGTAATCAGAATAATAGCTCGAGCCCACCCAAGATCACCTTGCAGACATTTATTTTAGGAACTAGTGATATTCATGGTACCTTCACAATACATATATTCACTTTTGAAATTTGTTGTTAATAACCAATCCCAGTTCAAAAATAATAGTAAAGTGCATATCTACAGCACCAGAAGAAAGAATGATCTTCACTTTTCTGGGTTAAATCTGTCTTTGGTGCAGAAAGGGGTGAATTATACTGCCACAACAGTCTTTGGTCACATTACAAGTCTGACAGATACCCAACCAGCATTTACAAACAAACTAAAAGAATTTCTGAGTGAGAACTCCTTCTACTCAGATGAATTTTTTATATTAAATAGTAATTGTAAAAAGTAGTAGTAGTAGTAATAATAATAATAATAATTTGTGTTATATCGTGTAAAGAAACCTTACGTTAAACTGACACATTCCACATCATTATGAAATGTTGTATTCATGATCCATGGAACACACATTAATGTAATGTAGAGCCCAAGCAAAGAAGAGAAGGCTAAATACAGATTCTTGAAACTTAAGAAGCAGGGCCTTGTGGAATAATTGGTATCTATCTTCAAATGTATGCCAATTCATATTTTTCAGTATTTCCGTGATGCTCTCCCATGAGTCAAACCAGCCATGCTACCATTTTGCCACTCTTATTATATATATATAAAATAAGAGTGGCAAAATGGTAGCATGGCTGGTTTGACTCATGGGAGAGCATCACGGAAATACTGAAAAATATGAATTGGCATACATTTGAAGATAGATACCAATTATTCCACAAGGCCCTGCTTCTTAAGTTTCAAGAATCTGTATTTAGCCTTCTCTTCTTTGCTTGGGCTCTACATTACATTATATATATACGTTAGTCATACTTGTTATGGAAACCACGTGCTTTCCTAAGATGCGACACAAGAGTGATTTATAGGCAATCTAGTCATAAGATATTACTCATCATCATTTTGTGAGCATACAGTTTTTCATTTCTGAACATTTAAGGCTAATTTGAATCATAATATCCAACTGGATTGTACAGCTTTTTTCAGACAGTACTACCTTTAGGTAAATTTATCATTTACCAACAGTCTGGGGTTAGTACTAATACTGTCTGATTGGTTATTAGTATACAATATGAACAAGGGTCCCAACACACTGCTCTGGGACACACCTGAAGTTATTTTTATTTCGGCTCCCCATTCAAGATAACTTGCTGTATCCTCCCAACCAAGGGATCTTCAATCCAGTCACAAATTTTGTTTGATACCCCCGTGTAATTGTACTTTTGTTAATAAATGTCTGTGTCGTACTGAGTCAGATGCCTTTCGGAAATCAAGAAATACTGCAATCCATCTGTGCCTTTATCTGTGGCTTTCAGGGTGTAGTGTGAGAAAAGTGCATTTTGGGTTTTGCATTATTTATGTGTCCGGAATCTGTGCTGGTTCCCATGCAGAAGGTCATTCTGTTCAAGATACCTTATTACTTTGAGCCTAGAATAGTTTCTAGAATTCTCTGGATGTGATTTACATTGGATGGTAGTTCTAAAGATCTCTTCTGATACTCTTATTGTAGATAGGTGTAATGTGTGCATTCTTCTAATCACAAGTCGTAGTTTCTTGTTTGCAATGAGGGATAATTCAGCTGCAAATTCTGTTTAGAAGCTGACAGGGATTCCATTGGTCACTGGTTAATTTTAGTTGTTTCTTAAGGCCACTGATGCTAACACCTGTGTCACGCATCTTTGTAGTGGTGTGAAAGTTAATCTGTGGCCTTACTTCTTTCATAAAGGAAGGTTTGCAAACTGAGTTCAGCATTGTTGTTTATTACCCTCAATTTCAATTCTTGTGTCTTTCATGAGTGTCTGAACACTAACTGTGGTGCCACTGACTGCCCCCACACATTATGACCGGTATTGCTTTGGCATTTGTGAGAAATCTTTCGATAAGATTCTGCTTTGGTAGTCATTAAAGTTCAGGGAGAAGAAATAAAAAGTTTGCAGGTTGCTGATAACATTTTAATTCTGTCATATACAGCAAACGTCTTGGAAGAGCAGCTGAACAGAATGTCTTGAGTGTCGTGAAAGGAAGATTTAAAATTAACACTAAAAAATGTAAAGAGAGGGTAATGGAATATCTAGGTGAAATAAATCAGGTGATGAGGGAATTAGACTAGGAAATGATACACCAAGAGTAGTTGATGAGTTTAGTTATCTGGGCAGAAAACTGACTCATGATGTACGAAGTAGAGGGGTTATAAAATGCAGATTGGCAATTATAAGAAAAACATTGCTGAAAAAGCTGTATATTTTAATACTAAATATAAATTTAAATGTTAGGAAATTTTTCTGAAGGTATTGGTCTGGTTTGTGGCTTCGTATGGATGTACATTACCTGATAAAGTGTAAAGGTAAGAAAGAATAGAAACATTTGAAATGCTGTGGTCCAGGAGAATGATGAAGATTAGATGGGTAGATTGCAAACTAAAGAACAGTTAGAGAATTCAGTTGGAGAAAAGAGATTTACGTCACAACTTAGTAAAAGAAAGGATGGGATGACAGGACTTTTCGTGAGGTATAAAGAAATATTTGATTTGTTAAGGCAGTGGACCGAGGCTTAAATACAGTAAGCAGGTTCTAATGAAGGTACAGGGTTGCCACATATTCTGGAATTCACGGAATTTCAAACACGTCAGAGAAATCCGGGACATTTGAAAAAACACTAGAAAAATCTCGCTTTTGTCTCAATAGATGAAATGGTTTGTATACTGAGGTGTTCCCCCCCATGAACCATGGACCTTGCCGTTGGTGGGGAGGCTTGCGTGCCTCAGCGATACAGATGGCCATACCGTAGGTGCAACCACAACGGAGGGGCATCTGTTGAGAGGCCAGACAAACATGTGGTTCCTGAAGAGGGGCAGCAGCCTTTTCAGTAGTTGCAGGGGCAACAGTCTGGATGATTGACTGATCTGGCCTTGTAACATTAACCAAAACGGCCTTGCTGTGCTGGTACTGCGAACGGCTGAAAGCAAGGGGAAACTACAGCCGTAATTTTTCCCGAGGACATGCAGCTCTACTGTATGATTAAATGATGATGGCGTCCTCTTGGGTAAAATATTCCGGAGGTAAAATAGTCCCCCATTCGGATCTCCGGGCGGGGACTACTCAAGAGGACGTCGTTATCAGGAGAAAGAAAACTGGCGTTCTACGGATCGGAGCGTGGTATGTCAGATCACTTAATCGGGCAGGTAGGTTAGAAAATTTAAAAAGGGAAATGGATAGGTTAAAGTTAGATATAGTGGGAATTAGTGAAGTTCGGTGGCAGGAGGAACAAGACTTTTGGTCAGGTGATTACAGGGTTATAAATACAAAATCAAATAGGGGTAATGCAGGAGTAGGTTTAATAATGAATAAAAGAATAGGAGTGCGGGTTAGCTACTACAAACAGCATAGTGAACGCATTATTGTGGCCAAGATAGACACAAAGCCCATGCCTACTACAGTAGTACAAGTTTATATGCCAACTAGCTCTGCAGATGATGAAGAAATTGATGAAATGTATGACGAGATAAAAGAAATTATTCAGGTAGTGAAGGGAGACGAAAATTTAATAGTCATGGGTGACTGGAATTCGTCAGTAGGAAAAGGGAGAGAAGGAAACATAGTAGGTGAATATGGATTGGGGGGAAGGAATGAAAGAGGAAGCCGCCTTGTAGAATTTTGCACAGAGCATAACTTAATCATAGCTAACACTTGGTTCAAGAATCATGAAAGGAGGCTGTATACATGGAAGAAGCCTGGAGATACTGACAGGTTTCAGATAGATTATATAATGGTAAGACAGAGATTTAGGAACCAGGTTTTAAATTGTAAGACATTTCCAGGGGCAGATGTGGATTCTGACCACAATCTATTGGTTATGAACTGCAGATTGAAACTGAAGAAACTGCAAAAAGGTGGGAATTTAAGGAGATGGGATCTGGATAAACTGAAAGAACCAGAGGTTGTAGAGAGTTTCAGGGAGAGCATAAGGGAACAATTGACAGGAATGGGGGAAAGAAATACAGTAGAAGAAGAATGGGTAGCTCTGAGGGATGAAGTGGTGAAGGCAGCAGACGATCAAGTAGGTAAAAAGACGAGGGCTAATAGAAATCCTTGGGTAACAGAAGAAATATTGAATTTAATTGATGAAAGGAGAAAATATAAAAATGCAGTAAATGAAGCAGGCAAAAAGGAATACAAACGTCTCAAAAATGAAATCGACAGGAAGTGCAAAATGGCTAAGCAG
Source organism: Schistocerca nitens (assembly GCF_023898315.1). Classification (NCBI taxonomy): domain Eukaryota; kingdom Metazoa; phylum Arthropoda; class Insecta; order Orthoptera; family Acrididae; genus Schistocerca; species Schistocerca nitens. The sequence continues at coordinate 392,072,870 of NC_064620.1, forward strand.
GGATGGCTAGAGGACAAATGTAAGGATGTAGAGGCTTGTCTCACTAGGGGTAAGATAGATACTGCCTACAGGAAAATTAAAGAGACCTTTGGAGAGAAGAGAACCACTTGTATGAATATCAAGAGCTCAGATGGAAACCCAGTTCTAAGCAAAGAAGGGAAGGCAGAAAGGTGGAAGGAGTATATAGAGGGTTTATACAAGGGAGATGTACTTGAGGAAAATATTATGGAAATGGAAGAGGATGTAGATGAAGATGAAATGGGAGATAAGATACTGCGTGAAGAGTTTGACAGAGCACTGAAAGACCTGAGTCGAAACAAGGCCCCGGGAGTAGACAACATTCCATTAGAACTACTGACAGCCTTGGGAGAGCCAGTCCTGACAAAACTCTACCATCTGGTGAGCAAGATGTATGAGACAGGCGAAATACCCTCAGACTTCAAGAAGAATATAATAATTCCAATCCCAAAGAAAGCAGGTGTTGACAGATGTGAAAATTACCGAACTATCAGTTTAATAAGTCACAGCTGCAAAATACTAATGCGAATTCTTTACAGACGAATGGAAAAACTGGTAGAAGCCGACCTCGGGGATGATCAGTTTGGATTCCGTAGAAATGTTGGAACATGCGAGGCAATACTGACCTTATGACTTATCTTGGAAGAAAGATTAAGAAAAGGCAAACCTACGTTTCTAGCATTTGTAGACTTAGAGAAAGCTTTTGACAATGTTGACTGGAATACTCTCTTTCAAATTCTGAAGGTGGCAGGGGTAAAATACAGGGAGCGAAAGGCTATTTACAATTTGTACAGAAACCAGATGGCAGTTATAAGAGTCGAGGGGCATGAAAGGGAAGCAGTGGTTGGGAAGGGAGTGAAACAGGGTTGTAGCCTCTCCCCGATGTTATTCAATCTGTATATTGAGCAAGCAGTAAAGGAAACAAAAGAAAAATTCGGAGTAGGTATTAAAATTCATGGAGAAGAAGTAAAAACTTTGAGGTTTGCCGATGACATTGTAATTCTGTCAGAGACAGCAAAGGACTTGGAAGAGCAGTTGAACGGAATGGACAGTGTCTTGAAAGGAGGATATAAGATGAACATCAACAAAAGCAAAACGAGGATAATGGAATGTAGTCAAATTAAGTCGGGTGATGCTGAGGGAATTAGATTAGGAAATGAGACACTTAAAGTAGTAAAGGAGTTTTGCTATTTAGGGAGTAAAATAACCGATGATGGTCGAAGTAGAGAGGATATAAAATGTAGACTGGCAATGGCAAGGAAAGCGTTTCTGAAGAAGAGAAATTTGTTAACATCGAGTATAGATTTAGGTGTCAGCAAGTCGTTTCTGAAAGTATTTGTATGGAGTGTAGCCATGTATGGAAGTGAAACATGGACGATAACCAGTTTGGACAAGAAGAGAATAGAAGCTTTCGAAATGTGGTGCTACAGAAGAATGCTGAAGATAAGGTGGGTAGATCACGTAACTAATGAGGAGGTATTGAATAGGATTGGGGAGAAGAGAAGTTTGTGGCACAACTTGACTAGAAGAAGGGATCGGTTGGTAGGACATGTTTTGCGGCATCAAGGGATCACAAATTTAGCATTGGAGGGCAGCGTGGAGGGTAAAAATCGTAGAGGGAGACCAAGAGATCAATACACTAAGCAGATTCAGAAGGATGTAGGTTGCAGTAGGTACTGGGAGATGAAGAAGCTTGCACAGGATAGAGTAGCATGGAGAGCTGCATCAAACCAGTCTCAGGACTGAAGACCACAACAACAACAACTGAGGTGTTACGCATTGCCGCTGGCTGGGTGCAGCTAATAAGTGCACTCGCTCATTCCTACTGCTTCTCCCCTTCCTACAACTCCCCTCAGCTTGCAGTCAGTGCTGCCACCACTTCCAGCTGCTAGTCTAGCGGCTGCCGATGAGAGGCAGGGAGTTATGAGAAGTGAGAAGTGGCTTGCTTGGATCTGATTCTCAGAGACTGTAGATGCAGTGGCCAGAGGCGGCAGTCATGTGTGCATGCGTTGTATCTGAGTGATTGTGTGAATGTGTGTGATCTCGTTTTCTGACAAAAGTTATGGCTGAAAGTTTAGTTGTGAGAGTGTGATTGTCTTTTTTTACGTGCCTGTCTGTGGCTCAGCAGTATTTGAACAAGTTATCTGTTGCATTGATTGATCATCATGGTCTCCTTTCATCAACATGCTGTCCGTGGCTCGTGAATAGCTGGCCACAAGAGTGGTGCTCCTCAGCAGGCCAGAGGCCATGTGCAATGGATTTCAGGAATTGTGACTGTCTCACCACAAGTACACTGTACAGTGTGATGTTTTATAGACATTATTGCACAATACGTATAAAATGATAGATGTAACACAGTGGCTAATAACCGATAATAACAAACATTGTAGAACCACCATTTTATTCGCAGTCACCTACAGTGTTAGTTTACATAATTCTTCCCCGCTAAGGTTATTTCTTAAATCAGTGAAGGTATTCTAAACCTGTCTTGCGATTCCAAGGGAATGCATATTTTTGTCACCATATGTGTTTCATTTTATTGAAATGAAATAACATCAGTGGTCTTAATGAAACACATAAACCATTTGGCTTGCTTTATCCATTTAAATCATTACAAAAGATGTTGATGTTAGTACTTACGATTGTTGCTCACATCAGGAAAAGCCATATGCTTGAAAGGTTATTTTGTTTCCCCCTTCCTTTCTTTTGCACTATTGTTTCTTGTACTGTAGCTGCAAAGACAGATTGTCAACTTACGTCTTAACTTACCCTTGAGATCTCAAAATTTGTCAGGGAAAAATGCCAAACCTAGTCTGGAAATCAGGGAATTTCACTTGGGGAAACTTGTGGCAACCCTGAGGTAGGATGCAGTCATTAGATGCTTCACACATTTTTGTCTTGAGAGCTAAATGAATTCATTCAGCATTTTTCTACCTGTAGCCCTATGCTTTGTCTTACAGCTAGATGCAAGATGTGCATATCAGATTTCAAGAAGATTGTAATAATACCAGTACCAAAGAAGGCAAGTGCTAATAGGTCTATTATCAAAACCTCTGCTTCAAAAGTCTTGTTTGCAAAATACTATCAGGAATTTTCAGTATAATAATGAAACAGTTGATAGAACATGGCCTGTTGGGGATTATCCGACTGGGTTTTGGAGTGTATTTACTTGCAAGGCAAAACTGACTGTACATCTTACCTTGGAAAATGTGATGATGAAAACCAAACCCATCTCTACAACATTTATAGATTTAGGAAATGCTTTGCTTAGTGTTGATGGAAAATGCTCTTTAAATATCTGAAATCCTCATGGATAAATTTCAGAAAATGAATGTTATCTACAACTTATACAGATACTAGAGTATGGCTGTATTAGTTGAAGATGATGAATGGGAAACAGTAGTTGAGAAGGAGAAGAGGTATTTCACACGTAAAACATGCATATATAATATTAATACTGAAACTAATCCACAAAAAGAAGTATGAAATTTATAATGCAGTTCTGTGGAAACTACAGAGTCCAAGTGTACTATCCCTACACAATGCTGAAAGCTTAACCCTCTATTGCACTGTGTATATTTAAATATACATATTTTCAGAACTCTGTACTGGCTCATGTGATGTAACTGTGCCACTGACGTGCACTGTATACTCAGATATGCTGCGAAAAAATTTATCAAAAATACCAATTGAAGAACACATTGCAGTGGACGAACAAACTGTGCCATTCAAAGGTCACAGTAGCTTGAAACAGTATAATACCAAGATACCAAAAAAGTGGGGCTACAAAATATATTGCATAGCAGGTGCCAGTGGTATTATTTATGATTTCGAAATCTATTCTGGACCCGTCAATCAACCCAGTCATCTTCCTAATGTAAACGCCAGTGGAAATGTAGTGCTCAGATTGGCTGAAAGAATACCAAAGTACAAAAATCATAAACTGTTCTATGATAACTGGTTCTGCAGTCCAGAGCTTCAAGTTGAGCTGGTAAAATGTGGTATTCACTGTCTGGGAACAGTACAGTTGAATAGAGTGAGAAACAATAAGATGCCATCTGATGCTGAAATGAAAAAGCAGGGAAGAGGCACATCTGTTGAATCCACTGCATCTGTTTCTGGATATGACCTGATTCTTGTGAAATGGCAAGACAACAGGTGTGTTAGCCTTCTGGGGACCTTTTCAGGCACTCACCCAGAAAGCCAGGTTGCAAGATATGACAAAAAAACAAAGCAACAGATTGAAATAAAATGCCGAAAGATTGTGAAGGAGTACAACAAGTTTATGGGAGGTGTTGACACTATTGACTCCTTATTAGCTCTGTACAGAACGAAAATCAGGTCAAACAAATATTACATGAGACTGTTCTTCCATTTATTGGACATGAGTTGTGTTGTTGATTGGCTACTTTACAAGAGAGCCTGTCATGAAACTAGTATTGAAGAGAAAACCTAGATGGCTTTGTTTGATTTCAAGCTTGATATTGCTGAATCCTTATGCTGGTCAGGAAAACCATCCAAGAGACAATCGCTGGATAGCTCACCAGGCAGTGGCACCAAAAAGAGAAGGCAGCCAAATACAGCAAATGCTGACATCAGGAAGGACAGAATCGATCACTGGCCTAACTACTGTGAAAAATCTGCCAGATGTAAATATAATAAATGTCAAAAAATAACAAAAGTAATGTGTATCAAATGTAACACCTATTTGTGTTTTGTACCAGATAGAAATTGTTTCTACAATATTCACAATGTATAAATTCTGGAAATATGTAACTGCATAGTAGTGACATTTTGCTAACTGATGTATACCCAACTTTTATAATGTTTTTTATTTTCGTTTTTTAAATAAAATTTAATTTAAAGTCTTAATTTGTCGATGTACCATAAATTTTGAACTCTGTTCTCCAAAAATGTAGTACCTTATACGAACTAATATGTACGTACTCATTACATCCGTATTTGCGCAGTGTATATTTGAACATACAGAGTGATATTTTCCAAAATATATATACTAGAAAGTTTATCATCATCTATTTTTCATTCATGGGCACTATGAAGTATAAATCCAAAGTTGTTATTGGAAAATTCTTAGTTTTACTGTTCTTGTGCAATAGAGGGTTAAGTGTTCAAGCGTTTGAAATTGTAAAGAAGAAAAATTCCTGTGCATGTGTCTGCCTTTCTGATGATCACTGTGATTGAAATTCATTTGTGACGGACTTGCTTGCCTATCCAACAATGCTTACATGAATAACAGTACACCTGTATTAGTACATACACGTTATATGCATAGATTACATTGAAAAACTTGAACTTCTATTTTAATTATATATCAGTTCCTTTTTATTTCTCTCTTTCTTATTATCTTTAAATTCTTCTTTCATGATTACCTCAGCCTACACTTCTTTCTATTCATGGTCCTGTCACAGTCACCATTTGACTGCATTGTTGCTTTTGTAAACCCCCATTGCCAGTTCTGTAAAGGCCGTGCTACTACCACTGTGGAGGCTGAGTTGCTGCTGTCATTACGATACGCCGAGTTTGAGATTTCGTGGAATGGCTTCTGGTGCAGTATACCACTAAGACACTTTCTCCCTGCCACCATTACTCAGCTATGCCCCAGGGTCAGGTAACAGGATAGGAGAACGAAGGTTCTGCAACACACCAACATATTAGTAACAAAGTCACACAGATGAGTTTAAAAGGTTTTTTGGGACTTGTTGAATAATGAAGTCTACAACAATGCATGTAAAACAACACAAAAAATGCCCTCAATGGCTACATGCAAATAATTGTTGGTAAACTTCACAGTATATAGCAAATGCAATTTACAACAACTGTCTGTTCATTTCTAAGAATTCACTAAATGATGTTCCATGTCTTAAGTCAGCTCTGGACGATGATTTATAACCAAGTGGGTGAGGGCTGTTCTTCTATATTCTGAGTAGGCTTATGTCCATTGTCGTCTGGACATTTGTGGATTGTACTCGGCTGGCAGTTGGCTGAGCCGAGGTCGATATCTTCATCCTCAGCACTGCCCGTGGCGCTGGTGGAGCTCTGAAAGTGTCGAGTCTCTGTGGCACCGGCACCAGCTAGTGTTTTTGCGCCTGTTGTACTTTTGCTCTGGCTGTGTCCTGTTCGGATGACACAGCAGTGGAATGTCGTTAATTCACTAGAAAATAAATTACAGGCTACTGGTCTATTATGTGATCTGTAAAAGACATTTAACTGCGTGAAACACAGCATCTTTTCGAGTAAATTGTATGCTGGGGGAACTATTATGAACTTGTTTGATTCATATTTAGGTAACAGAAAATGTATGTCTTCCGTTTTAAACATTGTTTCATTCCCCTGCAAGCTATTGCCTCTAACTGAACAAGCAAGGAGGTCATGTGTCAATGAAAGTTTGATGGATGCTAAAAGCAGTGATCCACTTGTGGTTTTACTATTCTGCTTACACAGCCAGGATAAAATCACATTCGCATATCTCTGTGTAGGACATTGCCCCCTCAAATATGATGTTTAGTCTGTTATGAAAACTTACCTTTCTTTTATGGCACTTGCAGGTTCTTTATATCAGTGTGACATATTTTGATGAAGACCTGATGAAAATTTGATTTAGGATGTACCCTTTTATTTTAGGTGCCAATGAGAAGCATGGTATGAGTTTTAAAATTTGGTTTTGAAGCAGATATGGAAAAAGATAAGCCGACATAAAAAATGAAATGATAAGAATGACTGATGATGTAGGCTTGCAAGATGAAATTTATGAAATTTCAAAGAAGCAGGACAGGACTAACTAGAATGGATAGAGTTGAAAATGAGACAGTGAGAGAAACAGTGAAAGAGGGGAAATACGGAAGCGTCCGATCCCGCCCGTCTGCTTTGACCCATGACGTCACAAATATGGCGGAAACGACCATAAACCGTGAGTCCAATATGGCGCATATAAAGTCGTTACGTATACACTATGAGGACGAAAATACATCGAAAAACAAACACGCACACGTTCCACAAAAAGCCTAATGACACTAACGGGACAAGCGCGGGAAATAGGGGGTTTTTGGGTGGGGACAAGCTAAATATAAACAAATTAAGACACCCACCCCCATACAAAACCACGCAAAATGACTAAAAAACCGACATCACAAAACTGACCTATATAGCTCAACAGCAGCTCACGATACCAATACCAACATTCACAGCCACACATTGGGATCAAACACTTCCCTTGACCTGTTATCCTTACGACATCTCCACATACAGCCGTCCCTGGTCCGAGACGTCGGAACTTTAAGTAAGCCTCATTTCTTCACGACCTACTGAACACTTCACGACTTCATCCAAAAGTCCGAATAGTAGAAGAAATTTTATTAGAGACAACGCACTGTCCCCCATCATAGCTGACAACCGAAAACTGTTGACCCTGTCAGTCATATCCATACCTACCAAAGACATAAAAAAAGCAATTTACAAAAATTCACACACGACACCACACTCGCAAACTAAACCAAAAACATCACCTAACACACCACCAGAGAGCACCATGGATCGTATCAAAACGACACCTACAAACACGCCACTCTCACAAACTAAATTCTGCGCCGTCGTGACTTCACACACCACAACAGCCTTATGTCACGGGTCAAAGCCGACGGGTGGGATCGGACAAGACAAGACAAGATTAAGATGGTATGGGCATGCTGAAAGGGTGGGAGTTGGCAAGGTACCAAGACAGGCTTTCAAATGACAGTAGTAGGTAAGAGACCTAGTCGAAGACGGGACAGATATATTGTTGAAGTGAAGGAATGTTTGAAGAAGTGAGGAGAAAATCAGGGATTGAGTGGAAACACAAAAGCTCTGTGAGGGCAGGAGAGATAGAGAGGCTTATGTTTCACGCAGAGGCAGCCAGTTGATGACTGATCAGTGAAACGGGGTAAAACCAGTGCCATAATTCTGGTATCTGGTGTTGTGTTTACTTCCATAACATCTTGAGGTGTAAAGTAAGACTGCACAGAAATCAATGTGCAATTTTAATGTTCTAGCAGTTGCTCACATGTCATTTGCAAGTAAGAGAAATTCTTGAGGGGCTAAGTGAAGTGATGCAGTTATTAGCCCAATGAACTTGCATGCAGGAGGAACAGGGTTTAAATTTATACCTAACCATCCTGATTTAGTTTATTGTGGTTACCTTAAATCACTTCAGGTGAATGCTAGGATGCATCCATAAACAAGGCAACAGCTGACATAATTTCCTATCCCTTGTGAGTTTTTGCTCTGTGTTTGATGATCTTGTTTCTGATGGAATATTAAGTTAATGTTCCTTCCTTCTTCTTTTCGTTTTATAATGGTCTTCTTGTCCTTCCCTGTAAATGTGCATAATATTCTCTGGGAATCTTTGTGCAAAGAAAATGCAGTGGAACTAGGATTGTTAGTTGCAGAGTTTTTCTTTGATTCTTAACAAACCTGCTATGGAAGTTGATACCTCAACACAGAACCAGAGGTAGCAGTGCTTAGGTAGATAATTGGGCTTACAGCTGCAGCTTACAGTTGCTACAAAATTGTCATTTCCTCCAATGTACCAACATTGCATTTATCAGTAGTACATTGCTGGACATGTCTTATTAACTTACAAAGGTAATTCACTCAGCACGTCCTCAGCCATTAAATTACCACTGTGCTTCTCCACTAACCCAAAACATTAGAAAAATGGGTTCACATCCACCAGACCAAGAAGAACTATTTTCAAGATGCAAAGGTATGAAAGACATTAGCTGCCACTGGGCATGGAATTATATCAGTAGGGCAAGTCGAAAATTTGTGCTGGACCAGCTTTCAAATCTGGGTCTCCTGCTTACCACTACACCGTCCGGATACAGTGGTCACCACAACCGCACTGACTACCCTAGCACGCCTCCTGTCACACCCAGATTCTCAACTTATACCACACACTGCTGATGTAGTGCCCGTGCTCATTAGCTTCATTACTCGCAGCCTCTCACTGACTGCTGAAAGTGTTTGAGCTTGGTGTGCATCTGCACTGAAGGGGATCATTGGCCATCATCACCATAATTATATATGTGGTGCCTGTTCTTTCAGATATGAATGGATTCAAGACACAGGGTGAACTGAAATTTCTAATGCAGAAATTGCTACTATGCTTCCTTACAGTGTGTAAGGTCTAAACTACCATATTCCTTGATTTCATGAAGACATTTGATGCAGTTCTACATTCTCGTTTGGTGAACAAATGTATGAGCTTACCGAGTTTCGGACCAGCTATGTCTCTTGATTCTGAACTTGATTTCAGCTAGAACTCATCACCCTGCTCTTAATGGACTAAATTGAAAGGTGTACTTCAGGAGTACTTCGAAGAAGTGTGATAGGACTGCTACTGTTAACAGTGTGTATAAATGATCTAGGTGAATAGTGTCATAAGCTCCATAATGCTGCTTCCATATAATTTGGTTGTCTATAAGAAGATAGCAATACCGGAAGCTGTAGATTGATGATTGGTGCAACAACTTTCTTTATTTCTTTCCTCCCTCCCTCTTGTTCTCCCCACCAATTCGTCTCGTAAGGTGGGTCTTGAATTGGCCACTTAGCTGCTGTGTTGACCTGTGTGCTTACCATTGCCCACCACGTGAAGGCGGGCATCTCTCTCTCTCTCTCTCTCTCTCTCTCTCTCTCTCTCTCTCTCTCTCTCTCCCCCCCCCCCTCCCTCCCTCCCTCCCTCCCTCCCTCCCTCCCTCCCTCCCTCCCTCCCTCCCTGTCTCCCCCTCCCACTCTCCCTTTCTTCTTCTTCTTCTGTTCTTCACATAATTTAACATAAATTTTGAAAACAGAAGGATAAATAATGTTTTAATATTAAAGAAGAATAAAAAAATAGAAGCTATGTTGTCAGTATTATTCTAGGTGTATTTGCATGCTTATAGAGCATTTTTGTGGCAGTATGCAAGCCCTGTCTTATACTGCTTTAACTTGTATACAGGCTTAGAGTGCAGTATTGCAAGAATTTGCCTGCACTAACTTATGTTCTGGTATAGTTTGTCAGTTGTCCAGTTTGTATGGTAGTAGGAGTGAGTGTCAGGAACAACATACTAAAAATCCTTGCTGCTGGGGCATGGGGGGTTAAAAATGTCACTTTTGATGTTTTTTCTTGAATAACTTGAAAACCACAGCTTCTCATGAATATATTTCCCAGTACAAAATTAAACTACATTAAATTTTATACAGAAAAGGTCATGTTCATTTTTTTCTCTAGAGCTAATGGTGTCCATGCTGCAGGGGCTGAAAAAAATTGGAGGTTATTAAAAGTAGTGTTGGTATAAAATTAATGTTTACCATTAAATCAACTGGGTTAAGAACAAGGATTAAATACCCTTATAATGTATAAATGCAGTTGAGCCCTATTAAGGGTAAATTATAATCTGAGTGTGTAACAGAGTGGAGAATAGAAGGGCGAGGGAAGGTAGGTTTCCAGTTTGCGGTCATGCACTTCACTCCGTCAAAGTCTGCAAATTCAAGATTGAGCAGTTGATTTCCCATTCTGTCTACCCCGCAGTGTTACAAGAAGCAACTACATGGTGTTTTACAAAGTTATACTGTCCCTCTGCAGCATACCACATGAATCGCTGACACTGCAGTGCGCAGACGTGCCTGAGGCAGGGGGTTTATTTTAAACAAAATTGCATTAACACTACATGGAATACAGATAAAAGTTACTAATAATACAAATGCAACAATGCCTCTGGACAGAACCTCTGTAAATCTCCTCATACTGTTTTATACTCCTAGTGGGAGAATTGATTCTTAGTCATTCTGTATGACATCTGTAGTGTTCTTATGGGAAAGGTGATTTCTCCCTGCTCACTTTTCATTTTGCAGACAAACTATACCACAAATCCATGGTTGTGGCACAATCCTATGCCAACTTACTTCTTTTTTCTGTCTAGAGAAATCCTACCTATCCAGTCAACAGCTAAAATCTCTTGTGTGGTTCAGACTCATTGATGGCATTTTCATGATTGTGACTCATGGCAAGGACAACCATTGCTATTTCCTCCATAACCTCAACATATATTGCCAAAACCATTTCACAAGGTCCTTCTCAACTCATTGATCCCCCTTCCTAGATGTAGATCTCCATCTCTCAGATGGCTCCATAAGTACGACTGTCCATATTAAGCGCACCAACTACCAACATTACCTCCACTTTGACAGCTGTCACCAGTTCCATATCTAAAAGTCGCTACCTTAGAACCTTACCATTGTGGACACCACATCTGCAGTGGAAAGTGGGAATTGTCCAAATATGCCGATAACCTTACCAGAACCTTCCTGTCCAACTCATCTTAAACAAATCTCCTGTGCCATTTGCCCCTCTGACATCAGTCAACCTGTTAACAAGCCACCAATCATCACTCCCGCAAAGGTGTGTTCTGCCTCCCATACAATCTACACAGTATCCTTGTCCATCCCTATCCCAGTTCTGCATCCCATAGGTGATTGGTCCTGGTGCAAGACCTGTCCCATACACCCAGCCATCACTACCTACTGCAGTCAAGTCACAGGCATTTCCTACCCAATAAAAGATGGTGATTCGTCTGAAACCAGTCATGTTGTATATAAACTATACTTCAGTTACTGTACAGCATTCTATGTGGGCACGTCGAGTAACGAGCTACTAACTTTTGCATTAATGTCCACTGCTAAACTGTCGCAAACCACAAATGTGACCATCCAGTTGCTGAACACGCTGCACATCACAACAATGATTTCAATAGTTGCATCACGACACAGGCCATTTGGATACTCCCAGCACAATAGCACAACTGGGAATTGTCTCTAGAGCATATCCGGCACTCTCACAATCCTCCTGGCCTAAACCTCCATTTACCTCTTCCCACTGCCTCTCCTTACCTTTTCCGTTCTCTCTTTCCACCACATCACTCTTCCGTCCAAGTAGTGCACTGCCTTCCTCCACTACCATTCGCCCCCTCCCATGGGGGCATCCCCCCCCTCTCTCTCTTACACACACACACACACACACACACACACACACACACACACACACACACTCACTCACTCACTCACTCACTATCACCCTCACCTCCCTCTTTTTCACATCTCTCCCTTCCCTCCTCCCTCCCATTCCATCTCTTCAGTTTCTCCTTTTTCTCCCCCACCCTTCTCACTTCCCACACCATTTTTCTCTGTCCTATTCCCCTCTCCCTCTTGCTACATCGCTTTTTCCTCTACCCTGTGTACTCATTTTCGTCTTGTTGTGCAGCCACAGAGTCATCTGTCCAAAGACCTGCCTCTTTCCCATTACCCCCTCGTTGTTTCCTTCCCTATCCTCTCCCCACCTTCATTAATCCAGGCAACAGCTTCTAGTTATTGAGTGCTAATAATCAGTCTTGCTGTGACCACAGGTGTGTGTGGTGGAGGGATTGGGGGGGGGGGGGGACATGGGTGCGCAAGCGTGCGCTTGTGCTAGAAAAAGAACTGTCGCTTGAAAGATAGTGTGAATGCTGTTTTCAGTTACATGTTTGTGTGTTCCATGCTTCAGTCCACTATAAGTAAGTGGTTGCCCTTCTCTTCTTTTACATGTTGCTCCGTCCAGGGATTTCCATTATTGTTATGCTTGAACACTGCATGATTGCTTGTTTGATGTCTGTGTCCCAGATTGCTTATGAGGGGGTTCCTTTTCAGTGATCACTTCCATGGTGTGTAGACTGTTATATTTTCTGCTATCTTGAGTTTATTATTGCTACACCATTTTGTGATAACATGTAGTGAGCCCTGCCTCTGGATTTTGGGGTCCTAGGTTTGATTTCCGGACGGGTTGGGGATTTTCTCCGCCCGGGGACTGGGTGTTTGTGTTGTCCACATCATTTCATCATCATCATCATCATCATCATTCGTTACAGTGGCTGGATTGTGGACTGTGTAAAAATTGGGACTTTGTATGGGTGCTGATTACCATGTAGTTGAGCACCCCACAAACCAAACATCATCATGTAGTGAGCCACTGGTTTTCTCCTCTAGCTGGTCTCTGTTGCTTGCAGAGCTCTAGACTAGTAAATCATCTGCACCTGCAACAACTTCATCTGTCCTATTCTTTTCAGTCCCTCAGTACAGGAAGTAGTAGTCTAGGACACTATCGTACAGAGACTGTGGCACCTCTAGTTGTCTTAACCTGGCAAACATAGCAGGCTGCAAGAGATTGTCAAAAGCTCTTGCAGTGTCTATCATTATGGTCATGGCTTATTTGTTTATTGCATTCCTGACAATTTATAATGCTTTGGTTGATGAAATTGTCAATAGATTTTCTGGGTCTGAAGCGAAATTGGTGTGGGCTCAGGTCAGGAGAGCTCTGTGAGCCAGTAGGTGCTTGCACTGTAACGCCATCTGAACCTTTGCCAAAGTGTTTTAGACATTTTGGATGATATGTGTTTAGCTCTCAAGGATTTCTGTCTGCTGATTTTTTGATTATAACTGCTTTTTATGTTTTCCAAGCTGAAGCTACCCGGCCCATCCATAAGGTTCATTCAGTGACGTTAAAAAAGGGATTATCTGTGGTGTTAGTCTTTTGAGTACCTGTGAATGAACACTCACTATCTAGGCCAGGTGCCTTTTTGTTCTTAAGTTTCAAGATTGCCAATACAACTTGTTGTTGCACAAAAGGACAAGTAACTGTGGCAGTGTTATATGGGATGTGTAGTTCTTTTCTGGGGACAGCTTGGTGCTGTATGTCTGTGTTGATGAAGTCATCAGGAGCAGTTTATACAGCAGGAATTGTGGCATACTTCTCTGTACCTATATCATCGTGCTATCATCCTGCATTAGCATATTCAGAACAAATGGGGTTTTTATGTTTTCCGTTGATATCTTGTATAATTCCCCCTAAATGTTTTGCTCTATTTGCATTGATATGAATCACACTCATTGTTGTTTGTATGAGTCAAATAGTGTCTATTTTTGTATCTCTTTTGCTGGCCTGTATTATTTGTTTGTCTCTATCTTGAATTGGCTGCTGTTGGTATACAGAAGTTTTGTGTGTTTTTGTATTATTTATGTCAGAATGTGAGTCTTGTAGTCTGTCCGCACATGTTGTTCAGCTTGTGTTCCTTTACTTCTTCTGATAGTTTGTTCCAATCTATTTTATGAAATAGTAGTTGTGTGGTTGGTATTATGTCCATTCTGTTCAGGCCTTGTGTCAAAGTGAATGTTGTCGTGTTGTGGTCACTGTTGGTAATGATATCATGTACTCCCCAGGCCATTTTGTGTGTGATAGCAGCATTTTTGTGGATAATGTCAATGTTGCTTTGTGTTCTGTTATGTCCTGAGTAAGTAGGTGTTTGGTCCTTGTGTACTCAGTACACTAAATTGTGCTTCTTGTGTTGCCCATCAGTTTTGTCTGAATTCCAGAGGGAAGACTTGGAGTGGATGTCTGCATTTATTTAACGACTCTGTAGCTGTCTATATCCTTATTTAAATTTGCTTAAGGCTGTATTCTATGGTTATACTGTGGATGTAGCGAGGCTGTCAGGCATGTTTCCCTACCGTGTGTTACATCCGGCATGACTAAATGTTGACTGCACAACTGATTCATCTTAAAAGTGTTTATGCTCTTATTGGTTGTAACTATTGGTATTTGCAGTCTAAGCCACAAGTTGTTATGATTGCATTATCAGAAAGATATTGTAAGCTACCCATTCCATACACAAAATTCTTGTATACAGAGAATGTCCGTATGGAGCTCTTGGCCCACTTTCAGGAGCTTAGCATTTACTAGTGTGCTCCTCATTGAACTGATCTGAAAGATTGTGACTATAGATGTTTAACATGGATCAGGCATTTAGTGTCAGTCTGAGTGAAGTCAGAGTATGTTCTCTCATGTACCCTGATCCTTACACATTTTTTCGAGAGTAAGAGCCTCAGCTCTGCGAATCCAAGCATGGCGCATAGGATTGACTAATGACTCAGCAGAGATGGGGAGACTTTAGATCCTCAGGTTAATACGGTCTGGTTAATCTGTTGCTATAATGCACCTTTGGATGTAGTAGACTGGTTAGCATTCAATCTGCCACTTTGAAAAATATCCTTTTTTTCTATTCTATTTAATTGTAAATTTAATTCTAAGTTATCATAATTTGATTTCCATGTCATTGGATTTTGCTTGCCAGTTTCGTTTGGTGTTGTGCTTGGTGCGATGATATGGAATGCTATCTGCTTGTCTCTGGGGACTTCGTCTATCACCCAGTTTCCCTTACTTTTGCCACACCAGTTACTGCTAATATATTTTTTTTCATCAGTCTTCTGATTTGCTAAACTCTTTATCTCAGCACTTGCAACCTACATCCTCAATTATTTGCTGGCTGTATTCCAATCTCTGTTTTCCTCTACAATTTTTGCCCTCTACAGCTCCCTCCGGTACCATGGAAGTCATTCCCTCATGTCTTAACAGATATACTATCATCCTGTTCCTTCTCTTTATCAGTGTTTTCCACATGTTCCTTTCCTCTCCGATTCTGTGCAGAACCTCCACATTCCTTATCTTATCGGTCCACCTAATTTTCAACATTGTCTGTAGCACCACATCTCGGATGCTTTGATTCTCTTCTGTTCCGATTTTCACACAGTCATTGTTTCACTACCATACACTGCTGTACTCCAGACATACATTCTTAGGAATTTCTTCTTCAAAGTAAGGCCGATGTTTGATATTAGTAGTCTTCTCTTGGCCAGGAATGCCGTTTTTGCAATTGCTAGTCTGCTTTTGATGTCCTCCTTGCTCTATCTGTCATTGTTTATTTTACTGCCTAGGTAGCAGAATTCCTTAACTTCATCTACTTCGTGACCATCAGTCCTGATGTTAAGTTTCTATTACTTCCCATTACCTTCATCTTTCTTTGATTTACTCTCAATCCATACTCTGTACTCATTAGACTGTTCATTCCTTTCAGCTGATGATGTATTCTTCTTCACTTTCACTCGAGGTAGCAATGTCATCAGCGAATGGTATCATTGATATCCTTTCACCTTGAATTTTAATTCCACTCCTGAACCTTTCTTTTATTTCCATCATTGCTTCCTCGATGTATAGATTGACAGTAGGGGAGAAAGGCTACATCCTTGTCGTATACCCTTTTCAATATGACCATTTCGTTCTTGGTCGTTCACTCCTCTGGCTGTTGTACATATTGTGTATGACCCGTTTCTCCCTATAGCTTACCCTTACTTTTTTCAGAATTTCGAACATCTTGCACCATTTTACATTATCGAACGCTTTCTCCAAGTTGATTTGTGTCTTGATTTTTCTTTAGTCTTGCTTCCATTATTAACTGCAGTGTCAGAATTACCTCTCTGGTGCCTTTACCTTTCCTAAAGCCAAATTAATTGTCATCTAGTGCATCCTCAATTTTCTTTTCCATTCTTCTGTATATTTTTTTTGTAAGCAACTTGGATGCATGAGCCGTTAAGCTGATTGTGTGATAATTCTCGCACTTGTCAGCTCTTGCTGTCTTTGGAATTGTGTGGATGATGCTTTTCCGAAAGCCAGATGGTACGTCGCCAGTCTCATACATTCTACATATCAATGAGAATAGTCATTTTGTTGCCACTTCCCACAATGATTTTAGAAATTGTGATGGAATGTTGTCTATCTATTTGATCTTAAGTCCTCCAAAGTTCTTTTAAATTCTGATTCTAATACTGGATCCCCTAACTTTTCTAAATCGACTCCTGTTTCTTCTTCTATCACGTCAGACAAATCTTCCCCCTCGTAGAGGCTTTCAGTGTATTCTTTCCACCTATCTGCTCTCTCTCTCTCCTCTGCATTTAACAGTGGAATTCCTGCTGCACACTTAATGTTATCACCCTTCCTAGGTGACTTGTATTTCTGTATTCCTGAATTTCTCTGAGTATTATAATACTTCCTTCCTTCATTGATTAACTAAAGTACTTCTTCTGTTACCCATGGTTTCTTTGCACTCACCTCCTTCGTAGCTATGTTTTCCTTTCCAATTTCTGTGCTTCTCCTTTTTAGAAATGTCCATTCCACTTCAACCATACTGCTTGCTGACCTGTTCCTTATTGCACTATCTACAGCCTTAGAGAACTTCAACCGTATCTCGTCATTCCTTAGTACTTCCATATCCTACTTCTTTGCGTATTGAATCTTCCTGACTAATGTCTTAAACTTCAGCCTACTCTTCATCACTAGTATATTGTGATAATGAGTCTATATCTGCTCCTGGGTACGCTTACAATCCAGTATCTGATTTCGGAATCTCTGTCTGACCATGATGTAATCTAACTGAAATCTTCCTGTATCACCCGGCCTTTTCCAAATATACCTCCTCCTCTTGTGAATCTTGAACAGAGTATTTGCTATTACTTGCTGAAACTTGTTACAGAACTTAATTAATCTTTTTCCTCTTTCATTCCTTGTCCCAAGCACATACTCTCCTGTAACCTTTTCTTCTACTTCTTCCCCCTACAACTGCATTCCAGTCCCCCATGACTATTAGATTTTCATCCCCCTTTACATACTTAATTACTCTTTCAATATCCGTATACACTTTCTCTATCTCTTCATCTTCAGCTTGCAACATTGGCATGTATACCTGAACTATCAATGTCGGTGCAGGTTTGCTGTTGATTCTGATAAAAACAACCCTGTCACTGAACTGTTCACAGTAACACACTCTCTGCCTGACCTTCCTATTCATAACGAATCCTACTCCCATTATACCATTTTCTGCTGCTGTTGATATTTCCCTATACTCATCCGACCAGAAATCCTTGTCTTCTTTCCACTTCACTTCATGGACCCCTGCTATATGTAGATTGAATCTTTGCATTTCCCTTTTCAGATTTTCTACTTTCCCTACCACATTCAAGCTTCTGACATTCTATGCCCTGACTCATAGAACGTTATCTTTCTGTTGGTTATTCACTCTTTTTCTCGTGGTAACCTCCCTCTTGGCAGTCCCCTCCCAGAGATCCGAATGAGGGACTGTTCCGGAATCTTTTGCCAATGGAGAGATCATGATGACACTTCTTCAGTTACAGGCCACATACCTGCTATGATTTTATCTTTAATAGTTATGCAGTTTCCCTTGGTTTTGTCACATGTATTCCACTTAGGCCTGTTGTGGTATTGGATGTGGTTTGTCGTACTTCATATAATTCGTATGCACAAGTTTCCGTACATGTATCACACATATTTGGATATTCTTCATTCAGTGTGTCTGCTCTACAAGTCTATGCTTTGAGGTTTCTAATGTGTGTGCTTTTTCCTCTGCCAGTGTGTCTGTATGTTGAACTCCTTTGATAGGATTATGTTTTAGTGTGTTTTCTGCCAATGTATCTATATGTTGGCTCCCTTTTTTAGGGTGATAAATGCCTCCTGAGACATATTTCACTGGCTTAACATTTTATTCATTCTTACGTGTGTTATATAGTTTTCCAGATTGTGGTGTAAGCAATTTTACGGTATAGTGAATGGTATGTTGTTTTACGTTAGGTTGGCTGCTTTGTTTGATCTGATGTTCTAGTTTTTGTAGTAGGCTCATCTGGAAGTTAACCAAAAAGTACATTTGTTTTTTTTATATGTTTTGCTGTTTTGTAGTGTATTGATCCACTGTTTTATTGATATACTTTGTCATGCTGATTTAGCTGTTGTGGAGTGCTAGTGTGTTTGTTAAGGAAGAGATCTGCTCATTTTCAGTGCAGTTATCTGGTCGAGGAACCTTGTGTCTCTGTCAGGATATTGCTCTTCAATAGAGGGACAGTTTTAAGCTTCACTTTTAGTTTATTGTAATACAACCAATCATATGTACAGCATCCAGTTTATTTTGCTGAACACCCATTTTGGTGTTTTTTCTTTCAGAGTCCACACTCTCTGAATGGTGTGTCCATATTAGAAGGTGGTCACTTAAATGAAGATCACCAATCACTTACCACAGAGACAGCTATGTGGTAGTGTATTGACAGACTGAAATAAAAAAAATGACATAACAGTGCATGCTCTATTCAGAAGACGTACACCCTCTGAAAATATGAGATTTTGAAGAATTCAGTCACTGTGGCAGGTGACTGTAGAACTCCAGAAAGGCGAATTACATTAGGTGCAAGCATTGACAGTTGGCCATGAACCTAAATAAATACAGTGTTGTGCTTAGAGAGAGGTGAAGAAATCCACAACTGTACAATTCCACTCTTGGGGGCAAATCATTGGAATCCATAACCACTGTAAAATATCTGCAAGTAACCATCTGGAATGACCTAAAGTGGAGTGACCACATAAAGCAGATTGTAGGAGAAGCAGAAGCTACACTGAGATTCTTCATATGCATAATCTTAAGAAAATGTAATTCATCCACAGAACTTACAAAATACTTGTTTGACCGAATCTTGAGTATTGCTTTTCAGTTTGCAAGCCTTACCAGGTTAGATTAACAAAAGAAGGAAGATTAGATTTTTAATGTCCCAACGGCAGTGAGGTCGTTAAGAGATGGAGCTTGAGCTGATGTTAGGGAAGGGCCGGGAGGAAAATCAGGTGTGCCTTTCAAAGGGATCATCCTGGCGTTTGCGTGGAGTGATTTAGGGAAATCATAGATAATCAAAATCCGGATGGCCAGGTGGGGATTTGATCCATCATCTTTCTGAATCTGAGTCTGGCATGCTAACCATTGTGCTACCTTACTCAGTACGTTAGCTTGGTGGAAGAGATAGGGAAGCTACAACAAAGATTGGTATGTTTTGTCATAGGAGCATATAGTCAGTGTGAAAACGTTACAGAGATCTTCAACTAACTCCAGCGGCAGACACTATAAGAAAGACATTGTGCATCACAGAGAAGTTTACTGTTGAAATTCCCAGAAGAGTCGAACAACATACTACTTCCTTTCATGAAGTGACCACAATAAGGGAAAACAATGAGCTAATGTGGAAGTTTAACAATGATTATTCTTTGCGCGTACCATTTGTGAATGGAACAGGGAAGGTGGAACATACAATGGTGCCAGAAGTATTCTTCACCACACAGTGTGAGATGGCTTGTGTATTATACAGTGTGTCCATAATTAAAGTTCCTGCTTGAAAACACTGTAGAAAGATAACCACTGCTTAGAATGATGACAAATTTGAATAGCAAATTATTGAAGCAATGAGAAAAGTCATGGGAGGAAAAAAAGGAAAATATGAAATAAAAAAAAAACGAAAATTTGACCAGTAGATGGCGCTCTAAGTGTCAGAGTATAAAAACCAACAACCAACAGATTTGTGGCAAACGACTGTTCCTCAGTTTATTTCCAGGTCGCTTAACTTGAATGTCTCCATGAGATTTTGCACACTGCTGGCAAAGTTTTTTCCACAAGAACAGTGACTGTGCACCAGTAGTCCTGCAGAAGTTCCAGACACTCATCAGTATGAAAAAAGAATTGGTCCAATGTCTGCCAAGGGTCTGGAGACAAAGGTTTAAAAATAAAGAAAGAGATTGTCTTTTGATGTGCAATGCGGCAGAGGGAGGAAAGCAGTTCATCCGACATATGTTGAAGATATGCTCACAGCATTGCAGGAGGGTTGAGCATTGGTGTGCAAACATGCAGGGTATGTGGAATTGTCCAAACGTTGGACATGAGTGCGATCACCGTGCGTAAAATTCTATGAAATGCATTGCCATCCATATAAAATCACCCACGATCAGGAGTTTCTTTCTTCTGACCTGCCAGAAAGACAAATGTTCACAATGGAATTTCTTGCTCACATGGAAGTGGAGAAAGAATGGGCATGGAAGAGTCTGTGGACAGACAAAGCCCCTTTCCGTCTCCAAGGTTATGTCGATATGCAGAATTGCAGAATATGGACAATGGAAAATCTGGACACACATCAGCTGGTACCACTTCATTCTGAATAGTTGACTGTTTGGTTAGGATTGATGGCATCGTTTTTCAAGGGGATGAGTCCTGCGGGTCCTGTCACCTGTGCTGTCACTGGTGAACGCTATCAAGTTCTTTTGTGCACCATCATCATTCCAACTCTTCATCAGGATGGATGTCTGGGTAGGATCATTTTTGTGCAAGGTGGTGCTCCTTCATACATTGCACAGCCAATGAAGCAGCTGCTGCGAGGGATTTCAGAAATGCTAGAATTATCATGTCATTTCCCTAGAGCCTGGCCATCCGGATCACCTGAACGTAATCCGTGTGACTTCTGACTGTGGGGTTATCTGAAAAATGTTGTGTCTAGTGCTCCAATTATGGTCATAGTGCAATTGAAGGCAAGCATTGTGCAACACATTCTAAACATGACCACTGAGATACTCCAATCTGTTGTGGAACAAGCTGTTTCTCGATTTTAACTTGTAGTCGAAAGTAGTGGACGGAGTATTGAACATGACTTGCACCAATATCATGACAATTAGAAACCGTTGTTATGTTGCTTTTTATGTAAGAGTGCAATTAAAAACCAATGTCATCTTGCTTTTGATGCAGTTTTGGCTTTAGGGCAGTTAAAAACCGATTTTTCCCATTCAATGTAATACGACCTTGCTGTGGTGGATGGGCTTCCGTAGCTAATCATGCCACATCTGTTGACTGCCAAACTTGTGCAGTCATGTACATTGAACATAACAGATGGTGTAATAGCTGCTAGTGAACCTTTCGTGATGTGAGGTCGTGGTCCAAGAAACTCTTCTGTCCCTGACATTTCATCCAGGACTGTGCTGGACATCCTCAGAGGCGCTCCTCTGCTGAGTGTTGCTGACTGTGAGTGGTCAGACATCCGAGAGCAACATATATACTATAGGAAAGGCGGTGAGGTCGAAGTAACACGTGATGAACAGAGATAATCCTTGTCAAAGATACAACTTAACTATTGATTGTCATCTTGTCAAAGATAAAATTGTCTAGCAATTCTGCAGAGCTACTGTCCATATGTCGCTAAGTTTCATTTCCTCCTCTTTCCTATTAAAATTATCCTGAGAGGAGGCAGTGAAACTTAGCGTCAGATGGACAGTAGCTCTGCAGAATCTCTAGACAGTTTTACCTTTGACAAGACGACAATCGATAAAGAAGTTGTATCTTTGCAAGGATTATCTCTGCTCATCAGATGTTACCTCAACCACGCCCCCTTTCCTCCAGTATATGTATCGCTCTTGGACTTCCGACCAGTCAGTCGGCAAGACTTAGGGGAGGAGCGCCTCTGAGGATGTCCAGTTCAGTCCTGGACGAAATGTCAGGAACAGAAGAGTTTCTTGGACCACGACCTCACATCCCGAAAGGTTTACTAGCAGCTATGTTATCCGGTCGTGAAAGCCTTCATTCTATGAGATGGTGTAATGTGCAACTCAAACGATAGCCCTCATACTGCGATTCATCTATCATTTGTAGCCAGCCCCATTTATGTTAAGACGCTTACAGTGCCACTACTGGCAAAATATTCGTAAATTTTTTTTCACCTTCCCTTGACATTTTCCCCCATGTCAATAATATGCTGTTCAAAATTGGTGTCATTCTGAGGAGTGATTCTCTTTCTACAATATTTTGAAAGTGGATCATTAATTTTGGACACCCTGTAGATGTAGACATAGATTCAGATGTAAAGGCACTGACATGCATATTATGTTAATTGTTTGTACCTCTATACCATGAACATTCCCGGGAGAATGTGCCAGAAGGTGATGTGGCATTCTTCATGAAATACATTTTAGCATTCTTTGTCTCAGCCATTCTTTTCTCTCTGTTGCCAAAATTGCATTAGTGCTATGGTAATAAATGTGCTACCCAGCAGAGCGATATGTTTCCTCAGTCTGTCAATACATTCTCACACAGCCGTCTCTGTGGCAGTTGATTGGTTATCTTCATTTAAGTGACTTCTTTCTAATATGAGCACACCATTCAGACAGTGCTGTCTCTGAAAGAAAAACCACGAAGTGCGCGTGTGCGCGCGTGCGTGTGCGTGCGCGCATGCGTGTGCGCATATGCGTGCGTTTACCCACCAGAAATATGGGTAATTGCGACAGGCTGATCTGTAGCATAGCCCTAGATCTACATTTGTTCCAAATTTAATATGTTTTTCATTACAATTCTGAGAAGCTGTAGTCCATCGTGGACATCTTGATCGAGTTTTTTGGAAGGAGGAGGGGTAGCGTATCATAACTCTTACTGTCCTCAAGATATACTTATCAAATAAAGCCGTTTTATAGATGCTCATTTCTTAATAGTAAAGCTGCTTAACACAATATATAGTGAGTTCCACTGGGCAGAACGTTTTGTGGACTTTATTGGCTGCATGTCATCGGATTAGATTACGTGTAGTATTTGTTCCATAGACTCATTGTGAGGAGGTCCACAAGGATGTAGACGATGGTGAAAAGGTGCCTTTGTGACCAACATAATGGAAGGAGGAGGCGCTAACATTTCCTGCTACCCATACGAATAATAGCTGGAGCCCACCAAGATCACCTTGCAGACATTTGTTTAAGGAACTCAGGATATTCACAGTGCTTCTGCAATACATGTATTCACTTATGAAATTTGTTATTAATAATCCATCGCAATTAAAAAAAACAGCAAAGTGCATAGGTACAACACTAGAAGGAAGGATGATCTTCACTATACTGGGTTAAATCTGACTTCAACACAGAAAGGGATGAATTATGCTGCCACAAAAACCTTTGGTCATTTGCCAGATAGCATTAAAAGTCTGATAGGTAACTAACCAACATTTAAAAACAAATTAAAAGAATTTCTAAATGACAACTACTACTACTACTACTCAATAGACGAATTTTTAGATATGAAGTAGTAACTGAAAAAAAGAATTAATTATTTTGTGTAAAGAAAACTTTGTTAATGAGACACATTCCACATCATTACGAAATGTCGTATTCATGATCTGTGGAACAAGTAAGTGTATGTACTGGATTCTCGGATCGGCGTGGTATTTTGAAGGTTAGACTACTGGACCTCTGTCGGCACCAACTCTACGAATTGGTATCCCTGCACAATGGGTTGACCCCTGGTCATATCTTAACATAACAGCTCAAAATTTGGAGACAACCCTCCATCTTGAGGGATTTTAATATTAGTTATATGTTGAAGAGGAAAACTGTTATGTCCCCTCCCCTGATAGACCATAATACAAGTACGACATTGGTGTGATTCATTGGTTGGAGAAAATTAACTTTGATACAAAAACTTGAATGATTAATTAAGGAACTTTGTAAGTACTTAACTGACAGGTCCGTGCTTGGTATCAGTCAACTCATCATCTCTCCAGGAATGTTAATCTATAATTGGATTGTCGAGATTAATTTTATATTGTCATCTGTTTTTGTTTCTGGCACTGCTCCAGGCACTCAAGGTGGCTTCATCATGTGCTCTGTTTGCCCATGAAAAGTTTGTGAGTTATAGATTGACCACTGTGCGTCACGACAAGTGGACCTTCTAGTATAAAAGAAGTGGAGAGTATTGTGTTGTCCGTGGAGAATCAGTAACAGCAGAATGGGTTGATCAGGAGAGCCGAGCAATTTTTTACATGGGCTAATCGTTGGATGTCATGTGAAAAACAGATCTGTCAGGGACATTTCATCCCTTCTAAACATGCCCCAGTCAACTGTTGGTGATGTGATTGGGAAGTGGGAATTTGAAGGAACAATCACAGCTAAACCAAGACCAGTCAGACCCCATGTACCGATGGGCAGGGACCTTTAAGCACTGCAGATCGGTGGAAGGAATCAATTGTGAGTTCTAAAGTGCTAGCAGCATGCCAGCTAGCACTGTGGCTGTACATAGGGAGTTAAAAAGAGTTTTGTACAGTGGTCGAGCATCTCCTTATATGCCACACACTTCTGGAGTCATTGCTACCTGATGCTTGGGGTGATGTAAAGAGTGACACCACTGGATAGTGGATGAATGGAAATGAGTGATTTGTGGTGATAAATCACACTATACTCCATGGCAATATGTTGGAAGGGTTTGGGTTTGGCAAATACTTGGAAAGCATTACCTGCCATTAAACTGTGAAATATGGGGGAAGTGGTGGTGTTACAGTATGGAGATTTTTTTGTGGTTAGGGTGTGGTTCCCATGTTGCATTTAGAAAACACTAAATACAGAAGCATGTGAACGCATTTTACAGCATTGAGTACTGGGTACAGTAGAGGAACAGTTTGGAGATGAGTGTTTGTATCAGTATAATGCTCCCTGTCAAAAAATACCATCCGCGAGGCAATGGTTTGTAGACAATAACATTCCTGAAATGAACTGGCATGCCCAGAGCCCTGTTCTGAACCCAGTGGAACACTTTTAAGATAAGTTAGAATTACAACTTTACTCCAGACCCAGTGTTCATCATCATTACCATCTCTGGTTGTGCCTCTTCAGGGAAAATGGGCTGCCATTCCTCCACAGGCATTCAGACAACACGCTGAAAGTGTCCCCCAGCACAGTTCAAGCTGTCGAGAGAGGCAATACAACCTTGTCACAAAACATGTAAACGTATAGTACACTAAGGTGCATTGTCGCCATGCATCATCAAAGAGAAAATCAGTTTACTGCATGTATTTACAGGTTTTACACCTGTGTATAAAATTGTGAGGCACAAACAACTCTCTCAACTGAAAATTATCAGTTAGAGTCCATGGGTAAAGAATGTATGAATAAATAAATAAATCATTTGTATTTCCGGCTTTGAAAGTAGCCAGTTTGTAGCTGTTAGTTATTAGTAAATGTTGGAAGTTGAACAGTTCTCTTAACATCATCTTATACTTTTTACTGCAGTGCAGGTCAAAATTTAAAGTGAAAAAACTGTGTAATATTGTAATGTAAGTCCTATAAGTCATAATGGAAGAAAACATTGGTCTTGAAAGCCTGCTTTGAACTATTATCTTTCAATGATAACTAAGCACATCCTACTCACAATTTTAATGACAGTGTTTTATTGCATGTAGACAAAGCTAGAAGATGTAACAATAGTTTCATAAATTTTGTAGCACAGTTTAATAGCGGCAGTTTTAAATTAACCATACAAGCATTACTTGTGTCATCATCAGTACATATTTGTAAACATATATTGTCTTTGTCTACCTAAGACTGTTGTAGATTTTTGTTAAATATTTTCTTTATTTGTATAAATGACTGAATCTGCATGTGGCAATTTGTAATTTCTATTACTAATATTTCAATTTGATATTTCAGAGTGACAAATACACACAGGATGGATTTAATGGACTTTTTTGATCTTTCAAAAGAGTTCAAACCTGTGCTTGTGGAAGGTAGTCAGACTCAAGTGCAGCTGAAGCAGCTCAGGCAAAATATTGTTATTGAAGAGTACAAAAAGACATACAAAGGAAAGGAATATGCCACAGAATATCAGAAAATGGAAGAAGAGGAAATAAAAGGGGTAGATAATTTTGTGAAGAGACTGAATATTTGTATGAGTATAAATCAAATACAGATCACACACTTTAACTTGGCCCACGAGTGGAGGATGTGGAACCTAGGGATCAACATGTAGCACACTGTCTGTTGGGACAAGCCCTGCCTCCTCTTCCCTGGGCAGCCAGCTTATAGTTTATCAAAGAAACAAATATTTAATGCATGAATGTGTCCTTAGAAGGACCATGTACAGCCCCTATGCTCATTTTTGTAAATAATGTTAACAATAAGTATGCGCAAGACCATACACAAATCAACCCTACAGTCACAGTTGCTACTTATTTCTGTGGCTCACATACACTTTATGTAGCTAAGGTTAGAAATAAGTGTAAATATTGTGGAGCGACATTAAGTCAGACGACCTTTACTGTTCATAGAGGGATTAAGTTAAAGTGTGTGATTTGTATTATCAAGACTTCAGTGTACTGAGTGTGCACTGTTGACAAGCATGTGAGACAATATGTATGACGTATGGGTGGGAATGTTAAGTGGGATGATGGTGGATGGTTGTACTTAGTAATGCACATAATGTCTGAACAACAGGTTCATTGTGTAACTGCACTATACAGAATCATCAAATGTCTTACTAGTGAAAACTTGAAATTCGCAGAAATTTTGTAGTAACTGAAATCAGCATTCAGTGATGAAAGACTTCAAAGACATAGTGTGCTTGCCTAGCATATCGAGTCCATAAATGGTTAAAAATGAGAACTGTGATCGTAGTCCATGGACAAGCATTATAGTGAGAACAGTAATGTTATATTGAAGGCAACCAATATTTGACAATTTCCAAAACTGTGTTTTCTATTAAGTTATGATTGCTGTCAAGTTGTCATTACAAATGAACTAGATTACCAAAAAGTGTACTCCCCGTGGGTCTCGTGCCTTTTAACTGAAAAATAAAAGAGAAAAAGTGTGCAGGCTTGTGAAATGTGCTGAACAATGTCTGCAAATGAAAGGGATGATTTTTTGCCTGTGACAAAACTTGGATACACCCTCTACATTCCTGAGTCAAATTAAGCCAGATTGTCAGAGGAAGTATGAAGCCACTCCAATGAAACTCAAGCCTTGACTGTAAGCTGCTTGTGATAGGCTTTTCTGACTGGTGTAGCATTTTGCACATTGATTTCTTCCAGGGGTGTAACACCATCAACTCTGTGTATCACTATGATCTTTTTAGAGAGGTTAGACTTACTTATCGCAGTAAATGACAACTAACCGATATGAAAAGTCATTGTTCTTCACAACAATGTCTACCCCCATGCTGTAACTCTAGAAGAAAATGAGAGGGGAACCAATCAACCACTTGTCTTACACTCCAGACATATTGCCCTACAATTTTCATCTCTTTAGGCCACTAAAGGAGGCACTGATAGGTATAAGATTTCAGGCTGATACAGCTGTGGAAAGACTTTGTGTACAATTAGCTAGTGACATGACATCATTATTTTATGATGTTGTCAAGAAAATTCCAGTATGCTGAGCTAAGAACGTTTCTGAAGTAAGAGGTTACATAGAAAAGTAATGTATACTTTTTATATTGTAAATTTAAAAATAAGCCTGATTTATATTTGATAAGCTTTCATATTATATTTCGCAAATATTTAAACAACAGCATCTTTTAAGTGTAGTATAAGCAAAGCTGTAACTTCTGTGTCATTTTTAATCTGTATTACATGTCAGTATTTAATTATCTGGTAAACTCAGTTTTTATGCCTAAATATTACAGCTCAGTTTTTATGCCTAAACGTTACAGATGACTTTCCACATAGATTGCTTTAAGAGAAAATGATATTCCACATTGTATTTCTCAGGCTCTTACTACACTAATCAGCCAGAACATTATGACCACTTACCTAATAGCCGGTAGTTCCCCTTTGGCACAGATAACAGTGGCAACACATCATCCCGTGGATGGACCGAGGGCTTGGTAGGTCACTGGAGGGAGATGGACCACATCTGCCCACACAAGTCACCTGTTGTTGTTGTTGTTGTTGTTGTTGTTGTTGTGGTCTTCAGTCCTGAGACTGGTTTGATGCAGCTCTCCATGCTACTCTATCCTGTGCAAACTTCTTCATCTCCCAACACCTACTGCAACTTACAGCCTTCTGAATGCTTAGTGTATTCATCCCTTGGTGTCCATCTACGATTTTTACCCTCAATGCTGCCCTCCAATACTAAATTGGTGATCCCTTGATGCCTCAGAATATGCCTTACCAACTGATCCCTTCTTCTAGTCAAGTTGTGCCACAAACTCCTCTTCTCCCCAATTCTATTCAATACCTCCTCATTAGTTATGTGATCTACCCATTTAATCTTCAGCATTCTTCGGTAGCACTACATTTTGAAGGCTTCTATTCCCTTCTTGCCCAAACTATTTATCGTCCATGTTTCACTTCCATACATGGCTACACTCCATACAAATACTTTCAGAAACGACTTCCTGACACTTAAATCTATACTTGATGTTATCAAATTTCTCTTCTTCAGAAATGCTTTCCTTGCCATTGCCAGTCTACATTTTATATCCTCTCTACTTCGACCATCATTTTGCTCCCCAAATAGCAAAACTCCTTTACTACTTGAAGTGTCAGATTTCCCAGTCTAATTCCCTCAGCATCACCTGACTTAATTTGACTACATTCCATTATCCTCATTTTGCTTTTGTTGGTGTTCATCTTATATCCTCATTTTAAGACAATGTCCATTCCGTTCAACTGCTCTTCCAAGTCCTTTGCTGTCTCTGACAGAATTACAATGTCATCGCCGAACCTCAAAGTTTTTATTTCTTCTCCGTGGATTTTAATACCTACTCCGAAATTTTCTTTTGTTTCCTTCACTGCTTGCTCAATATACAGATTGAATAACATCGGGGATAGGCTACAACCCTGTCTCACTCCCTTTCCAACCACTGCTTCCCTTTCATGCCCCTCGACTCTTATAACTGCCATCTGGTTTCTGTATAAATTGTAAATAGCCTTTCGCTCCCGGTATTTTACCCGTGCCACCTTCAGAATTTGAAAGAGAGTATTCCAGTCAACTTTGTCAAAAGCTTTCTCTAAGTCTACAAATGCTAGAAATGTAGGTTTGCCTTTCTTTGATCTATTTTCTAAGATAATTCGTAGGGTCAGTATTGCCTCACGTGTTCCAATATTTCTACGGAATCCAAACTGATCTTCCCCGAGGTCGGCTTCTACCAGTTTTTTCATTGGTCTGTAAAGAATTCGTGTTAGTATTTTGCAGCCGTGACTTATTAAACTGATAGTTCAGTAATTTCCACATCTGTCAACACCTGCTTTCTTTGGGATTGGAATTATTACAGGGTTATTACAAATGATTGAAGTGATTTCACAGCTCTACAATAACTTTATTATTTGAGATATTTTCACAATGCTTTGCACACACATACAAAAACTCAAAAAGTTTTTTTAGGCATTCACAAATGTTTGATATGTGCCCCTTTAGTGATTCAGCAGACATCAAGCCGATAATCAAGTTCCTCCCACACTCAGCGCATGTCCCCATCAATGAGTTCGAAAGCATCGTTGATGCGAGCTCGCAGTTCTGGC
Organism: Schistocerca nitens; assembly: GCF_023898315.1. Classification (NCBI taxonomy): domain Eukaryota; kingdom Metazoa; phylum Arthropoda; class Insecta; order Orthoptera; family Acrididae; genus Schistocerca; species Schistocerca nitens. The sequence goes on from NC_064620.1 coordinate 392,102,909, forward strand.
ACGTTTCTTGGTAGAGGAGGTTTAAACACTGAATCTTTCACATAACCCCACAGAAAGAAATTGCATGGGGTTAAGTCGGGAGAGCGTGGAGGCCATGACATGAATTGCTGATCATGATCTCCACCACGACCGATCCATCGGTTTTCCAATCTCCTGTTTAAGAAATGCCGAACATCATGATGGAGTGCGATGGAGCACCATCCTGTTGAAAGATGAAGTCGGTGCTGTCGGTCTCCAGTTGTGGCATGAGCCAATTTTCCAGCGTGTCAGGATACACGTGTCCTGTAACGTTTTTTTCGTAGAAGAAAAAGGGGCCGTAAACTTTAAACCGTGAGATTGCACAAAACACGTTAACTTTTGGTGAATTGCGAATTTGCTGCACGAATGCGTGAGGATTCTCTACCGCCCAGATTCGTACATTGTGTCTGTTCACTTCGCCATTAAGAAAAAATGTTGCTTCATCACTGAAAACAAGTTTCGCACTTAACGCATCCTCTTCCATGAGCTGTTGCAACCGCGCCGAAAATTCAAAGCGTTTTGACTTTGTCATCGGGTGTCAGGGCTTGTAGCAATTGCAAACGGTAAGGCTTCTGCTTTAGCCTTTTCCGTAAGATTTTCCAAAACGTCGGCTGTGGTACGTTTAGCTCCCTGCTTGCTTTATTCGTCGACTTCCCCGGGCTACGCGTGAAACTTGCCCGCACGCGTTCAACCGTTTCACGCTCACTGCAGGCCGACCCGTTGATTTCCCCTTACAGAGGCATCCAGAAGCTTTAAACTGCGCATACCATCGCCGAATGGAGTTAGCAGTTGGTGCATCTTTGTTGAACTTTGTCCTGAAGTGTCGTTGCACTGTTATGACTGACTGATGTGAGTGCATTTCAAGCACGACATACGCTTTCTCGGCTCCTGTCGCCATTTTTTCTCACTGCGCTCTCGAGCGCTCTGGCAGCAGAAACCTGAAGTGCGGCTTCAGCCGAACAAAACTTTATGAGTTTTTCTACGTATCTGTAGTGTGTTGTGACCATATGTCAATGAATGGGAGCTACAGTGAATTTATGAAATCGCTTCAATCATTTGTAATAGCCCTGTATATTCTTTGTGAAGTCTGAGGGTATTTCGCCTGTCTCATACATCTTGCTCACCAGATGGTCGAGTTTTGTCAGAACTCTCTCTCCCAAGGCTGTCAGTAGTTCTAATGGAATGTTGTCTACTCCCGGGGCCTTGTTTCGACTTAGGTTTTTCAGTGCTCTGTCAAACTCTTCACGCAGTATCATATCTCCCATTTCATCTTCATCTACATCCTCTTCCATTTCCATAATATTGTCCTCAAGTACATCGCCCTTGTATAGACCTTCTATAAACTCCTTCCACCTTTCTGCTTTCCCTTCTTTGCTTAGAACTGGGTTTCAATCTGAGCTCTTGATATTCATACAAGTGGTTCTCTTTTCTCCAAAGGTCTCTTTAATTTTCCTGTAGGCAGTATCTATCTTACCCCTTGTGAGATAAGCCTCTACATCCTTACATTTGTCCTCTAGCCATCCCTGCTTAGCCATTTTGCACTTCCGGTTATCTCATTTTTGAGACGCTTATATTCCCTGTTGTCTGCTTCATTTACTGCATTTTTATATTTTCTCCTTTCATCAATTAAATTCAATATTTCTTCTGTTACCCAAGGATTCTACTAGCCCTCGTCTTTTTACCTACTTGATCCTCTGCTGCCTTCACTACTTCATCCCTCAAAGCTACCCATTCTTCTTCTACTGTATCTCTTTCCTATGACATTGCTGGGCCTGTATTCGAAGGTGAATGTTTCCTTTGATAGCTTTCTTTATCACTATACATTGGTGTACTCGAGCTAGATTAGTGTCATGTCTCTTATAATTACTATTACTGCTATAGTTATTTATAAGGAAATTTTGACTTTCACTTTGATGTACATTCTCGTTCCTGTCTTTGTTTAAGGCATCAAGTGCATCTATAAAGGATAACAATTCTTCTACAGTCTTCCACCCACTACATAATATATCTTTCCTAGCATAGATAGGTAATCGCCTTATTAAGATCCTAACTAAGCCTTCTTCCTCCATGGGTTTATCTAAGTACTTTTCCTTGTCAAATGCCAGTCAAAATACCTTCTCATTGTTCCCCACATACTGTTATAATACTTTGGATCCCACAAATCAGATAATAATGGTTTTGGACACTCATTGACCAATACTTCTTCTTAAACTTTTTCTGGAAATCGGCCCAAGACAAAAAATTCTCCATGTTTGCAGTGCCTCATTCTGAAGCCTCTCCTAAAAGGTACCCTACTGCGAATTCTATCTTTTTTGAGTCTTCCCAGTTTTTCGGCAAGACTAGGTTAAACAGTTTCAGAAAATGAGTTGGGTGTACGTCCCCATCTGGCTTAAATTTTGGTAACAGCCTGGATAGTCCTGAATTTGCTCACCATTGTAGGTCGGTTAATGCCTTACTGGTTAACACCACGTTAGAAGAAATCACTTTTTTGTCTACCTTATCCCGTGGTCTAGGGGTAGCGTCTTTGATTCATAATCAAAACGTCTTCGGTCCCGGGTTCGATCCCCGCCACTGCCTAAATTTTGATAAATAATCAGCATTGGCGGCCGAAGAGTTCCGGCATAAGAAGTCAGCCTCATTCTGTCAACGGCCTTGTCAAAGAGGGCGGAGGAGCGGATAGAGGTTCAGGGCACTCTCTTGTCCTAGGGGTGGGAAATTGCCCCTAAAGGTGGAAGAATCAGCAATGATCAACGACATGAGGATGCAGAAGGCAATGGAAACCACTGCATTAAAGACACGTAACGTGTATCCACAGGACATGTGGCCTGTAATTGAAGAAGTGTCATGATGATCTCTCCATTGGCAAAAGATTCCGGAATAGTCCCCCATTCGGATCTCCGGGGGGGGGGGGGGGGGGGGGACTGCCAAGGGGAGGTTACCATGAGAAAAAGATTGAATGATCAATGAAAGGATAACGTTCTACGAGTTGGGGCGTGGAATGTCAGAAGCTTGAACGTGGTAGGGAAACTAGAAAATCTGAAAAGGGAAATGCAAAGGCTCAGTCTAGATATAGAAGGGGTCAGTGAAGTGAAGTGGAAGGAAGACAAGGATTTCTGGTCAGATGAGTATCGGGGTAATATCAACAGCAGCAGAAAATGGTATAGCGGGTGTAGGATTCATTATGAATAGGAAGGTAGGGCAGAGGGTGTGTTACTGTGAACAGTTCAGTGACCGGGTTGTTCTAATCGGAATCGACAGCAGACCAACACCGATAACGATAGTTCAGGTATACACGCTGACGTCGCAAGCTGAAGATGAACAGATAGAGAAAGTGTATGAGGATATTGAAAGGGTAATGCAGTATGTAAAGGGGAACGAAAATCTAACAGTCATGGGCGACTGGAATGCAGTTGTAGGGGAAGGAGTAGAAGAAAAGGTTACAGGAGAATATGGGCTTGGGACGAGGATTGAAAGAGGAGAAAGACTAATTGAGTTCTGTAACAAGTTTCAGCTAGTAATAGCGAATACCCTGTTCAAGAATCACAAGAGGAGGAGGTATACTTGGAAAAGGCCGGGAGATACGGTAAGATTTCAATTAGATTACATCATGGTCAGACAGAGATTCCGAAATCAGATACTGGATTGTAAGGCGTACCCAGGAGCAGATATAGACTCAGATCACAATATAGTAGTGATGAAGAGTAGGCTGAAGTTTAAGACATTAGTCAGGAAGAATCAATACGCAAAGAAGTGGGATACGGAAGTACTAAGGAATGACGAGATACGTTTGAAGTTCTCTAACGCTATAGATACAGCAATAAGGAGTAGCTCAGTAGGCAGTACAGTTGAAGAGGAATGGAAATCTCTAAAAAGGGCCATCACAGAAGTTGGGAAGGAAAACATAGGTACAAAGAAGGTAGCTGCGAAGAAACCGTGGGTAACAGAAGAAATACTTCAGTTGATTGATGAAAGGAGGAAGTACAAACATGTTCCGGGAAAATCAGGAATACAGAAATACAAGTCGCTGAGGAATGAAATAAATAGGAAGTGCAGGGAAGCTAAGACGAAATGGCTGCAGGAAAAATGTGAAGACATCGAAAAAGATATGATTGTCGGAAGGACAGACTCAGCATACAGGAAAGTCAAAACAACCTTTGGTGACATTAAAAGCAGCGGTGGTAACATTAAGACTGCAACGGGAATTCCACTGTTAAATGCAGAGGAGAGAGCAGATAGGTGGAAAGAATACATTGAAAGCCTCTATGAGGGTGAAGATTTGTCTGATGTGATAGAAGAAGAAACAGGATTCGATTTAGAAGAGATAGGGGATCCAGTATTAGAATCAGAATTTAAAAGAGCTTTGGAGGACTTACGGTCAAATAAGGCAGAAGGGATAGATAACATTCCATCAGAATTTCTAAAATCATTGGGGGAAGTGGCAACAAAACGACTATTCACGTTGGTGTGTAGAATATATGAGTCTGGCGACATACCATCTGACTTTTGGAAAAGCATCATCCACACAATTCCGAAGACGGAAAGATCTGACAAGTGCGAGAATTATCGCACAATCAGCTTAACAGGTCATGCATCGAAGCTGCTTACAAGAATAATATACAGAAGAATGGAAAAGAAAATTGAGAATGCGCTAGGTGACGATCAGTTTGGCTTTAGGAAAAGTAAAGGGACGAGAGAGGCAATTCTGACGTTACGGCTGATAGTGGAAGCAAGGCTAAAGAAAAATCAAGACACTTTCATAGGATTTGTCGACCTGGAAAAAGCGTTCGACAATATAATATGGTGCAAGCTGTTCGAGATTCTGAAAAAAGTAGGGGTAAGCTATAGGGAGAGACGGGTCATATACAATATGTACAACAACCTAGAGGGAATAATAAGAGTGGACGATCAAGAGCGAAGTGCTCGTATTAAGAAGGGTGTAAGACAAGGCTGTAGCCTTTCGCCCCTACTCTTCAATCTGTACATCGAGGAAGCAATGATGGAAATAAAAGAAAGGTTCAGGAGTGGAATTAAAATACAAGGTGAAAGGATATCAATGATACGATTCGCTGATGACATTGCTATCCTGAGTGAAAGTGAAGAAGAATTAAATGATCTGCTGAAAGGAATGAACAGTCTAATGAGTACACAGTATGGTTTGAGAGTAAATCGGAGAAAGACGAAGGTAATGAGAAGTAGTAGAAATGAGAGCAGCGAGAAACTTAACATCAGGATTGATGGTCACGAAGTCAATGAAGTTAAGGAATTCTGCTACCTAGGCAGTAAAATAACCAATGACGGACGGAGCAAGGAGGACATCAAAAGCAGACTCGCTATGGCAAAAAAGGCATTTCTGGCCAAGAGAAGACTACTAATATCAAATACCGGCCTTAATTTGAGGAAGAAATTTCTGAGGATGTACGTCTGGAGTACAGCAGTGTATGGTAGTGAAACATGGACTGTGGGAAAACCAGAACAGAAGAGAATCGAAGCATTTGAGATGTGGTGCTATAGACGAATGTTGAAAATTAGGTGGACTGATAAGGTAAGGAATGAGGAGGTTCTACGCAGAATCGGAGAGGAGAGGAAAGGAATATGTGGAAAACACTGATAAGGAGAAGGGACAGGATGATAGGACATCTGCTAAGACATGAGGGAATGACTTCCATGGTACTAGAGGGAGCTGTAGAGGGCAAAAACTGTAGAGGAAGACAGAGATTGGAATACGTCAAGCAAATAATTGAGGACGTAGGCTGCAAGTGCTACTCTGAGATGAAGAGGTTAGCACAAGAAAGGAATTCGTGGCGGGCCGCATCAAACCAGTCAGTAGACTGATGACAAAAAAAAAAAACTGAATAAGTTTGAATTCTTTCCATAAACTACTATGCCTTTCTTCGTATCATTAAGTTCCAAAGCTAAATCTGTTAGGAGTTACCCTCTCGGCCACTTTTCTGTCTATTAACTCTTCTACTTGTTCTTCCAGATTGCTTATATTTAAGGTATCTGATGTTGCTAGTTTCTATTTAAAATCTCTTTCCAAGGTATCAAATTGAGTGTTGACACCTGCAATTTGCGATTGAACTAAAGAAATTAGCTTATCTTGTTTCTCAATACGCTCCTCCCGAGTGTGCAACATCGAAGGTAACATTGCATACACTTTGAAATGACCCTAATTTTTCGGCAAGTTCTGTTTCTAAGTTGTTACATTTATCTTCGACGTCAAATTCTAATTTTTTAGTTAAATCTTGAAGTTGCTCATCCTGTCTCTGGTTAAATTCAGTAAATAGTTGTTTAACATAAGTATTCAAAGAACTAGTGAGTTCACCCTTTATATCTAACTTCAGATTTTCTACCTTATCATTTAAAGAATCAAATTCAGTGTTTAATAGAACTATATTTGCTGCTTGACTGTTCAAGGTTTCACTCTGAGCATTTAAATTGGAATGTACTAAACCTACTACTCTCCTAAGGGCTTCATTCTGAGCATTTAATTTTTCACTTAGAGTGGCTGAATCGGCCTTCTGGCCATCCAACTTAGCACTTTGGTCATCTAATCTAGCATTTAGTTAAGTATTTACTGAGTCTAACTTTAGACTTAGTCCTTTAATTAAATTTACCACTTCAGTCCAGTCTGATGTGTCCCTATTCACTGTTATGGCCATGGCTGGTCCTCAAGTTTGTTGCTGTTCTTGATCCATAATTTTATTGATCTTAGACCTAGTAATCATCTAAGAGAAATTTCACCACTGACTACAATAACTACACTAAAAGTTTATTATTCACTCGTCCCCTCAACTTTTATCAAAAAATTATTGTTTTTCGCTCACCCAGAGTAGAGTTCTAGCTGCGTTGGTGAGTGAATGTGTAATCAGTGCCGGAGGACAGCACTGGCGTCGGTGGCATCGGACATTGGTTTCAGTGTCGTCAATGGTGAGCGGACGCGGAGTCAGCACTGGTGAGCAGCAGCTGGTGCAGTTGGCGTCAGTGACTGGTTACTGTGTTGGTGCCTGCGCGACGCACATGTGCGAAGACTGCTTACTCTCCATACCTGATCTTCTTAGTCAAAAAGTTGAGGTCTTCTCTCCAGTTTTCTTCACTATTACTTTCCCACATCTTTTACAGCGTTGCACTCGCGACTTTCTTCCATTTGTTTATTTGGACTCAATACGATTTTTGGAAACAGTTCTCGTATCTTGTTAGGACTGGTTGCTATGGCAACGCCTAATATCTTCTTTCCACTTCTGGTTTTAAATCCCCATTTTCTTTGGGTCCTGTTGCTTAGGTCACCACCTTCTAACATTTTCAGACGACAAGAGACAGTGTGGTATTGGGTTGCAAGGCACGCGTGTCTCAATTCAGTTAACTTGCACGTTGTTTGTAGCCAATCCTCTTCTCTGGGTAATCAGCTACGTCGACCTCCAACAAGCTTCTTCTCCGAAGACTATAGCTGGTTGAGGGAATTTATTAAAATAGTTCTCTATCCTTGAAATAATTTTGGTACTTTTATAATACTTTTCAGTTCCATCACTTTATATTTTCAGCTTTCACAGATAATAACTCCACAAGTTAACTTATCCCTTACATGTTAGACTGATTTACACATATTCAAATAGCATACATGCATCTTGTTTCGTTCGCAGCCAAGACATGAAAAGATTTGAAGGTCTCTAGTCTCAAGCGAGTCCAATACATGAATGTGCATAGCACACTATATTCAGCTGTTCAGTAGTCTTTTTTTACAATCACCACAGACACTAACACATCAAAGAATACGACATAAATATTCGTTGAGATCTCCTCATGTCTTCTGTGGCACTGGCGGCAAACGCTTGTCGTCTTCAGTGACTCACTCCTCTTACAGTCTTCTAATAACAAACTTCTGACCTGCACATAGAAACAGGTGGATCGGTAAAAATGTTCTCATTCTCCCACCTCGTACCTAAAACATCGATTGTTCGAGACAGTGGAATTTGGAGTGTTTCTAGAATTCTCCCTGAAATTCTTAAGGCACTACACCATCATTCATGTGTGCATTTCTTATGCAGTTGACACATTCCACATCATAACGGTTACTATGAGATTGATCAATGGAACATGTAACTAACTAACTGTCTCTCTCTCTCTCTCTCTCTCTCTCTCTCTCTCTCTCTCTCTCTCTCTCTCTCATATGTGCGCGTGCGTGCGGATAGGTGTGTGCACGCTGCTGGCTGGATGCTCAATACTGGGATGCAGTTCACACAGTGGACTGGGATCGAGGTTATCAGATGGAGGGGGTGGAGAGAGAGGGACAGGAAGCTGGGGGGCATGACAATTTTTCAGCACTTTTTTTCTGATATGCTGAGTGAAATCTTCTGTTTGAGTGCTAGGTCTGCCATGTCTCTGATTATACACTTTCAAACCTGGGACATGTGTTTCAGAACTAATGACTTTCAAAGCTGTGATAGGAATTCAAACTTTTTAATTCAAAACATTGCACATGAACAAACTACCACTTACGCACTCTTGGGGTTTCGGAATCTCTGGTAGGGACTTTTTCAGTTGCCCTCCCTTACACTTGTTATCTCTCTCCTCCTGGTTCCTCCATACACACCAAATTCTCAACATTGTGCAAGCATTGAGGTGTAGTAGTTTACAGTTATAAACTGGCCGATGTTCAAAAAATCTTGTTCCATGCTACCAAATTTACTATCAAAATGATGATAACTATCCAAAAAAATCTCTCTCTCGAATCCTATTAATTAATTTTTATCCATTATAGGCTTTCGTGACATCAAGAAACAAACTGTATGTACACAAAAAGTAAATACATCTTCCAAATGTCCCTCCTCATTAATAAAAATATTTCAGTATGATTATATATGCAAATTAAATAGAACTTGTCTTTCAGGCAGCACAAGCGGGCCCTGGAAAGTCAGGGGAGAATTATCTTTCTCAGTTGGAAGAATTAACAAGTGTTTTTTCAACTGGCAATATTGATGACCTTATGCAAGAGGAACTGACACAAGTTTATGATAAATATGACTTTGATCAGAAAGCTAAAAATGTCCTTCCTATTCTGGAACATAAGCGAAAGGTTTGTAATTTTCATTTAAAAATTTTGCTATTTGTTGTGTTTTATGATGTACTTTAGTTAAATTAATGGTGATACGTGATCCAATAAAATTCTTTTATGTGATGGTTTAAAGCAGTATGTAAATATATTAATTATCCATGCACTCATCAGTTACTCTTGTGTAACAGAGTTTTCATTCACCAAGGAGACAAGAGAGATAACAGAGAAAGAACATGAAAGGAATAGAATCCACTCTAATGCTCTTATTGTTGGTTGTATAACGAGATGTTTGCTAGTTACAGCAACTTACACACAGATAAAATCAGATAGTGGAAAATCCAGGATGGAAAATGACAATATGGAAAAGGATTCATTGCTACTCACCACACCGGACTGCTAGCAACTGCCTGTGATGAGAGAAGCAATCTCGGTGGGAAGGGTAAGTAGGAGACTGGGGTTGGGATGAGAGGGATGACATGTAGGGGTGGGGAATGGTAAAGTATTTCTTGTAGGAGTATGTAGTGATGTGGTGGGGACAGGTGAGGAAGGGGGGGGGGGGGCAGACGAGCAGAAAAAAAGAAAATGGGGAAAAAAGACTATGGGTGTGTTGGTGGAATAGAAGGCTATTTAGTGCTGGAGTGGGAGTAGGGAAGGGGATAGGTGGGTGAAGGACAGGGACTAATAAAGAAGGTTGAGGCTGGGAGGGGGGGGGGGGGCGTTATGGGAATGATATATTGAAATTCAGAAAAGCAATTCGATTCTGGTGTTTGTAGGAAGGATCCAGATAGGCAGCTTTTGAAACAGTCATTGAAATTAAGCACGTTGTGTTGGGCAGCATGCTCAGCAACCAGGTGGTCCAGCTGTCTCTTGGCCACAGTTTGTTGGTGGCCATTCATGCTGACGGACAGCTTGTTGGTTGTCATGCCCATGTAGAATACAGTGCAGCAGTTGCAGCTTAGTTTGTAGATCACATTACTCCTTTCAGGTATTCAGGTATAGCCCTGTCTTTGATGGGATAGGTGGTGCTTGTGACTGGAATGGAGTGGGTAGTGGTGGGCAGACATATGGGACAGGTCTTGCATCTACAGGGAAGGATTAGAGATGGATGAGGATATTTCAGAGGTTCAGTGGGTGGCAAAATATTATTGTAGGATGGTTAGAAATTACAGTGTGCAGAATATTCCTTATTTCAGGGCACAATGAGAGTTAGTCAAAACCGTGACGAAAAGTGTCATTTAGTTGCTCCAGTTCTGGGTGATGCTGAGTAATGAGGGGAGTTCTCATTTGTGGCTGGACAGTGGGGCTCTAGGAGGTGGTGGGTGACTGGAAAGATAAGGCACAGGAGATCTGTTTCAGTATAAGTTTGGGAGGGTTATTTTGGTCTTTGAAGGTGTCATGAGGCCCCTGGTATATTTGGAGAGGGTCTGCTTGTCTCTACAGATACTACATCCACAAGTGGCTAGGCTCTGATGAAGGTACCGAAGTAGCCATCTTTGAGGTGGAGGTCAACATCGAGGAAGGTGGCTTGTGGGGTTGAGGAGGATGAGATAAGCAAATGGGGAAGAAGGTGTGGATGTTCTGGAGGGATGGGGATAGGGTGTCCAAACACTCAGTCCAGAGCACGAAGATATCATCAGTGAATCTGCACCAGGTAAGGAGTTCAGGATTCTGGGTGGTGAGCAAGGATTCCTCTAGATAGCTCATTAATAGTTTGGCATAGGATGGTGTGTTGCAGGTTCCTATTGCCATACTACAAATTTGTTTGTAGGTGATGCCTTCAAAGGTGAAGTAACTATGGTGAGGATTTAGTTGTTCGTGGTGCCCACGAAGGAGGTTGTAGGTATGGAATCAGTCAGGCATTGGGAAAGGTAGGTTCAGTAGTGGCGAGGCCTTGGATGTTGGGTACATTAGGATAAATAGAGTTGGCATCAATAGTGATTTGCAGGCTGCAGTGTGATAAAGGAAGAGGAACAGTGGAGAGTTGGTGGAGGGAATGATTGGTGTCTTTTATATAGGGAGATAGGTTATGGGTAATACACTGAAGGTGCTTGTCTAGGAGAGCAAATGTTCTTGCACTCAATGAGGGCACAGTAACTGGCCACAATTGTGCATCATGTGTGGTTGATTTTACAGACTTCAGGAAGCGTGTAGAAGGTGGGAGTGCAGGGAGTGGTAGGGGTAGGGGAGAGGGGTGAGAGAGAGGGGGGGGAGAGGAGGAGGGTTATGGGATTGGCCTGAGGATTTGAGGAGAGGTCGGAGATCCTGTTGGATTTCTGGAATGGGGTCACTTTGGCAGCGCTTGTAGGTGGATGAATCCAACAGCTGGCAGAGTCCTTCTGCCTGGTAATCAATCTGGTTCAAAACCATGGTGGTGGAGCCTTTGTCAGCAGGTAGAATTATAAGGTCGGGATCAGGTTTTAGATGGTGGATTGCAGTTCTTTTTGTGGATGTAAGGTTAGCTTCCATGATGAGGGATTTGGGTAATGATGATGAGGCAAGATTTAAGGTTAAGAAATTCTGAAATATTAACAGAAGGTGATTTGGAGGCTGTGGGGGTGGGTGTTGTTTGGTTGGGCGAGTGAACTGAGTCAGGCAGGATTTAACATTGGTGCTGGGTGGAGTCTGATAGGTAGGGTTAGTGGCGAAAAAGTATTTTCACTGTAGGGATGAGGAGTAGGAGAGAAGGTCTAAGTCCACCATGACTGAATTTGGGAGTGGGGCAAACGGTTAAGGCCTTTATAAAGGACTGATGTTTCTGTGGGGCTAAGACCAATGCACCCACTGTCTTTTATCCCCTCCTCCATTTCTCTCCTCCACCCCCTATCTAATCTCCCGACTGCACCTAGCTGCCCTACGTTGTCCCCACCATGTCCCTGCATGCTCCCACAGACAGCACTTTTACTGTCCCCCACCCCCATGCTGCTATCCCTCCCCCTCCCTGACCCAACCTGCTCCTTATCCCAACCATGCAGACTGCTTATCTCATCAGGCATTGTTCCTAGCAGTCCGCTCTTAGTGGCCAGAGACCGTGGCCGTGTGTGTGTGTGTGTGTGTGTGTGTGTGTGTGTGTGTGTGTGTGTGTGTGTGTTGCCTACTGTAGAAGGAGACCTTTCAGCCAAAAGCTCATGTTTTTAGCAGTCTTTTTGTTATGCCTGTCTGTGACTCGACATATCCTCTATATGCTGAGTACCAATCTATCCTTTTCATAAGATTAGCATATGGGTAACATGTCCTTTTTGTAGTGTAAAAAATATCTCTTTTTTTTAAGAAATGAGAGAGAAGAAGGTGCAACAGAGTAAAGGACAATTCTGTATATCACTTGATGGAATGAACGCCATTTCAGGGCAAAGGTGGAAAAAATAATTCTCTGATAAGACTCCAACACTTTTGTGAAAGTTCCTAGAACTTTTATTTCTCTACACGGGGAAGCAGAGGAAAATATTATGAGACAAGCAAAGGCCAAATATGTCTTCCACAACCCAAGTCAGTTAGAACCTGCCATATGCATGAAAGGAAGTTCATTCAGAGAAAAGAAACATCAATGAAATGAGACCAAAGGAGATTTTAGTACAGAAAGAGTGCACCAACTTTCCAGATTAGCACTGACTGAGATGACACATTAAGACACTGGATTAAAGTCCATCGATCCATATATAAGTGCTCAGTAGTTTCCTCAAATCACCTAAGATGAATACTGAAGTTTCCTGCAATGTCATGCCTTTTCTTCCTAAAGCAACAGAGTAAGGATGTACAGGCCCCTTCCTGCAACTGTTTTCCACTGTTCTAATGCAGATCAGAATCACCCCATTTGTTCTTGATGTACAATTGTATTGGTTCAGGATTAAGTGGAAATCATTGTCTGTTTTAGGGTACAGAGATTGTTTTATTGCTTGTCAGTAAATTTTAGAAAATATCATTAGACATTAATGTTGGCGAGGAGTGTCTCAGGAGCATGGCAGAGAGTGGAAAGGTGTGTTGAAGCTTAATTAACAAAAGCTCTGAACCTCGTAGTTATCTCAAGAGGCTGGGTACATCCAGTCGTCAAGATGTTGGAGCAAGTAAGACATATTAGACCTACCAAAATCCATCTGCCCAGCCCGTTAAGTGTGTTTCAAGCCACGATGAGCATGTTTTCAGCTGAAAAACTAGTGCAGTGGCACAATGTGCTGCCCACCTACTTGTCATGTCTTTGCTATTGTGTAGGATCAATTGCTAATGGGAAAGTGACTGACTGGGTGTAGGAGATAACACACTGCCAACAGTGAAGCCATCTTCTTAGACTTCTGATTGGCAGTGTTTGTGATGTGGCTTGTGGATGTTTGTTGTTGTGGTTTTCAGTTTGAAGACTGGTTTGACACAGCTCTCCACACTACTGTATCCTGTGAAAGCCTCTTCATCTCTGTACAGTGAATGCAACCTACATCCATTTGAACCTACTCGTTAGTGTAGCCAAGCCTTGGTCAGCATCTGCTATCCCTCCCCTTTCACCACTTCCATCTGTTATCAAATTGAGATGCTGAGTTGAGTTGTAGATAGGCACAATAAAAAGACTGTCACACAATAAGCTTTTAGCCAATAAGGCATTGTTGACCAAGTCTGGCTTCAAGTGCCAGAGATTGTGGTCATTTAACTGTAAGTTGCATTTGCGTGCATGCATGTGTGTGTTTGCGTGTTTGTCTGTGTGTTTTGTGTTTATTTTTGACAGAGGCCTTGTTGGCCCGTAGCCAACAGTCTTTTTGTTATGCCTACCTGCGACTAAGCATCTCCACCGTATGGTAAGTAGTGTTGATGACTCAGGACATGTCCTGTCAACTGTTCCCACTTTATTCAGATTTTGCCATAATTTTTTCCTCCAGTTCACTTCAGTATCTCCTCATCAGTAATATAATCTAATCATCTAGAGCATTTTTCTGCAGTACCACATTTTAAAAATTTCTTCTTGTCTGACCTGTTAATTGTTAATGTTTCACTTCTGTACAAAGCTACACTCTAAACAAATACCTTCAGAAAAGCTTTCCTAACACTTAATATTCGAAATTAACAAATTTCTCTTTTTCTGGAACACTTTTCTTGTTATTGCTAATCTGCATTTTATATCCTCCCTACTTCAGCCATCACCAGTTAGTTTGCTGCCCATCTACTACTTTTAGTGTCTCATTTCCTATTGTAATTCTGTCAGCATCATCTGATTTCATTTGACTTTATTCCATTACCCCCATACTTTTGTTCATGTCACAACCACTTTTCAAGACATTGTCCATCCTGTTCAGCTGCTTGTTCAAGTCCATTGCTGTCTCGTACAGAGTCAAAAAATGAAAAATCTGGATGGAATAGCGACAGTATTATGAAAAGGATAGAGTGCTACTTACCATATAGAGATGTTGAGACACAACAAAAAGACTTCTATACATTTGAGCTTTTGGCCAAAAGACCTTCTAAAATCGGAAACACACACGCGCGCGCTCGCACACACACACACACACACACACACACACACACACACACACACACAAATCACTCTGCCCACTGCTTCTGGCCACTGAGGTCGGACTCAGTGGCCAGAGACTTTGATCATGTGTTAGTGTGTATGTATTTTCTACTTTAAAAGAAAGCCTTTTAGCTCAAAGCTCAAATTTATTGCAGTTTTTTGTTGTGCCTGTCTGTGACTCAGTGTGTCTTTTTTTGCAGCGAGTAGTAGTTGATCTTTTTCCTTACACTGTAAATATTCCAACCTGGACTTAAAATATTATCAGAATTACAATCTCAGTGTGAAATGTTATTATAATTGTTCAGCTGCATATTAATATTTCTTTTGTAAATAAAAACCACCTTTGCTTGCTGCAGAAGATGGCCATGCAAACAAACTTGTTAGCAGCATATTATTTTGTGATACAGAGGCAATCTTGAGACCGCTTGAGGACTTGCCCAATTTTTGTGGACAATTGCATGACTTGTGTTATGGACTTAATAAATTTCATTTGAGCTTCAAATTCACACTGAAACTCGTAGAAGTGCATAGCTCTCCTTAACAGGCTAGCTTGAACCAGCCATAAGTGAACTATTTCTCAATTTGGAATTCTTTTTGGTATTTGATACACTTTTGTAATATGGTGTCTAGTTATAGGCCTATTTTTTTCTATTTGTATGATGTAATTGTTTCTCTGTTTTGTTTCTTTCGTACTGGGCAGTATTTATCACCTCACATATTGTATGCTAACCCACATAACAGCAACTGCTTGTAATCATTTTCTAATATCAGGCGCATGCTATTCCTTTGCATGGACCGTTGTTGAATATGCTATGCTTATAATTGTCAAAACATTCACTGAAGTTTCAGATAATGCTCATTATGCAAGGTTTGAGACACTGATCTTGATTGTGATGAACAGTGTTCAGTTCCATCCAATCAATGATTTATATTTTTGGACATTTCTCAGTCTTATTATATGAATCCTGGAATGATTTCACTATGAAGGAGGCTGCTAATATCTTTGCTGATCTTTTACAAAGTTGCTATAGCTTTATATGTGACACTGCCAATGTTAAGAACAGTAATAATCTCCATACTCCAGTAGGAAGTTACTACAACCTGTATTCACATTTTTTCAGATTGTTTCTGTTATTGAGACAAACCAGGTCACTATAATTCAAGGATCTACTGGATGTGGGAAGACAACACAAGTGCCTCAGTTTATTTTA
This sequence comes from Schistocerca nitens, assembly GCF_023898315.1. Classification (NCBI taxonomy): domain Eukaryota; kingdom Metazoa; phylum Arthropoda; class Insecta; order Orthoptera; family Acrididae; genus Schistocerca; species Schistocerca nitens. The sequence goes on from NC_064620.1 coordinate 392,118,675, forward strand.
GATTCTTGTCGTGAGAAAAATAAGCCCTGCAGAATTATTGTGACTCAACCAAGAAGGATTGCAGCAATAACAGTTGCAAGACGAGTTTGCCAAGAACGTAATTGGGAACTAGGTTCTGTTGTTGGTTTCCAGGTAAGAGAGCCGATAACAATAATTCTAAACTCTCAAAATTGTTATATGTTGACTTGTGATAGGCGTCATTACTGATAATTATCATGGAAGTGATCTTTAATTTTTCCTTGTAACTATGGAATTTTTTTTTCTTCCATCTTTTCACTAGGTTGGTCTGAAAGCAGAAACTTCGAGTGATACTCTTATTCTGTACTGTACAACAGGTGTACTGCTTCAAAAATTGATTGGCACTAAACATATGAGTAACTTTACTCATGTCATATTAGATGAAGTCCACGAACGAGATGAAGATACAGATTTTGCATTGTTGGTTGTCCGTAGGCTGTTGCGCACAGCATCTCCACATGTTAAGGTACCATATTTCCTGCATATTCATATTGTGAATGTAACACCTTGTTACCTGACTGGAATGAATGACACGTTAACAAGTTCCGGATGTTGATAAATGTCTTTCTGAATTTTTTACATAGTCTTAATACCTCAATTCTTTTCCCAGGTTGTTCTGATGTCTGCAACTATTAATGTTGGAAGATTTTCCAATTACTTTTCATTTCCTATGAACAATAAATGGGAGCCAGCTCCTGTTATAGATCTTGATAAGTACAGAACAGGAAGACGTAATTACAGAATCAGTATTTACTATTTGTGTGAACTGAAGAAGATTGGGCCTGTAAGTACCCTTTTCAATAATATTTGTTGTTAATATAGCCAAGAAATAGTGAGCTCTTTTTACAGAGAGGAACTGTTGCTATGGATTTTGGATTTGTCACATTTTGAAAAAAACTAGAAGAGGATATCAGAGGACAAAATTGCTGTTTGATGATTAAAATCAAGCAATAGAATATCCAGGATGGAATAATGACAATATTATGAATATTTGAATTTTGTAATATTGTGCTCTTTCACGAGTGTTATTCATATAGCCCCTGAACAAAGTGAGGAACTTAGATAGTGAATCTGCCCATTTACATGATACAGACTTTTTCTTTGTAAACTGGAAGTTGTTCTCATTCCGTCTGCATCTAACATTGTGTCTTAAATAATTGTCTCTTGTGGTAACTTGATAAAGATTCATGAGCATAACATGGCCCTTTTATACTACCCTGAAATTTCACCAGACTTGGTCATACATGGAGCTAGTCAAAGGCACGAAGTCAGTGTCCAGATAGTCTTCTGAGACACAGGAACTGAAATTGAGGGTATCATCAGAGGCACAAAGTCAGTGTCCAGACAGTCTTGTAAGACACAGGGACTGAAATAGAGGGTATCAGAGCACGAACAGAAATGCTAGATGTAATTTTCAAACTTTTCTTTTTCAAAGGAGGATACAGAAGTACTGCCTCTGTTTATATCTCACATGTTGCAAAGATGAGTGATATGAATGTTTAGTATCAGTGCTATTGAGAAACAGGCAGAATCACCAAAAGTGAACAAGAACTAGTGCCGATAGAATCCCTATCATATTCTGTGCGGAATTTGCTTGTAATCTATACAGAATTTGCATGGTTAATTTCTCAAGATCCCCTGCACAAAAATTATGCCCAGTAGCTGCGAGAAAGAAATGGTCATGTCTGCCTACAAGAAAAATAGCAGATGTGATACAAAACATCGGCCGAAGAGGCATCTGGTACCAAAACTGCCCAAGTCACTGACGGTGTATTTTTCAGTGTGGATGGAAAGCCCCTAGAGAACAAACAGTGATGGTCACAAACATTTTTATTTCATAGTTGCATTCTTAATGCTTTGATATTTAAGTTCTGTTGTTTTGTGAAATGTGATTTGTGACAAAACCTTTTTAATTTAAGTTTTGACTTGGTCAGTTTTGTTGAAATTTTGTATACTTTTCCTCCTTTTTTATAAAACTGTACTCTTCTTAAATTCCAAAATTGTGTGACAAAGCAGTTAAATGAAAATAAAGTGACATTTTAACTACTTTTCTTTGTAGCAGTAAAAAATGCATTTCTACATTTTGTAACAACATATTGAAAAGAACATTAGAAAACTGAGGAGAAAACAAAATAGAGTTTTGTTTGTAGTTCAGTTTGACTTTGAACATAACATACAGAAAATTATTTGCAAATAAAGATGTATGTTATAATCATTATTATGATAGACACTGTTTACACTTACTGAGTAATATTGTTGTGTAAGTCTTCAATTTGCTCTCATTTAGACTACAATATCAGGCATTTCACATGAACCATAACATTACACTACACAATAATGTCAAAATAAAAGCACACAAGAAATAGGATTTGTTTCACACCAATTACAGTAAGAAAGCCGTACATATGGAAATTAATGCAAAAGGTGGCAATGTACAGGTGAAGCATTATGACATCAAAGAATATACAATATAAGGAATTATTTAGCCTACAGCTATTGTGACATTGTTGTGAGTCTGGCCTTACAGCGAGAGACTATGGTCGTGTGTGAGAGTTGCATTTGTGTGTGTGTTCTGATGAAAGCCTGTTTGGCTGAAAGCTTTGCTTGACAGTCTTTTTCTTGTGCCTATCTGCGACAGCATCTCCGCTACATGGTGAGTAGCAACTTCCTTTTTATAATATTGTCATTATTCCATCTTGGATTTTCAATTTTCGTGTAATTTAACATCACAAGATTCCAAATAAAAATGCTGAGACATGAAGGTTATTGTTCGTTCCTTGCCACGGCTGGATATGAATTCACTGCCTGCAAGACTTAGCTCAGTCTGTTGCACAACAAGTGCTCTGTAATAGAAAGGCAGGGCGGATTTTTGAAGCATATTGTTATTTCAGCTGATAGTGATATATTTTCTATTTTTGTAAATTTTGTGTCTTGGCTGGTTTTGATACTATAAGCCGCAGATGCAGAAGTAATTTCAGATGTGCTAAAGGTAGAGTGTTGAGACGCTTCCTGTCCATGTTGTTTCTTAATGACCTAGCAGTAAATATTAAGAGCAAAGTCAGACTTTTTGCAGATGATACAGTTATCTATGAAGAAGTAATATCTGAAAAAAGTAGCACAAATATTCTGTCAGACGTTGAAAAGATTTGGAAGTGGTGCAGATATTTGCAACTTGCCTTAAGCATTCAGAGTGTAAAATTGTGCACTTCACAAAATAAAAAAAAGTAGTGTCCTATAAATAAAATATCGATGACTCACTACTGGAATCAGTCAACTCGTATGAATATGAAAAGAAGTGTCACAGTAGGATCAGTTATAGGTAAAGCATGCAGCAGGCTTTGGTTAATTCGTAGGTAACTGCAAAATTTCAATTAGTTGAAAAGGAGTTTGCTTACAAAACATTTTCACTACCAGTCCTAGAAAATTCCTTGTGTGTGGGACACGTACCAAGTAGGACAATCAGAGAATTTTGTATGTTTATAAAAATCAAACAATGGAAAATCCAGGATGGAATCTAACAACATTATGAGAAGGAAAGTTGCTACTCATCATATAGCAGAGATGCTGAGTCGCAGATAGGTACAACAAAAAGATTCTCACAGTTAAAGCTTTTGGCCATTAAGGCCTTTGTCAACACCACACACACACACACACACACACACACACACACACACACACACACACGCAACTCTCACACACGACTGCAGTCTCAGGCAACTGAAACCATACTGGGAGCAACAGCACCAGTACATGATGGGAGTGGTGACTGGGTGGGGGTAAGGAGGAGGCTAGGGTGGGGAGGGGGAGGGATAGTATGGTGAGGGTGGCAGACAGTGAAGTGCTGCAGGTTAGACGGAGGGAAGGGGAGTGGTGGGGGGAGGGGGGGGAAGTAGCGGAAAATGAGAGAAATAAAAAGACTGGATGTGGTGGTGGAATGATGGTTGTTTAGTGCTCGAATGGGAACAGGGAAGGGGCTGGATGGGTGAGGACAGTGACTAACGAAGGTTGAGGCCAGGAGGTTATAGGAATGTAGGATGTACTGCAGGGAAAGTTCCCACCTGTGCAGTTCAGAAAAGCTGGTGTTGGTGGGAAGGATCCATATGGCACAGGCTCTGAAGCAGTCATTGAAATGAAGGATACCATGTTTGGCAGTGTGTTCAGCAACAGGGTGGTCCACTTATTTCTTGGCCACAGTTTGTCAGTGGCCATTCTTGCAGACAGACAGCTTGTTGGTCATCATGCCTACACAGAATGCAGCACAGTGGCTTGTAGACCACGTGAGTGGTTTCACAGGTAGCCCTGCCTTTGATAGGAGAGGTGATCTTAGTAAATGGACGGGAGTAGGTGGTGGTGGGAGGATGTATGGGACAGGTCTTGCACCTAGGACTATTACAGGCGTGTGAGCCATGAGGTAAGGGATTGGGAGCAGTGGTTGTGTAAGGATGGGCGAGTATATTGTGTAGGTTCAGTGGACAGTGGAATACCACTTTGGGAGGGGCGGTAAGGATAGTGGACAGGACATTTCTCAAGTGTCACAGAAGTGCTGAAAAACTGGAGCTGCAGACGATTGATGGTAGATGTCAACTATCCAACGAAAACATACTTGCAAAGTTGTAGCAGTCATTGTTAAATGAAGACTCTAGGAATATTCCACAGCTCCCTAGTTACCTCTCCCGTAGAAACCTTGAATATGAACTTCAGCTAGGTATTCAGAGCACTTGTTCATCCTGCACTCCTTTTACAAATGTGATGGGAAGAAGTCTTAACTTGTGGTACTGTGGGAAATACTCTCTGCTACACATTTCGTAATGATTTGCAGAGTATTTATTGAGATGTAGAATATTTTACTGAATACAGTGGAGCCAAGGGATATGAGTATCCTGTATGAAATTACGATAATAATTACAGTAAATAGTGGAATAATTTCCGACAGTTAGTTGTTTGACTGGTAGGGTATTTGAAATATGAATGAATAAGAAGCACAGTTTTTCAGTCTAAAGACTTTGTTTGAACCTTGGTGGAATCAAATGTCTGTAGTGGTGTGAGACTGTTACCAATATATTAAAACTGTCTACTGTAGCAAGTATGAGGTATGATAAAAAATAACAGGAACTTTTTAATTTCGTGGGCTATATTACATTCAATATTCAAAATTGTTTTTGTATCTTGTTGGTATACATTTTCTGCTGTTTAAAATATTTAGTTTATTACTCATAGTCTAAAAGGTTAAACATATTTTCAAGTGCTTGACAATTTTTTTTCTTTGGAAAAAGATAGATCGAAGAATTTGCATTAAATTTTTCTTGAAAAATGGAATAACGTACAGCACCACGTTTGAAATTATGACTGTGGCTTTTGGAGAATGTGCTATGAGTAAGACAAAAGTTTATGAATTGTATAAACGTTTCCAAGAGGGTCAAGATGATGTTGAAGCCAACAGTCGCCCTGGACACCCTAGCACTTCAATTACTGATGACAGTGTGGAAGAAATAAAGAAAATGGTTCTGGAAAATTGCTGAATCACCATCAGAGGTTGCTGATGAAGTCCTCGTATCCTTTAGCTCAGGTCTTGGGCATGAAATGTGTTTATTCCAAAAGTGTTGAATTTCGGGGGGGAAAAAAAAAAGACGATGTTACAAAAACATCATTCAGAAATTGCCGAATGAAGTCGACAGTGATCCAGATCTTCTAAAGAGGGTTGTAACAGATGATGAAACACTGGTATGTATGACATCAAAACCAAGTGACAATTGTCCCAATGGAACCTCCCTGAAGAGCTAAGATCGAAAAAAGTTCTACAAGTTCTACGATATGTGAAGGTTCTTCTCAGTTACCATGGGATAGTACATAATGAGTTCTTGCCTTATGGTCATACAGTTAATAAGGAATACTGATTGGAAGTTATGTGCTGTTTGCATGAAGCAGTTCGAAGGATATGACCAGAATTGTGGCAGAATCACTCATGGAAATTGCGCCATGGTAATGCTACTGCTCACACCTCAATACTTGCTTATGATTTTTTGACAGAAATCAAAACCTTTATGTTGCCTCAACCACTATATCTACCAGGCACGACCTCTTGTGACTCCTTTCTATTGGTGTGGCTGAAGAGAACCATGATGAGATAAAAACAGAATCAGTGAAGGAGCTGAGTGCCATGGTGAAAAATAAGTGTCAGAAGTGCTTCCTGGAAAAAGTGCTGGCAGAAGTGTATTATATCAAAGAGAGATTACTTTGAAGGGGACAAAAATTGATGTTCATGAATAAATAAGAATTCTTTAAGGAAAACAAAAATTCTCATTACTTTATCATCACACCTCGTATGTCATTGAAATTCCTTGCTGCATTATAAGTTTACAAGTGCCCATGAGAATTCCATGTATTGTTTAATGAAAGTCTGTACCTAGGATAAAATACTTAGGAGTCAGTGGACATTTTCCTTAGATGATATCAATGCTCTAAGAGTTTATTTCCTGTCCGCTACATGGCATTTAATTGAATAACTTAAATTTGTTACACATTATGATTTAATTTGTTCATTATTAGTGTCTGACATTTGCGGTCCTGTCCCAATACCAACTAATAATATTCAGATAAATGTTAAATTATTGACAGAGAACAATAAAGTTCTGCAATAGTAAAGATGTTCCCACAGTTTATTTGGCTGTTGCAGATGTTTGGTATATGTTTTTAAAAATGTAGGGTTTAAACTGAACTTTTCTTGTACCTAGCACATACCTACATACCAGGAAAGCCACTTTACTATTGATGACTTAAGTTGGCAAATTATGTACTCATGAAAAATATTGCCTTTTGAATTAAAGGTGCTTGCTGTCAATAAGAACATGTTTGCAGATAAACTGAAATCATTTTTGTGTGACAACCCATCCTACAGCATAAGTGAATTCTCTCTCTCTCTCTCTCTCTCTCTCTGTGTGTGTGTGTGTGTGTGTGTGTGTGTGTGTGTGTGTTGTGTTGTGTTGTGTTGTGTGGAAAAGGAGGGGGGGGGGGCGGAGCTGCACATTCCACATCATTGCAAGATGTTGTGAAATGATCCATGGAATGTGAAAATAACTAATTAACTGGTAATTTACATATCTGTTATATGTTTCATTGTATTTAGAATACGTACTTTTTGACAAGGGATCAAACATGTGAAAAAAATGTGTTTTAAAAAAGCTTCCAGAAGTGAGAAAAGACGAGCCTTGTATAACAGAAGAAGGCTATAATGTGGCAACCCGCCTTATTAAAGAATTTGATCGGCTTGAAGTACAAGGAAACAATACATCAAAAGGTGCTGTCTTGGTATTTTTACCAGGGATTGTGGAAATAGAAAAACTTTATATACTTTTGGACAACTTCTCAAAGTAAGTTACCTTTGATTGTATTCTATTCCAGCTTTATTTCATTTAAATATCTATAGGAAGTCTGATGTTTTCTTGCCATAGCATTTTGCTGTAAAGACGATTTAGAGGAAGTCATAGCTTTCAATAAAAATGCTGATTGATAATCATTTTAACAACTTTTTTAAATTATTAAAAATCATGTGAACATTACAGGAATTACAAGTGGTGGGTGAAACCACTCCATTCAACAATCACAACTGATGAACAGGAAATGGTATTTCAGCGACCTCCCCCAGGTTACAGAAAAATAATCCTTTCCACAAATATTGCAGAGAGCTCTGTAACAGTTTCAGACATTGTATACGGTCAGTACTAAATTGTATTTATGCCAAATTACATGTTTAGGAGCTACTGAATTCCTCTCTTAGTGAACTGCCCCATTTGTTCATACTCATATAGTGTTTTCCTTTACATTCTGTTTTCAGTGATTGACTTCTGTTTGACCAAAGAACTTTTTTGTGATCCCGATACAAACTATTCGAGTTTGCAGCTGACATGGGCAGCTAAGACAAACTGTATTCAGCGTGCTGGTCGCTCTGGTCGAGTAGCTGATGGCCGAGTGTACAGACTTGTCCCAAGAGAATTTTACGATGTGAGTATCTTCACTGTTGGAGTTTTGGCAACTAATGTTTTAGTGTACTGAGAAGGATTGCAAATGGACTGAGAGAAACACAATAAACTGAATCTTAATTCTTAAAATCTCATGTTCATTATTTGGAAGATAGTACGCGAGTGGAGTGGAGAGGAAAAGAATTGGGGTGGTATTTTATTCTGAATGTCTCAGATTCAGTAGTTAATGTACTTTTAGTATGATTGTCTAATGAGTATGCCAAGTATCACTAAAATGTATAGTTTTATTCACAATGTCTTTGAAGAATGATTGAAAATGAGTATGGAAATGCCATTGAACTTTATTTATTTGAGTTTTATATCTTGTGGACAAGATTGCTATTCTTGTTTTTGTTTGAAGGCAGATTCTCTGCTCTGAGGAAGGGAAACGTTTTGGTCTGTTATTGGAGTGTGTCCTTTTTGGTAACAAATGCATGCACGTGTTGGCATGCATCATTTACTGAAGCTGTATCAATGTCTCTGCACAGTTAAACAATTAACTTGCATATAGTTTTCTGCTGCTTACACCTACATTAGACAGAGACTCATAGAAGAACAGACTTTTACTTTTAGACATAAATTACTGGATGCAACAGAGTAAGGAAGAAGTTGTTTCTGGATCAGTAATGGGACTAACTTATTGAGAAGATTTTCTTCATAGGTGTTAACTAATTACAGAGACAAAGAGGTAATGTTGAAATAAATTTGTTGTTATATAAGTGCCACCCTTTACTGTTTATAGGTGCATACTAGAATTCTGTATACCATTTTGTCTACACTTGCCCTAAATAATCAATTTTCCTTTTTGTCTATGATATCAAGATGATATCTGGTTTTAAAAGATGGTTATTCATAATCAATGTTAGAATAATTGTTAAGATTATCAACAATTCCTATGGTACTTACGTGGACAACTGTATTATCTGCCTCTTTATGGAACAAAAAGCACCCCTTCCCCCTGCTCCACACATGTGCTCTTCTGGAATGTGTAATTCCATTGTATGCTCTTATTTTGCAGAAATGCCTTGCACAGGAAGGCGTTCCTGAGATACTTCGTTGTCCTCTTGCAAAAACTGTTCTGCATGCAAAACTACTAAATATGGGAGAACCCAAAGCTTTACTTGCACTTGCAATGGACCCACCAGACCTCAGTAATATTGAAAGCACCATCCTGTTACTCAAGGAGGTAGGCTGATCACACTCGTATTTTACTTGTTTATTTATAAATATATTAATTGTTTAATATTTAATATATGTTTTTGAGTGTTTTCAGGTCAAACTGTCCAGGTTGTTTAGTTGTGTAGCTAAGTAACTTTGTGCACACTATGTCATATGCATTACGGAAGAGATCGGTATTCATTGACAAATGTTCAAAGGGTAGAAAAGCAGCTGTTTTTTGATAATTAGCCTTTTGACTTGCATAATCATGGCATGGGCTTCAAGACCAATGTAAGGAGTGACAACAAATGAATAGGATTAGCTTATGGGCTTGAAAGATAAGGTACTTCCATCAAATATCGAACACCCATACCACATGCCATACATAAATAAATAGGCTAAATTCTTCATTACTAACCCTTTATTTGGGTTCCACTGACTGCCAGTGTTTGTAATGACTGCCAGAGTGAGCAGCCATTGGTCAGTCTGGTATACACATACATCTGTTTTTATTTTACCACAGAGAGATAAATATGCAAAATAGGGAAACGACGAAAGGCATTAGTAACATATTTTGTTTAATATATCTAATATTATATTAAAGCCCTATTCATATACGACATACAGTTGTATGTTGCTTAAAAGAACTATGGTCAACCAAGTTTAATACATCCTGAAAGTAAACACATAACAGAATTAGTTCACAGACAGTACCCAAATGAAAGATCACACTATATGGGTGACACTGATTGCAACATTGAAATAAATGCAGTATTATATGCGGCTGGTTTAACAAAAAGTTGCATGTGTTGACAGAGAATTGCCATTTTTGTCAGAGGAGATATGGATATAATCAACAGTTTTGCAATGCAAGTCCCACACCAGTAAAGGTTTAGTCACATATTGTTCATTTATCTGTGGTCTGATTATATTGGATAACATATTGTTGTTTATTTGTGGTCTGATTATCTTGGATAACGTATAAAATTAATCTTTCACTCTGCAGTGGACCATGCACTATTTTGAAACTCCCTGACAGATTGATCTGTATGATTTATCAGGTATTTACACTGGAATATTTAACCTGAAACTTGTGTTTTGTGGGCATTGCTGTGGATAGAGTTAAACCATTTGTTACATACAGGGTGACAGTTATTGTACTATGTGATATAAAATCATCATAACTTCTGAACGGTTTGCGTTAGGCTGTTCAAACTGCACGATTGGCCGCAGGGCATGTTAGGAACTATACTCCATTCATCATAAAAATAAACCTGATGTAAAGAAACACAAACACAATGATTGGTCAGCAGCCGTAGCTCTCATACTCTGGTGTTGTTACACTCTTCCATTTTGGAAACATCCCCCAGGCTGCGGCTAAGCCATGTCTCTGCAGTATCCTTTCTTCCAGGAGTGCTAGTTCTGTAAGATTCGCAGGAGAGCTTCTGTGGAGTTTGGAAGGTAGGAGACGAAGTACTGGCGGAAGTAAAGCAGCGAGGACAGGGTGTGAGTTGTGCTTGGGTAGGTCAGATGGTAGAGCACTTGCCTGCGAAAGGCAAAGGTCCCGAGTTCGAGTCTTGGTCCGGCACACAGTTTTAATCGACTTTCTCAGGATAGTTTACATTTATCTTCAATAGTCTTCCAGTTCACTTTCCTTAGCATCTCTGTGACATTCTCCCATGGATTAAATAAACGTGTGACCATTCATGCTGCCCTTCTCTGAATATGTTCAATATCCCCTGTTAGTCCTATTTGGTTTGGGTTCCACACACTTGAGCAATATTCTGGTACAGGTTGCACAAGTGATTTTTAAGCAGTCTCCTATGTAGATTGATTGCACTTCTCCACTATTCTACCAATAAACCAAAGTCCACCACATGCTTTACCTGTGACTGAACCTATGCGATCATTCCATTTCGTACCTCTACAGTGTGTTACATTCAGGTATTTGTATGAGTTGGCTGATTCCAATGGTGACTCATTGATATTATAGTCATAGAATAGATTTTTTTCAGTTTGTGAAGCGCACAGTTTTACATTTCTGGACATTAGCAAGTTGCCAATCTCTGCACCATGTTGAAATCTTATCATGATCTGACTGACTTTCAGACAGTACTTCATTATAGATAACTGCTTCATCTACAAAAAGCCTGATTTTTTTTATTAGTATTGTTCGCAAGACCATTAATATACACCATGAATAGCAAGGGTCCCAACACACTTTCCTGAGGCATACTCGAAATTACTTCTACATCAGACAGCGACTCTCCATCCAAGATAACATGCTATGTCCTCCCTACCAAAAAGTCCTCAATCCAGTCACAAATTTCACTTGATACCTTGTACTTTTGACAATAAGTATACATGCGGTACTGAGGCAAATGCTTTTTGGAAATCAAGAAATACTGAATCTACCTGATTGCTTTGATCCAAAGCTTTCAGCATGTCATGTGAAAAAAGTGAGAGTTGGGTTTCACATGATCGATGTTTTCGAAATCCATGCTGTTTGGCATTGAGGAGATCATTCTGTTGAAGATATCTAATTATTTTTGACCTCAGAGTCTACAACAAATCAGTGTCAAGGATATTGGACGGTAGTTTTGCGAATCACTTCTACTATCCTTATTGTAGACAAGTGTGACCTATGGCTTTTTCCAAGAACTGGGCACAGTTTTTTGTTTGAGGGATCTTCAACAAACTATAGTTAGAAGAGGTGCTAACTCAGCTGCAAATTCAATGTATAATCTGACAGGGATTCCTTGGGGCCAGGACCTCTGTTCAGTTTTAATGATTTTGTCTGTTTCTCGACATAACTGACACTAATAATTATTCATCTTTTTAGTGGTATGAGGATTTTACTCAAGCAGTTCTCCTGGGTTTTACTTTCTGAAGGAGCATATGAAAATGGAGTTAACCATTTCAGCTTTAGCTTTGGTACCCTCAATTTTAGGTCCCGTCTCATTCACTAGGGACTGGCCACTAACTTTGGTGCCACTAACAGCTTTTACATATGACCAGAATTTCTATTGGTTCTGTGAAAGATCACTTGACACTATTCTTCTACAGCAGTCATTGAAGGCATCACCCATTGCTCTCTTAACACCCAAACACGTTTCATTCAGCATCTCTATGTCTATAGCCCTACACTTTGTTTTACACCTGTTATGCAGTAATTTCAGTTTCTTTAGAAGTTTCCTTACAGACACTGTATACCATTGATGAGATCTTTGTGATTTGGACTGAGGATGAGGACACTCTTTGCTTCACCCGATCGTCCTCAACCCAACAAGCCACCTTTATCGTTGTTGGCCTCCACCTCAAAGATGGCTACACCACTACCTCTGTCCATATCAAACCTACCTAATACTAGCAATACCTCCACTTCAATGGCTGTCAACCATTCCATACCAAAAAGTCCTTTCCACACATCATGGTCACCCATGGTCCTTGCATCTGCAGTGACAAGTAGTCCCCCTCCAAATATACTAAGGGTTTCACTGAGGTTCTCACAGACCAAAATTACCCTCTCAACCTTGTACAGAAACAGACTTCCTATGCCTTGTCTCTCCAGTCACCTACCACCTTCCACATTCCCACCGTCCGGCCTCAAAGGAGCACACCCACCATCACCTATTCTAGTCCGATCACAGGCATCAACTATCCCATCAAAGGTAGGGCTATCTGTGAAAGCAGTTATCTAGTCTACAAAATAATCTGCAACCAATGTGTTGCTTCCTATGTGGACATAAACTAAAACTAAACTTCCCTGCACAGGCCATGAAGGCCAAACGGTACCGACCGGCCACCGTGTTATCCTCAGCCCATAGGCATCACTGGATGCGGATATGGAGGGGCATGTGGTCAGCACACCGCTCTCCCAGCCATATGTCAGTTGCCAAGACCGGAGCCACTACTTCTCAATCAAGTAGCTCCTCAGTTTGCCTTAAAAAGGCTCAGTGCACCCCGCTTGTCAACAGTGCCCGGCAGACCGGATGGTCACCCATCCAAGTGCTAGCCCAGCCCGACAGCGCTTAACTTTGGTGATCTGACGGGAACCGGTGTTACCACTGCCACTGCGGCAATGACGTTGGCCCTGTGTGGACATGACACAACAAAATGTGCCCAACGGACAACGGGATCACCCAGTTGCCGAGCATGCTGCTAAACACAACGCACTTCACTACAGTGACTGCCTCACAGCCTGCACCATCTGGAGCCTCCCTACCAACACCAGCTTTGATTAAGTGATTGAGTCCATGCATAATACTGTGACCGATAGGTGTGCAGATGGCAGGGCATGCATGGGGAGTATGGTAGTGGTGGGGACTGCAGGCAGGAACTGTAGGGCAAATGCCAAGCACTGGAGGGGAAGTGTCATCGTAAACTGAAGTCGACACTCTCATTTTCTTTTCTTCTCTTTTCTGTAATTAATATTGAGCCGGGTGTCTCCAAACCCAAACTTGCATGGTGACCACTCAAAAAGATCTGTTACCTCTGCTTTGGTTAGTATCTAAAAGGAATTCCACTGAAAATGCAGAGATTTAATTTTGCCTGGCATGTTAACCTTCTTAACTTTCAGAGAAGTGTCACAAGTGGCGAATTTTGAGTAAAACTACAGATTTCTCTTGTTGCCATGTTAAAATTTGCTTCTTTTGCCAAAACGCAACAGAGTTTATGCAGTATCACCTCACAAACATGTTGTGCAGATACAGTTGTGAAAAAATTCTGAAACAATGGTTTATTAAGTGAGTTACTGAGGAAAAGTAATCTCAGTATCTTATGAAAAAGCACATCCTCAGTACAAAATAAATGTGTAATGTCTTCACATATGTTGTTCCAAAACCCATAGCATGTCTCATTTCACTAGCTATTGATTGTCCTAGCATTTTTCATTTCACTAGCTTTTTAATTGTCCTTACAAATTGCATTTTTTCATCCCAAAGTTGTGTAGCTAGTGAAATAGCATGGTAGATGATGAAGTTTTGCATAAACCATACAGAAAAATACTCTGTTCTTTGTATGCTACCATTTGCCAAAATCTCATTTCGATATCTCAAACCGTTTATGAAATATGAGGAATGTTGTAAGTATTTCACTCTGGCTTTATCACTGGTGTGGTGTGGTCTTAGGTGAGTTTGCTCTGTCAGATCAATTTTCTCAAGATTGGTTGACAAATAGAGACCTCCACACAAGTCTAAAGAAAAATTCAATATGTTAGCTAAATTTTGTACATGGCAACATAATATGTAATGTGCAGCAAACGCAAAATCATAACAATCTCTATTTTTCATTGCAAACTTTTTTTTTTAATTTCTTACTTCCACATAAATATCATAACAACTATGACCATTAATGATATGATTGGGCACATCATAATGAACCTGACATATGAAGCTTCAAGTAAAGCAAAAATGATTTTTTTTTTACTGGATAATTTCTGTAAAATAATTTGAGAAAAATTGCAGGGTACGCGCCTCAATTCTGTCATCACTAACCAGCTGAAAGATGGCATACAGTGTCGGCCTCCCCTTCTAAACAAACGAGTGAACTCACGCAGCACTTCGGATGAACATATTGGTCACTGCACATTAGCCACTGTATCCTGCTTGTACTCTACTTCCTACATTCCTTTAACCCCGTCCACAAGGCCTCAACCGTTTCTAGTCCCTGTCTTTCGTGTAGCTATCCCCTTCCCTACTCCCACTCCAGCACTACACAGCCTTCTATTCCAGCAATGCACCCACAAGACTTTTTCCCCTCCCCTACTTGTCTTCTTTTCCACTCTCTTTCTCCTCCCCCTCAAACGTCCTGACTAGACACAGCAGCCTTTACTGTCACCACCATGTCCCTGCATGCTTCCATAAGCAGCATTATACACTCTTCCACCCCTATCTTGCTTTCTCAGCACTCCCAACCAACCCATGCCTCATCCTTATCCGCATCACCCAAATTGAATTGCTGCTCCCATCAGGTTCAGTTAGAACTCAGTCTGGTTGCAGCATCCAGGGATAGTGATCCTGTGTGTGTGTGTGTGTGTGTGTGTGTGTGTGTGTGTGTGTGTGTGTGTGTGCGTGCGTGTGTGCGTGTGCGTGTGTTGTGCTTATGTGAAATTGTATAAGTTTTCCTTGTTAGAAGAAGGTCTTTTGGCAGAAAGCTCAAATGTATAGCAGTCTTTTTGTTGAGCCTGTCTGCGGCACAATGTCTCCTCCCTATTGCGTGTAGCAGTATCCTTTCTATAGTGTTGTATGAGCTTAAATTTTTTAAAGTTCTACCCGACGAGCTCAAAGCTGACAAGGGTAGCTTGGGGCTGGTATGTCATTTGGAATGTCAACAGGACTTACCACCAATGTTACAGACACCGGACCACCAGTTGAGCATTGCTACACAACATCTGAGAAGGGAAAGCAGAAATGCAGATGCCACAGTGCTACATAATGAGGTAGTGTGACGTAACGCTTGGTAACTTCAGTGCCAGAGTGACACTGCAATAGTCAAATGTTGTGAAAAGACCAGAGCTCAGTGACCCAGAATAGTTATTGAAATACCACAGTGAGGCAAGGAGCACTGACAAGACTGATAAACGAGGGTAAATCTGATCTTACATCCAGAGCCAGCGCGTCGTAGGTGCAAGCTCAACTCCGTAAACAATAAGGATTTTGGAGCTCAAAGACACATTCATTCGTACTGCCATTCTATCCATGTCTTAGAATCTGAGAGAATGACAGTCTCTTGAGTTTTAGCGAAACGATGACAAGCTGATTTGACGATGGTCTGCCTGCTACCTGCTTGCTGAATTCAACACCGCAACACAGGCACATACCACAGCCATAGCCTGCCATTGCTGCCTATCAGGACATCACGGATGAGGAGGAGACTGGTGGGTGGCCAGCCCTCCTTCACTGAGGGTCAGTTGTGGATAATCTGCTTGCAGTCATTGTCACATTGACCAGACCTGGCATGTTTGCACAGCCCCCTGGCCAAATTGTGTACATCTACTGCAATCTTGGTCGATCCATGGTGGGTGACCAGGGCCTCATCTTCAGGACAACTGACAATCTGCACCACAGTCAGCTGTCCTGGCCTGGGCATGTGACAGGTTGTCTATGAGAATGCTGAGGGCTGAGCCGCCTGAACCCCAGAATGTATGCGGGCGACGCCTTCCTGTTGCCATACCGCCACCAGTACAGGTGGTGTCTGTGGCTCACTGACCTGCAGTGGTGATGTCCAGACTTGCTGACGAGACATCACCACGTCTTTGTGGCCTATGTTTATGCACTGCCACCGACTGAGGTGCTGAGAGTATGTAACTCTGTAAGCACAACCTCAGGAATAAATATTATTGCAAATACTGCTGTGTCACTCACTGATGCCTCCAGGTTTATATTGGACCACTCGCCCACACGTACAGCCATGCAATGCGGCCCCAGATCTCCAGGTCACAACGTTGGTGTCAGAATTGGCTGTCACCTCGGGTCTTTGGTGACAGTGGAGCCATGTGCACAGCATCGACTATCTTCTAGCAATATTAGCACAATGTAATGTGTTGAGTGAACATTTTCTTTGTTGGTGACCTTTTTATTGTATATGTGCGTCTGTTTTGGCCATGTCAACTCACAGATACATCAGTAGCACCCTTAAGGTGTCATTTGTTAAACCACAGGAGCCTATGGATTTGTCATTATTTGAAGGGAATGTTAGAGGAATACATTTAACTCCAGCTCAGTGTAAGTTTTGTAATCTGTCGGGGCTTGAAGTGCTATGTACCAAGACTGTGCCAGTCACCTGTAGGTGACAGGATAGTTTTGAGTCCTGTTGGGCACTGATATGCTGAAAGGATTACCGTATTTACTCGAATCTAAGCCGCACTTTTTTTCCGGTTTTTGTAATCCAAAAAACCGCCTGCGGCTTAGAATCGAGTGCAAAGTAAGCGGAAGTTCTGAAAAATGATGGTAGGTGCCGCCACAACTAATTTCTGCCGTCGAATATATGTAGCGCTACACAGGCATGCTTTGCAGGCACAAAGATAAATTCTGATGCCAAAACCTCTGCGTCAGTAAATAAATTAAAAAAAAAAAAAAAAGTGGAAGACGAGCTTTTTTTCTCCGCCTTGAGTTTCGACCACTGCATTTTCATACATTATCCAAAGAAGTAAATACAAATTCCGTATTGTTCATCTACGAACGTAGCAGCATTTCAATGTACTACGAAAATCCGACTGGCAAGACTGTTTGGGATGTTTGTCAATATGGCCAACTCTACATTATGAATTTTTTCCTACCTGTGAGAAGAGATGGATGCTACTAGAAACTTTTATGAAATGTGAATCACATGCAGTAGTCTCTTCGCCATAAGAATAACATGAATATAAACATTTTGCCATGTTTCTTTCATGTTTGCTGCTATCTCATTTAAATCCTGTCTGCTAATAAACTACGAAACTAGAGTGAGACAAGAGCAAACGCGGAGGAATATACATATCATGTCATGTTTGTATTCGTATTATTCTTTTGCCAAATAGTGATACAGTCAGAAATGAAGCACGGTAATTGACTAGATTTTTAAATCTAAGATGATTCTAATTTCTGTGCAGAATGTAATGTACTAAAGAAGCGTCTCCAAAGATTTTCAAACGGAGAAAAATTTTCGCTTAACTCTCGTTCAGAACATCTTCTGTCATACGCAGTCTATTATTTGGTTCTTGTTGATTATTATCAAAGAAAGCAGCAGTGTAAGTAACAACAAATAGCAGTGTCTTGCCATTGTTTCACTAATGAGACGATTCCTCTTTTTTTTGTAAGTGGCGGTAGCGCGCACGAAAGCAAGCCATGCCGCGAGCGGCGACAGGGCGTAAACACTCGTTGTCACAATGCGACAAACAATGCAAGACACAGTACAGTAATGCATTTTCAGCTTAGAGTGACATAAACACCTATAACAAAGAGAACGGCATTTATCAGATCAAAGAAAAATAAGCAATCAATTCAAACCAGACGAACCAAGTGAAAAAGGAAGGGTACCCAAACTACTGTAGCTGTATCGTCATTCATTCGACCTAAATTGTGTCTCATATTACAATGCACCTATTTTGTTTCAATTTGGAGGTGCGGCCTAAAACTTTTCTCTCCCCTTGAATTTCGAGTCTCAAATTTCAGGTGCGGCTTAGATTTGGGAAAATTTTTTTTCCTTGATTTCGAGTCTCATTTTTCAGGTGTGGCTTAGATTCGAGTAAATATAGTAGTGCATAATTATTGTTTATGTGTTGGGAGTGCGGTTTCTCTAGTGTTAGTTGTTGTTTTAAATGACAGTGGCAGATTGTGCAAGATGCCAGAGACGTGTTCTGCTACTATGGGTGAGACTGTTACTGCTTTTGTGGAGCATTTACAGGTATTAGCAGGCTTGAATTCCCAGAAATAGCTGAACAAAGAGGAGTTACGTAGGCAGGTTGAGGGTTTACAAGCTGTGGTTCAGCATTTGCAATCAGGGTCTGAGGAAGCTACAGCAGTGTTGTGTGAACCCCCCTCCCTTTTCTCTTATTCCATTGTCAGTAACCTTAATAGTGCCTTCTTCTGGCAAATCGACAGAGGACATAACTGCATTCATTGGCAATATTAATGCTATTGCCGCAGTGAGTGGTTCATCAGATGAGGTTTCTCTCTGTGTGGCTGATTTTCAATTGACAGATAAACGTATGTGTTGTACCATGAATTTTCCAGTAAGGCAGAGGCATTTCAGCAGTTAGCTGACAGCTTATGACAGCATTATCAGAAGCAAAATAGCACAAGTTTCTTCTGAGAAAAATTGAGTTTTTTAACATAGAAGCATAAGAAATCAGTGGAAACCTCAGATGGGATCTGAAGGACGAATGCAGATATATACCAACTGATGCAAAACACACAAGCAAATAATGCCTTGCTGTGGGAAAGCAAAAATATTGCTTTGGGTGTTTATCTGTGTGATATCCTCACCTAGATGTCACGTAGGGTAATGATGGTAAATCCTTGGGGGTAGGCTGTGCTGCTTAGGGTCACTAAGCATTGACAAGAGCTCGACATTGCGTCAAGAATACATATGGACTACCATGTTTTTGTTTGCAGAAATAAAGTGTTATAGATGTAGGTGTAAAGATCACATACAGAAGCAGTGTCAGCAACCTGAATGCTATAAGTGTGGCAAAGTTGGACACGAAGCACAGGATTTTGGGTAGCAAACAATGTCAACAAAGCAACTGTTCAATGCAAATGAGAGTGCTTCAACTGTATGAAGGAATTTCCAATAGGATGTGACATGGCCCAAGTAAATGCACAAATAGAATGTTGCTTGGCAGGCTTTGTGAGAGGCCAGGAACATAAATTTCTGGTGAACAGAGGTGCGCATATGTCAGGCATCAGCGTGGTTCTTGTAGATAGGAGGAGTCTTGGGTCCCCACATTACATATTTATTGGAGTGGGTGATAATCATGTAGAGTCATTCGGTATGAAGTTGCTCACGTTTGGTATTGTAACTATAAATTTTCATGAAGATATGGAAGTGTTACCAGACGTGGGTGGAGGGTATTTAGCAACTCTTGGGCTACAGTTTCTCAACAGGCATCAAGCCAAAATTGATCTTTCGCAGTATATAGAACAACAGAGTGGGACTTTGTCTCTGTTGGGTGATATAGCTGCAATTAAGGCGGTGTTGAAAGACACATTCCTAATGAAAGTGTTGTTGAATAAACTGTAGACACATATGCTGAATATAGGTTCCCACAAAAAGTACCAGCAGGTAGGGGGAAGTTAGTGCAGGTTTCTGTTGATACTGATTTACTATGTGAAACATTATATTCACTGACAGAAAATGAAGAACTACATGAAATGTATTGTTTTGTGCTCACAAGTGTATCATGCATAAGTAATATTAAGGTGAATTTAAGGTTCCTGTAAACCTGGATTACTTCAGCGTGGACGTGGTTAGTCTGTCAAAGGGCTTAATGATTGTCACATTAAACATATTATCTGAAGAAAATATTGGTAGGTCATATGATGACCAGAGCCGCAAGCAAAGTGTCAATGCAGCAGCATTACATGAAAAGTGCATCACATGAGAGGCAGTAATTGGCAGCCACTGGAAGCTTTGCTGCTACAGTTTATGAATTAATCTAACACAAAGGGTTCTCTACCGGCAGTATCTGTTATCCAGCATCGTGTACCTGTAGGTAATAGCTCACTGGTTCACAGAAAGCACTACTGCATAGTTAAGCATCTCCAATCCATGATGTAGGAGTTTATGGATCAGCAGTTAGTGGAAGGTATAGAGTACAGTGACAGCCCAAGGGAGGGGGGCAAATGTTATCAGCTTTCCAAGAAAGTCATCAGATGGCACTAACAAGGGAACCTCCCCATCGCACCCCCCTCAGATTTAGTTATAAGTTGGCACAGGAATAGGCCTTGAAAAACTGAACACAGATCAATCGAGAAAACAGGAAGAAGTTGTGTGGAACTATGAAAAAAATAAGCAAAATATACAAACTGAGTAGTCCATGCGCAAGGTAGGCAACATCAAGGAGAGCGTTGGCTTACGAGCGCTGTGGTCCCGTGGTTAGCGTGAGCAGCTGTGGAACGACAGGTCCTTGGTTCAAATCTTCTCTCGGGTGAAAATTTTAATTTTCAGATAATTATCAAAGTTCAGGCACTCACACATAATCAACTTCGCTCACCAAAATTCCAGGACATGTTCAGATTTGCTTGGACATATACAGAATTTGATGGTCTACGCACGGAAACATTTGAAAACGTAAAAAAACATATGTTTTGACAGAGCACAGGGAAAACTGTGCGACTCTGAAACTGTTGCATTCATTTGATGCAGTTTATGTGACAAACTCTTATGTTTTCATCACTTTTTTTGGAGTGATTATCACATCCACAAGAAAACCTAAATCGGGCAAGGTAGAAGAATCTTTTTACCCATTCGCCAAGTGTGCAAGTTAGTTGGGTCGACAACATATTCCTGTCATGTGACGCACATGCCGTCACCAGTGTCGTAAAGAATATATCAGACGTGTTTTCCTGTGGAGGAATCGGTTGACCTATGACCTTGCGATCAAATGTTTTCGGTTCCTATTGGAGAGGAACGTCCTTTCGTCTACTAATCACACGGTTTTGCGGTGCGGTCGCAAAACAGACACAACTTATTACAGTGAACAGAGACGTCAATGAATGAACGGACAGATCGTAACTTTGCGAAAATAAAGAAAGTAAAATTTTCACTTGAGGGAGGACTCGAACCAAGGACCTTTCGTTCCGCAGTTGCTCACTCTAACCACGAGACCATGGCACTCATCGGCTAATATTCTCCTTTATGTTGCCTATCTTGCACATGGACTACTCAGTTTGTATATTTTGCTTATTTTTTCATAGTTCCACACAACTTCTTCCTGTTTTCTCGATTGATCTGTGTTCAGTTTTTCAAGGCCTATCCACTGTGTCAATTTATAACTAAATCTGAGGGGGGTGCGATGGGGAGGTTCCCTTGTAAGAAGTACATGGTCTATTTGGACGATACCATCATATTCTCAAAGGATATGCCAGAGCATGTGAAATGGTTGGAAGTCTTATATAGCAGGCCGTTGTCAGCACATCTGGCGCTTAGCATAGCCAAATGCCATTTTCCCCAAATGCATTAGCAGGAAAGGTGTTAAACCAATTCTTGCCTAAGAGACAGTCTGGAAATTTGCAGCACCACAGACTACAAAACAACATTCCTGGGTTTATGCAATTGTCACAAATTTGTAAAGAATTTTGCACAGGTTGGAGAACCTTTGAATTGATTGTTAAGGAAGGGTGTGAAATTCCAGTGGTCAGCAGAATGTCAAACAGCATTCGAAATATTGAAGACAGCATTAGTTTTAGATCCAGTACTGGTCTTTCCTTACTTTAAGAATGAATTTATTTTCTCGTGTCACCGGGAGTGGGGCAGATAGTTTTGTTTTGAGCCAGAATATCAATGGGCAGGAACATCCTGTAGCGTATGCTTCAAGGCAACTGGATAGAGTGGAGCATAACTATTCCAGTACAGAAAAGGAAATGTTGGCAGTTGTGTATGGGATAGCCTACTTTCATCGTTATTTGTATGGCCAAAAGTTAAAGGTTGTGAAAGATGATGTATGATTAAAATGGATGTTGGGACTTAAATATCCATCATGTAGGTTAATGAAATGGATTCTCATACCCAGCGAGTTTGGTAATGACGTGGAAGTAAACACACAAATGCAGGTACATTGAGTGAGAAGGTTTCAGTGTTGATCACGCTAGGCAAAAGTGTAACAGAGTGGGAGAGAGCACAAGTGAATGACAAAGACTGCCAGGCATTCAGGTTACAACTACAGTTCATGAAGCATGAGGGCTTACTCGTCAGAATGATGGAATGCAGACCACATATAATGATTCTAGTGATGCTAAAGGGTGCATGATCGTGTGTAATCAGGTCAGGAAAGGATGACAAACAAGAGACGGACGAGTAGTGGGAAAGTTATGGTGGAGAACATACTACTTCGCTTATTTTCATTTGCTTATATCTTATGGTATTATGTTTTGGGTTAACTCTTCCCATTCTAAAAGGGTAGCCGAGCGGTCTAAGGCTCTGCAGTCATAGCGGAGGTTCAAGTCCTCCTTCGGGCATGCGTGTGTGTGTTCGTCCTTAGGATAATTTAGGTTAAGTAGCGTGTAAGCTTAGGGACTGATGACCGTAGCAGTTAAGTCCCATAAGATTTCACACACATTTGAACATTTTTTCTAAAAGGGTATTTTTGACTCAGAAATGGGTGGTTCGGGCAGTAAGTGGTGTAAGTTCACGAACTTCTTTTCGACCCCTGTTCTTGAGCCTGCGCATTTTGACATTGGCCTCTCGATGTAAATATTCCTTACTGTCATTTTTTGTTAACAATATTAGCTTATTCCCAAGAATAAGCAGCTTTCACTCAGTTAATACTCGGTAGAAATCAAACCTGCATTTGGATCGGACTTCCTTAATTCTTGTGCAGAAAAGTGTGCAGTATACTGCTGCATCCATTTTCAATAAGCTACCATTTGAATTAAAAAATCTTGGCAGTAATCCAGACGCTTTCAAATCGAAACTGAAGAGTGTCCTCATGGGTCACTCCTCCTATTCTGTTGAGGAGCTCCTTGAAAAATTAAGGTGATTCTTCTTGCATTGTTGATTGCGTTTACTTAAACCTACGCACTGAGTTTTTTCGGGTTCATAAACATTTATTTTTATCTGTTATTAGTTTTATGTTTTAATTTCATGTACTGACATGTTCCATGACCTTGGAGATTTGCTCCTCAATTTGGTCCTATGGAACTTGACGTGTAAATAAATAAATAAAACAAGAAATTGTAATGTCGAGTTGTACTGAAAAGGACTATGCACCATGTGCATAAAGTAGCCATCAGAAAGTCTCTTTGCAAAGGCTACCAGAGGTGTTTAAACCTTTTCAGTTGACTGGACTTGATATCTATAAATAAATATCTACTAATTAATGATATGAATATAATAGAGGGAAACACTCCACGTGGGAAAAAATATATCTAAAAACAAAGATGATGTGACTTACCAAACGAAAGCGCTGGCAGGTTGATAGACACACAAACATACACACAAAATTCAGCTTTCGCAACCAACGGTTGCTTCATCAGGAAAGAGGGAAGGAGAGGGAAAGACGAAAGGATGTGGGTTTTAAGGGAGAGGGTAAGGAGTCATTCCAATCCCGGGAGCGGAAAGACTTACCTTAGGGGGAAAAAAGGACAGGTATACACTTGCACACACACACATATCCATCCGCACATACACAGACACAAGCAGACATTTGTGTGTATGTTTGTGTTTGTTTGTGTGTCTATCAACCTGCCAGCGCTTTCATTTGGTAAGTCACATCATCTTTGTTTTTATGTTTTGAAGGCCAGACATACCAACAATTAAAGGGAACAGCCATGGGTACCAGGATGGCCCCCTCGTACGCCAACCTATTCATGGGTCGCTTAGAGGAAGCCTTCTTGGTTACCCAGGCCTGCCAACCCAAAGTTTGGTACAGATTTATTGATGACATCTTCATGATCTGGACTCACAGTGAAGAAGAACTTCAGAATTTCCTCTCCAACCTCAATTCCTTTGGTTCCATCAGATTCACCTGGTCCTACTCCAAATCCCATGCCACTTTCCTTGACGTTGACCTCCACCTGTCCAATGGCCAGCTTCACACGTCCGTCCACATCAAACCCACCAACAAGCAACAGTACCTGCATTATGACAGCTTCCACCCATTCCACATCAAACGGTCCCTTCCCTACAGCCTAGGTCTTCGTGGCAAACGAATCTGCTCCAGTCCGGAATCCCTGAACCATTACACCAACAACCTGACAACAGCTTTCGCATCTCGCAACTACCCTCCCGACCTGGTACAGAAGCAAATAACCAGAGCCACTTCCTCATCCCCTCGAACCCATAATCCCCCACAGAAGAACCATAAAAGTGCCCCACTTGTGACAGGATACTTTCCGGGACTGGACCAGTCTCTGAATGTGGCTCTCCAGCAGGGATACGACTTCCTCAAATCCTGCCCTGAAATGAGATCCATCCTTCATGAAATCTTCCTCACTGCACCAAGAGTGTCTTTCCGCCGTCCACCTAACCTTCGTAACCTGTTAGTTCATCCCTATGAAATCCCCAAACCACCTTCCCTACCCTCTGGCTCCTATCCTTGTAACCGCCCCCGGTGTAAAACCTGTCCCATGCACCCTCCCACCACCACCTACTCCAGTCCTGTAACCCGGAAGGTGTACACGATCAAAGGCAGAGCCACATGTGAAAGCACCCACGTGATTTACCAACTGACCTGCCTACACTGTGATGCATTCTATGTGGGAATGACCAGCAACAAACTGTCCATTCGCATGAATCAGTGTTACACCATCCGGGTTATCTGGATACTTCCCACCAACACCAACCTATCCGAACTCCGGAGATGGGAACTTGCTCTTCAATATATCCTCTCTTCCCATTACCCACCAGGCCCCAATCTCCGCTAATTTCAAGTTGCCGCCACTCATACCTCACCTGTCATTCAATATCATCTTTGCCTCTTCACTTCCGCCTCGACTGACATCTCTGCCCAAACCCTTTGTCTTTAAATATGTCTGCTTGTGTCTGTATATGTGTGGATGGATATGTGCGTGTGTGCGAGTGTATACCTGTCCTTTTTTCCCCCTAAGGTAAGTCTTTCCGCTCCCGGGATTGGAATGACTCCTTACCCTCTCCCTTAAAACCCACATCCTTTCGTCTTTCCCTCTCCTTCCCCTCTTTCCTGATGAGGCAACAGTTTGTTGCGAAAGCTTGAATTTTGTGTGTGTGTTTGTGTTTGTTTGTGTGTCTATCGATCTGCCAGCGCTTTCGTTCGGTAAGTCACATCATCTTTGTTTTTACATATATTTTTCCCACGTGGAATGTTTCCCTCTATTATATTGACATCTTTGTTTTTAGATATATAAATATGTACTAACAATTAAATACCATTTTTCAAGGTTCTTATCAGTGGCGGAAATTCCTGATCAGCAGGCTTGTACATTACCTAGGCTCTAGTTAAATTTGGATTGCCTGATACCTCAGTTACAAATCAGGCACAGATTTTCTATCAGATGTGATGAAGCAGTTATTTATGTACTTTGTATTTGAAAAGTTACAGACAAACCCAGAGTCAGGTGTGTCATTTTTCATATTACGGGATGTGCTACTGATCAGTCATCAACAGACATTGAGGTTGACTGTTGATATGTGGGAGATAAGGAATGGAGTTCACAGATTACAGCTTGAATTCCTAGGATTGCAGGGGGACAAAATTCTCACCAAGGTGTAGGGTAAACACTAGGAACCAAGGCTGTCTTATGGCAAACTGAGAGCTGAGCTGACACAAATTGCTGACATTGTACCTCGGATACTATTTCTTAGGAAAAAGGGGGGGGGGGGGTTGGATGCAGGAGGAAAAATACCAAAAATGGTGTGTTGAGTGGTGGATAAGGTACATATTTGGGAGTTGAATAACATGATTAGGCAAGTGCAAATGACGGTGACACTACCGAAACCATAGTAGATTCGCATACCACACAGTTGTCAAGTTTGGAATAGGGCATTCTGAATAACACCAAAATGATACATGAATTAACCCAGTACACCCAGAATGCAATGAAAACAGTAGACAGTGATGTGGGGGGAATACAAAAGCGACTGAGGTTACTGGACAGGTAGAATAGTACTAGCCAGACTGTTATGGGCATTTGCAGATAGACTCAACAATGCAAGACTGGAAGTGGGGTCATTAGAAGAAGCAGTCTACTATGTGGGAAATGGAAAATTGAGTTCAATATTATTGACAACACAATAATTCTTCACAGGGTTAAGCTTGCAGAAAGAGAATTTCCTGTGGAACTAAAACATATGACAGAGATGTCAGAAAAGAACTTAGCGATGTTTTACTACAGAGACAGCATGGAAGTGAATATAAACAGAACAGAAGTTGTACATGTGGGTCTGACTGCCATTAGGAGGGATGAAAGTGCAGTATCAGTGTTATATTGTTTACCCTTATCCAGAAAGATGAATGGTGGGTAAATGGGTACAAGTAAAGGAACGAGAGGTCTTAATAATTTCCGAGCACGGAGAAGCTCACACTCTCCTGTCACTAGGGTGTTTGAAAGACATTTTGAAAGAAATTATCGCTATTTTTCGAGCCAGAGAAGTGCAGACTCACACACGGACATGTGAATGCAAGTGTTTCTGGGGAAAGCACAGCCAGTGGAATGTCAGGAAAAAAAAATTGCCATCGCTGCCTCATTCCCAGAAGGTACGAGCATGTTGGATGTACTGAGGTTTTCTGTTGGAAACTTGGTCCATCAGGGCATAGCAGAATTTGAGCTAGTTAATAGTGGTATGTTGGTGAATGGCCCATCTTGTGAGACAGCTGGAGCAAACTTCTGTCTCCCAGCTACACTCAATGGTACAACTGTACTCCATCAAACCCACTCTGCGTTCTATTGGCCAGAGAAACTCGTGAAAGTACAGACAATGTAAACTCTAACCTACTTTAACAACATCCTGAATCCTGATCCCATACATTCTTTAGATAAATTAATAGCATCTCAGCAAGACAGAATTTTGAAGGGGCAATGTTTCAAAATATTCAGCAATTTCAAGAATACCAATGCCGAAATGCGGTAACTATAAGTATTACGACAACTAGTCTTGCCTTGTTTCTAGTAACAATTTGCATACTTCACTTTTGTCTCAGACAGAAGTTTCCATTATCAAATCCTACCAACACATCTGAAACATTTTGAGTGGTTAATTAACATAACCTGTGAGATATAAACTATGAAAATTTCAAATTTGTTGTAGCTTGTGAGAACAAAAATAGGAATAATGTAGTATAACTTAGAAAAGGATTCAGTAATTGTGTAGGACTAGCGAACAGAGAGGAAGTCCACGTAAGTCAGCTCCCATAAGCAACAAGTTGGTGCAGTGGGTGCAGTGTATTATTATATATGTAAATCTAGGAGACTGTTGCAGATCATAATCAAAGGCAAAATTGGGGACAACTTTTTTGGATCACTGAAACTTTTTTATTATTCTAACCAGTGAGCTCAAGGCAGAGAGGTCTAGCTCTAGCTGATGTGCCAGTTGGAGTGTAAAGAAGACTTACCAGGTGAACATTGCCACAAAACTTCCGTGCAAAGAAAGCAGAAATGCAAACACTGCAGTGCTCCACAACAAAGTTGCGTGAAATAATGCTTTATAATTTCAGCGGCAGAGGGCCAAAGCAATAATCAAACGTAGCAGAAAGACCCAAGGTCAGTGCCCCAGAAAAGTTACTTAATTACCACAGCGAGGCAAAGAGCGCTGACGAGACTGATAAACGAGGGCAAATGCATTCATACACCCAGAGCCACTGCATCATAGGCACAGGCTTGACTCTTTAAATAACGAGGTATATGGAGTTCAGAGACACATTCAGTCATGCTGCTATTCCATCTGTGCTGCTGGAACCAGAGAGAATGACTGTCTGTTGAGCTTTAGTGAAACCACAGAAAGTTAATTCATGATGGTCTGCCTACTACCTGCTTGCTGCCTTCAGCTCAACAACTCAGTCGACCTGATGCATGCCACAGCCATGATCTGTCGTACCTGCCTACTGGGGCATCGCAGATGAAGAGGAGACTGGTGCATGACCAACTCTTCTTCACTGAGGGTCAGCTGTAGATCATTTACAAACTGCTATCCTCAAACTGACCAGGTATTGCGCGTTCATGCAGCCCTCTGGCCTACTTGTGAACAACTACTGCAGTCTTGGCCGATCCATGGTGGATGACCAGAGCCTGGTCTTCACGACAACTGACATCCAGAACCACATTTGGCTGTCCTCACCTGAGCTCATGATGGACTGTCTACAAGAGCACTGATGTGGGAGCCTCACAGTACCGCAGACTATTTGGTGGGCGACCTTTCTGTCCCCTTACTGCCACCAGCACAGGCTGCGGCCGTGGCTCACAGTCCTGCAGCTATGGCTCACTGTTCTGTGACTGTAGCTTACTGACCTGTGGCAGCAGCGACATCATGACTAGTTGACAAAGCGTCAACAATTCTTTTCAGCACACGCTTACTCGCAGCCATTGACAAACACCCTGAGACACTTTCTAACTCTGTAAGCTCAACCTGAAACATAAATGTTATTGCAGATAACACTGTGCCACTGATCCTTCATTTGTAAACTGGACCACTCACGCACTCTCTGTGCTCGGCCTCCTGCACACGACAGGACCCCGGCACTCCGGGTCACAGCAGTTTGGAAAATAGAGCACAGTGCCCAAACTCCATATTGGCTGTTATAAGTGATGCTATTGGTAATTGGTACAGGTGCCTTCGGATCTGGTGTATTACTTTTTGGAAAGCCCTCAGTATGACCTTGCTGAAATTCAGCTAATTGCCTGTCTTGCATTTTACCAGGAACTTGTCATATTTACAAAGTTTACCGACCTTGTACAATGGTGGGATGTAAGAACCGGGAGAAAACTTGAATGTAGTCCAGTTCATGAGTGCCAACTATGTGGGTGCGCTGGGGCTCGAGCATCCACATACATAATCCTGTGGGTGTACCACACTGATAAAATTTTTAGTTTGGTAAAAACAAAATAAAATAAATATTTCTCACTTGTCTGCATCAGAAAGTAATGAACTCGTAAAACATTGAGATGGAAATTAAAATTACAACTCTGTTCGTTTCAGATGTCTTTGTGCAAAGGCAGCCAAGCACCACACTCCCTGCTGCTTGCGCCCCTCTGGCCAAGTCAAAGGCATTCCCCACAATAACAGTCATATTATACTGTGAATGGAATCCCATCCTTTTGACTTGCTTTCATGTTTCCTCACAACTGACATATTACAATATGCCCATTACATTCGTTAACAATTCTTTTAAAATAGCAGCTTACCAATATTGAGCGTAATAAAGAATAATCTAAGATGCAAGGCAGCTGATTGTTACAGACTACCTCGACAGGTTTTTTAAATTTTTTAAATGTGAAAACGGTATGGTTTAATATTTCAATGAAATTGTTTTCTCATGATGTGGACTGCTATCATTCTGTTTGTTGAGATAATGGCTTTGAAGGACGCAGGAGCTGTGCCATTGATATGCACTCACAGACATTTTGAAAGTTGCCACCCTTGGTCCAGTTGCACCTAAGAATTGAATGAGTCAGAAAATGGTTTTTACTTCTTTCTTCCCCCAAGGAAACCAAGGCATATCATATGAGTTGAACAAGACCAGATACATCAACTATGGGGAATTAGTTCATGATTCCTCTTTAAACATTATTAAATAATGATTTTCTTTCATTTTTGGGAATGGCAATTATACGTATCATATTCCATCATTGCCTACCATAGATTGTGTTGTATCTCGTTAAATGCAGATCTCATTCATATGCCGTAATACACAGAAGTATCTCCAGGTTGTTCTCATCTCTAGATCTTTATTTTTGAAGTTGTATCGGCTCTTGATTAGTGATCTGTCCCATCTTACAGTAGAGCAGTCCACTGATTCAAAGATTAAATTGTATCTGGATTTCTATTTTGTTTTAACGTTTTACAGTGGTTTCTCTAGAGTCAGGGAAAACTAGTCTTTGCACCAAAATATCTCATTCTTTATATTTTAACTTGTATTCAGTCTGGATGTTATGGACTTGTGCAGCCTGTGTAGATTGAGTAATATGAACTTTTGTTTTGTACATTTTGCTTAATGGACAAGTCTTAATTAGTACCATATTTTTGTTACAGGCAGGTGCACTTTTACCAACTGTGAGTGGTCAATATTCAGATCATGATGGTGATATTACTTTTATGGGACGTGTGATGGCCAGGTTACCTGTAGATGTTTACATTGGCAAACTTATTTTACTTGGACA
This sequence comes from Schistocerca nitens, assembly GCF_023898315.1. Lineage (NCBI taxonomy): Eukaryota > Metazoa > Arthropoda > Insecta > Orthoptera > Acrididae > Schistocerca > Schistocerca nitens. The sequence continues at coordinate 392,149,354 of NC_064620.1, forward strand.
TGTTTTCAGTGTTCTTGGTGACTGTATTATAATGGGTGAGCTGCAACTTTGTAGGATATGTAGAATGTAAGAACTTCGTAAGTAGATTTTGTGTGCTGTTCAGAATATTTTAAATTTCAGCCATGACAGTCTTTCTGTAGGTAATTGATGTGGACTGGTTATGAGTTTTACATTGACAGTTTCTTGTGCCAGCAGATGATAATATCTCCATACATTTTCAACATGCTATTCTAAAGTATGTGGTTTCCATAAATTTGTGAACAACTTAGGAAATCATGTATTGTTTCCACAGACATTCTAGACAGTGGGTTGTTTAATAAATAATACCTAAAATAGGAGTACTGCTGGATAATGGCTAAAGTAGGTTAAAGTGAACTCCAAGATCAGCCGTGTTAGGAATTTCATGTCACAGACACTTCTCCTGACAAGGTGAATTGCACAGATGCCATTAATCATGTAGATTGGCTCATCACAAATCGACAGTTGGCTCCACAGTTATTAGTGAGCAGTGGAAGTGCATGTGCAATGATTGAGACTCTAGCATATACAAAGATATGCTCAAGATAAGGTTGACAAAAGCTCACAACTAACCATAAGATTCAAAGAAAAAGCATTTCATCTGAACTGTTGGAGCAGTTTGAGGTCAGCAGAGAGGACTTTCTTCCATGGAACATTACAGGTGACAAAACATGGGTGTGTCACTTTGAGTGGGGAACAAAAAGACAGTCACTGGAGTGGTACTCCCAACAATTCCCAGAAAGAAGAAATTCAAGGCAGCTCCCTCTGCTGACAACGGTATGATGACAATCTTTTGAGGTAGTGATGGTCTCATTCTTGTAGACGTCTCATCAAAAAGAGTTGATCCTTACTTTAGAGGCTTACGTGAAAACTCTAAGCAAACTCAAGAGTCGTTTCTGATTTGTTTGGTCTGACAAGAATCAAAGAGAAATCTTGCTCCAACATGATAATGCACACGTGCACAAAAGTCTCAGAACCTGGAAACACACAGCCAAATTGACTTCTACGTTATTGCCTCATCCATCCTACTTCCCAGACTTGGCATATTTTCATTTGCTCCTACCACTTAAGGATTCTCTATGTGGGAACATGCTTTCTGTGTAATAAGAGTGTAATTTGTGCCATGAAAACATGGCTACAAACTCAGGACAAGAGCTTTTACTGACAAGGAATACATGCTCTTACACAATCCTGATGTAAGGATGTGGAACGTGGTGAAGACTATGTAGAAAATAGTACACCTTAAAGAAATGTTGACTGCTACTGTTACAAAATTCTAACTCTTAAGAATAAATATGTCCTGAGAAAAATATTGTGGGGCATAATGTATTGAAAGACCCTCATATTATGGCTTGTGGCAGTGGATCTCTCTCTACCATAGAAGCAGGAGCCTGGATATGCACAGTGTTTTTGTTCCTTTAATAAGAATAGATGTTTTATTCAAATGTTTTTATTCCAGTCTTTGATCACAATATCAACTCCTTTGATGACGACTGGTGTCAGTCAATAATGACCATCTTAAGATCTACAATATAAAAATATGTATCTAGTGGGCAGTCTGTCTTTCAACACAATACAGCATTATATATCACACTATACTATCATACAACCAGGGAACTCTACAGATAAAATACGGTAAATTGTACGTGTTCTACACCATGTCCTAATGTGATATGGCTGTAATGGCATCATCAAAACATATAAATATACTCAACACAGCATCGTCACAGAGATCTAAAATATGGTATAAAATAGGCCACATCATCCACACAGTCATTTTGCAACTGGCTACTGAGGTGCAGTAGCTACCAAAAATCTGTTTGCCTACATCCTTCATAGATGTCGCTACTGTGGGGTTCGATGTAGTCATCATTTACGTAAGAAACATAATCTGATAAAAACACATTAGGTAAAATATATGTAGCAGACTTTTAAATATTGATAACTACTATAGAAACCAATTTTGATACAGTAAAAGACGAATACAGTTACCCATATAAAATTTTTAAAAGGAAATACATAAAGATAATAGATCTGACACTTTTGCGGCAAATTTATGGTCAAAAATAAAATATACATAATACATTGCCTGTAGCAAACTATAAATTACCTGTGAACGATAAAATGTCTATATGACAAAATAACTGAAGAAAAGACAGATCAATGATCAGTGACCTCTGTTGGGTCACCAGCCAGAATGTTACGTAGGCACACAGTGATTGTGAGAACTTAACCACTAGAGGGCTTTTCATACATCGTGATTTGTCTCACACAGAAAACATTTATACAACATATTAACAGTCGATAAATAAAATTATATAGTCTGGCCATACATTCCATGATTAGGTAGGATATAATCAGTTACAGGATTAGGTTTTCCGCTTCAGTCTGGCTTACAACAGAGTCAACAGGCTCTGTAAACTGAAGCAGAAAATCAGTACTGAGGTAATGACTATTAGATTCAATAAGCTGTGTCTTGCAGTAGGTGTCACACCGAACTGTGCGAAAGTGAACATTAAACAGCGGTCAGCCATCGCCTTGTCAATTAAAGCCAAAAGTGAGATAAACTAGATTAGGGCCCAACTACGTGAATCGTATGAACATAAAGACTTGCTAAGTAAAGAAGCTTTTGATTTACATTTGTAATTAAGTAATGAACTGTCTAGTACTCAGTTTCAATTTGTGTGGCAAGAAATTTCTAATAATGTTGAAAGAACAGAAAAGAGGCATAACAAAAAGTTAGGCATACTGCTAAAGTGTGCTGTGCTGAGTATATTTATATGTTTTGATGATGCCATTACAGCCATATCACATTAGGACATGGTGTAGAACCAGGTACGCTTTACCGTATTTTATCTGTACATTTCCCTGGTTGTATGATAGTATATTGTGATATGTAATGCTGTATTGTGTTGAAAGACAGACTGCCCAGAAGATATATATTTTTATATTGTAGATCTGAAGATGTCATTATTGACTGAAATTGATATTGTGATCAAAGACTGGAATAAAAAACATTTGACAGTGTTGGATCACTGTTCATATTCGTGACTATGTCGCAGCTGGTGAAAATAGATGTTTTACTACAGTTGTTGTTCTGTTTTGTAAATCATTCTACAGTATATGATCAGGGCTAGCTACTATTTACCGTTATTGTTATATTGTTTCTGTTTGGCACAAGGACACAGGATGGGAAGGAATTGCTTACTACTTGTCATATTTACACTAAGCCAGAGGTCTTCAAACTATGGCCCTTGGACTGCTAATGGCCTCTGAAGGGATTTTATCCGGCCCATGCTTGAGCAAAAGTTTATTAAAAATAGCATGATTTCATTCGCTCGTTTAACTGTATGAAGCCTCTAGGAGTATCTTGTTCATAAATGACAGGGGTGCCACCAGGAACACCCTGCATGCAGCTGACTTTAACTCCCTGCCTCTGTTTAGTGTGTTGTTTTTCTTTCTTTCAAATACATATGAAATATGTCTATTGCAACTAAAAAGAGAAAAGTGGGTGGTGAGTGAAGTATCTTCAATACAATATGGACCGTGAAACACTCTGAAGAGCAAAAGAAACCGATATAGGCACGCGTATTCAAATGTAGAGATATGTTAACAGGCAGAAGACAGCGCTGCGGTTAACAATGGGATATAAGACGAGAAAGTGTCTGGCACAGTTGTTAGATCATTTACTTCTGCTACAATGACAGGTTATCAAGATTTAAGTGAGTTTCAATGTGGTGTTATAATCGGGTCACGAGCTGTGGGACACAGCATCTCTGAGGTAGCAATGAAATGGGGATATTCCTGTACAACAATTTCATAAGTGTACCGTGAATATCAGGAATCCAATAAAACATCAAATCTCTGACATTGCTGTGGCCAGAAAAAGATCCTGCAAGAGCGGGACCAACGACGACTGAGGAGAATCGTTCAACGTGACAGAAGTCCAACCCTTGCGCAGATTGCAGCAGATTTCAATCCTGGGCCATCAGGAAGTGTCAGCGTGTGAACTATTCAATGAAACACCATCGATATGGGCTTTCGGACTGAAGGCCCACTCGTGTACCCATGATGACTGCACGACACAAAGCCTTACACCTCGCCTCTGCCCATCAAGACCGACATTGGTCTGTTGATGACTGGAAACATGTTTTCTGGTCGGATGAGCCTCGTTACAAACTGTATCAAGTGGATTGACCTATACGGGTATGGAGATAACCTGATGAATCCATGGACCCTACATGTCAGCAGGGAACTGTTCAAGCTAGTGGAGGCTCTATAATGGTGTGGGGCATGTGCGATTAGAGTGATATGGGACCCCTGATACATCTAGATATGACTCTTGCAGGTGACAGGTACATAAACATTCTGTCTGATCATGTGCATCCATTCATGTCCATTGTGCATTCGGATGGACGTGGGCAATTCCAGGAGGAAAATGTGACACCCCACACATTCAGAATTGCTACAGAATGGCTCCAGGAGCACTCGTCTGTGTTTAAACACTTCTGTTGGCCACCAAACTCCCCAGACATGAACATTATTGAGCATATGTGGGATGTCTTGCGACGTGCTGTTCAGAAGAGCTCTCCAGCCCTTCGTACTTTTATGGATTTATGGATGGCCTCGCAGGATTCACTGCGTCAATTCCCCCCAGCACTACTTCAGATATTAGACAAGTGCATGCCACGTTATATTGCGGCGCTTCTTCATGCTCGTGGGAGCTCTACACAAAATTAGGTAGGTGTACCAGTTTTGTGGCTCTTCAGTGTATTTTGTTGTGGAGAAAGACAACAAACTAATGTGTGTTATCTGCAACAAAGTTATTGCTGTTCTTAAGGGGTACAATACTAAGTGCAACTACAAAAAAGACATGGTGCATAGTTAGGTAAAGAGGTACATTAATTTAATGACAGCTGAAGAACTGTTTCCTGAAAGTACTGAACAATGTAAAGCAGCCATTCTATTAGAAAATACTGTGGCATGCGGAGTTGAAGACATTGCATTTAATTTATCCAGACTGTTGCAAGAAAAGGCATTTAAGTTTGCTTGGTGCTGTAGTCCTGGACAAATCTAGAGACATCTGATACTGCTCAAATCATCTTGTTTTTAGGTGTATTAACACAGACTTCAAGGTTACTGAGGAATTAGCAGATCTGATTTCCTTGCAGGTGCAGATGGGGAAAGAAAAGTGTGTGGCAAATATGCAGGTTTTGCTGAAAAATTAAACTCATAATGTAAAGCCAGTAGTGTTACCAGAACCTTGAAAATACACTGTGATATGTATCACGGAGCACTTTGTGCAAATTCAGTGGATATAGCCTGTATGATGAAGCATGTATTTTTTCTTGTCTATTTCATTCAATGCCAATTCAAATATTTCCTTGAAGAGATGGAATATTTGTCAAGTGATCTCTTATACCACAAGGCAGTTACATTAACTTGTGTTAAAATTTTGCCACTCTTCTTTTCTTTGAGAATGGACTTTAAATATTTCTGAATCAGAAAAACAACCCTTTGGAAGGCCTGTTGGACAAAGAGTTGCTATGGAAACTACCTTTTGCATTTGACATTGCTCTTCCATTTCTATGAAATTAATAAAAAATTTCAAGAGGATCACTGTGTCATTTGTGATTTTTACAAACACATTACATCTGTTAGACCAAAACTAATACTTTTTGAACAGGACGTATGACAGAAAATTTTTGTGCGCTTCTCCAAGTGACAGCCGTGAAAGGTGAACATGTTTCAAGATTTGCACTTTTGTTTGCAATGGAATTGCTTTGTGGTATGAAGAAAGTGTTTTGTTCCCAGTTCCTGGATTTAGATGCTTATTCCATGGAGATCCCAATTTTCCAGAACCCCTTTTCCTGCAGTGTGGAAGATGCTCATGTAGCAGTTCAAATGAAACTCATAGATCTGCAGGTTTATAACACCACAAAAGACAAGTTTAAAGAAGGTAGTTCTTCAGTTCCTTCCTGAAGAAAACTACCCTAAGATCAAAGACTTTGCCCAAGGTTTGTCATCTGTATTTGGCACTACCTATGGCCAAGAACAAACTTTTTTTTCTGAAATTTACAAAATTTAAACACAAAAGTAACGGTACTGGCAAACATTTACGGATTATTTTAGGCATAAACAGACTAAGTTAGAGCTTTAGTATGAGAAAATTTTGGATTCAAAAAACAAATTTCATACCTCTCACTAAGCAAACTAAGAAGTAATAAAGTGTATCTGAGGTTTCCACTGAATATTGTGTTTGCATTACACAACAATAAATTTCTTTGTAATTTTCATCTCAAATTTCTGAAAAAAATATGTTGTCTGGTCCACAATGAAATTCACAACTTGATATGTGGCCCTTGTGCTGTAGCAATTTGGAGACCCTTGCTCTAAGCCCTCTCTCTTGTTTTAAGATAAAATTAGTTTTGCTATAATGAATTCTTCACTTATTCTGCTTTTAGCTGGATATCTGCTTCAGTACTCTGTAAGGATATATTTTGTTAACCGAGAGAGAATACAAAAGTGTGTTAGTAGTTTTCAGGAAGTCAAATTGCTTTTCTTTTGGAGAATATGTCTGCAATAAGGAAAGGATAGAGTGCTGCTAGACGCGTAGAGGAAGCATTGAGTCACAGACAGGCGTTGTGAAAAAGAATGCTAGAAATATTTCAGCTTTCAGACACAGTCCTTCTTCCGAAGTAGAAAACTCGCATAACCACAACTGACATAGACATGACCACTGTCACCGAGTACTAAGGCCTAGAGACAATGGTCAAGTGTTTTGTGTGTGTGTGTGTGTGTGTGTGTGTGTTCCACTTCTGGAGGAGGACTTTATCCAAAAGCTGAAATATTCTTAGCATCCTTTAGCACTGTCCCTTTATTTGACTCAATCCCTCCTTGCTGTGGTGGTAGCCTACTGTCCTTTCCATATTGGCATCTTTCCATTGTGGATTTTCCATTCTTTGTAGTAATGAAAATGCTTAAATTGATTTTCTGAATAAAGATGATAAATTTGCAGGTCACAGAGTAATGCTGTGTGTTAATAGAAAGCTGTAAGTACTATATTATTTGAACTTTACCTCATGGTCTGCAAAAATGATAGTTACAAGTAACTTTAAATTATGTTCTTTTCTTTAATTATTTAGGTGCGGCTATGTCAGTGCGGAATATGTTTAGCACTCCCTTCCGAGAGCGAATGGCAGCATACCACTCGAAACTGACATGGGCAGATAGCTCATGTTCCGACTGTATTGCATTTCTTAATGCTTACAAGGTAAGGATTATTCATAAAGAGGCAAAAGCAGTGTGCAAATTTCACTGTGTCCATAACATTTTTTAAGCTGTTTGCATCTCTTGATTATGAAAACTGACAGACATTTAGAATTCTCTGCTAAATTTGGCTGGTTGTAGATTTCCAAAATTGGGTTCCTAAGTGGAAGTGTGGTGATATCCTCCAGACTCCTAACACCCCTTCTGCTTTGGCTGCTGTGGGAAATACTACTGTGCTAAATAGTGGGACAGTATATATTAGATGTTGTTATGCCAAATAAGTCTACAGACTCCTTCAGCATCAAGTTTATTAAAGATCCAAGGGATAAATGTTTCTTGGTGCGGAACACTTGATACCACGCAGCCTCTGGGACACTGCGTGCACTCTGGCTCCACAAATCTTAACCAAAAGGTGTGAGGTGCTGCAAAATTTTATTTCCAATTTTAATTTTGCACCTCTGAAAGACTGTGTATGTTGTTCCCAAACATTTTTACCCTGGATAGCAGGGAGTTTTTTGAAATAGAGTAGTCTCGGCATAGTAAGAAGTACTTTAAAGGTGATGCTGATCATTGAAGTGGGTTTACTGCTATAATTGAAACTTATGTGTGAGGGATATTAATAAATAGATCAAACTTTTGAAACAGCTCTCCAACCACTAGAGTGAGCTTACTGCTGTTGAAGATCTCTTAGAAGTAAATTTTGACATTAGATTACTTTTCACTGTGCTCCATTTTACATATTTATTTCTAGGGTGGAGCCATACAAATGTGCATATGTGGAAAATATCTGACAAATATCATCATTATCAATTTAATGAAAGAATAATTTGTGAAACTTTGTAGCAGAATACGGAAAGACAAATACGAGGGTGGTTTGAAAAGTTCTCGGAATCACCATGAGAGATGAGTGCTAGTGCAATGAGTTGTTCATGTGATATTCATTGGACTGTTGCCTGTAAATACATGCCATGTCAGTGCTCTTGGAAGAGAGCTGTGGCAGTGACGTGACTCTGTTGTTGTTCCCGCTTAATGATTTGCGAAGATGTAAAAAATCGAGATTCGAGCAGTGATTAAGTACTTAGAAAGGTATGAAAGCAAAGGACATTCATGTGAATTTCCAGAATACACTGGGGTATCTGCTCCTCCATAGTCAAATGTTGCGAAGTGGACAATGAATTTAAATTTGGTTGGGAGAGCTTAGATGATGATCCGCGCAGTGGTCGGCCAAGATGTGTCACTATTCTAGAAATCATTGCAAAAGTGAAAAAAATGGTCATGGAGGATTGCCAGTTGAAAGTGCATGAAATAGATCATGCTTGCCAGATGTCATCTGAAATGGTGTATTACATTTTAACTGAAGAATCAGAAATGAAAAAATTATGTGCGATATGGATGCCGTGACTCCTGATGTGTGCCTGCACACATGTGCCATCGCCATGGCAAAATTACACGAAGTAAGGTATGAACTGTTGCCACACTCTCCTTATTCACCTGATATGGCTCAGTCCACTGAAAATTTTTCTTGGTGAATGAAGATTCACTTCAAACGAAGATTGGATACCCGGAGTTGGCAACTATTTTGCAGGCCTGGAGGAGACTCATTATCGAGATGGGATCAAGGCACTGGAACATCGTGGGACCAAGTGCATTAATTTACAAGGAGACTACATTGAAAACTAAAAAGTTTCAGTGATGTAAGTACCCTTTTTCTATTCTGTTCTGAGAACTTTTCAAACCACCCTTGTATAAACATTTGAGTTGCTTAAACAAGTGTTTGAAAAGTAATGTGTATTTATGCTATGATTCATGGAGATCATTAGTTTATGGTACAAGGGATTACTGATGGAGTGGATATTGTAGGTGGGTGGTGCTTTACAGTTTCAACAGGTAGACTTCACATGAATTGTATCAGTACAAAATTTCTCTCTCACTTACTGTTTGAGAAACAGAGAAACATAACATACAAATCTTACAACCATGATCCCAAGCAGCATTTCTGCTGCTGAATGCTCATTTGTGTGGTGAGTAGCACTTTATCCTTTCCATATTACTGTATTCCATCCTTCACTTTCCACCCTTTATCTTCTGGCAGAGGAACATGCAAGATGCTTGAAGAGATACCTGCAAGGTACCCGAAGAGGTACCTACAAGATGACTGGGTAAACACCACATCTTATTCTTGTTGCTTACTTTTGTGCAATCAATACTTTTTTTATAAGGGAAGAATTATAGATGGAATTATTCTGTAAGACATTACTGAGTGGAAATATGTTAGGAGGTTGATTCATTTGTTTCCAAGACACAGTTATAAAAAGAGCAAAATTTACTTTAAATTGGAACATTCTACACATTTTACTGATTCTTGTTCGTATGCTACATCAATTCAGAATTGTTGAGGCTTTCATAGCCACTTGTTGACATACTGCCTATTGGCTTCTCTCTCAGGTTCTTGGCCGACATTTGTTTGATGATTTTTCTGATGTTTTTTCAGCAATGGAGGATGAAGCTTTGACAGTGCCAGCCTCTCTTGTTGTCAGAAAAATCATAAAACAATCATTGGCCAAAGAACCCAGAATGGGCCAACAGGGAATATGGCTACATCAGTTACTGTTGTGACTATTTTTTATACAGGAATAAATATAGTGTTTTTTCTCAAAATTATAGGAGGGTAGCGAAATGAAAGTGTGTTTGGGGTTAAAGTCTCCCTGTTTTCAGAATTTTCAGTTATACTGCTGACTTCGACGAAGATTTTTCATCTGAGTTTCTGTGTACTTAGGTATCTTGCAGAAATGCAATTCTGTTTATATACACTTTCATAAAATTCCCATGAAATATGGATTTGTTAATTGAATTGACTTATAAAACAGCATACAACTTAATATTAAAATACCACCTCCCAGGCCTAGGATTTCTAACACCTCAACAACTAAAACAAAAGTAATTAAATCTATTTTGGTATTAACCAAGGCTGTTCTGAAAAGAAACACAGTCACAATAGTTTTAACTGATTATCAAGTTTTTTGCAGCCAAGTCCTACAAAATGTACTACCTTCCACAACTGACAACAACACTTTATTGATCACCGTAACATTGATTATTTTGCTTATGAGTTCTCCTGATGACAAGTAGCTCTTGCCAAGGGGTTCCAACCAGTTCTCTATGATTAGACAGTGACGAATCACTAGATTGCCAATCTGAGGTATGATCGTCTCATTCTTACCTTAGGGTACTGTGGTAGTTGGTCTGATACTCAAGAATCTAATACTAGTTCTTTTGAATTCCTACCTCAAAATGAGCTTTGCATTCAATTGAAGAATGTCATTGTTAATCACCAAGGAGTTGCTGCAAGCTATAGGATTACATTTACAGATAATATTTTGGAGTTTTCATTTTATTTAATGTTGACAAACTTCGTATCTAATAAGGCAGGAAACTTTGAATGAGTTACTGAATGAGGTAAATTTTTTTCTCTTGAGCCTCACATCGGCTGACATTGTACCATAACAGCTGATGTTGCATTAGACAATATTAGAACATCAGAATCTTTCAAGTCACTCTTTTGTGAATGCATCCAGCTTAAAAAATATATTGATTTCATCCGCAACTATAGCCCTTTAGAGTAATTGTAGAGTAGTAGTTTCAGCGTTTTTCCAGTTGTTAAGGAAAAAACTGTTTGTAATGGTTGAAATAGTTGACAGTCATTTTCTACATTGTTACAAGTGATATATGATCATTCATAGCAAACCGTCATCTTATCTGTCCACAGGTTTGGCATCATCATAAAGTGAGTGGTTTCTTTAAGCGGTCTGCTGGAGGTGGAGATCTTTCATGGTCAAAGCGCTATTTTATTCAACTTAGTGCAATGCAGGAAGTGGACATCCTTGTCACAGATCTCAAACAAAGATTGAAACAGATGGACATTGAAGAAACAGTAGGACCAGAGAGGGTTCGGTGGACGGAGACTGAATACTCATTGGTTTTGAAGGTAGGTGTTATTGCTCGCTAAAAGTTTTTGTTTCAGTTTCTGCTGAGATGTACCCTGTTGTATAGTACTTTAAGATATGTACATACATATTTTCAGTTAATTGAATTGCAATATTTTTGACTGCTTTTATTTTTTTGGTCACTTTCAATTTTCAAATGCCCTGTTTTCAATCATAATGTAAAGTTTTGTAATGCTGCCTTAGTTTATAGAATATTAGTTCTTGTGTTTTTTATCTGAAAGTGTAGGGGATGAAGATACATCTGGTAATTGCCATCTAATGAAGAAAGAAAACCATTCTTGATATAAACAAATCATTGAGCTACAGACCATTGTCCATGGCACATAAATGAGATTTTGAACCCTATGCTGTCTGGATATCCTTGCCAGCCATATCATTATGAGAGTGAATCATAGTACTCAGGATCTTGTTGTGTACCTATTTATTGCTCTATGCTACCATCATACATTCGCCATTTTATTTTCTTACATCGTTGTTGTATTCCATAGAGCTTTTGTTTGGTAATCTGTTTGATAAGTGGAACACTCATTAGTTACCACTTTTGTCATGGAATCTCTGGGTTTTTTCTTTAGTATATTATTAATGCAAATGGTAAAAATATCAACAAGACTTTTTGTCGTAATTCACAATTTTTTTTCTTTTAAAGTGCCCCAACTAATGACACTAATTTAAACTTTTTACAAGTTTTATTGAGTTTTGTAATACAGGGTGTCCCATTTATCTTGACCACCCTAAATAACTGTTTGTCCAGATGCAAATTACAAAATTTTTCAAGCAAATGTTCTTTAGCCATCAGGGGGCCATCAATCAGCATGGCTGCCTTCATTGTAGCTTTGTTTTTTACAAAGATATGAACAGAGGTATGACTTTTTTAAATGGCACTCTGTATTTTTTATTTGTTTATTCGTTTCCTCTCCTAAAGACCTATTCAAAAACGTATCACAGTGTAACATTCACTGAAAAAATGTTATTAATTACATAACCCAACATTGACATTGACACTCTCAGCGCTTAGTGCAGGTACTCGGGGTAATGGAACACATCCACATGCTGGTGTTGACAGAGGACAAATGTAAACATAAGTAGAATGCACACTCATCATTCCTTCAGCCATCGTCAGTTGATGAGTTGCACGAGTAGAATGTACACCAACGAAGAGAAGGTAGAAATGCTACTCATGTATGGGGAATGTAAGTTAGCAGAACAGTAATTGCAATACTGTTTTCTTATGTATAGGGACATTTAGTACAGTAGTTTAGTCCTTTTAAATACTGTTGTGTAGAGTAGGCACACAGTAAAGGCTGTCCTTCCTACAAACTGCATCGACATAACGTTTCTTTTGTTGTTGTTGTTGAATGTAGGCAAAATGCTACACAGGCAGCGGAACTGTGCAGAGAACTGTTGCTGTGAATCCACATGTGAGCACACAACAGCTTGAACACGAGATTGGCATTCCTAAGACCTGTGTACGTTGTATTCTTACACATCACTGGTTCCATCCGTACCATATACACCTACCTCAACAATTGCTTGGGAATGATTTCCAGAATTTGTACAGTTCTGTCAGTGGGCACAGCAGCAAATTCTAGCCAACCTGAACTTCTTCTCCAATGTTCTATTTACTGATGAATGTTCCTTCTCAGCCCGCATCTCGTGGTCGTGCGGTAGCGTTCTCGCTTCCCACGCCCGGGTTCCCGGGTTCAATTCCCGGCGGGGTCAGGGATTTTCTCTGCCTCGTGATGGCTGGGTGTTGTGTGATGTCCTTAGTTAGTTAGGTTTAAGTAGTTCTAAGTTCTAGGGGACTGATGACCATAGATGTTAAGTCCCATAGTGCTCAGAGCCATTTGAACCATTTTTTTGTTCCTTCTCAAACAAAGGACAGGTAAATACAAGAAATATGTGTTATTGATCCAGTAACAACCCACGATGGCTTAGACCGGTAGAACATCAGCATCGATGGAGGGCTAACATCTGGTGTGGGATGCTTGGTACTACAATTATTGACCATTATTTCATCAATGGCACAGTGTATGCCAACTTCCTCAGACGAACTCTTCCTCCTCTTCTGGTTGAAGTGCCGCTAAAAACCAGAATGCTTATATGGTATCAACATGATGGATGTCTAGCACACAAGGCATTGTGTGCACATTGTGTTCTGAACCGAAGGTATCCTGCCAGATGGATTGGTCGAGGAGGAACAGTTACTTGGCCTGCTAGGTCTCCTGATTTAAATCCTCTGGACTTTTTTCTTTGCGAATGCATTAAAGATGTTGTCTATCGCAATATTCCAACAACTCCAGAGGTCACGCAGGAACTTATCGTGCTTGCTTGTAATTCTCTTCAGCAGGCAACATTGTAAGCAGTAAATAATTCTTTCATTCAACGAATGCACCAATGTATAGGTGTCCAGAGTCACCACTTTGAGCAGCTTTGAATGTTCTACTCCTGGGCAATGCTACAGGAGAGTCAAAGTCAATTTTATGTTATGTTTTTACTTGGTTTTTCATTTGTTTTCTGACAACTCCAGCAAGTGGATGAGTTTGTGATCCCAGGCTCAAAGTGAATGTTGTGTAATGTAATTAATAACATTGTGTTTCAGTGAATGGTACACGAATTACGGAATAAAAAATACAGGGTGCCATTTAAAAAAGTCGTACCACCGTTCAAATATTTATAAAAAACAAAGATACAATGAAGGCAGCCATGCTGATTGATGTCCCACTGACGGCGAAGGAACATTTGCTTGAAACATTTTGTAATTTGCTTCTGGACAAACAGTTATTTAGGGTGGTCAAGATAAATAGGACACCCTGTATACTGCAGACATGGTTGAAAGCTGTGCATTGACAGTAAATGGGCTTTTAGTCCACAATTTGATATTTAATCTCTTCATTTGGAAAATACTGATCAAATGCTTCATTCAGCCCTTTAAACACTGAATAACATCTTCAATAAACGTGTCATTTCAACTTATTCCTCTTCTGGAAATCTTTTTATCATTAGGAAACAAACAGACCCAGTGAATGTATATAATGTCTTTTCTTGAAACAAGAATTTTATGTGAAGATTTACTTGGTGGTCGTGAAGGGTTAAATTAAGTTCACTGATCTGTGTAAAAATATTGCTTAAATAGGCAATTTGAGTCGGCCAGTTTCTATTAAATACTTGATCTTTCAATCCAAAATTTTATTCTAATAAGAAATAATGTGTCTTGTTCCTCAGTTCAGAAATTGTCTTTCCTTGAGAAACCATCTGACCTGGATATGTAAAAGAAGAGATGTATGTACACTGTCTTCACGTAGTATTTTAAATAAATGATTATTTAGTGGTTAAGACTTATTGAAATTTATAATTTTGATGACCTCATTAAGAGCATTCTTATTTTGGCAGCAAGCACCTGCATATGGATCTTGCAGTGGCTACTGGAGTAATTTTTGCTGATTTTGTAGTAAGCTGTATAGCCCCAAGAATTTTGTGACTCATAGCCTTAGCTTCATCACACAAGTATCTATGCTATTTTATTCTCTTCAATCAAAGAATTTTGGAGAACAAATATTTCAACTGCAATAATACATAAAAAAGGTCCTCCAGTAACCTGTTTTCATAATGATACCTGCCTACTAGGAATGTGAATGTTTGTCCCTTTGTAATGACTAATTACATGACTTGAGACAAAAAGTAATTTCATTCTTTTTATTGGTTCTAAATCTCTGCTATACTGAGGAACTGTATCATTCAAAAGTAGGATCTTAGCTAATTCTCTTGCTGATTTTTCACATAATATAGCTGAAGATTTAAAAATTTTTCTGCACCTTAGTAGGCTTCATTGTGTTCAACTACATGAGAGCTAATTAAGTAAGAAACCTCAGTTGGTTTTTCGTTCACCATTTTCGTGGTGTCAGCCAAGCCAGAAGCATTTTAAATTTGAAGAGCTTGTCACAGTTTCAAATGAAGAATTTAACATTTGTTTCTTTAAACTCACCACTATCAGAGTTGGCAACACTGCGCCGACGCGGATTCTTCATTTGCTGCATTATATAATTATAAAAAATCGTTGTTACTAAGCTGTTTTTAAACGTTTACAGTTGTTATAAATATAATCTAAGTGTTGTTAAATTAGTAGGAGTGTTAGTGAAGTATAAAATAAGATTAAACGGGGTAAGAAGCGTATTTTTCTTCTTGCGCCTGTAGCACGAATCCTAGGCCTAATTTCATGCGTGCGAATCGTAATTAAGCAGTGAATTAAACTTATAGGTAATCGTTTCCTGAGGGTATAAATATAATATAAGTGTTGTTACATTAGTGGTAGTGTTAGTGAAGTGTTAAAGAAGATTAAACGGGGTAAGAAGTTTATTTTCCTTCTCGCGCCTATAGCACGGATTTTAGACTTAATTTCAAGCGCACGTATCGTAAGTAAACAGTAACTTAAACTTATATGTAATCACCAGTTTTTTTATTCAGTAATCTTTAAATTTATTTATAACTGCTTGAATAGTTTCTAAGGTCCTTTGCTTACGTTTTAGTCAGTACTTAAATCAGTTTATACGATTTCTGTTTTTACCATGAGTGAGAAGTGTGTGACATGCCATAGGATTGTTAGTTCCGGGGTGTGGTGTGATGGGTGCTGTAGTTTCTTTCATTGGGGCGAATGTAGTGGCGTGGGAAATGGGGACGTAAATGAGGCTCACCAGTGGTATTGTAGGATCTGCAGTAGAGACAGGCAAATACTGGAACAGGAAGGGAAAATTGCAGCTCTTCAAGCTGACTTAGACAAGGCAAGGGAGGAACTGGACAGGTTAAAGAGGGAGAAGAGTGAACAGAGGTGGGAAGTGGCAACAGGTAATAGGGGGAACAGGCAAAGGAGAGCATCAGACAGCTTTGTCACAAATCTTGAAAATAGATTTGACCTGTTGCCTCAGTCAGAATCGGATGAGCCTCATGTAGCTGAAGCTGTAGAAAGGGCACAAGCAGCTTTCAAGGACTTGAAAAAGGTAGGGAAATTTGTAAAGAGACAGAAAGTTCTGTTGTTAGGTAGTTCCCATGGTAGAGGTGTTGGCCAACTACTGCAGGAAAACCTTGGTCCAGAGTACCAGGTCACAAACTTTTTCAAGCCTAGTGCAGATCTGGGTCAGGTAACAGAGGATGTAGGTTCTTTATGCAAAGATTTCATGAAGGAGGATGCTGTGGTTATAGTGGGTGGTCCAGGAAATAGCATTGACAGAGACTCTGAATATTCCATAGAGAGTGACCTGGTGAAGATAGCATCAGCAACAAAGCATACGAGTGTGGAATTTGTGTCTGTGTTGAGACGCCATGATTGGCCTCATTTGAACTCTTCCGTAGGGAGGGTGAACTTGGAGTTGGAGTGGCTGCTTAGGACAGATATAGGGTCCCATATTGGTTTGATTCCTGTGGATGCTATCGATAGGTGGGACTACACTAGGCATGGCCTTCACCTCAATAGGAAAGGGAAGGGAAAACTGTCTGGGTTGATTGCAGAAAATGTAAGGGGGGGGGGGGGGGGGCACTGTCACAAGTGGTAAAATACCAGTGGTCACAGGTGTCAGAGGGATGCCTTTTTTAGGATAGGGAAGGGGGAAAGAAAACGAGTTTTAAGAGAGATTGGCAGACACACTCAGTTTGAGAAAACAGATGAACAGGAGTCAGATTATAGCACACAGATTGTATTTAAACAATGTTTAACAGAAAGTAATCAGAAACTGCCAGTTCATCTTCGCCAAAGCAGTTATAATCCCATTAGTATGCAGTATCAGTTATCTTTATTACACCAGAACATTCCGGGACTCAGAAATAAAATTGATGAACTACTCATTTGTATTGATGAAATGAATTCATCTAACCAAATTGACATAATCTGCCTCTCTGAACATCAAGTTACCACTGGCATAGATATGTTAGACCTTTCAGGATTTCAGCTAGCTTCCTACTTCTGCAGAGTAGATATGGATGGAGGAGGAGTTGCCACATTTATTAAAAACTGCCATAAATTCAAGAACATTGACATTAATAAATTCTGTTTAGACCAGCATCTAGAAACATGTGCAACAGAAGTAGAGTTCCATAACAGATCCTATATAATAGTAACTATTTACCGAGCACCTGCAGGAAATTATAATCTATTCATAAATCATCTAGAAGCTCTTTTGGGTTATTTAACAGGAAGAAACAAAGAAATTTTGATTGCTGGTGACTTTAATGCAGATTTTCTAATGCAATATTCCAGTAAACATTTACTGCAGTTAGTAATGTTGTCTTTCAATCTAACTCACACTGTAAACTTTCCAACTAGGATCACTAAATCCTCATGGACAGCCATTGATAACATTTTTATAGACAAAGCAAAGGAACAAAATCATATCATAAAACCTGTAATAAATGGACTATCAGATCATGACATGCAGCTCCTTGTTTTAGATGTAAATTCAGAACGGATTATCAAGACTGCTAAGTCTGAGTACAGCAGAGTAGTCAGTCAACCAAAAATTGAGTGTTTTAGAAAACTGCTCAAAGATATGAACTGGAAAGATGTTTATAGTGCCCATGACATGAATGAAAAATATAATACATTCATGAACAATGTCAGTACCATGTTTGAAAACTGTTTTCCTCTAAAAGTTACTCAAATTAAACAGAAGTCTATAATAAAACCATAGATTACACAAGCAATAAAGATTTCCGGGTAGATGACACATTAGTAACTGATGGGAATAGTGTGGCAAATCTATTTAACAAGTACTTTATATCCGTTACTGATAGAATGGGATTGTCAGGATCAGTAAATAATGCCCTTGAATATCTGAAACTAGCCTTTACAAATAGCTTCAGCTACATGAATATGTCACTCACTTCACCAAAAGAAATAACTTCCATGATAGAATCTTTGAGAACAAAGCATTCTAGTGGTTATGATGGAATATCAACAAAGTTAATTAAGGCATGTTCTTGTGAGTTTAGTACAATTCTAAGTTACTTGTGTAACCAGTCAATTATAACTGGGACATTTTCTGACTGGCTAAAATATGCAGATGTTAAGCCTCTATTCAAGAAAGGGGATAAAGGGATACGATCAAACTACAGACTGATTTCACTTTTGCCAGCATTCTCAAAAAATTTAGAACAAGTAATGTACAGGCATCTTCTCAACCATCTGACCACAAATAACATATTATCAAGAACACAGTTTGGATTTCTGAAGGGTTCTGATATCGAGAAGGCTATTTACACCTACAGTGAAAATGTACTTAATTCATTACTTAACAAATTACAAGCAGCAGGTATTTTCTGTGATTTGTCAAAGGCATTTGATTGTGTGAACCACAACATCCTTTTAAGTAAATTAGAATTCTATGGTGTCACGGGCAGTGCTGCAAAATGGTTCAAGTCATACCTAGCTAACAGGAAACAAAGGGTGTCAGTACAAGGGACTAGTGAATTAAGTCATCAGTCATCAACAGAATGGGAAGAAATTACATGTGGTGTCCCACAAGGATCCATCTTAGGGCCATTGCTTTTGCTTGTGTACATTAATGATCTCTCATCAGTTACACTGCCAGAAGCAGAATTCGTTTTGTTTGCAGTTGACACAAGTATTGCAATAAATAGTATGTCGAGTATAGTTCTAGAAAGATCTGCTAATGATATTTTCATGGATATTAATAAATGGTTTAAAGCCAACTCATTGACATTAAACTTTGAAAAGACTCACTACATGCAATTCAGAACCTGTAAGAGGTTTCCACCCTGCATATGCATAAAGTATGAAGAAGAGCAGATAGAAGAGGTTGACAGTCTTAAATTCCTGGGATTACAACTTGATAATAAATTCAGTTGGGAGGAGCATACCACAGAACTGCAGAAACGCCTTAACAAATCTGTGTTTGCAATTCGAGTGTTAGCAGACATAGGCGACATAAAAATGAAAAAGCTTTCATACTTTGCCTACTTTCATTCCATAATGTCATATGGTATAATATTTTGGGGTAACTCTTCAAGTCAAACAAAAGTTTTCAGAGTCCAAAATCGTGTAATACGTATTATTTGTGGAGTAAATTCATGGACGTCGTGTAGAAACCTCTTCAAAGAACTGGGTATACTAACCACTGCCTCTCAGTATATTTACTCCGTAATGAAATTTGTCCTAAATAATATATCTCTTTTTCCAACAAACAGCTCAGTTCATACATACAATACCAGGAACAAAAATGATCTGCACAAGGACTTAAAAGCACTTACTTTAGTTCAAAAAGGGGTCCACTACTCAGGAACACTCATCTTCAATAATTTGCCAGCAAACATAAAAAATTTAGTTACAAATAAAGATCAATTTAAAAGGACCCTGAAAGACTTACTAGTGACCAACTCCTTCTACTCCATTGACGAATTTTTTAATAGAAACAAATGATGTATTGTGTATATTCATACTATTAGTATTGTTATTTCAGCTTAAAAAAAAAAAAAAAAAAAAAAAAGTTGACATGTTCCACATCCACGAGGATCTCCTCAGCATAGATCTATGGAACGAAAAACTAATCTAATCTAATCTAATCCAGGTGGCATGTTTGAGGTGACGCCATAGTGCTGTTTGGGAGTACTTTGCTGCATATAACCCACTGAGGATTATCATTATTGTCCGTGAATCCTTAAGGGATATAACTTCCTTCATACTAAAGTTTTTTAATAATTTGTCAGGATTGATTATGTGTAGAAGTCTGAACTGGCCTAACTTCTGTTGAAGCAATATTATTGTATCACTGTCATTACTACAGTAATTATCTTCAGTGAAAGAGCTTCTAAGGCCGGAATATGTTTAATGGTTACTTATGTTGATATTATTGTTAACAAAAGAATATAAAAGTCTGACAGCAATTAACACAAACATACATTCCCCTTTTATATAATTTATTTAAGGTAGTGGGAAAGGAAGCAAGGTGGGGGTGGAGGTGGAGGGGTTGCAAAATGTTATGTAAACATTTATTATTTTTTCTTTAAAGTCAGTACTGCCATTAGACTGTTGTTTATTTACAGTGTTACATTTACAGTTACACAATCATGATTTCAGCTTCAGAGTGCCATTATCAAGTGTTTTATGAAAGCAGGTTAGACAATAACATAACAAGTGATATAACCGTATAACAGTCCATATTTGTAATGCTTACTTGCAAGTGTTAAAAATTGCCTAAGATGACATACTGTTGTATTAAAGTACACTATTAGATACATTGTCTAAGAGTTGATATTTCTGGCAGAGCCTACTGCTTTGTTTTATTACTGAGTAATTGCACTGTTTTCTGGTCCTCCTCCGGCACTGCAACAGCGACTCATCAGTTGCAATTTACAGTTAGGAGGTTAAAAGAGTGGGCTACAAAGATGGGTTTTCAATTTTCTGCCGATAGGTGTGTGTGTGTGTGTGTGTGTGTGTGTGTGTGTGTGTGTGTGTGTGTGTGTGTGCGCGCGCGCGCGCGCGCGCGCGCGCGCTCGTGTGTGTTTATTTTAATTGTTCCTGTTGTATTTTTAATTTACCTGACTTGCATATGAGGGACACCATTCTACATTTTGAAGACACAGTAAGATTTCTAGATCTCATTTTTGACTCAAAACTATTATGGATACCACATCTGGGAGACCTGAAAGCCAGAGCCCAGAAGGCACTGAGTATTATAAAATGCCTTAGCGACAGGTTGTTAGGAGCGAACAGGGTGTGTCTGCTTTAGTTTTATAGGGCTTTTGTGCATTTACAGCTAGACTATGAATGCTCAGTGTACGAATCAGCAAGGCCTTCTTACTTGAAGATTATTGGTGATATCCACCATGAGGGGCTAACCACAAGTGCTTATAGGACAAGCCCCATACCCAGTCTCTGTGCTGAGGCTGGGAACTACCGTTCACCATCTGGCAGCAGCTCCTCATGATACATCGGGCATATAAGTTCTTCACAGTTCCAAATTCACCTGCATACCGTACTATTGCTCATCCACCTCTAGAATGCCTTTTCTCCCATCATCCATGAACATCAGTGTGTGCTGGCATCACTTCTTGTGGAACACGTCCAACCCCAGATCGACAGGATTAACCACCTGCCACCATGGTTACTATGACACCCAGTGTAATTTTAGATTTAGTGTAGCACAGGAGAGATTGCGCTCCTCCTTATATTTGTAATTCTTTATTTTATCACATTTTAACTGAGCACCACAACTCTGCAGTGGTCTTTACAGATGGGTCAAAACAACAGGACTCTGTAGATTGCTCTGTTGTTTTCCCTGATCGTGACCTCAAGATCAAACAACCTCAAGATTTTACTGTCTTTGATGCTGAACTGTATGCGATCTTGCGAGCACTGGAGCAGATGATATGTGCTTCAAGTACTAAATTCCTTGTCTGTTCATATTCTCTGAATACCTTTCACTCTCTACAACACTGGTACCCAGCAGATAAAGTAGTCCAGAATATCCAGAACACCCTCCTCCAACTACAGTGGCTGTGGAAGGTAGTGTCTTTCTGTTGGATACAGGGGCACATGGGTATTGTGGGGAACAAAAGGGCAGATGTAGCAGCTAGGGATGCACGTCATGACCCTCAGTTAGTTCAGTGTGACCTGCCCCTGCATTCTCTCTTCTAGAGTCAGTGTGCTCCCTGCCGCCGTTGGATAAGCAGCTGCAGCAGCAAGTCGTATACTCCTAGCTCACTCATTTCTTACATAGTTTAATTCTTAATTTCTTTGAGTGTTTTTGGTACTTGCATTGTTTGATACATAAATTTCGGGCGTATTATAGTATTTGCGAGTTGTAGCATCGCGTTTTAGTACCTGAATAGTGTAAAATCGCGTAGTCTCCTTCCGCTGCCGAGCAGTGTGTCAGCAGTGCGTTAGTAGCAGCATTACTGCATTTACTAGGCAATCTTGTATTTTAATAACCGTTTAAATTTTGTCGATTTGTTTGCGCTCTCTGTAGATTAGTTCAGACGTTCTTTGCAAAACAGTTTTTAGCATGGATAGGGACTGCAACTGCTGTGTTCGGATGCAGGCTGAGTTGGCATCCCTTCGCTCCCAGCTTCAGGCAGTGTTGGCATCGGTCACACAGCTTGAGACTGTTGCCAATGGGCATCACTGTGGGGGTCCGGATGGGGGTTTGTCGGGGACGGCCAGCTCGTCCCACGCATCCCCCGATCGGACTAAGACTGTGGTTGCCCGGCATACTGCCCGCATTGAGGCTGATCCCTCACCTGTGGTAGAGTGGGAGGTAGTCTCAAGGTGTGGCAGGGGGCGAAAGACATTCCGGAGGGCTGAACGGAAGGCCTCTCCAGTTTGTCTGACGAACCGGTTTCAGGTTCTGTCTCAGGCTGATACTGATCTTCGGCCTGACATGGCTGCTTGTCCTGTTCCAGAGGTTGCCCCTCAGTCTGCAAGATCCGGGCGGTCGCAGAGGGTGGGCTTACTCGTAGTTGGGAGCTCCAACGTCAGGCGCGTAATGGGGCCCCTTAGAGAAATGGCAGCAAGAGAGGGGAAGAAAACCAATGTGCACTCCGTGTGCATACCGGGGGGAGTCATTCCAGATGTGGAAAGGGTCCTTCCGGATGCCATGAAGGGTACAGGGTGCACCCATCTGCAGGTGGTCGCTCATGTCGGCTCCAATGATGTGTGTCGCTATGGATCGGAGGAAATCCTCTCTGGCTTCCGACGGCTATCTGATTTGGTGAAGACTGCCAGTCTCGCTAGCGGGATGAAAGCAGAGCTCACCATCTGCAGCATCGTCGACAGGACTGACTGCGGACCTTTGGTACAGAGTCGAGTGGAGGGTCTGAATCAGAGGCTGAGACGGTTCTGCGACCATGTGGGCTGCAGATTCCTCGACTTGCGCCATAGGGTGGTGGGGTTTCAGGTTCCGCTGGATAGGTCAGGAGTCCACTACACGCAGCAAGCGGCTACACGGGTAGCAGGGGTTGTGTGGCGTGGACTGGGCGGTTTTTTTAGGTTAGATGGCCTCGGGCAAGTACAGAAAGGGCAACAGCCTCAAAGGGTGCGGAGCAAAGTCAGGACATGCGGGGACCAAGCAGCAATCGGTATTTTAATTGTCAACTGTCGAAGCTGCGTTGGTAAAGTACCGGAACTTCAAGCGCTGATAGAAAGCACCGAAGCTGAAATCGTTATAGGTACAGAGAGCTGGCTTAAGCCAGAGATAAATTCTGCCGAAATTTTTACAGAGGTACAGACGGTGTTCAGGAAGGATAGATTGCATGCAACCGGTGGTGGAGTGTTTGTCGCTGTTAGTAGTAGTTTATCCTGTAGTGAAGTAGAAGTGGATAGTTCCTGTGAATTATTATGGGTGGAGGTTACACTCAACAACCGAGCTGGGTTAATAATTGGCTCCTTTTACCGACCTCCCGACTCAGCAGCGTTAGTGGCAGAACAACGGAGAGAAAATTTGGAATACATTTCGCATAAATTTCCTCAGCATGTTATAGTCTTAGGTGGAGATTTCAATTTACCAGATATAGACTGGGACACTCAGATGTTTAGGACGGGTGGTAGGGACAGAGCATCGAGTGACATTATACTGAGTGCACTATCCGAAAATTACCTCGAGCAATTAAACAGAGAACCGACTCGTGGAGATAACATCTTGGACCTACTGATAACAAACAGACCCGAACTTTTCGACTCTGTAAGTGCAGAACAGGGAATCAGTGATCATAAGGCCGTTGTAGCATCCCTGAATATGGAAGTTAATAGGAATATAAAAAAAGGGAGGAAGGTTTATCTGTTTAGCAAGAGTAATAGAAGGCAGATTTCAGACCACCTAACAGATCAAAACGAAAATTTCTGTTCCGACACTGACAATGTTGAGTGTTTATGGAAAAAGTTCAAGGCAATCGTAAAATACGTTTTAGACAGGTACGTGCTGAGTGAAACTGAGGGACGGGAAAAACCCACCGTGGTACAACAACAAAGTTAGGAAACTACTGCGAAAGCAAAGAGAGCTTCATTCCAAGTTTAAATGCAGCCAAAACCTCTCAGACAAACAGAAGCTAAGCGATGTCAAAGTTAGCGTAAGGAGGGCTATGCGAGAAGCGTTCAGTGAATTCGAAAGTAAAATTCTATGTACAGACTTGACAGAAAATCCTAGGAAGTTCTGGTCTTACGTTAAATCAGTAAGTGGCTCGAAACAGCATATCCAGACACTCCGGGATGATGATGGCATTGAAACAGAGGATGACACGCGTAAAGCTGAAATACTAAACACCTTTTTCCAAAGCTGTTTCACAGAGGAAGACCGCACTGCAGTTCCTTCTCTAAATCCTCGCACAAACGAAAAAATGGCTGACATCGAAATAAGTGTCCAAGGAATAGAAAAGCAACTGGAATCACTCAACAGAGGAAAGTCCACTGGACCTGACGGGATACCAATTCGATTCTACACAGAGTACGCGAAAGAACTTGCCCCCCTTCTAACAGCCGTGTACCGCAAGTCTCTAGAGGAACAGAGGGTTCCAAATGATTGGAAAAGAGCACAGGTAGTCCCAGTCTTCAAGAAGGGTCGTCGAGCAGATGCGCAAAACTATAGACCTATATCTCTGACGTCGATCTGTTGTAGAATTTTAGAACATGTTTTTTGCTCGAGTATCATGTCGTTTTTGGAAACCCAGAATCTACTATGTAGGAATCAACATGGATTCCGGAAACAGCGATCGTGTGAGACCCAACTCGCGTTATTTGTTCATGAGACCCAGAAAATATTAGATACAGGCTCCCAGGTAGATGCTATTTTTCTTGACTTCCGGAAGGCGTTCGATACAGTTCCGCACTGTCGCCTGATAAACAAAGTAAGAGGCTACGGAATATCAGACCAGCTGTGTGGCTGGATTGAAGATTTTTTAGCAAACAGAACACAGCATGTTGTTATCAATGGAGAGACGTCTACAGACGTTAAGGTAACCTCGGGCGTGCCACAGGGGAGTGTTATGGGACCATTGCTTTTCACAATATATATAAATGACCTAGTAGATAGTGTCGGAAGTTCCATGCGGCTTTTCGCGGATGATGCTGTAGTATACAGAGAAGTTGCAGCATTAGAAAATTGTAGCGAAATGCAGGAAGATCTGCAGCGGATAGGCACTTGGTGCAGGGAGTGGCAACTGTCCCTTAACATAGACAAATGTAATGTATTGCGAATACATAGAAAGAAGGATCCTTTATTGTATGATTATATGATAGCGGAACAAACACTGGTAGCAGTTACTTCTGTAAAATATCTGGGAGTATGCGTGCGGAACGATTTGAAGTGGAATGATCATATAAAATTAATTGTTGGTAAGGCGGGTACCAGGTTGAGATTCATTGGGAGAGTGCTTAGAAAATGTAGTCCAGCAACAAAGGAGGTGGCTTACAAAACACTCGTTCGACCTATACTTGAGTATTGCTAATCAGTGTGGGATCCGTACCAGATCGGGTTGACGGAGGAGATAGAGAAGATCCAAAGAAGAGCGGCGCGTTTCATCACAGGGTTATTTGGTAACCGTGATAGCGTTACGGAGATGTTTAATAAACTCAAGTGGCAGACTCTGCAAGAGAGGCGCTCTGCATCGCGGTGTAGCTTGCTCGCCAGGTTTCGAGAGGGTGCGTTTCTGGATGAGGTATCGAGTATATTGCTTCCCCCTACTTATACCTCCCGAGGAGATCACGAATGTAAAATTAGAGAGATTAGAGTGCGCACGGAGGCTTTCAGACAGTCGTTCTTCCCGCGAACCATACGCGACTGGAACAGGAAAGGGAGGTAATGACAGTGGCACGTAAAGTGCCCTCCGCCACACACCGTTGGGTGGCTTGCGGAGTATGAATGTAGATGTAGATGTAGATGTCGAGGTACAGAGTCAAGTGTTGATGTGAAGACGAGTGGCTGGAAGTGCCAGATAATAAGCTGCATCTAGTAAAGCCCACTATGTGGTTGTGGCATACCTCCTTCCAGCCACAAAAATGGATTGAAGTTCTTCTTACTTGTCTTTGCATAGGCCATAGTCCTTGATGCATGGCTGCTTGCTCCGGCACGACGGCCCTCGAGTGTGTGGTACTTTTGACATACAGATCACTGTGCACCACCTTTTACTAGAGAGTGTTTTATTCTCAGACCAGAGGGCAGTGGCAGACTTGCTGGCAGATCTGCCCTCTATTTTAAGTGACATTGAAACAAATGTGGTTTGAGTTTTAAGTTTTTGTAATTTGTCCAACTTGTTTCCACAAATTTTGAGGAGATGTTGTTAGTAAATTGAGGGCGACTGTCTCATCCTTGTTTTTTGTAAGTGGTCAGTGAGTCACATTTCCCTGCACTTTTGTTTAGCTCTTCTATGGTTTTACTTCTGTTTTAATTCCATGTCTAGCCCATTTCACCCTTCTCCGTCATATTACAGCCTGTTAGGTAGAGTGATGGTATGGGTCAACACAAGTGAGGTGGGAATTGGTGAATGAGTGTCATTTTATAGGTTTCCTCTTCACTGTGTGACAACAATTTTAAATGTTTTATCCACATTCATTTCTTTTGATATGTGTGGGGGAACTGATAACCTTGGCACTGAGTGCCCGTAATCTCCAAACAAACAAACAAACACACACACACACACACACACACACACACACACACACACACAGTTCCAAGTATCTGCTGTATTTCGGTTTTATTGCCTTTCTTCAACTGATAAAGTACTTCTCTGTTCGTGGTTTCTAATACCAGTGCACATATGCCTGGAATTACTAACAATCGTAGTAGCTCTTGTGAATAATGTAGCTTGCTTCAGAAGTTGCAGTCTCTGAGTTCAAACATACTGTATCCTACAGCTGATGCTAATATACATTGGTGGTATGTTCTGATTGTGTTCAAGGGAAGTCAGAACTGCCTGTTTGCAATGGTTATAATTTTGTTCCTCATGTCTGTACCTTATCTTCATACCTCATGTATGATGTGCAAAGTTATTATGTTCTTCTAGGAACCCTCAAATACCTTGTTATTGCACTTTTGCTAATAGTTCCACTGTTTAATTTTATCTGAGAATTTCTTGCTAGGTTCCCTTTCAGCAAGAAATATATGTTTTTTTTTTTTTTTTTTTAGGTATTAGTGACAATTCGACACATTGACACCATCCTTCAAGTTCATGGAGCACAGCATTACTTTTGTCTTCTATAGTTCTTGTGGAGTCACCATTTACAGTGAATAATGTCATTTGCAGGTGTTACCAGTTCACTTACATTAACACTCTCATGTAATTTCAGTAGTATGGGCTCCATTCCAATATCCCAAAACCTTGGACCACGCACTGAGCATGGTGGACAGTTTTTTCTTATGGTCATCGCTGTTTTACTTCCTGAGCACATCAAAGTTGCATGTTTCCCATGGCAATAGTCTCTCAGGCATTTGTACAGCACTTCTGGACATTCTAGCTCCATAAGGTGACCAAAGGAAGAAGGTTATTAAAAGCACCATTAAAATTGACCATCAGTGCTAGAGCATGTATAGAATGAGTATCTGTCACTAGCAAGAGCACCTCATTAATTGCATCTTCAATTGACTTGCCTCTTCTAAACTCATCCTTTGTTGTCTGTGATCTTGTAATCTTTTCATAGTAGTTTTTCAAATATCTTGCCAAGAACAGTCAGAGGATGAATTGGTCTGTAAGATTTTGGTGTCATCAGGTCCTTGTCTTGCCCTTTACTTCTATGTGTACAACATTTGAAGCAGTATATTTGGGGACATGACAAAGGAGCTTGTTCGCTTCACTAATGTGGGAGAGAGCCATGCTAGAGCTGACTGTGCAAGAAGTATCTGATGGTAAGGTCTTTACCCACAACATGCAACGTCTGGCCTTGTGCTTTATTTATTGTCAAGGATTTCATAAGCTCGCTGGGAATTGCCCATGTTAAAATCGAAATGGGAAATTGTTAGGCATAAGCAAGATTCGGCGTATAGAAACTCACTCAACTACACCATTTACCAATCAAAATTTCCACTCGTATGATGATACATAGGAGAGAAGTAACTTTAAGTCTCGTCTCATTATACACTTTTGGTGATCTTAAATTTCGCAACAGAATAATCAAGACACCATTTTTCAAATTAATTTTTTGCAATGGAATGATAGATGCACTAAAGGGGTTTAAACATTCAACTAGATTATTGGTAGGATCATCTTGCACCTTAACTCTGTCAGTAGAGATCTAGAAACTTATTCCTAAAATTATATTTGTGTATTCTATATTTTCTCCCTCAACATAAGTATGTATGTCTGAGTTAATTCTTGCAGCTCGATCATTTTTAGGTGACAATAGAGCCCTTTCACAGACCCAAGAGTTTTCAAAGTTGATGCTTGCATTTGATTGCCGTAAACGAGATCTTGAAATGAAAGCACTGTATAGCATAAATTACCAGCCAAAACAGTTTACTGTGTTCTTCTGGATAGAAGCCATGGCCAATATTGTAAACAATGAATCAGAAAACTCCTGCACACTTGTGTTGTCTCTTATTCATGGCCACATGTTCACTGTTAAGTGCATCCGCATGATGTGTCGCTGCAGATTTGAGATCTTCAAGCATGCTCTCATCTCATCCACCCTTATTCCCTATGGTACATCTGGTAATGTCTGCTTAAAACTTCCACACACAAATTTTAACACCACCCATGTGTTGAGTATTTTGTCAAATGTCTCTGATGGTTCCATCAGTTGCCTCCAATGCTTTACAGTTACCCAGGGTGCACTCATATCATATTATTAAGCAGCAGTTGCTTAGAACAGTGGCTTTGTCACAGTTCCTGGAGATGTCACATAGTGTGTGTTCACTGATATCCAAATCTACTGGGATTTTAAACATTGTATGAGCAGTTTTACCGTAGGGTAACAAAGTGCCTGGTATTTCCAATGAAGTCACAGTAAGAGCTATTTTTCCTTGGGCTCTTAATTATGCCAATATGATTTAAGTGAGAAATATTTTTCCTCTCTCTAGGTGCATCCATAAACAGAGTTAGCCCATAATATTGTCGACTCTCTGACAAAGGTATTTGAATACTGTGCACTGTTCTTCCATTAGATTTTGTATGCTGTTTTGCAAAGTTTCCACAACTTCTGCTGCATACTCTCTGTTGATGCATTTTCCTTCTATTTAGTGGTGTTGGCAATCCATACTGAGGAAGAGGATTTTCTCCTTTAAACGTAACCAGATTCTGAATAGCCACCAAGCATTGATTAAAAGCACTAATATGCAATCTATCATTCAGTTCACATTCATTATTTTGTCTGATATTCCTATAAAAGCCATCAGTCATCTTATCTTGATATTTCTACCACAACACTGCAGCATCAGAAAGGGCACAAAATACCAGCAAAATGGCAACAAATGACACAAGCAATGTGGACTGTCACGAACCCATGTTTCAGTTTGTCATCATCAAGTAAGTGTCGGTCTTGGCCAGCATCTCAGAAAGTGGGATATTGGACACCATTAACTGTTTGCAAATTAGCAAAAAAAGTAGGTCCTCTTACTGTATGTAAAACCAAGTGCAAGTAGAAACTTATAATACTGATCAAATGAATCCAACGGGTTTCTAGTCTTTATTTCGGCACATCCATTTTTAGTGTATGCATTCAGCTTATTGACAGTAGCTGGCCTTGTGGTAGCTGATTTTGTGCTATAAACAGTGAGCTTCACAGGCCCTCATAGGAAAAAGTCCATGAGGATCAAAGTTGGTGAGCGTGGGGGGTCTCGATATTGCATCTTCATCTTACATGTTGGTCTGGTAGGTGTTTGTCAAGGTAGGTGCTAACACCATTTTGGTAGTGTGGAGATGCTCCATCCTGCTGGAAATACCATTCTCCATACTAATATATCTCTTTGATATGTAATATGGCGTATTCCTGTTGTAAGTTCAGGTAATTTTCACCATTCATGGTATACTTGGGGGGGAAAAAAAGTGCAGTCAAACCAAATGTTTATAAACCACACCACTCCTGGTAGGCTCACATGGTGTTCCACTGTCATGGGAGGATTCTCAGATGCCCAGTAGGTACAGTTGTGACGATTAATTAAGCCATTGAACTTAAAAGTGGTCTCATCACTCCAAACAGCCTTGTATGTGAATGTTTGTCCTGTGTGCATCTGTCTTGGTACCACTCAAAAAATTCAGTTCTCTGGTTGTACTCAGTGTCATTTGGAGCACGTAGTTATCTAGGAATAAAACTTTTCCATTGGACACACTTCGAAATGCGACCGACACCTGTGTATGGAACTCCTGTCTCACAAGCTGCTTGCTGCACAGACTTTTGTTGCTGAAACCTACCAATGACTTCTTTCTCCTGTGTCATATACATGTAATTGTTAGTCACTTTGTTGCATCCCACTGAAACTTCATCCTGAACTGTCTTCGCACATCACTTATGTTCTCAGTCTTCCAGTAACACTTCAGAATGAACTACTTTTTCTCAAGGATCAGTCCATCTTAACTTGTTATTCAAGCAGTCACAACTGAAAGAGGAGAAAAAAGTGTTGTATTATGAGCTGTGAAAGAGTATATACTATTTTTGGGACAGCCTGTATTTTCAGGGTTAAAATGTATTTACTGTCCTCCTTCAAGGTAGACATTGAATTGTAGCAAGGTATCTTTTGTGAATGGAGAAGCTCAAAATGCATCTTACTGCCTCTGAAGAACATATGTATCAATCCAATTGAAACCTCGTGACTTTGTCCTGTTCATTTCTCAAAGCAGATGTGGCTTGGTCACTGCCCTTGTTTACATACTTGCGTGTATTTGCACATTTCAATGCTAATGTGAGCTTGAAATGTTTTAGATATTATTGGCAAATAGGGTGCAACCCATCTGTTTTCCAAAACAATTTCTCAGCCTCATCATTTTATTGTTGCTGTAAACTTGCCTTCCTGAGGTGAACATTTATGACAGGATGGTATCCATCTACTTTCGTTGTCGTTTGCTCTTTGATGTCTTTTAGAACATCGCTCATCTTGCGTGCAAGGAGAGTTTGTTTGATGTCCCTCAAGGACTTTGAACCATTTGTGGCATACAAAGTAGTCTTAGGCCTGGGTTATGGTCCATAAATTCAGCCATTATCAGTTTACCGGCATCAGTGGGATATTGTTTCATCCAGCCACAGGAGGCTATATGCATGAGGTAGGCCACACTTTTGACCCAATAATGCTTTCTTCTGTGATCCAATTGATCTGCAACTTCAGTTTTAAGTGGCTGTTGTATCATGTCAACGGTATGATGCTTGTCCAGCAAAAGTGTGGCCTAGCCACCTGTGGATGATGGATCTTCGGTGATGAGAACTCGCTTGTCCAGTATACTGAAGGTCTCACAAAGGCCTTCACAGCCAGACAATAACCCCAAACTTATCTACAAACAGATTCCCTGTGCCATATCCTCACACACTCCTGGTACTCCCACCACCTCCAAGAATCTGCTACAAAGGAGTACCCCTCTCATCATCCAAAATCACCCTGGGTTGGAACAAATTAACCATATCCTTCACCAGGGCCTTGATTATCTCTCATCCTGCCCTGAAATGAGGGACGTCCTACCCAAGACCCTTCCCACCCCTCCTAAAGTGGTGTTCCATCACCCACCCAACCTACACAACATCCTAGCCCATCACTATGTCACTCCCATACCCAACCCCTTGCCCTAGGGATCATATCTTTGTGGCAGACCAATGTGCAAGACCTGCTCAATCCATCCACCTAGCACCATCTATTCCAGTCCATCAGAGGCCGGGCCACCTTTGAAAGCAGCAGTGTCATATGCAGTTCTGCTGCCACCACTACACAGCCTTTTATGTTGGTATGACTACCAACCAGCTGTCCATCAGGATGAAAGGCCACCCCACAAACTGTTGTCAAGAACAAAGTTGAGCACCTGGTGGCACAACATGCAGCTGAGCACAATATGCTCAATTTCAGTGGCTGCTTCACAACCCAAGACATCTGAATCCTTCCTTCCACCACCAATGTCTCTTTACTATGCAAATGGGCATTATCGTTACAATGCGTTCTTCACTCCTGTAATCATTCTGGCCTGAGTGTCAGGTAACCCATTGTTCCTGCACCTTCCACCCTACAGTTTCCCCTTCCTGTGTCGTGTCACTCCCTCCTGATTCCCATCTCGATCTCACCTTCAGCTTGTGCGGCTTCCCACCGGCCGCTACAATCATGCAGGCCCATATACCCACCACCCCTCCCTCCTGCATTTCTAGCCAGCAACCTGGTGTCAGTTCCCTCTGAGCTCCAGCCATGCATCCCCAGTTCCTCTCCCTGCCTCCCACCTCCCTCGCCCTATCCCTCTACCAAGCAACACCCCGCACAACCAGTCCAATAGCGTTAGCACTGTCAGTCTTGTTGGAACCATGTAGGGTCATCGGTGTGTGTGTGTGTGTGTGTGTGTGTGTGTGTGTGTGTGTGTGTGTGTGTGGGTGTTTTTTTTTTTAATCTAGCTTGTCAAAGGATGTATCTGGAAGATAACAAGTTTTCTTTCTTTTGTGAGTGCCTATCAACAACGCATTGCTTCTGCTTTTCTGTGCATGGTCTGTTTTAATCCTAAAGTATCTACATTCAACAAGAACTTCCCTGCAACATTGAAGCAGGTATTAGTATCTTTGATGTTGAGAAACAACTAAAATTAAGCAAGACTTCATGGCCCAATGCATGCCCATCAGATTTTATATAAAATTTTCAGCCTAGTTAGTAACCCAGTGGAGCCATGAGATACAGTAAATCCCTTGAATAAATATCTGTGCCCACTGATTGGAAAAACGCACATTCCACACCTGTATACAAAAGGATAACATCAGTGATCCCCAAAATTGTCATCTATTGTAGAAGCGTAGAACATATTCTGAGCTCAAACATAATGAGATATCTCAAACAGAAGGACCTCCTCCATGCCAGTTAGCATGGATTCCAGAAACATCACTCATGTGAAACCCAACTTGCAGTTCTTTCACATTACATCCTGAAAGCATTGATCAAGGAATCAAGGAGATACAGTATTTACTGACTTCAGAAAAGCATGTGACTTGACACGACACCATTGTTATTAACAAAAGTATATTTATGTGGGGTATCAAACAAAATTTTTGATTGGATTGAAAACATCTTGACAGACAGGACACAACGTGGATGGAGAGTCATCAACAGAAGTGGAAATAACTTTGGACATACCTCATGGAAGTGTGTTGGGACCCTTGATGTTCATGTATCCTATAATTACAATATCCGTGATACACATTTAGAATCAGTAAACTCATACAAATACTTGCATGTAACAATTTCTAGGAATACGAAATGGAATGATCACATTGGCTCAGTCATTAGTAAGATATATGACAGACCTTGGTTCATTAACAGGATACTGGGAATGTACAGTAAGTCTACAAAGGACAGTGCTTACAAATTACTTGAGTGCCTCATCTTAGGATATTGCTGAAGTGTTTGGGATACATAAAAAATAAGATTAATAGGGTACACTGATGAGCCAGAACAGTGTGACCACCTACCTAAGAGCTGGTATGTCCACCTTTGGCATGGATAACGGTGGCAATGGGTTTATCACATAGGAGGAATGAGGACTTTGTAGGTCGCTGAAAGGAGGTGGCACTACATCTGCCCGCATAAGTCACTTGTTGCTGTTGTGGTCTTCAGTGCAAAGGCTGGTTTGATGCAGCTCTCCATGCTACTCTATCCTGTGCAAGCCTCTTCATCTCCGAGTAACTACTGAAACCTACATCCCTCTGAATCTGCTCACTGTATTCCTCTCTTGGTCTCTCTCAATGATTTTTATCCCACACACTTCCCTCCAGTATTAAATTGGTTATCCCGTGATGCCTCTGAATATGTCCTACCAACCAATCCCTTCTTTTGGTCAGTTTGTACCACAAATTTCTCTTCTCCTCAATTCTGTCTCCTTAATTAGTTACGTGATCAACCCATCTAATCTTCAGCATCTTCTGTAGCAACAAAATTCAAAAGCTTTTATTCTCTTCTTGTTTAAATTGTTTATCGTCCATGTTTCACTTCCACATGATTACACTCCATACAAATACTTTCACTAAGGACTTCCTGATACTTAAATATATAATTGATATTAAAAAATGTCTCTTCTTCAGAAACGCTTTTCTTGCTATTGCCAATCTACGTTTTATATCCTCCCTACTTAGAACATCATCAGTTATTTTGCTTCCCAAATAACAAAACACATTTACTACTTTAAATGTCTCATTTCCTAATCTAATTCCCTCAGCATCATCTGATTTATTTTGACAACATTCCATTATCCTCATTTTGCTTTTGTTTATGTCCATCTTATATCCTCCTTTGAAGATGCTATCGATTCTGTTCAACTGCTCTTCCAAGTCCTTTATTGTCTCTGACAAAATTGCAATGTCATCAGCAAACCTCAGCTTTTACTTCTTCTCCCTGGACTTTAATTCCTGCTCCAAATTTTTCTTTTATTTCCTTTACTACTTCCTCAATATACAGATTGAATAACATGGGGATAGGCTAGAAGCCTGTCTCACTTCCTTCTCAGCCACTGTTTCCCTCTCGTGCCCCTCAACTCCTGTAACTGCCATCTGGTTTCTGTACAAATTGTAAATAGCCTTTTGCTCCCTGTATTTTCCCCTGCCACCTTCAGAATTTGAAAGAGAGTATTCCAGTCAACATTGTCAAAAGCTTTCTATAAGTCTACAAATGCTATAAACTTAGGTTTGCCTATCCTTAACCTATCTTCTACGAGAAGTCGTAGGGTCAGTATTGCCTTGTGTGTTCCTACATTTCTTTGGAATATAAAGTGGCCTTCCCCAAGGTCGGCTTGTACGAGTTTTTCCATTCTTCTGCAAAGGATTTGTGTTAGTACAAAATTGTTAAGGCTTTCGTGGCCACTTGTTGACAAACTGTCTATTGGCTTCTGTCTCGGGTTCTTCGGCCGACGTTCATCTAATGGATGGTGAAGCTTTGACAATGCCAGCCACTCGTGCTGGCGAAACGTCAGAAAAATCATTAGATGAACGTTGGCCGAAGAACCCGAGACAGAAGCCAATTTGTGTTAGTGTTTTGCAGCCCTGACTTATTAAACTGATAGTTTGGTGGTTTTCCCACCTGTGAGCACCTGCTTGCTTTGCAATTGGGATTATCATATTCTTACTTAAGTCTGAGGGTAATTCGCCTGTCTCATACATCTTGCTCACCAGATGGAATAATTTTGTCATGGCTGGCTCTCCCAAGGCTATTGGAATGTTGTCTACTCCTGGGGCCTTGCTTCGACTTAGGTCTTTCAGTGCTTTGTGAGATTCTTTACGAAGTATCATGTCTTGCTTCTCTTCTTCCTTTAAGTCCCCTTCCATTTCCATAATATTGCCTTCAAGTGCACAAGTGCATCTCTCTTGTATAGACACTCTACAAGGGAGATACTCCTTCCACCTTTCTGCTTTCACTCCTTTGGTTGGGACTGGTTTTCCATCTGAGTTCTTACTATTCATGCAGGTGCTTCTGTTTTCTCCAAAGGTCTGTGTAATTTTCTTGTAGGGGAGTATCTATCTTACCTCTAGTGATATATGCTTCTACATCCTTACATTTGTCCTCTAGCCATTCCTGTTTAGCCATTTTACACTTCCTGTCAATCTCGTTTCATTCGTTTCATGTATTGCATTTTTATATTTTCTCCTTTCATCGATTAAATTCAGTATCTCTTGTGTTACCCAAGAATTTCTACTAGCCCTCGTCTTTTTACCTGCTTGATCCTCTGCTGCCTTCACCATTTCATCTCTCAAACCTACCCATTCTTCTTGTATTTTACGAAATATTTTACCCAAGAGGATGCCATAGTCATTCAACCATACAGTAGAGCTGCATGCCCCTTGCTTTCAGTCGTTTGCAGGACCAGCACAGCAAGGCGGTTTTGGTTGATGTTACAAGGCCAGATCATTCAATCATCCAGACTGTTGCCCCTGTAACCCCTGAAAAGACTGCTGCCCCTCTTCAGGAACCACATGTTTGTCTGGCCTCTCAACAGATACCCCTCCATTGTGTTTGCATATAAGGTACGGCTATATGTCTATATTGTTGAGGCACACAAGCCTCTCCACTAATGGCAAGGTCCATGGTTCACTTAATTCCCTTAAATTCTGGGGAGGAGGGTGATGAGCACTGACGCCACATTTAATTGCATCCCAGATGTGTTTGATCGATTTCAGATCTGGCAAGGTGGGGGGGACAGCACATCGACTGGAACTCGCCACTGTGGTCCTCAAACCCCTCCATCACACTCCTGACCTTGTGACATGACGCATTATCTTGTTGAAGAATGAAGAATGCCACTGTCTTGAGGGAACACGATTGTCATGAAGGGATGTATGTGATGTGCACCTAGTGTACAGTATTCCTTGACCATCATGGTGCCTTGCAAAAGCTTCACTCTACCTATGGATGCCCACATAAATGTTCCTGAGAGCATATTGGAGAGCATATTGGAATCACCGCTAGTTTATCTGTATCCCACAGTACAGATGTCGAGGAGCTGTTCCTCTGGAAGTTGATGGATTTGCGCCCTCCCATTGGCATGATGTAAAAGGTGTTGGTAGTTATCAAAACGTGCAATGCTCTACCAATATGCCAACGTCCAGTGCCAATGGTCATGTGCACATTTCAGTCATAGTTGCCAGTGTTGTGGTGTTAACATTGGCACGTGCATGGGTCGTTGGCTGCAGAGGCCCATCGTTGGGAGTGTTCGGCAAAGTTCTCTTCAAACACACTTGTACTCTGCCCAGCATTAAAGTCTGATGTTAGTTCTTCCACAGTTCGCCACCTGTCCTGTTTTACCAGTCTGCCCAGGATGCGACATCGGACATGTGTAATGATGAGTGGCCACCCATCTCCATGACGTCTGGACATGGTTTCGCCACGTGTGGAAGACACTCCCCACAGCACTGCTTGAACACCTCGACATGTTGTGCAGTTTCCAAAATGCTCTGGCGGAGCCTCCAGGCCACCACAATGTGCCTGTGGTCAAACTCAGATGAACATTCACATTCCCCATTCTACACACGGACAGCACATTGACCGATACTATGTGCACTGTGCATGTGTCTGACTAGCAGTCATTCCTTGCCAGGTGATGCTGCTATCACGTGGATGGGTTTATGTCGATAGTAGGTCATTGTTCATAATTGTTCCGGCTGATCAGTGTATATGGAATTTATAAGAAGAAGGGTGGATCAAATGATCACTAGTTTATTTGGCTAATAGGACAACATCATGGAAATGTTGAAAACCTGAATTGGGAGGCTCTCAAAGATAGATGCCAATTCTCCATGGAAAGCCCACTTACAAGATTTCGAAATCTAGTATTAGGTGATTAATCTAGAGATGTGTTGCAGCCCTCTCTGTATCACTTCCATAGGAAACTGAAAAAAAAAATTAGACTAATTACCAATTTTGATTTCTTAAGAAACAGTTGTGCGCAGTGACCATAGGCTATAAGGAAGGGGAGGTCGGAGTCCCATTAGTTTTTATTATTTTTGCAAATCTAGATTTCTGCTATAAATAACTATCTTCAGTGCTAAAATGCAAGGAAAAATTACAGAACAAAAATTAATTTATGTTGCATAGAATAATGAGTCATACGTTGATGTCATGTAGATATTAAAAAAATATATTATAAAACATAAAAAGGGTTTTGTAACTGCTGTATTGAAACAAAACCTGTTAGTTAATTCAAAACATAGAGGGCATTACTGCAGTACATGACGTCAACTAAGGCTGTTGTATGTGCTATAAACAACCACCTGCCTATACACCTGTAAGAACATATGGTGACATGTACTGCCACGAATCTGTTGAATTGTAACTCAAGTGGTATGTTGACCAGAGTGAATTGTTGCTATTGGATAATGTGGTGTTTACTTATTGTTCTATTTTAAGTAAATTAGTTCTGATTGTATAATTTTTCCTTGTATTTTAGAACTGAAGACGGCTGTTTATAGCTGAAATCTAGATTTGCAAGAGTAATAAAAAATAATGGGATTGCGACTGATTGCTTTGTGCCTTTCCTTCCTCTTAGACTAATTACATTATGCCGAGAGGCATGTAAGCAGTCATTCTTTGTGCATCTCATGTGTAGTTGGAAAGGGAAGAAACCCCAACATGTAGGTCCATGCTAAGTATCCTCTGGCATGGACTTCTTAGTGGTTTGCACAGTATGTATGACCAAGTGAGGTGATGCAGTGGTTAACACACTGGACATGTGTTTGGGAGGATGATGATAATTGAAAACCAAGGCTGGCCATCCTGATTTAGGTTTTTCATGATTTCCCTAAATCACTTCGTGTAAACTGGGATGGTTCCTCTGAAAGGGCATGACCGATTCCTTCCCTAATCCGATGGGACCGATTACCTCGCTGTTTGATCCCCGCCCCTACATCAACCAACCAACCAATAATAGTACTTATGTAGACGTGGATTGTTTGGAAACCGGCTGCAGGGTGAGACAGACGACAGTGACGTATTCAGTGGCCAGCTATCATCATGTAGTCGTTACTTCATTGATGACTTTGGCATCCACAGGATTGCCACCTGGTCACTGATGAAGGCAGTCTTATTCCCTGTTGTCACATTTGTGCCTACTCTTCGAATCAGTATGTGGAAGTGAGGGTTATAGTAATTGTTTTGTAATGAATTCTTTAATGCACTTATATACTGCATGTAAGGATTATCTTATGCATTTATCATCTTATTTACAACACTGATGTGGTAAGTTTTGTGTTCATCTACTGTAATTACCAGACAAGTTGATAACATTACTACCGAATAAGGATAGACAAACTTTTTTATTACAAGATAACGCCAGGTTAATGCAATAGAACAGATGACTTATGTCTTTTGCCCCCAGAGAGAGAAAAGGGGAGTAGTAGGATCATTGTCACAAGAAACCAATGATGGGACAGGATGAGTAAGTATATCACAATGAGAGGCCATTAGTAGGGTAGGTTTCTAATCTTCAGTTGTTAGAGTAGCTAGGAGGAGCAGGACTGGCAATTAATGAATTAGAGGTAAGACAATGAAAGATTGAAAGCAGAAGTATAAATGATATGAATATGTACACTGACAGAGTGCAAAACAGTGCAGCACTGTGGAGAAGATGGTGGGGACAGAAGAGAGCACTTACGTTACATGGACAAAGGAGACAAAGACAAAAAGGGATGTGTATGTGTGGGGGGGGGGGGGGGGGGAGGAGGGAGGCTGTAAAAAAAAAAAAAAAAAAAAAAAAGAAAGGGTGATGCCTGTCCAAAAGAAACAAGAAAGAAAATAAAGATGTAAAAAATAAAATGACATTCTAGTACATTATCGAGAAAAGGGGGGCTGGTGGAAATAGGCTAATGGGTACCAAGTTGAGCACAGTGAAAAGGTGAGAGATAATGTTGCAGAGCAAGTTCTCACTTGTAAGAGTTCTGGAACACTGGTGCTGGATGGGAGTATCAGAGTGCCATATTTGGTTCAGCGGAATTCATATCTCTTGCTTGATGCCATAGAGCATGCTTAGTA
The DNA here is from genome assembly GCF_023898315.1 of Schistocerca nitens. NCBI lineage: Eukaryota > Metazoa > Arthropoda > Insecta > Orthoptera > Acrididae > Schistocerca > Schistocerca nitens. Next base: position 392,189,243 of record NC_064620.1, read on the forward strand.
ACTGCATACAGGAAATCACTAAGGAGTAGTACATGCTGAAGTGTCCATTCTTGTGTTTTGCTAATCCAGTGCTGACCCCCTCCCACACACACACACACACACACACACACACACACACACACACACCACACACACACTATATAGATAGTTGTGCAGTAAACATGTCAGCTTGTAAACAACATTATACTGCCCTTGTTGTATCCCAGGTGAGATGTTCATTGCAAAATTGGGAAGCTCACTGTTGAAACTGACTCTGATATTTACTTTAAAAATACCAATTTACTATGTTTGTTTTGTTCACCATTGCTGAAAACTACCTCTAACCCTAAGGGCTGGGATGCACATGAGACATTTTTGCTCTCAGGCAGTTTGGTGCTCTCAGATAGTACTTGCGGAATTGTTCACACTATTGGCAATTTTTATCTGATAGTTATTGTCAGATAGTAACTTCCGAGTACTTTCTGTAACTGTCTGAAAGTCTTTTGAGTGCAGATGTCGGAAGTGCTTATGCACAGCATGGCGAGTGAGTCTATTACTCTCTACGAGATTTTTCAAGTCTTTTTTGTGCATGAAGGAAGAGGTTACGATGGAAGAGTGTCATGATGCAGTTGCAATTTTAATACTTATAGTTCGTTTTGGATAAGAGAATGGATGAGGCAGTAGGATGATTTTGGAACATGTAAGAATCTAATTATATAGCTTATGACGGAAGGTCCACAACAGCATCAAAATTTTACAAGAATGACAGGTGATGGGAGGTGGAAGAAAGACTCCTTATAATTGCACCTGAATTTGCCAAGCAAGGCACTATTGTGCATACATTCATTGGTGTTAAAGATAGGCTGCTTGTAACACTAAGACTTTTGCCATCACTTATGTTTATTCTCTCTAATATTTGGTAAAGTAAAAAGTATGATGAAATAACATTATACCAGGTTGCATCTTGATACCAAAGCTCATTCAGAAACCAAGTTGGGCAGATATCTGATAAATGAAGCATTTCCAGACATGCACTTATGTGAATGTTTTTACTTGTATTGACTTCAGCAATCCCTCATAAATTCTGCTCTTCAAAACATAGTATAATCATATAGTCAATACATACTGTGCCATAAAAAAGTGTAGATGCAGGTGTGGTACATGAAGTTAAATGGCAATTTTCTGAGTCCCAAAATGATTATTTTCAAACATAAATTCACCTGTTTCTCTATGTTAAGTAATCCATGTTATAAAACTACTTTGCTTGATTCCTTAAATTATGGATATTCTGGTAAATTTCTGTGTAGGTATTAAAAACTGTAGCCATTTCAGCCAGCAAACTTCACTTCTTATCTCAGTTTCTGCAACCCAGTAACTGCACATTCCATAATGCTGGCCTGACCTTGTACAAATTAAATGCACAACTTCATATTGAGTCCACTTCCTGGCAGCTTACTTCATCACTTTTGTTCGTTAACACATCACTGATATCCATTTCACTGTGTGTTCCACTGCAACAGAAGTCTCACTTGTCCTGACCGTGTTGGTACATGTTGTTGTTGTTGTTGTGGTCTTCAGTCCTGAGACTGGTTTGATGCAGCTCTCCATGCTACTCTATCCTGTGCAAGCTTCTTCATCTCCCAGTACCTACTGCAACCTACATCCTTCTGAATCTGCTTAGTGTATTCATCTCTTGGTCTCCCTCTACGATTTTTACCCTCCACGCTGCCCTCCAATGCTAAATTTGTGATCCCTTGATGCCTCAAAACATGTCCTACCAACCGATCCCTTCTTCTAGTCAAGTTGTGCCACAAACTTCTCTTCTCCCCAATCCTATTCAATACCTCCTCATTAGTTACGTGATCTACCCACCTTATCTTCAGCATTCTTCTGTAGCACCACATTTCGAAAGCTTCTATTCTCTTCTTGTCCAAACTGGTTATCGTCCATGTTTCACTTCCATACATGGCTACACTCCATACAAATACTTTCAGAAACGACTTCCTGACACTTAAATCTATACTCGATGTTAACAAATTTCTCTTCTTCAGAAACGATTTCCTTGCCATTGCCAGTCTACATTTTATATCCTCTCTACTTCGACCATCATCAGTTATTTTACTCCCTAAATAGCAAAACTCCTTTACTACTTTAAGTGTCTCATTTCCTAATCTAATCCCCTCAGCATCACCCGATTTAATTTGACTACATTCCATTATCCTCGTTTTGCTTTTGTTGATGTTCATCTTATATCCTCCTTTCAAGACACTGTCCATTCCGTTCAACTGCTCTTCCAAGTCCTTTGCTGTCTCTGACAGAATTACAATGTCATCGGCGAACCTCAAAGTTTTTACTTCTTCTCCATGAATTTTAATACCTACTCCGAATTTTTCTTTTGTTTCCTTTACTGCTTGCTCAATATACAGATTGAATAACATCGGGGAGAGGCTACAACCCTGTCTCACTCCTTTCCCAACCACTGCTTCCCTTTCATGCCCCTCGACTCTTATAACTGCCATCTGGTTTCTGTACAAATTGTAAATAGCCTTTCGCTCCCTGTATTTTACCCCTGCTACCTTCAGAATTTGAAAGAGAGTATTCCAGTTAACGTTGTCAAAAGCTTTCTCTAAGTCTACAAATGCTAGAAACGTAGGTTTGCCTTTTCTTAATCTTTCTTCTAAGATAAGTCGTAAGGTTAGTATTGCCTCACGTGTTCCAACATTTCTACGGAATCCAAACTGATCTTCCCCGAGGTCCGCTTCTACCAGTTTTTCCATTCGTCTGTAAAGAATTCGCGTTAGTATTTTGCAGCTGTGACTTATTAAACTGATAGTTCGGTAATTTTCACATCTGTCAACACCTGCTTTCTTTGGTATTGGAATTATTATATTCTTCTTGAAGTCTGTGGGTATTTCGCCAGTCTCATACATCTTGCTCACCAGACGGTAGAGTTTTGTCATGACTGGCTCTCCCAAGGCCATCAGTAGTTCTAATGGAATGTTGTCTACTCCCGGGGCCTTGTTTCGACTCAGGTCTTTCAGTGCTCTGTCAAACTCTTCACGCAGTATCTTATCTCCCATTTCATCTTCATCTACATCCTCTTCCACTTCCATAATACTGTCCTCAAGTACATCGCCCTTGTATAAACCCTCTATATACTCCTTCCACCTTTCTGCCTTCCCTTCTTTGCTTAGAACTGGGTTGCCATCTGAGCTCTTGATATTCATACAAGTGGTCCTCTTCTCTCCAAAGGTCTCTTTAATTTTCCTGTAGGCAGTATCTATCTTACCCCTAGTGAGACAAGCCTCTACATCCTTACATTTGTCCTCTAGCCATCCCTGCTTAGCCATTTTGCACTTTCTGTCGATCTCATTTTTGAGACGTTTGTATTCCCTTTGGCCTGCTTCATTTACTGCATTTTTATATTGTCTCCTTTCATCAATTAAATTCAATATTTCTTCTGTTACCCAAGGATTTCTATCAGCCCTCGTCTTTTTACCTACTTGATCCTCTGCTGCCTTCACTACTTCATCCCTCAGAGCTACCCATTCTTCTTCTACTGTATTTCTTTCCCCCATTCCTGTCAATTGTTCCCTTATGCTCTCCCTGAACCTCTCTACAACCTCTGGTTCTTTCAGTTTATCCAGGTCCCATCTCCTTAAATTCCCACCTTTTTGCAGTTTCTTCAGTTTCAATCTGCAGTTCATAACCAATAGATTGTGGTCAGAATCCACATCTGCCCCTGGAAATGTCTTACAATTTAAAACCTGTTTCCTAAATCTCTGTCTTACCATTATATAATCTATCTGATACCTATTAGTATCTCCAGGATTCTTCCAGGTATACAACCTTCTTTTATGATTCTTGAACCAAGTGTTAGCTATGATTAAGTTATGCTCTGTGCAAAATTCTACAAGGCGGCTTCCTCTTTCATTTCTTCCCCCCAATCCATATTCACCTACTATGTTTCCTTCTCTCCCTTTTCCTACTGACGAATTCCAGTCACCCATGACTATTAAATTTTCATCTCCCTTCACTACCTGAATAATTTCTTTTATCTCGTCATACATTTCATCAATTTCTTCATCATCTGCAGAGCTAGTTGGCATATAAACTTGTACTACTGTAGTAGGCATGGGCTTTGTGTCTATCTTGGCCACAATAATGCGTTCACTATGCTGTTTGTAGTAGCTAACCCGCACTCCTATTTTTTTATTCATTATTAAACCTACTCCTGCATTACCCCTATTTGATTTTGTATTTATAACCCTGTAATCACCTGACCAAAAGTCTTGTTCCTCCTGCCACCGAACTTCACTAATTCCCACTATATCTAACTTTAACCTATCCATTTCCCTTTTTAAATTTTCTAACCTACCTGCCCGATTAAGGGATCTGACATTCCACGCTCCGATCCGTAGAATGCCAGTTTTCTTTCTCCTGATAACGACGTCCTCTTGAATAGTCCCCGCCCGGAGATCCGAATGGGGGACTATTTTACCTCCGGAATATTTTACCCAAGAGGACGCCATCATCATTTAATCATACAGTAAAGCTGCATGTCCTCGGGAAAAATTACGGCTGTAGTTTCCCCTTGCTTTCAGCCGTTCGCAGTACCAGCACAGCAAGGCCGTATTGGTTAATGTTACAAGGCCAGATCAGTCAGTCATCCAGACTGTTGCCCCTGCAACTACTGAAAAGGCTGCTGCCCCTCTTCAGGAACCACATGTTTGTCTGGCCTCTCAACAGATACCCCTCCGTTGTGGTTGCACCTACGGTACGGGCATCTGTATCGCTGAGGCACGCAAGCCTCCCCACCAACGGCAAGGTCCATGGTTCCATGATGAAGAAATTGATGAAATGTATGACGAGATAAAAGAAATTATTCAGGTAGTGAAGGGAGATGAAAATTTAATAGTCATGGGTGACTGGAATTCGTCAGTAGGAAAAGGGAGAGAAGGAAACATAGTAGGTGAATATGGATTGGGGGGAAGAAATGAAAGAGGAAGCCGCCTTGTAGAATTTTGCACAGAGCATAACTTAATCATAGCTAACACTTGGTTCAAGTTGGTACATATGTTGTCATATTTCTTGTGTTTTCATCTGTTCATGTCTTAAGAACTGCATGATACATTTGAAATCACAAGTTGTACTCACAGTTAAAAATTTGTCCATGCTGACAGATAAACCCACATCACAGAAGACAAGCAAATATTAAAAATGATCTGCCTTCAATGAAACTAATTTTCAAAGTGGTTATTACTGAATAAAGATGAATGAGTCGTGTAGTATGATTCAACAGCCATCTACTGTGCTGCCATAGTAACAGCACTTACTTGCAAGCCCACTAGCTTACACGTTGTACCTTAACTCAGAAATTTAACAATTGTTACGTTCATTCCTGTATTTTCCATTGTTTAACTCAGAAATTATTATTTTTGTGAAACCCTGCTGTAAGCTCACATGGCACTGGCAGACATGATACACAGTTTCAAAATCCCTGATTTAGAGAAACTCTTCCTAGTCATCCAGAATCCCAAACCAGACACCTAGTTGAAGTTTGATGACATTTTCATGATTTGAACTGGGGGTTAGAACACACTATCCACATTCCTCCAGAACTTCAACACCTTCTCCCCTGTTCACTTCATGTGATCCTTCTCAGTCCAACAAACTACCTTCCCAATGTCAACCTCCGCCTCACAGACAACTCCACCAGTACCTCTGTCCACATAAACCCAGCCATCACCCACAGTGCCTCCATTTTAACAGCTGCTACCCATCCCACCCAAAAAAATTTCTTCCACGAAGCCTAGCCACTGAGGTCATCATATTTGCAGTGATGAACAGTCCCTCACCAAACATGCCATTACACTCTCAATCATGTCCAGAAACAGACCTCCCATGCCTTGGCTCCCCAGTTACCTCCATCCCCCACGTGCCCATTGTCCAGTCACAAAGGAGTACTCTTGTTGTGACTCTGCACCATCCAGGACTGGAGGAAATGAATCACATTCTCTGCCAGGGTTTTGACTACTTGCCATCGTGCCCTCAAATGGAAATATCGTCCTGACTGTTCTCGCCACCTCTCCCACAATGGTATTCTGCTGCCTACCCAACTACTACAGTATCCTTATCCACACCTGTCCCATACGTACTAGTATGCTGTCTTGACTGAGGTGCAACCACTGGCTCCTTTCTGCATGGTCATGACAACTAACATGCTGCCCGGCCAGATAAAAGACAATCACCAGACGATGGCATGGATACAGCTGGACCATCCAGTTGCTGAGCATGCCAGCCAACGTGATGTGCTTCACTTTAATAATTGCTTCACATCCTGTGCTATCTGGATCTACCCACCAGCAACATTTTTTCTGAAAGAGATAGGTGGGGCTCTCACTGCAACATCACCTTTGTTCCCATAACCCCCTTGCCTCGACCTTTGTTAGTCCCCGCTCTTCACTTTTTTTCCCCAACACAGCATCCCGATGTGGCACCTAGCAGCCCTATTATGTCCCCACCATGTCCCTGTACACTCCCAAAGGCAGTCCTAGCATCTCCCCCAAGATACCCTACTATCGCTCCTTCACCTTGCCCCATGCCACTTCTGTAACCCAACTATCCTTCCCAGCAAAGATTGTTGTTCACCTCAGACACAGTCATGGGTGGCCCTTAGGTCCATGGACAACAGTGGCCATGTATGTGTGAACTGTGCGTGTGTGTGTTTTGCCTGTCTGCTGTTCTTTATCTGCTGTATGTGGTGAGTAGCAATCTATCCAGATATTAAATACCAGGTTTTCCATAGTTTTATTTTCTGGAAAGCTTATTTGTTAAAATTAGATTAAGTCTAGTAAAAAATACAAGGTGTACATAAAGTCTGGGAACACTTTCAATTATTTATTGCACAAGAACCAAACTGCTTACAGATATAATACATATGTCATTTTGAAGAGAAACCCTGAAAGTTTTTTTGCCATGTATACCGCCACAGCACAGTTTGGTAATTTGCCGATAGTCAGTGCTAGGTGCAAACATGGCGATTTCATGTGCGGAGCAAGCTTTCTGTTTGTTGGAGCTCGACAAAAACAAATGTGCTACAGCTGTTCAATGGATGTTTAGAACCAAGTACGATACAAAGCCACCAACAAGGAAGGCCATTTACCACTGGCACAACAAATTCATTATGACAGGTTGCTTGTGCCCGACAAAGAGAAGCGGACATCCCAGTGTGAGTGAATTGAATGTGGAGCAGGTACAAGAGCCATTCATAAGGTGTCCAAAGAAATCGGGGCATCGTGCATCCATTGAACTCGAAATGGCTCCAATGACAGTGTGGAAAGCCTTCGACAGAAGCTGTCTATGAAACTATTCAAATTGGAGTTAGTGTAGAAGCTCGATGACGATGACAAGCATTTTGAGTTTTGTTCGCACTTGCAACAGTTGAATGAGGATGGGGATGGCATTGTTGATTGCTTAATTTTTGGCGACAAAGTCCTTTTTCACACTAATGGGAAAGTGAACAGGCATAATTGTCAAATCTGGGGTACAAAGCATCGACAGGAATGCATCGAATTTGAGCGTGGTTCCCCAAAGGTAAATGTTTTTGCGCCTTGTCGTGTTGAAAGCTGTAAGGGCCATTCTTCTTCGCTGAGAGCACTGTCACTGGATATTCGTATTTGGACATGTTACAGCAATGCCAGTGCCTCAAATGCAATCGGACTGTCTGTTATTTTCAGCAGGATGGGGCTCTACCCCATTTTCATCGTGAAGTTCGTGGATACCTGAACACGGAGCTGCCGCATCGATAGATCGGCCGTGCTACAGAAGGGGATGCTGTTCCATGAAATGGCCCCCCTGATCACCAGATCTCACTCTGTGTGACTTTTTTTCTGTGGGGACACATTAAAGATTTGGTGTACGTACTGCCTCTACCATGTGATGTAGCAGAGCTCTGGGAGAGAATACGGAAAGCGACTGCCACAGTCGACGATGCCATGCTGGGACGGGTATGGCAAGAATTCGATTACCTTATTGACATCTGCCAGGTCACTCACGGTTCTCGTATTGAATGTTTGTAAAAAAAAAACTTTCAGAGTTTCTCTTCAAATTGCTTTATTTATGACATCTGTACAATGTTTAGTTCTTGTGCAATAAATAACTGAAAGAGTTCCCAGACTTTATTTACATCCTGTACGTAAACAATTTTCCTGAATTTACGGCAGCCTACAAGTTTTTGTCAATTTTCGTACCTGTACTGAGGTGACAAAAAGTCATGAGATACCTCCTAAAATCATATTGGACCTCCTTTTGCCCCGCAGAGTGCAGCGTAAGCGGCATGGACTCAACAAGTCGTTAGAAGGCCCCTGCGGACATATTGATCCGTGCTATTTCTATAGCCATGCATGACTGGCATGAAAGAGTGGCTGGTACAGGATTTTGGTATGAACAGACGACTTGATTATGTCCCATAAATATTTGATGGGATTCATGTTGGGTGACCGTGGTGGCAAATCATTTGCTCAAATTATCCAGAATGTTCTTCAGATGAATTGTGAACATTCGTGGCCTTGTGGTGTCATGCATTGTCGTCCATAAAAATTCCATTATTGTTTGAGAATGTGAAATCTGTGAATGGCTGCAAATGGTCTCATGTGGTTCAACTAGAACAGAGGACCCAGTCCATTCCATGTAAACACAACTCACACCATTATGGAGCCACTACCAGCTTGCACAGTGCCTTGTTGCCAACTTGGATCCATGGCTTTGCTGGGTCTCCACCGCACTTGAAACCTACCAACTGAAATCTGGACTCATCTAACCAGGCTATGGTTTTCCTGTCTTCTATAGAGTCCAACTGATATAGTCACGAACCCAGGAGAGGCACTGCAGGTAGTGTCATGGTGTTAGCAAAGGCACTCATCAGCTGTCTACTGTCAGAGTCCATTAATGCCAAATGTCACTGCCCAATGGACATGTTCATTGTAAATCCCACATTGATGTCCGCGGTTATTCCACGCAATGTTAGTGTTGCTTATCCATTAGCAGTGACAGCCCTACACAAATGACACTGTTCTTGGTCATTAAGTTAAGGCCATCGGCCATTGTGTTGCCTGTGGTGATGAGGTAATGCCCGAAATTTGGTATTCTTGGCACACTTTTGACACTATGGATCTTGGAATATTGAATTCCATAACAATTTCCAAAACTGAATGTCCCGTGCATCTAGCTCAAATTATCATACTGCTTTAAAAATCTGTTACTTACTGTTATGTGGCCATAATCACATCGGAAACCTTTTTGCACGAATCACATAAGTGCAATGCACTGCAGTTTTATACCTTGTGTTCATGATACTACTGCCATTTATATATGTGCATATTGCTGTCTCTTGACAACTTTTGTCACTTCAGTGTGTGTATTATTTGAACCAGAAAATTAAATTACTTATTTTTATTTGTAAACCCTTGTCTGCAATTTTTAATAAATGGTTACAAGCAGGAGTCATCCCTGATGCATCTGATGGGGTTTACTGGATTTGGAAATGTATGACAGGCATCTGTTCCAAAATTTCTGACCTGTTGGTTTTCCAATAGACAGCCAGAGTTGCAACTAAAATGGATATTTATGGTGACCAGTTTGCCAAGTAAAATGTCCGTCAAAATGGCATCACAATCTAAAATGAGTTGCTGTCCTACATTACCCAGCACACTGGAGTTATGCAAGTATTTTGTAAAGAATAAGTTCCTCATCTGCAATCAGTCTGGTTTCTAGCTGGGTCAAAATGAATACTACTACTATTACTACTATACTGCCACCTTTAGTTAAAATAAGTGAATGATATCTCTTGCGGTATGTGATTTAACTAAAACATTCATTTTCTTTTTAACATTCTTTCTCCAAACCTTGAATTTTATGGGATACAGGGCCAATCTCGGCCTGCTATTAAATCATTTTAAACACCACAACAATTTGAATTAGTTAAAAATAGATACTTTTCTCTTAAGGAAGTTAGGGCTGGTTTGCTATGGGACTTGGACCTGGGATGATTTATCTAGCATTGCAATAGATGCCTGTTATGCAGATGACCACACACTACTTAAAATACACTGTCTAAAAATTGTGTATTATTCTTTGTTTGAAACTCCTGGGGGGGGGGGGGGTTTCATCACAAATTTACAGAGCTGTGAGGTACTGTGCAGGATATGCTAATACCACACACATGATAGCACAGGTATGCTGTTTTTGCCTAGCTCCATCTGTGAGTGGGACGGTAAAGTGAAAGATTAACAGCGGTACCGAATACCTTGTGGCATGCCCTGTACTGTAGCCTGCAGAGTATATATGTAAATGGAAAAAAAGACTGTTCAAACATTCAACTAAAAAATTAAATTAGATCTCCATTCAAGGCAGACTCAAAAATACCAGGTGAAAGGGAAACAAGTTGTGAAATGTTGCCAGTAGAAATTACCCAAAAACTATTAAGGTAGGATTCTGAAATATATTAGACATTAGAAGGGGAAACTATGTCATGGTAAAGATTCTTTATGATTCTTAGATCTTCAGTTAATACTAGAATAAGATTCTGTTTACAACACTTAAGAATACATATGACAACTGTTCCTTTGTACTATATTCCCATTATGCATATAACTTTTATTTAGAAAACAGAAGTTAATAGGAAAGGTGCAAATGATATTTGTCCATATGAGAAGGGACTTTCAAAATATACTGAACAGTTAATTGAAAATGAGAGAATGAGAAGAAATTCCAAATAGAGTGACAAAGAATTGAAACACACGCTCTCTCTCTTTCTTTTTCTCTAAGTACAGTTGATTTCTTCCCATTTTACTGTGTTTTTGCTTGCAGTGTTGTGTGCCTCACCTGCCTCTTTTATCTATGTTCTACCACCACCTGTCACATATATAACAATGTCTTCTCATTTCATTACCCACTATATACTACCAAACATTTTCTTCCCGCTTTTTGCTTTTAATTTTGTTTTTGATTAATTTTTGCTGTTTTGTAAATGTTTCAACTTACCCATGTATATCTGTTTTCATAAACTACAAAGATTGGAACCTCAATAGTGGCAACTATTTATTTAAAATCTATATCAAATAGATACATGTTTCCAAGTTACATGGTGCTTCGGAGTAGTCACCAGGATTATGTACAACTCATTGCCCTTGATGTGGAAGTCATAGGATCCATAGCAGTAACAGTTTTGTTGATGATTAGTGTAGTGCCATTTATTGCCCAATGAATCTCTGCTACTTCCTTCAGTTTAGGAATCAAATTGAGGTGACAAAAGTCTTAAGTCTGGGAGCATGGTGGGTAGTGGGAGGTACAGCATTTCCCAGTCCCGTCGAGGCAACAAATCCGTCATAACTTGTGCCATGTGCACCTGAGCATTGTCCTGCAAAATGATGGGCAGGTCCTGCAGAAAGCTTCCCTGTTTCTTTCTCTAAGCTGGTTGCAGCCTGCATTCCAAAAATGAACAGCTTAGAGAAAGAAGTGGGAACACTTTCTGTAGGACCCACCCATCATTTTGCAGGTGAACATGTGAGTGCATGTGGCACTACCATCATTTTGCAGGTGAGCATGTGAGTGCATGTGGCACAAGTTGTGACTGATTTGTTCAGTCTGTGGGACTGGGAAATGCTGTACCACCTGCCACACTCCCTGGGCTTAAGCCCTTGTGACTTCAGTTTGATTCCTAAATTGAAGGAAGCACTTCATGACATTAGATTCAGAACTATCACAGAGAATAGTTGGGCAATAGACCACTCCATTCCAACTGTCAACACAACTGGTGCTGCTAAGGATCCTATGACTTCCACATTACTGGCGATGGATTGTACACAATGGTGGTGACTACTTTGAACTACAGTCAGACTTTGAAACATGTATCTATTTTGTATAAATTGAGAATAAATAATTGCCATTGTTGAAGTTCCAACCCTTCTATGTACAAAAATTCAAATGGTATTCAACTTCCTACTGGAACAATGTCTGCCATGTGAATCAAGTGAATTTTTCACCTAATTATGTAAGAAAAGTACCTGCACTTAAAAACATTAAATTCATGTATTTTAATTATTTTGTATCAGTATTAGTTGTGGTCTGGATGTTGTAATATGGGATAAAATACACTGTTAGCTATTAAAATTGCAACACCATGAAGACGGCATGCAGTAAACATCTAATTGATATCAAGTGTACTAGATTCTATGATATGCAGATGATTATAATTTCAGCATAACCACACAAATTAGGTAAGAGTGATGCTTCTACAGTCTGTATGTAGGGATAGACTATGCAACAGATTTCTTGTTAGAAATGTTGGAAAGTTGTTTGTTTGTTAGTAAATTGTGTTAAGCCTTAGGTAAGTAGGAGAAATTTCTGCCAGCATGTGTCAGAATTCAACAGTGATTGGGTTGTGGCCCCTGAAGACTGCTGTTCATTGTTCTGTGATATGGCTGTTTACATTGGTCAGGCCCCCACAACTGTAATGCAGATATGAAATCAATGAGTTTATGAGGGCTGTACTCAACACTTTGCGGAATCTAAATGGCCCCATGTGATAAGCACCTAATATGATGCACAGGATTATTCCCAGTAAAAGCACAGATATTTTGGTGGATCGTAAGATGATCATTTAGTCATATTTGGTACATGGATACTTATGTGTTTTACCATTAAAACTATCAAACAGCACTGTCCTAACTCTAAACTGTCATTACTTCCCTAGGCATGGTAGCAAAGAGAAATCGAGAAGAACGCCAAGCCAGATTTCATTTGTCTGTTTCATATGGTCCAGCACCATTGTAATGGTACAATTTGCTGGTATTATTTGTTAAAGCTGGTGGCTGTATCCAATCTTCAAGGTCTCCATGACATTATCTTTCAAGAAGACAACCTATTCGTATACAGAGGATGTTTAATTGTTGTTCTTTGCATCGTGTTGTCCACATCTTTTACCCACTGGAAACATCCGGTATTTGTTACTAAGACATTTACATACCATCACTCACCAGCTACTGCAGTTGATCAACTTAAGTATTGATGTTTGTGTATCTGCCATCCGAGCTCCATTTGGTCAGTGCCCAGTTGTGTTAGAGCCACTGTTGATGCCAGAGTGGCAGTTCTTTGTACTACATACCTTATATAACCCAAATCATTTACTGAAGGGACAATGAGTGCCTTCATAGAAAAACGTTAGTGGCTGCGTACGGAACTGTGATCGTACCCAGGCATACACCTCTTCGTCTGAAGCAAATCGAAGGCCATGAATGTGTGTCTTCATCAGGGCTCCAAAAATGTGTAAGTCTCATAGGGAGAAATTGGGACTGTATGGAGGATGTGTAACGGCTTCCCTGTGAAACTTCTCCAGCCAAGTTGAAATAACCATGGCAACTTGTGGGTAGGCATTATCCTGCAGTGGAATGATACCATCTATCAATATTTATGGTGTTTGGACTTGATGGTACATTTTAGTTTTTGCGAAGTGTCCATGTACCCCTGTGCTTTAATTGTGGTGCTGTACTCCAGAAAGTCAATGAGCAGCAGGCCCTGCAATCAAAGAAAAGATCATCATGATTTTCCGGGAGCTGGCATGCACAGCTTTGGGTTTTTTCATTGTGTGTGTGTGTGTGTGGAGGGGGGGGGGGTGTTGAATATGTGTGCTTCCAATTTTAGCTCTGGCACCTGCTCTCCAGCTCAAAATGATGACGCCATGTTTCATCTCCCATGACAACACGGGGAGATGATATTCTTCATCACGATACCGTTCCAGATGCTGCAGTGCTGAGAGATTCTCTCCCACTTCTGCTCCTCCGCCATGTTCTGGGGAACCCATGTCCAAAGATTTTCCAGAACTTTAGTTGCTCTGTCGTGATGGTGTGAGCAGTACTGTGATTGATACCCAAGATGAGCTGAATGACTTCCACCATCCAACATTGGTCATTTCTGCTGGCAGCATTCACCACAGAAGGGATAATGACACACTGAGCCTGTTCTGGCCGACTGCTAACTTTCAATTAAATATGACCTCGAAATCGTTTATTCCATGCAAACGCAAGTGCACATGGTATACTGTGTTTGCCACACGCAGCAGACATTTGGGAATGAATTTCACTTCCTGTCACTTTTTCCACAGTTAAGAACCTTACTATACCTTGCTTTTCCTCTTTCTCGGCATCCATAGTGAATTTGGATGCGCACACAACTTGCCGACCTCACATCGAGCACGTTGAACAGGCAGATGGCACATGGTTCCCAATACAGGACGCTTCTGTATACACATTTACCTGCATTACCAACATCCATGCCCTGCTCATCATGTAGTCTATTTTTCATTTGATAGCTTCTTATAATTTTATCTAGTATTCTTCCTACCTTGCGGAAGCGACGAAAAAAGTATGGAAAATTTAAAGGAACATGAAATCTCCAAGATTCATGTTTTACTGAAGCTTGAAACCTAATGTGGACTTCAATGTGAGATTCTTTTAATAGCTTCCACAACAAAATTGTGTGTTGAAATGTAACAGAAAATCCAAAGCAATTCTGCTCTAATTGCATGATACCAATAGTAATGTTATCAAAGGCAGAATCATTAAAGCAGAGTTGTTACACACAGTTTTCTGAAATTCCTTTGCCCAAGAGGACGTAGTAAATGTTACAGAATTCTGTCAAGAACAGCTGACTCATAAGTAAATATCACTAGTGTAGTGAAGCAGCTTAAATCAATTAATAAAGGGAAGTCTTCTAGTCTAGTTCAGTTCCTTTTGGAGTGTACTGATACAATAGCCATGTACTTGACAATCATATACAACTGCTTGCTCACTAAAAGATCCATACTAAATGAATGGAAAGTTGTACAGGTCCCACTAGTTCTATAGAGAGGAAATGGAATAATCCGTTGAATTACATACCCATATCAGTTTGCTGTAAAATTTTGGAATATATTGTGTCCAAACATAATGAATTAACTTTGAAGGTACTTTTATCTATTCACACTTAATCAGTATGTTTTCAGAAAATATCATCCTTGGAACACAACTAACTTGCATAGGGGAAAGAGTGTTGTGGATATGATAAGTGAGTTGGGTGGCTATCGAGAGGGGAGCTTAACCTGATTCCATACTTCTAGATTTCCGGAAGGTGTTTGACCCCATTCCTCACAACACACTTCTAATTAAATTACATGTCTATGGAGCATCACGTTAGTTGTGCAACTGCATTCATGTTTTCCTGTTGGAAAGATCACAGCATGTAGTAATCAGCAGAAAATCATGGAGTAAAACAGAAGCAATATATTGCGTTATCCAAGGAAAAGTTATAGGACATCTACCGTTCCTAATCTATATAAAGTATTTAGGAGAAAATCTGAGTGGCTGTCTTAGAGTGTAAAGTCATTAGAAGTTCAAAAACCAATTGCAAAATGTCTTAGGTGTGTTATCTGTATGGTGCAAAATGTGTAGCTGTTTCTTGAATGAGGAAAAGAGTGAGGACATCCGCATAGCACAAAAAGATATCCATTAAATTTCAGTTACATGATAAATCACTCAATTTTTGAGGCTGTCAATCCAACTAAATACCTAGGAATTACAAATAACTTCAGTTGGAATGATCACATAGCTAATGTTGGGGGAAGGCAGATCAAAGACTGTGTTTTGTTGGCAGAACACTTAGAAGGCACAGTAGGTCTAGTAAAGAGACTGCATACACTATGCTTGTCCATCTCCTGCTAGAGTACTGCTGTGAAGTATAGGATCCTTATCAGACAGAATTGATTGGGGGGGGGGGGGGATGATGACAGTTTAAAAGTACAAAGAAGGAAAGCTCATTTTGTATTAATGGGAAATATAGGAGGGAGTGTCGCAGATATGGTAAGTGAGTTGGGCAATCATTAAAACAAAGGCATTTTTCATTTTGACAAGTTCTTTGCAAGCAATATCAATCACCAAATTTCTCCTCTGAATGTGAAAACATTTTAGGGTTTCCATCCTATGTATAGAGAAGTGGTCATCATAATAAAATAAGAGAAATCAGAGCTAGTACAGAAAGATTTGAGTTATTTGTCCCACACACTTTAGAGATTGGAACAGTAGAGAAATAGTCTGAAGGTGACTCAAAGAACCCGCTGCCTTGCAGTTAAGTGTGAATTGCAGAATAGTTATATAGATTTATATGTAGATAATGTATATACATGACAAGCAAAATTTTAACAACATAAGGGAAAGGGTAGATTGCTATTCACTGTAACAACTGTAAGTTGCTGACATGCACAATGAAAAGATTATTAAGATTTAGCTTTTGGCCAAAGCCTTCTTCAGAGAAGAAAACATATGCACACATTCATTTGCACAAGGTGTGTGTGTGTGTGTGTGTGGGCGCGCGCGCGCGCTTTTCTGAAAAAGGCTTTGGCAAAAGCTAGATTGTAACAGTCTCTTTTCATTATGCATATCTGCAATTGAGTGTGTCATATTTATGGTGAGTTTGTTACTGATATTCCAAAGTGTAGTTTTCATTGTTTGATGAGCAACATTTTACTTGATATCCTTCCAGTTGTTGCAATTTTAATGGGTAGCAGTGTACTTTGATGTGTCTCTCCCCTTTTATCCGCGCCACACATAGAGTTTTTATCTAATTATTCATTTGTTTCTTACTGTGAATGTTAATCAAATTGTTATGCAGAGTGTTGTGAATTTGAAGTATGTTTCTAGAACAGTGCTGTGGTAATTTGTAGAAATAATTTAGGAGTAAAGGAGACCACACTCCAAATAGCAGTAGCGTGAGTCGTCGCCTGGCACACGTGTGAGAGAGAGAGAGAGAGAGAGAGAGAGAGAGAGAAAACTTGTTAGCTATGAGAATATATCCTTTGTCGAGCTGTCCCCCCCCCCCCTCTCCCCTCTCTCCCTGTACATTGTGTGCAGCTGGCAGCACAAGCACAATGTAGGGGCACAAATGTGTGTGTGCCACTCAACAACTCAACATTTTTGCTATTCAGTGAGTGGCCTCCTTTATTCCTAAATTAATAACATTCTGCCAGAACTTTCCTAATAATTTATACTGCTGTGATAGTTTTGGGAGTCATTCATTGTTCTTTCCTCTTACTGTAGATAGTCATGGCTGGAGCGTTCTATCCCAACTACTTTGTGCGCAGTGCCCAAGGGGGACAAGTAGATGAACGTGAAGCTGTTAAAGAATTGGCTGGACACAATCCCTACAATTCAGTTTTTCTTCAAGGCATGCCCATGGGTCAACCTGGTATTTTGTATGTACGAAGCATCAAAGAAGCACTGAAAACATGTGCAAAGGACATGAAGGTGTCTTTTGATGGGTCGACGTGAGTAAGATAATATTTCTGTGGTTAATAATTCATCATTTTTAAAGAATTTTAATGAAGAGATTAATAACAAGAGTAAGGTTGTGTTTAGAACCAT